>NC_134875.1:135561483-136252483 GCF_049852395.1 Peromyscus maniculatus bairdii | reverse complement strand
AAACAAGGCCCTTTCTGATATGGCCCATAACTATCTCTCTGGTCCCATTACATTCATGTCTACAGTTGCATCTTGCAATACATTCAAGCCAAAGTATTAACAGTCTTTAAACCAACCAAGATCTCCTTTAATTTTGTCCCCTCTACTGTTTCTCATTGTGTTTATTTTTCTTAAATGACTTCAGTTAATGTTATTAACAAAATTTGCTAAATAAATAAGTGAATGAGATTACCTCCATTTCTTGGCACATTTTGAGAGGTGCCTTGTGATTGTACAGGGTAGTGATATGGAAGTTTATTCTGAAAAGCTAAAGAACAATATTTTTTATCCCTATTTTTTAGTTCCTTGTAGATGCCCAATGTATTGTGATTATATTTGCCACTCATTATTCTATGTTATCTCTTCTCCTCTCCCTCTGAACCCCTTCTTTTCTTTCCCACCCAGTTCCCCAATGACTATACCATTAGAGAAAAATAATACTCCCTCCTCTAGCAACTTTTAACAACCATTAGCTTCTCAGGAATGGACAGGACTTCATGGATGCCTCATCTATCCACAAGGAATGATATAGTGTAGGTATCTGTTGGTGTTGTGTGTTCATGTTTGCAATGGCACTATCATATTTAGATGACAGAGTTTCATGACACTCTTACCTATTCTTTGACTCTCAAATTCTTTCTGTTCTCTCTTCTATGATGTTTCCTGGTTGTTGGGGGTAGAGGTCCCATTTAACACTGAGTGCTCATTATTACTTATTCTCAGCACTTTGACCATGTATGAGTCTACATTAACTGTAATCTTTTGCTTCACTGGCCTAGGTTGTGAGCCCGAGTAGTCTATGGATATAAACAAAAATAATTAGAAAGCAGCTTGACAATATGTTCATTTTAGGAAACGACAGTAGTGTTTTCCTCCCTTGGGCCTAGGCCTTCCTCACATGGCTTTTGACCAGGTTTATAGTATCAGATGTATGGTCTCTTTCATGTAACAAGTCTCAAACCCAATCACAAAGTGCTTAATTATCCTCAATGAAGAGCTGGAGTTTTCACAGCATCATTGAGGTTCTCACTGCATTGTACCATCACTCCTGGCAGCATGTACTTTGACCTGGCTCCATAAACATCTTCTATTCTTGAGCAAGAGATTCTCCTGACAGACACTGAGTTGAGTGTTCAGGACACAGAAACTAGAACTGGGAGGCAACTGATGGCAAACAGGTAACAGTATCATTTTGCTCAGAACTGATGTTAACTAATGGAGCAAACCCAAGCCAATCTAATGCTGTCCTAGTTCAGGTGGAAGGCTGATTTGCAGCCCAAAACAAACTTGGAGAAATTTAAATCAACCTATTGTGTCTATAAAGCAATTAAAATCACTTATACTCCTTATCATAGACTCTTGATGTAGAAAAATAAGTGAAACAGAGTAGGGAAGGGGGTTCAGATTATTTCTGGAGATAGGTTACTGTAGCTAGAGTTTTCCTGCCTTGCCCACAGTCAGGACAAATCTTTGTCACCCGCCAGTCCCACAGCCGCTTAGACCCAACCAAGTAAACACCGAGACTTATATTGCTTACAAACTGTATGGCCCTGGCAGGCTTCTTGCTAACTGTTCTTATATCTTAAATTAACCCATTTCTATAAATCTATACCTTGCCACGTGGCTGATGGCTTACCGGAATTCTTTACATGTTGCTTGTCCTGGCGGTGGCTGCAGTGTCTCTCCCCCCTTCTTCTTGTTTCCCCAATTCTCCTCTCTCCTTGTCCTGCCTATACTTCCTGTCTGGTCACTGGCCATCAGTGTTTTATCTATATAGAACGATATCCACAGCAGGTTACCTTCCTTTGATGGTAATGGAAGGAGACAGATGGATTAGGGTCCCCCAGCAAAGCCAAGTCCAGGAAAAAATTGGCCCCCAAAAAGTCCCATGGAAGGGACCTATGGAAGGATGGGGGAAGGTCTGGCTCACAGGTTTCATAAACCTGGTAAGCAAGCCAAGAAAAATTCCAGATCTGGCAGCCCCTTTTAGGCCTAGCCAGAAGTAGATCAAAACCACAGTCTTGTGAGTGTACTCTGGTCTGGCCATGGTTAGTGTTTTTTACATTGCATATCTCAAGTCAAAAGACTGACTCTTCTATAAGGGCCTGGCATATAGAATGTACAAAATTCTAATCTCATTATCTTTTCCCTCTGATGCTACATGCTTCTCAACTACTAAGCCGATTTTCTAATAGTCAGTTTGAGTTTTGATGTTGTTGAAGGGCTGGTGATATAACCTAAGTCTGTGGTTGCTAGGCAAGTACTCTACCACTGAGCTACATCCCCCACACCACTGGCCAATTTCATCAGCTGTTGCTGCTGTTGTTGTTTGGTTTTGTTTTTAGGAAACAAGAAATTAAATGATTAGTTAGGACACAAAGCTCAGTAGAATAGGATACAAACAAGTACTATTGGCTAAATTATGTCCCATAACCTTTGTTAAAGGGAAGTTAAGGGAAAATAGACTTTGGCTCACTTCATTCACATTCTACCTTTGCTGAGATACTAGCTATATGCCCTTGGAAATGTCCATTGCTGGGTCTTAGTTTCTTTACCTATAACATGAAGTTAATGGCAGCCAGTTTCACCTATCTAAGGATTAAAGTCAGCCAGTTAAAGCAAATTCATTTCTTCATTTGTGAGAACTTATGGGGTCCTAGATAAATCATATTTGGATGGACAAGGATGTCAAAATACTAGTGTTTGAGTTTAGCAAAACAAACTGGTAAGTACATCTTATAGATGAAATATGGGGTAGGATCACTTGATAGAAATATATTTTTTTATCTGGGAACTCCTGTTTGAATACCTCCTAAATGGATAAGGTGAGTTTGTTGGTAATATGTCATTCAGCAAGGAAACAGGGCCTGTAATAGGTAATATGTTATTGGGTGACAAAATGGCCTTTGAGGGGCTGGAGAGATGGCTCAGCAGTTAAGAGCACTGGCTGCTCTTCCAGAGGTCCTGAGTTCAATTCCCAGCAACCACATGGTGGCTCACAACCTTCTGTAATGAGATCTGGTGCCCTCTTCTGACCTGTAAGCATATATGTAGGCAGAACACTGTATACATAATAAATAAATAAAAATGGCCTTTGATAACATGGTCTGGGGTTCTTATCCTTCTTTTCCTAACTTTACTTTTGCTTTGTTTACATGAGACACTTAACTTTACCCATATTTAATCACACCAAATCAAGGTGTGGTGCAGACTAATTATTATTTAGAAACTGTGATGTTCTGAAAATCTGTTGAGGAAAAAATTACAGAGAGAGAGAGAGAGAGAGAGAGAGAGAGAGAGAGAGAGAGAGAGAGAGAGAGAGAGAGAGAGAGAGAACACAAAGAGGAGCTGTAGAAAAGCACTGTAAAGTAGGTATGTGGTACACATCTGCAATCACACAATCCCGGCATTGGAGAGGGGGTTGATGGTGGAGAAATCAAAGCTAGGCCAGTTTGATCTACACAGTGAGACACTGTCAAAAACCCCACCACTGTGGACGTACTCTAGAAAGGTGTGCTATGTTGCAGAAGGGATAAGGTTTGCTCTTAATTTGTGGAATTGGAGACTAGAATTCATAGCTACCTTTGTCAAGAGTAGAATTTAGTTGAAATGATAGATCCAATTGTTTTGAGCCACCTAAGTTAGATGCTAAGAATGTGAGTTTATATTATATACCATGAGAAGACCTTACATGATTGGAAAATCCTATTTACCATGAAAGCATATAAGTGATATTTACATTGTTTAACCATCTATACAAGATACTCTCTACAAATAGTCATCCTAACATGATTTTTGATGAATATTTTCAACTCTGGGAGATATATTTATATATCCTTTTTTTAAACCAACAAATGTCTAGCTTCCTAATTAGATTTTAGCTGACTCTTGCTCCTGCCATTCAACCTGTTTTGTTATTTCAGGGGATTCAATGACCTCCACATGGCCGAAACTTGTCTACTTCTTCCTTGCTCTTATAACATTCCTCATATTTTCCCCTTTGAAACACTTTTCCCCCTAAGCTACTATGAACAAACATACATCAGGCTCTTCTTACCTTTCTAACAAGTCCTTCTTTTCCTGTCAAGACTGCATTCCCTCTTAACCCGTGCAGAGCAGACCTTCCTCATATTTCTCTCTTTGCCACCTGATCCCAACAACATGGACCACCCTTCTAAGTAATTTTTTAAAACTATACCCTAATTTTAATCCCCAATTATTGTTTCTTACCACCAGCTGGACCTTCCTGCCTGTTTTCCTGCTGTCACTTCCTAATCCTGTACTAACCATTCATGTCTACTTCCCCAAGTTAGTTCCCCATAATTTTTTCCCTCCCATTATTGGGTTTACTACGTTCTCAGCCTAGAATCCAGTTACTCTTGACTCCTCTCTCTCATTTACACTTTTTATTTCGTCCCCAGATCCTATGGCTTCCATAGTATCTTAAACCTGTTGACCCTTTGCTCCTTCTATTGTTATCACTGGAGGTGTGGTTACTCATCACTTCTCCTCAAACAATTACAATGACCTCTTTATACATTTTATTATTACTAAATAACTCATTCCTTCAATAAATATTTCTTGAGTCAATGGCAATGCGCTTTGCCCAGAGTTATACAACCATGAGTGTTCTCTCTAGAAGCACACACTCCAGTTAGAAAGACAAACAACTAAAATGTAAATGGCCAGATGTAAAGAAGTGTCATGAAATATACACATACCACAGACCATGGTACCCAGAGGGACAACCTACTAAATAAGAGCAAAATTTATAGAAAGTTTGACAGCAAAAGTGATGTCAATAATATGCAAGAGATCACCCACTGGCAGGAATGGTTAAGAATGATCAAGAGGGTATTTCTAGCAGGGAGATAAGGATGAACAGGAGCACAAGAAAAAGAGACTTCGTACATTCCACTGGGAAACACAAGTCAGTAGAGATGACTGAGTACAGCAGAATGGGGCAGGAGGCTAAAAAGGTTATCACAGTAGGGTTAGGCAAGGTCTAGTATCCCTGCCTAGGGGATTCCAAGAGTCTAGAAAACAAAATATTTTAATTCTGAAAGGAAAAGATTTCATCTGTACTTAAAAAGTCTTCCTGGTACTGGAGATATGGCTCAGAGGTTAGGAGCATATACTGCTCTTACAGAGGACTGAAGTTCAGTTCCTAACACACACATCATTAGGGCTCACAACCTTCCGTAACTCCAGCTCCAGGCTATCCAATGCCCTCTTTTGGCCTCTGGGTACTTGAACTCATATGCACACAACCCACACACATATAAACATAATCAATTTTTTAAGAATTGTAAAAAGTTTTCCATAGTAGTATCATGGAAACTGAATTAGAGGAAAGCTGCTTCAATGCTAATATAGATAAAATGTTTAGAAATAAGAAAGATAAAAAGTAAATAGACAAAATAATTAAGAAAGTTGTACAAAAATTAATAAGGGACAAGGAAGGTAGTCACAGCTAAAATATATCTATAATTAAACCCATTTGTGATGGTTAATTTTATGTGTCAATTGGACAGAGCCACAAAGTGTCCAGATATTTCGTGAAACATTACACTTTTAGGGAAACATTCTGCATGTATCTGTGAGGCTGTTTCTGAATATGATTAACATTTGAATTGATAGGTTAACAAACAGACTCAATACAATATATTATCCTCCACAATGTAGGTGGGTCTGTTTTAATCCAGAGCTTCTTTTTCTTAAATACTCTTTTTATTTATTCTTTGAGAATTTCATAAATATATTTTAATCATATTCATCTCCCTGCCCCAACTTGTCCCACATCTTCCCCTATGGCCCTACCCACCCAACTACATGTGCCTTCTCTCTCTCCCACCACTCTCTTTCTCTCTCAAAAATGGAGTCCAGTTCATTTTGGCCAACTATTTCTGCAGTGTGGTAAATATACCAGGTGTCATATCATTGAAGAAATAGGGGAATGCCAATAGCTCTTCCCCTAGCTAGGGGTGGGACTTTCTGCACATCTCCCCTCCTCCATGTTGGGATTTTGTCTAGTTTGAGCTTTCTGTGGGTCTTGTGCATATCCTCTATGAGCTCATCTGCCCTGTTGTGTCTTGAAAATACTGTTTTTTTTTGTCTTCATTAACCACTCTTGGCTCTTACAATCTTCTCATGCCCCTTCCACATAGATCCCTGGCCCCTGAGAGGTATGATGTGATAGACATCCTATTTTAACATTCCAAACATCTCTCACTGTTTACAGTTTGTCAACTTTTAGGTCTCTGTGTTAATTGTCATCTACTGTTAAAAGCTTATGCATTGAGTATTGGGCAAAGTACTGGTCTATATGATCTATACTGATCATATAATAATACGTCATTAGTAGTCATTAATTACTATATTCATTTAGTGGAATAATAATAGTAGTTTTCTCCTAGGGCTCATGCCTTATCTGACCTAAGGTTTTTGGCCTGTTTGACAGTTGTCAGGCATGGATTCCATCTTAAAACCAATCAAGAAGTAGTTGATTACTCCCATAACGCTCAGTCACTGTTATACTATTGTATATATCTCGCTAGGCAGGTCATTATCGTAGCTTGCAGGGTTCACAGCTGGGTGAGATTGACGACTAAATTTCTTCTCTGGTAGTGTGTACAGCACCTTCCAGCAATATGAACACTAGACAGTAGGGATGGAAATTCTAGTTGAGTTATATTTTTCCATGTTTCATGACTCAGTTTGTGGTATCTTCAGCAATAGGGCTATACCATCAAGTTCTGGAAGATAACCAATACATTTTGCAATAGCTTGTTATGTTTGTAGGATCTTTGGGACTCCACTGGCCAACCAAAAAGAGGTAAGCCAAATTTCATCCAGGGCTTCTTAAAAGTTTTCCACTTGTGACCTGTTCATACATGAGAAAACTTACTTTAAACATGTATTCTTTGAAAATTGCATACATGTAAACAATGAAATATTATGTTCACCACAGCTCTCCTCCTCCAATTTTTAAGACCAAATATTATAACACAGCCCAGTCCAAAGATATAGTAACTTGATATGTACATGCTGAGGAATGATGGTAGGGAAATACTCAGTCTTTGTTTTCCACAATTAAAGCACTGTGTTTCTATAAGTGCACAAAACTTTGTATGTACAACACAGCACTACAATTTATAGCATATAATAGTCTGAAATCTGAACTGAGAAATTTTAGGTAGTACTGTCTAGATAACTCTAAAAGTTTTAGTACCAAGAAGGACACTGATATCACAATACCTAAAAATGTGGAAGCAGCTTTGAAGTTGGTAGCTGGACCAATGATGAAATTTTGAGGTTCATTCTAGAAAGATTGCACATTAAATGTGATTCTAGTCAAGGTGCAGATAAAAATAAAATATTGGAAACTAGAAGAAAATCAATTCCTATAAAGGGCAGAGGATTTGGCTAAATTGTGTTCTAGTGTTTTGTGCAAAGTATAACTTGAAAATAATGAGTAAACTTGGATACTAAAAAGAGAATACTTCTAAGCAAAATATTAAAGATATAGCTTATGCCTTCCTTATGGCTTATAGCAGAATATGAAAGGAGAGAGGTAAAGTGAGGAAGAATTAGTTGGCAAATGTCACCATAACTTGGAGATTTGGAAAAATATCCAATGTATTCATATTGTAAAAAAATGAGCTTATGAACAAAACATTAAAGGTGCGGCCATTTGCCATTTGATAAAGAGATTATGGTTGCCACTCATGGACAGTTTTTATGGAAACCAGGAATGGAGCTGAGACTAGAGAGGATAAAACAATATGAAGGAATGGTGCTCAAATTCTTAGAGCAGTGGTCTTCACTCTTCCTTCATCTTATTCCTATGTTCTTTTAGCACAGTTCTCAGCTTTCCTAATGCTGTGACCCTTTAATACGGTTCCTCATGTTGTGGTGACCCCCAGTGACAAAATTATTTTTGTTGCTCTAATTTTGCTACTGTTATGAATCGTAATGTAAATATCTTGTGTTTTCCAATAGTCTTAGGTGACCCCTGTGCAAGGGTCATTCTACCCAAGGGGGTCATGACCTACAAGTTGAGAACCACTATTCTGCACAGAGCTGTTTAGTAAAAAGATGTTTTGACTGTGTAATTGGAAGGGGCAATCCATCTGTTTATTGATAGTTTTGTTGCTCACTCCTATAAAAATATTTTTTTAAAAAATGGGAGAGAACATAGAAAAACCTAGTGCTAAACACTGACTCACTGAGTAAGCAAAACTAAAAACAAAGTGTGAAACTTCTCTAATTAATACCTCATAGCTCACTTACATGCAGCAGAAGCCAAACACGACATGTCCCCTCCTCTGTTCACAGCCTTCAACTTGCTCTTCCTCTTCTAAGTCCCTGTTCTTCCTTGTCATATTGGCAGATCTCACTGACATTTCTCACCGTCACTTTAAAAGAAGTTCAAAGCTTCCATTTGAAATCAGATTAACTTTCTTTTTGTAGGGAGGAGGAGTACTTGTGGTTTTGGTGCTGGAGGTTGAACTCGGGCCCTTGCCTATGCTTGGCAAACACTATCACACAGCTACATCTCCAGTCGTCCAATCTAATGTTCAATTCTTCATTCATTCTTTCCCTTCAACATATTGTACTACATGTTGTCAAATGAACCAAGCATTGTGGAAGTCTTGTTACTAATTTGGAACAAATTACAAACTAAGACTTGCTGAAAACACTTATTTGTGATATAAATCCTAAAAGATACCATCACTTATTGGGGACAGGGGGCACACTGGGGATTGCAACTGGAGTTTTATTGTTAGACACATGCTCTATGAGCTACCCTCCCCGGCCCTGAAAGTATCTTTAAATGGTTCTCCTAGCCATTCCAAGTAACAGTCTAATATAGGTAATGGAGTAACTCTACATTAACAAACAGTGAGGGAGTGTGTGTTCCAGTAATGGGACTTGTTGACTACATATATGTGTCTCCTTGCCCTCTCAAAGGTTAAAGCCAATGTAGAATTTAAGTATAAGCCATAAGAAAAAAGAATGGGAACAGAGATAGCAGGCAGCAGGTTTAGTATATCTGCCAAAAACCGAGAGCAGATAGAGGAGTAAACTAATCTACCACACAACATGGAAAATCTGAAATACTTTCAGAGCGGGATGCTAACAGGAAGTAAGCCAGTTCAAGTCTATAAATCCAGAACAGGCCAGAGACTTGGAGAGGCCATGTGGTTGAGAAGACAGAGTTCAAGAAGAAGCTAGATATAGGATTGGTTGAATAAAGTAGTTAACGGCTCTTACTCCTGCCTTACCATAATAATTTCCCACCCCACCCCCACCAGACACATCATTTAGCCCAAAGAACTGAATGAAAGGAAAGAGGAAGGATTAGGCTATTGACTCCGGACCCTGCAGAGGACAAACAGACTGAAGTACATACACTAGCAGTTGGCTCCCAAGCCAGTCTCCCCCTCTCTAACTCTCATAACATCTACAATTAAGAGCGTGCCTACTAAGAAAATATAACTGGAGGGGCGGGGAGCATGGCTCAGTGGATAAAAGTGCCTGCTGGACAAGTATGAGGATATGAGTTCAAGTTATCAGCAGCTCTGTACAAAGAGGGACACAGCTACATACACCTGTAACCCCAGGACTGTGGAGAATAGAAACAGGAGGCTCCCTAGCCTTACATGCTGCCAGCATGGCTCCAGGTTCAGTGAGAGACCCTATGCATCCAGGTAATGAAGTAGAGAGTGATGGAGCAAGACACTGATATCCTCCTATGACCTCTAAGCACGCACAGGTACTAGCACCTGCAGGCACATGTGCACGTACATACAGCACACATGCATGCACCCACACACATAAGGAGGGAGGGAGGGACAGAGAGAATAGGATGCAACTGAGGGAAAACTAGGGTATTGCCTCTCTGTTCCAATATCCATTAGTTAAGCTGTGATATGTGAATATGATGTTGCTTATGTAATAGCCTCAACAAAGCTCATTTGCATAGATTACTCAAGAATTATCTCTAAATTTGAGCACATATTAGTTTAGATAAAGAATCATCCTGAGAGTTTGCTTTGTTTGTTTTTGTTTTTGGAGACAAGGTTTCTCTGTATAGTTTTGGTGCCTGTCCTGAATCTTGCTCTGTAGACCAGGCTGGCCTTGAACTCACAGAGATCCACCTGGCTCTGCCTGAGAGTTCACTTTAAGGTAGTTATCCATCTTATTTTTTAAAAATAAAATATAATGTAATAAAATAGAACAAAAATGAACACATTGGAAATGGATGAAACAAACAGAAGAGAACCCAAGAGAAGGCACAGGAAAAAAGAGACCCACACTTGTTTGCACACTAAACTGGAAGCTATAATGTAGACACAAAGGACCTGGTACAGACCAATGCAGGCCCTGTGCATGCTGCTCTAGTCTCTGTGAGTTCATATGAGCTTTGCTCATGCTGATTTAGAGAGCCTTGTTCTCCTGGTGTCCTCCATTACCTCTGGCTCGTTTACACTCTTTCTGCCTCCTCTTCCACAGTGTTCCCTGAGCCTTGAGGGCAGGGCATTGGTGCAGACATCCTGTTTAGAGCTGAGTGTTCCAAGGTCTCTCACTCTGTGCATAATGTCTGCCTGTGGGTCTCTGTGTTTATTCTCATCTGCTACAGGAGGAAGCTTCACTGTTCATGGATGAGCAAGGTATTGGACTGTCATTAGAAGTCATTTTATTGATACATTTTTTTTTTTTTGGTTTTTCGAGACAGGGTTTCTCTGTGTAGCTTTGCGCCTTTCCTGGGACTCACTTGGTAGTCCAGGCTGGCCTCAAACTCACAGAGATCCACCTGGCTCTGCCTCCCAAGTGCTGGGATTTAAGGCGTGCGCCACCACCGTCCGGCTAATTGATACATTTTTTAAAAGAACAGTAGTATTTGGTTTTACCCTAGGTCCCTGGCCTATCTAGTCTCAGGTTCTTGGTCACTCAAGCAGAGTCAGGTATTGATTACTAGTTTGATATGCATTTCCATGATGGCTAAGGATATTGAACATTTCTTTAAGTGTTTCTCAGCAATTTGAGTTTCCTCTATTGAGAATCCTCTGTTTATCTCTATACCCCATTTTTAAAATTGGAATATATGTTTTCTTGACATTTAGTTTCTTGAGTTCCTTATATTTTTGGATATTAGTCCTCTATTGGATGTGGATTTGGTAAACCTTTTCCCATTCTATAGGCTAATGCTTTATCTGAATGATAGTGTCCTTTCCCTTTCAGAAGCTTCTCAGTTTCATGAGGTCCCATTTGTTAATTGTTGATCTTAGTGCCTGTGCTAATGGTGTTCTGTTCAGAAGTCTTCCTTTGCTCCAGTGAGTTCAAGGCTATTCCCCACTTCTTCCTCTGTGATATTCAGTTTATCTGACTTTATGTTGAGGTCTTTGATCCATTTGGAGTTGAGTTTTATTCAAGGTGATAAATATGGATCTATCTGCATTCTTCTATATGCAGCTATCCAGTTTGACTAGCACCATTTGTTGAAGATGCTGTCTTTTTTACAGCATGTATTTCTGGCTTCTTTATACAAAATAAGGTTCTATAGGTGTATAGATCTATTTCTTTTTTTTCTTTTTTTCTTTTGGTTTTTTCGAGACATGGTTTCTTTGTGTAGCTTTGCGCCTTTCCTGGAACTCACTTGGTAGACCAGGCTGGCCTTGAACTCACAGAGATCTGCCTGCCTCTGCCTCCCTAGTGCTGGGATTAAAGGCATGCACCACCACCGCCCAGCTTGTATAGATCTATTTCTGGATCTTCAATTTGATTCCGTTTATCAATGTATCTATTTTTGTCAAATATCATACTGTTTTTATTACTATAGCTCTGTATTTACAATTTGAGGTTGGGGATGATGATATCTCCTGTAGTTCTTTTATTATTTAGGGTGGTTTTTTGGCTATCTGGGTTCTTTGTGTTTCCATGTGAAGCTGAAAACTGTCCTTTTAAGCTCTCTGAAGAATTGCATTGGAATTTTGATGGGGATTACATTGAATCTGTAGATTGCTTTTGGTAAGATTGCCATTTTTACTATGTTAATCCTGCCTATCCATGAGCGTGGGAGATCTTTCCATTTTCTGATATCTTCATTGATTTCTTTCTTCAAAGTCTTAAAGTTTTTATTATACAGGTCTTTCATTTGCTTTCTTATAGATACCCCCAAGATATTTTATACTCTTTGAGGCTATTATGAAAGTTGTTTTTTCCTCATTTCTTCGTCAGTCTGTTTGTCATTTATATATAGGAGCACTACTGATTTTTGTGAGTTAATCTTGTATCCAGCTATTTTGCTGCAAGTGTGTATCAGTTGTAAGGTGTTCTCTGCTAGGATTTTTGAGGCTCTTTTGTATCCTATCATATCATCTGCAAATACAGATACCCTGACTTCTTCCTTTCTAATTTGTATCCCCTGGCTCTCCTTCAGTTGTCTTAGGCTTCAAATACTGTATTGTATAGCTATGGAGAGAGTGGACAACAGTGTCTTGTTCCTGATTCTAGTGGAATTGCCTTAATTTTCTCTCCATTTAATTCTTTAAATTTAATAGCAAGATTGATGTTTGCTATGGGCTTTCTCTAAACAACCTTTATTATGTTGAAGTATATCCCTGGTATCCCTAATCTCTCCAGGACTTTTATCATGAAGGGGTGTTGGATTTTCTCAAAGACCTTATCACAATTTCTATCACTGTTTTGTTTTATAGATAAGAAATTCAATGCTCAGAGGAATGAAATATTGAAACAATCAGTTTAAAATTATAGATGGAGATTTTTAAAAGATATGTTTTGTTTCTAAAGTGTATATGTGCATTTGTGGATTTTGGGTCCCACCAAAACTAGGAGAAGAGTATGTTAGAGCCCCTGGAGCTAGAGTTTCAGGTGGTTGTAAGCCACCTTATGTGGTTTCTGGGAACCAAACTCTGGTCCATTGCAAGAGCAGCATGCATTCTTAGCTGCTAAACCATCACTCCAATTCCTAAAGACTTAGATTTTTTTTTTTTGGTTTTTTTTTTTGAGACAGGGTTTCTCTGTGTAGCTTTGTGCCTTTCCTGGAGCTCACTTGGTAGCCCAGGCTGGCCTCGAACTCACAGAGATCCACCTGGCTCTGCCTCCCGAGTGCTGGGATTAAAGGCGTGTGCCACCACCGCCCGGCAAGACTTAGATTTTAATAAATGACCTTTTAGCTACTCTTTAATGATATATTTTTATGTCCAGCCTCTCCCAACTAAGCTCCCTTGGACCCCTCTCATGTCCCATCCTTTTCAAGTTGATAGTCTTTTTCTTTGATTATAATATATATAAACAAAAATATATATTTATATATTCACAAAATATAAATGCAACCTGCTGAGTCAATTTTAATGTTTATTTTTAATTATATATATATATATGTGTGTGTGTGTGTGTGTGTGTGTGTGTGTGTGTGTGTGTGTGTGTACTGGTGAGTGCTGGTGCCCATGGAGTTCAGAATAGGACATTAGATAACTATAGCTGAGCTATTGACTTGTTCTGTGCTGGGACCTGAATTCCTGTCATCTTGAAAGAGATGAACATTTAGGGACATGAACATTTAGAACAACTGCTCTGAACCCAGGCTGTCTGAATTGAAATTTCAGCTATAGTTATTGGCTATGGACTTCAGATAAATTACCTAACTTCTTCGGGCATCTGTTTTCTATTTGTTTTTTTGTCTATAAAACAAGCCTCGTGAATTTACCTACTTAGTAATACTGATATGGAAATTAAAAGAGTTAAGACCTTTAGGTTCTTTATAAGAATATTTGCTAAACAGGAATTGTAACACTATTGTCATTTCCATCTCTGCATAAACACTACCACCTTTGTCTACGCTGGGATCACACATTGGCAGCTTGCAGGCCATGTATTATTAAAACCACATGTTGTTTTACTTTTCTTGCTAGTTCTCTCCAGTTTGGTACAAAAATTCTGCTGCCTTCTGGTTTCACCTGTTTGGTTCATTTGTGTGGGCCTAGAAGCTTTGTTTGCAATTCTGAGCAAGTACATCTATTTCTTGATCCAAACAGAAAGAGCCCACACAAGCTTGGAGTACACCTTCATTCACATAATTCTATATGGACCGATTTTTCTCTACCCTTCCTCCACTTACTTCCCTGGTCTCTGGTAGACACAATTCTGTATCCAATTTCCATATGGCCCAATCAGAGAATTTTCAATTTAGGATTTTTCTTTTAGCAGCAAAAACAATTGTATGCCCTTGTGCTTATTTTCTTTTCTTCATTTTTATTGTGAGTTCCTTTCATATAGGAACGGTGATTTCAGTGTGGCTAATTCCTAGAACATTGTGTTGCACAAAGCATTTCTCAATAAATACTCATTAATAAATTAACAGGCTGAATAAACGAAGGAAATAAATGAATAGCTTAAGAGGCCTCTACAAAGAGAGCTATAGGGCTTCTCTAAGCTTTAGAAGCTCTCACAGAGAGCTCTCTGCCCATGGCTGGGGACTTAAAGGGCTCTCTTTAACCCATTTCCTATAGGTTCACATCTCTGGCAGTCAAAAATAGGGCCGAAATAATGGGACGTGTCCACAAAAACAGAAGAAGCAACATGATTCCTGTTGCCTTCATAAGCAACTTCAGAGTTGTCAGGATGAGAGTTAAAGTCTCCTGAACTGGAAAGGCATTCCATCTTTTCCTGAAAACAAGCCCAGAGTTTGCAAAAATTGTTTCAAAACAACATTCCACCTTAAGGTGTGAAGTGTGTCCACATACTTGTTTCTCCTTGTGACCCAAGACACAAGTTCAAAAGCAGAGATGGCTTCTTAGCCTTATTCCATTCTTTTCTAGCAAATGTGCCTGGAGATAGTGTGTTATGGCAGAAGGGAAAGAGATGGCACATATACCCAGTGGTGAGACCATTGGATTTGGAGCCAGATAAAGCTTGATTGGAATCTATGGCAAATGAACTTTAAAATGGTAAACTCTCCATCTTTTGGTGTTAGTTCCCTTGTGTGAGTTAAATCCATGACTTAGTTCTAGACAATTGAATAGAGCAAAGGTGCTGTGACTTTATAATCTTACATTATATGAAATCTTTCAATGTATAACAAACAATCTTGCCAGAAAAGTCACTCTTGCTAGCCTCAAAGAAGTAAACTGCTACAAAGAACTAAAATAATGCCAGTACAAAGAAGGGCACTTATAACTAGTGGATCCTACAGCCAACATCTCCTTAAAAAAAAAACAGATTGTTTTTCATACAATATATTCTGATTACAGTTTCCCCTCCCCCAACCCCTTTTGATTCTCCCCACTTCCCTACCTGCTCAAATCTACACTCTTTGTTTTTCTCTCTCATTAGAATATAAACAAGCATCTAAAAATAATAACAATAAAAGAAAAACACACAAACCAGAATGAGACAAAACAAACAGAAAAAAGAGCCAAAGAAGAAACAAATACAGACACCAAGAAACAGAAAACCCGTAAAAACAAAATCAAAAACCACAATATTTAAGCAAAAGCTCTGTAAGGTTAAAAACAAAATCCAAAATACCATTGAGTTCATTTTGTGTTGGTCATCTACTGCTGGGCACGGGGCTGCCTTAATGTGGTTTATATACCCAGTGAGCTTTTGTTGGAGAAAACGAGTTTTTCCTTTGTGAGCAGTTATAAGTTGGAGATAGCATCTGGGTTAGGGATGGGAGCTTGAGGGATGGTCCCTTCTCAGCACAGACCATCTGACATAGACCTGTCCAGACCCTGCATGTTACTACCACAATCTGTGAGTTTATGTTGTGTCAGTTCCGTTGTGTCTAGAAGGCTTTGTTTCCTTAGTATCTTCCATCCCCACTGTCTCTTACAATCTTTCTGTCTCCTTCCCTGCAGCCAACATCTGGATTGTGACTATGTAGCACCTAAAGTAGAGGAGTCAGCAAGGCATATCTATATTTGTCTATTTGCTCATTTTGTTTTTAGTTTACTTTTGAGACATGGGCTTACTATATAGTCAGACTGGCCTTGAACTAACTATCCTCCTGCCTTAGCCTCTCAAGTGTTGGGATGACAAATGTATAATACCACATCAGATTCTAGTCCTAGATTTCTAATTTTTAAAAATTTCATAATAAATTATCTGCTGTTTTAAGTGGCTACATTTGTGACCATTTGTCATCTGGCATGGAAAACTACCAAAGCCCTAGCTCCACCACTGCCTCCTTATGTGACTCTGGGTAGGTGCCTTCCATTCTCTTTGCCTTACATGTTTATCTGTAAAATGGGAAGTCAGGACTACACAGTTGCTTGCTTAGTTCTCTCCCAAGAGTCATATAGAATATAATGAATGTGAGGGTTCTTTGTAAGTCATAAAGCATGATATCAATGTGAGAAATGATTGTTACTTTTCTTGCTGGTCTCCCCAGGGCCCAGTACTAAACCAGTTTGCTTGGAGAAAAAAGAGAAAGTAGAAAAAAACCAATGTATAACTTCAGTGCTTGTAAAAATTAACAGTGGCTTGTTTGAACCCCTGTTGGAAAATCCATTTTATGAAGTGTAGTCCCTGGAGACATACTGAAGGACTGTGAGCTATCTGAAAAGATACCTGAGAAATCCCCAAGGTCTGTGCTTCCTTTTGACCTCAAACTATCCAGCAGGCCATGTCATGCCTCACCCTTTTTTTTTTATCTCCCCCCCAGTTTTCTCCCAAATCCTTGCCTTTCAGAATTGTTTAATAGCTCCATTACTCCCCCAATTCACTGCCCAAGGCCATGGGAGTTACAAGGATGAACTGCAATTGTTGTCAGTGGAGTAGCAGACTGTTAAAGGATTAAGTTTATTTCAGAACAGACCAATATTAGCCACTCACATCCGTTCAGTCCCATGGATCTGAGTGACTTCTTTCTGGAAGTCACCAGACCATGCAGACAAGTTGATCATTCAGCTTGCTCTTCATTGAAAATGTTCTCTGGTTTCCTCAAACACCAGCTTGAGGCCTTGTCTTAGCCCACTGACACACCTATAGAAGAAAGAAACCCATATTAGTTGCATCTAATACTTATATTCTGAATATCATTCTAAGCTCATGGTACATATATATTAATCCATTCAGTCTTCATCACAAGAATTTAATAAAAGATAACAAAAGAATCTTATTAAGAATGAAATGGCATTAACACTCACTCATAAGTAAAAACATGAAACTTCAGGGCCTGTTGCTTTTATGTGCACTCTTAATCATCATGATAAACTTTGTTTTTATTCTTCTAATTCCCCCTCTAGACTTTATACTCCTTATGAATCACACTTCATACCTAATCAATACATAGCACAGTACTTAGTAATTGTATTGCCTAATTAATGTTTATTGGATGAACAAGTAGCAAAAACATCACAGAATTTGAGGTTAGAAAGCCAAATATAGGAGAGTATAAAAAGGACAAAAAGGCAAATATAACTCTAGCTTAGCTATGAGCTAATGATTTTTGTGACTCTGAGCAAAGGGTTAACCTTTCAACCTTTTATATCCAAATAGCATAGCATTCACACAGTGGGCTCTGCAGCCAGGCTACCAATGTTCAAAATAAGGCACCTCCACTTATAATCTATGTGACATTCAACTGATTCCATACATTTTCTTAATCCCAGTTTCCTTATCTTTAACATTAGAGTAATTGTAGGAAGAAAATATGAGTTAATGTGCATAATGTTCAAGTCAATGCTTGAAACATTGCAAGTACCCAGTGAATGTTAGTCATTCATGTTATTGTTATGTAGCAATATTTTCAAATAGAAAATGGAGAGATAGTGGCACATGTCTATTATCTAAACACTTGGGACTAGAAGCAGGAAATGCCCAAGTTCAAGGCCAATCTGGGATACATAATGGGACCATGATTCAATTGAAAAATAAAATAATAATTGGGATAAGAATAGTTACCTTATTGAGTCATCATGAAGATCCAGTGACAAATGTGAGAATCTCCTGCATCCTGACATGCGAAACATTGATGCTAAAGCTTTAGGTAATATTCAAAGCCATTTTGCAGACTTTCTTGTGAAGTTCAAGTTCCATGTATTTTAGCTATTCATTCACAAGTGAGCAGAAATGCCCAAGAGTTCTGGAGAACGGGTAGCTCTTTCATTGAGAGTAGCTCCGCCAGTGTTAAGGGGCCCACAGGTCCTAGACTACATGTGTGAGACTACGGCTTACACAGTCTGCTAATTAACCATTATTTGCCCTGTAAACGGCCAGGAAGCAGTCAGTACTTGGCCAGAAGAGTCCCTGGGCAGCAAAGGAAATGGACTACGTCAAAAAGGACAAGTTTCTACCCGATATGCCTTGGGTAGCTACTGAGAGAGCAGAATGACCAAGGCATGGTGCAAATGAAGGGCTTGGCAACCATGAAAGAGAAGTAGGGGAGGGGACAAAGAGTCAGGCAGCAGCCTAGCAAGTCTAGTTCCCAAGACGAAAGTGGGTAGGAAGGAAACAACCACACATGGCTCTAAACTTCCTACAATAGTGCATAGGAAATGCCTGAGATGATTACACTTCGTGCTACCAGTATTTCCAGAGACAAGGGTGGCTATTTCTGCACAGGCTGTACACTTTGGTATGCTGAGGACAAGCACCTCACGTCTCACCCAGGGCAAGGGAAGTTCAATCACTTCAAGTGAGCAAAGCACATTTTTTTAATAGTGAGCAAAACATAAAGCATCTGAAAAATCCTCACTTGGGTTTTCAGAGCCCTGCACCACCAGCAGCTGCTGATGAAGATTTAAGGGGGGGGGGGGGGCGGGGAGACTATAAAAGTGGCAGGGAAGGAAGCGACAGAGAGGTTTCCATAAATCTGGACTCAGGGACTGAGCTCAGGGAGGATGTGTTGACTATAAGGATGTATAACAGATGGATTAGAACCAGACACAGCAGCATGTGCGAGGTAAAAACACGGACCCAGCGTAAAGTAGCAAGTCTAGTACTTTTTTTGCTGTGCAGTGCTCGCAATGACAAGTATAGGAGCACCAGGCCACAGAGCCACAAAAACCATCCAGTGAGGCTGCTGAGTGAGGCCTGAGAGAGGCAATTTCAAAGAGCCTGGGAGATCTCAGACTGAATGGAGAACAGTGCTACATGCCATATGTTTTTTTTGTTTGTTTGTTTGTTTGTTTGTTTTGTTTGTTTTTTGTTTTTTGAGACAGGGTTTCTCTGTGTAGCTTTGCGCCTTTCCTGGAACTTGCTCTGTAGACCAGGCTGGCCTCAAACTCACAGAGATCCACCTGCCTTGCCTCCCAAGTGCTGGGATTAAAGGCGTGCGCCACCACCGCCCGGCGCCATATGTGTTTTTAATGTAATTACCATCAAATGTACTGCCAGAGCTATGTGGCCAGCTGCTTCACTGTGCCATGCTACCTCTACTGCTTATCTTCTAGATGCTTTTGTCTTAATTGCCTCTTCCGTTCCTAAATTCACGTCACAATGGTCTATACCTGTGATGGAATGCAGAGACTAGTCTCACGCAATGAACAAGGTGGCCAGCTCTAATCAGAGGTGCTAATACTAAGTGCCAAAGTCCATGACAGCCTACATCCATTCTGTCCTCAGGATGGTACATAGAGAGGATACCATGTGGATCTTGGGCTCTGTGAATGAAGAACCACCCATTCATGTCTAATGGACATAGAGGTTCCAATCTCCCATAGTGAGCCTCACTTGGCCAACCTGAAAATAGAAAGGTGAGGTGACAAAGCCCAGCATTCAATATAGACAGTTCCAATTCAAGGTGCCAGAGTGCCGAGTGCACAAGACCCCTTAGAGGCTACCTGCCCTCCTTCCCGACCTTCCTCAGACACAATCTAGAAAATCTCACAGATCACCTGTTCTACCTCCACTGACTACTATAGGCCTCCCTCCCTTCCTTAACCTCCTGCTAAGATTGTCCACGCAGCTTTCAAACAAATTAGGTCATAGCTGGACGCTCTCTGCTTCTGCAAGCCCACAGCTGCACTTGAGTGACTATCCTTCCAGCGGGTGAACCAAGCTTGCTTCCCCGTGACTGTTTCTCATCCCAACACCTGTGCTCACCATCACTAGACAGGCAAGACAGCACCTAGGGTATTTCCTTCACATGTGTGAACACAGCTCCCAACATGTCCCTTAATCCCCAGACAGCTATGTCATTATCCTTTCATCTCTTTCAGACATCCCTTGTTGGTGCCAAAAAAGGTGATATTCATCCTAATGCCCATGCATGGTTATGTATATTGTCACCTTGGAAAAGGTGGAGTTCATTCAGACCTGTGAAACTGTTAGTGAGTCTCTTTGCCTCTCTACGATTCAATTTTCCAGTGTACAAAGTGGTATCACTTCAGGTAACAGATTTTTTTTGCATTCTGTTCCACAGCTTGCCAGACATAATGACATGGTTATACTTAAGTCATCATGAATATTTTTCTCAAAATATTGAATGAATGTAGTTATTTAAGGGATGCATGAATATATATCCAAATTAATTAGAAGTCAATACATTGAGGAGATACTGGCACTCCTCCATTTATCACAGTACACTTTACAATGGCCAATATATAGAATGTGCCTAGGTACCTACCAACATATAAATGAATAAATAAATTATATAAATCACATTATATATAAATTATATAAAACAACACACATATATGTATGTATATATTTATACATATATATGTGTGTGCGTATATAATGAAAATTATGCCATACTATTTAGCTTTTAAATAAAAAGTCATCCTGTCATTTGCCAAAAGATGTATCTAAAGGGCGTTACAATAAATGAAATAAGCCAAGTGCTTGTCAGTGAAAAACAGTCTTCAAGAGAGAAGATAATATTTAGTTCAAGATAATTTCATGATGTTTGATAGACACAGGGAAATTCAAGCTAAGAGGAACATTCACAGTGTTCATTGTCAAGAACAGTGACAACGCAGCAAGGAAGGTAACTCCATGAATAAGAATGGAACCAAATATCTGTTCCTACTCAGCTCTAGTCAAAGAAACGTCAGTGCTCAATAATATCCCTTATGATGTTAATTCAATGGTGAGGAAAAGAGGCAAGATTGCCATTATGATAATGCATCTTCCATCAACTGTCCTTTTTGTGATGGTGAAGAGAGAGGCAAGGAAAAGCAGGGCTGTCTTGGAGCTCTGGTTTATTATGGTTACCAAGGGAAAATTTTTTCTTATGAAAATTTTTTTGACAATGAAGCATAAAGTATTTATTCATGACAGTGATAACACCAGAAAATAACATCTGTATAATTTCTATCAATATATGTCAGCAATATATTCTGTGTTTGGGACAGCCCAAGCTCATCATTTGAAGGCTTAACTATTAGCATTTTGTAAAAAGGATTTCTTTGAGTAGCTTAAATGTGCCACAAATGCTGAAACTAGCAAGAGTTTGATTCTGTGAATTTCTTCCCATACTGGAGAAAACATGACATGTTAAAACCATATGCATATACTCTGATTGAATGTGAAAAAGATACCTTTAAAAACTGTACCCAATGGGCTGGAGAGATGGCTCAGAGGTTAAGAGCACTGACTGCTCTTCCAGAGGTCCTGAGTTCAATTCCCAGCAACCACATGGTGGTTCACAACCACCTGTATTGAGATCTGGTGCCCTCTTCTGGCCTTCAGGGACACATGCAGGCAGAACACTGTATACATAATAAATAAATTAATTAATCTTTAAAAAAACTGTACCCAGCTTAAATATAGATTAATTTGCCAAAAACTTCCAAGTTCAAATATTTCAACCTTTCAATTTTGAAATGTGAAGTGTTTACCATGCTCATATCTGATAAACTGTTGAGTAAGAGAAATCATTCCATAGTTTGTATGTTAATGTTCTATTTTACTACAAATATCCAAGACTATCTACCAAAGCCACCAAGTAACTATTGCCATTTCCAACAAATTAAGTTTGTAAATTGATATTTTTTCTCTTTTTATTAAAATAACGGTAAGAGGAAGCTACATTTGTAAAATCTCAACAATATGGCTGCCTAAACAAAGAACAAAGACCATGACAATGGGGATGGAGGAAATTTCATGGGCCTCACCCCTAGATGAAGAGCTACAGGTAATTACAGTAACAATTGTTGAGAGATGGAAAATTAGTCTTCCTCAGGGATGATCCCCCTAATTGGCTCTCAAACATATAAATACAAAGAACACTAAACAGGCCTGTCAGGTTGCATTTATATATTTATTCATTTTATGTATGTAACAATGATAATTAAAGAAAAAGAGGCCAGGAAATTGAGAGGGGTTGGGGTAGGGACATTGGGCGAATTAGAAAGAGGAGAGGAAAGGGGCAATTATGTTTAAATTAAAAATAAAATAATTTAGGGATAGCAAGGTGGATCAGCAAGTAGAGGAACTTGCCACAAAGCCTGAGGACCTTGGGCCCCATGTGGTAGAAGGAGGGATCTGACAGGTTATTCTCTGACCTCCATATGTGCCCTGTGGTATTGTGTCATGCTGCCTACAAACAAACACATACACAAACAAATCAATAATAAAATAAATAAAATAATTTAATAAAAAAGAAAATAAGGGATACCAAATCTGACTAATAACTCCTGGGTTTCCTTGGATATGGATATGGGTAACTTATTGACATACTGCATAGAAATTATACTCACTATAAACTGATTGACTTTGTTTTTATTTAAGGTTAGTAATGGGTCCACCTCTATCTCAAAAGCATAGAAAATAATAACCTACATGATAGAAACTGGGAGCTAGGAACATTTTCCAGTCCAAATATATGCATATAGTCATGAGTTTTTGTTATAAGAAATTTTAAAGAAAAATACACAGTAAAATGAAAATCCCACTGACAGCACATTAAGGTTTTATGAATTATTATGTCAGCTATGCCTTACTGAAAAATTGATTAGGTATGCTCCCCAAGAAATTGATAGATGAGAATAATTTTATTTCTTTTTTATTGAGAATAGATTCATTTCTCATACAATATATCCTGATTATAGTTTCTCTTCACTCTACTCCTCCAGGTTTCTTTCCACCTCCTTTTCTCTCCAATCTACTCCCTTTCTGTCTCTCATTAGAAAAGAACAGGTTTCTAAGAGATAACAACCAAACATAACAAAATAAAATATAATAAATGAAGCAAAATTTTTCAGTCGAGGAAAAATGTGGAGCAGGGCAGTCAAACCCAGAGAAGATGTGCAAGCTCCACTCTACAGAATTCTTTTTGCTTGTTTTTATTTTTTAGGTTATAATCACAGTCCTTTCCCTTTCCTCCATCCAAACTCGTGGCCTCTTTTTTCACTAATTGTTATTGTATACAAATATGTATATATTCCTAAATATAAACTGCTCAGCCTGAACAGTGTTACTTGTATGTATGTTTTCTGGGCTGACCGTTTAGTATTGAATAACCAGTTGGTGTGCTCTTCCCTGGGAAAGACTATTTCTTCCCCTCTCAGCATTCTGTAGTTCTTTGTGGAGGCTTGAAGCCTCATCTCCTTTGGCATGTTCACTGGTGTCATCCTTTTTCAGCTTATGTTTGTGCAGTCATGTTGGTGTGACTCAATGGGTGTAGTCTCTGATGTTACTAGGTAACTCAATCTCGCGGCAAGTTCCTTGACCATCTGGCCCTTACAATCTTTCTGCTCCGTCTTCTGCAATGATCACCATGCCTTAGATGTGGAAGTGTTTTGTAGATGGATTCACTGGATCTGGGTTCCACAACTCCACATCCTGATTGGCTATGGTTTTCTGTGGTGGTCTCCATCTGTTATAAGTAGAAGCTTTATCAGTGAGGGGCGAAGACTACACTTAATCTGTGGGTATAAGAACTACTTAGATTATTATTAGGAATTATGCTGGTTTAGTAAAGTAGTAGTTCTAAGCTCTCCACCAATACTCATATTAGCACCGAGTCGTTAGTTATATTTCCAGTACCAGGAATGGTTTCCCTCTTGTTGATTGGTCTTAAGTCCAATTAGAGAGCTGTTGGTTACCATCAGGTACCACCACGGCACCCTTAGGGTTATCGTCCTGTGTTGGTCTTTGATGGGGTTCATAGACATCAATGCCGTGTAGGACTGTTGTTTGCCTCCCTCCATCGTACACTTGCATGGTGCCTCCCTCTAGTCTTGAGGGAGAAGGCATTTAGTTAACTTCCAGCTTAGTGGCCTCTGGGCCCTGTTTTTGAAGTGTATGATATGGACTTACCTTCCACTTCTGGGGGTTAGCTAAGGGAAACATCAGTAGGCTATATGCATGTCTTGGGAGGCTCTTGGACAGCCCTGGCCAGCATGTCTGGTATTGCTAAGTAGGTCTTTGACTCTTGGAGGAACACCATCAGTTCAGATCAGAAAAGTTCATTAAAATTATATATGTATATTCATATGCAGAAGTTCATGTTTTATAGGGTTTGGTGTAAATAGGTAGTGGTATGATTCCTTCTGGCCTTTTCAGACATCTTTACTGTTATTTTATCCTCCTCCCCCATTCTTCTGTATTTACTCCCTTCTCATCTCCCTAAGAACCCCCTTTTCCATTTTCCCATCAGATTTGTTATACCCTGCTATTCCCCTTTATCTCCTCCTTCTTTCTTCTGGATTTGCCTCCCTCCTCCTCCCTAAAGAGTCCTTCCTTCCCCATTTCCCTGATCAGATAGATCACTAGTACCTTCCCATTCTCTCTATTGCTCCTGATCCCACCTATCCTGGCATTGTTTCCACTTTACTTTCCTGGTTTCTGCAGTTACTCCTGCAGGCTATGTACTCACATCTCAAGATTTGGAGCTAGGTGTCTCCAATGACAGAGAACATGTGGCATTTGTCTTTCTGGGTCTAGGTTACCTCTACATGCCTCCAACCAGTTCTGTTTTGTAACCAGGTGGCTATAGTGACCACTTGTACCTTCCAGGGGTATAAGATGGAAAAACAGCATATTTTCTGCTGGGGGAAGGAATACAAAGAGGCTCTGATAAAACTTGTTTAAACTTTTAAGTTTAAATTAATTAATTCAGGTAGAATAGATGATCTATTTTAACTAACTTTAAACTTGCTCTTTTGGAGAGGATGACCCTGAATTCCTTTTTGTTGTTGTGGTTTTGTTTTTTGTTTTTGTTTTTGTTTTTTTGAGACAGGGTTTCTCTGTGTAGCTTTGCACCTGTTCTAGAATTCACTCTGTAGCCTAGGCTGGCCTTGAACTCACAAAGATCCACCTGGCTCTGCCTCCCAAGTGCTGGGATTAAAGGTGTGCACCACCACCGCCTGATTTGTGGATAATTAGCCAGTATTAAGTCTCAGCCCCATCTCTCTCTCTCTCTCTCTCTCTCTCTCTCTCTCTCTCTCTCTCTCTCTCGTGTGTGTGTGTGTGTGTGTGTGTGTGAAGGTTTAAGGGATTTCTAGAGGAAACTAGCTAAGAAATTAAACAGTAACTTTGACAATATATAAGCACTCCCTTGCTTTAGATTTTCTTGTGAAAGGATGGAGTATAGAGTGAACCCCTATTGGGGAAGGATAGGAAAAATTCATAAGCAAGAAAAACTTTTCGGGCAAAGTGGCCAAAAATCTTTGTGGGACCAGAATAAATCTAATAAGTGAGGTATTTTTGTCTTTCACTCATGGCAAGGAAGAGGAAAGTCTTAGAGAAGAGAGATCTTCTTTCTCTTCCTTACTCATCTGCTTCTACTTAAGCACAGCTAATGAAAGATAATATAGGAAGTGAGTTGTATCCTCAGATGAACGATGGAAACTCACCTAAAGTGTGGGCTGATTTGTTGAGAATGGGTTTCCTTTTAAAAGTACAACAAAGAAGAAAAGTTAATATAGGAGAAATGGATCCAGGTATCTAATTACTTGCTGTAAAAGTTGCTCTGGTTGGGGGCTGGAGGGATGGCTTAGAGGTTGCTGTCCTTGATGCATGAGCTGGCTGTTTGGAACCTGGGGCCTATGCAGGGACACTTTGCTCAGCCTGAGAAGAGGAGACTGGACCTGCCTGGACTGAATCTACCAGGTTGAGCTGAATCCCCAGGGGACTCCTTGCCCTGGAGGAGATGGGAATGAGGGGTGTGTTGGGGGAAGGATGGGGGGGGGGGGGCGGGAAGAGGGAGGACAGTGGAATCCGTGGCTGATATGTAAAATTAAATCAAATTATAAAATTGAAAAAATAAAAAGCAGAAATGTGAAAAAAAAAAATCAGTTGCTGCCCTTGCAGAAAACCTGGGTTTGGTTAACAGTACAACTGTCTACAACTCCAGTTCCAAGGAATACAAAGCCTCACATATATACATGCAGGTAAATCACTTATAAACGAAAATAAATAAAAATATAATAAAATAATCCTTTAAAAACATTTCTCTGGTGCAAGGCAGCAGCTCAGTTGGTAGAGTACTTGACGAGTATGCACAAAGGCCTTGGTTTGTTCTCTAGCAGCACATAAAAACTGCATGTGTTGGCATATGCCTATAGTCCCAACACTCAGTAAGTGGATGGAGGGCCAGAAATTCAGGAGTTGCTCTGGCCTGGTATAGTGGTGAATGTCTGGGATCCCAACTAGTAGTGGGGTATTGAGGCCAGATTATCACTTGAACCAAGCATCTAAAGGATATTCTAGACAGTATAGCATGACTCTAACCTCAAAAAATTTACCTTAATGCTATTCACTTTTGTATGTCACATGTTAATGACTCTGCTACTCTGTACAAAGTGATTTTTCTGGTCTAAGAATTTTCTAATTGAGTCTGTAGAGTCATTTAAGTATAGGACCATACCTGCAAAATAGTGTCAAGTTGATACCTGCCTTTCCTACTTGTATTTCTTTATCTTGTCTTACTATTTTACCACATTAACTCTTGCCTATGCTTCTGAAGTCACTTGTATCTATCCATTTAATCTATGTGGCATAAAGCCTATCTAACAATATACCATAGAACATTTCTTCTCAACTCTGCATTTGGTGACACCATGCTGGCAACTTAAAATCACCCAGAGTGAGAACATTTACAAGCGGCAAATTCTACAAATGAAGGCCTTCCCTGCCCCAGAGAGCTGGTTGTTAAATATTTACCAGTCTACTTTTACCTCTTTTCATTCTCTGTGGATTCTATCTCAAGTGGAACACCAAGAATTCTTTCCATATTTCTGGGCCTCCAACTGGTACTCATTTGTACAGCTTTGTAATCAGGAATTAGTCTTTGCTTCTACCTTACACCCTCACCTCTATTTTCTGTCTTTAAGATTATCTCTTTATATATTTGTTATACTGGATTCAATCCTCTCCAAGGATTCATCCTTGGGCCTCTAAGGCCATGAGTCCCAACTCCTTTTAAATGTGAAGGGGAGAGATATCATTTTCACTATGGTGGAGGAGAGAATATGCTGGCAATGTGCAGTTACTCATACATTCATCAAAACAGTATTTTTTATCATTCATTTATTATATTGAGGATTCTGACAGAAATTAAAATGTGTCTCTTCAAGAACCTCACAGTCTTAAAGGCAGACTGATCAGTAAACACAGCATAACCAGATATTATATGTGCTGAAACAAGTAAGTATAGTACTATAGAAAGCCAGGGGAGATAATAAAATTAAACGTTTCAGAAAGTATTGAGATTGTTACCATTTCCATAGAAGTAACATTTGGATTAAGTATTGAAGCAGACATTGGTAAAGCCAAGGAAGCATGGGTGGACATTGTGGTGTGGGAAACAGAGAACTGGTATACAGGTTAGAGGGGTGGTAGGCATATTGTACTTCCAAGTTCTAAGAGCCTGTAATGTTGAGCAAATAAAGGAATTTAATAAAAGCACTAATAGTGGATCTACATGGAGTAAAACATAAGCTAGAAAATCTCTAAAGACTGGTAGAAGGAAATGGATTAAAGTATTTTTCAAAGTACTGTCATGTGGCTGAATTTATTTTCTGTCCAAGGTTAAAATTCCCGAAAGAAGACATGTTTGGCATAGCCTGTATTACATGTACAACTATACCCTCCCTAGAGTTAAACACCAAGACTGTATCTAATAGGAAGGAGATAGACACCTCCTTAGGAAGGAAAGTCAGTATAGAAATCAGGATAGTTAGCAATATTAGGTGAACAAAAGAAAATACGTCTAGAAGAGTGTTTCCTAATTTAAGTGGCATTTCTGCTATAGGTGTATCTTCTGAGTTCGAGTTTCTGCTACCAAGACTTCCCTTCTTTCTTGTGCCTTCTGTCTGGCAGCCCCTACAATGAACTCGACACATGAACTATAGTAACTCTTCCTCCACCCTGTCTTCCTGCTACTCTAGATGTAGTAGGAAGGTTTCTAATCTTGCCCCACTTTCTTCCATTAAGTCTTTCAGCTCTCAACTGTTCTCCCTCACTTGTGCAGCTCCTCCTTACCTTTCCTAGGGTGACAACTAGAAAATATCAACACTGAAGCACACTGAGAATGGGCCAGTTCCATTCACACACCTGGACTTTACCCTTTGGACCATTAGTGCTGAGCAAGATTGGAAGTGGCTGAAAAATCTCAGCAGTGCATCAAGGGCAAAAGAAGTAGCTCTACACTATAACCAGGCAGTCGTTAAGTTGTTTTGTTCAAACTCCATGGGGGGTAGTTTTCAAATGAGTTTTCCATGGACTTGGTTAATTATTACAGATGTTGTCTTGTGACCTTGCTGCTTTTTGGAACTAAATTCTTTGCTGTTGTTGTTTTAGGGTAGAATCATGTTATGTTTCAGCTCACAGCATGTGTGGGGGGTATGGTATGTGAACTCTCAAAGAACCACGTGAGTGCAGGGTGAATGCACATGCCTTCAAGTCTGGTGACTCCACTTTAGACTTTTCGTTTTCTAATGTCCCTGGGCCTGAACAATGAAGCTGGAGACTTTTGCTGACTCATAGAGCTTGTCCCTTACCTTTCCAAGTCCATTTATGGTGATAATTAGTCATTTTGGAGCAGCCAGAGCAGAGACACCTTGTTAGTATGAGGCTAGAAATAGGTATCAAAAGCCACTATAGAAATATTACAACTAGATTAATATTATACCTGCCTGCCATGTACTTAGAATTTGGTGGGAAATATCTAGTTTGACCTCTCCTTACCCATCCACAGACAGAAAAATTCTCTAAAAGCACTAATACAATTCTCCTACTTAGAAATCCAGAAACTTCTACTGCCCCGACACATCATTCTCTTCAGCACTGGAATTTCATCAGTCTTGGAGCTTTTGGCTATGATCTTTTGCATGGTTATTAAGGCAAGTAATCTGCCTCTATGTAATGGGATTAAGACAAGATTTGTCTCCAGCCAGAACTGATCTTGTTTACTCAGACTATGATTAACTTATGTAAAAATTCACTATAAGTAGTCTGGAGCCAATGTTGAATGACCATGGCTATCTTTTCCATCTAGGCACAATAGAGTCACAAATGGAGATCAACTAGGTACCTGTTCTGGATTTCTCAAATAATCAAGACCTAAAGATGTCAGATAATGTCCTCAAGGCTCCAGCTATACAGCAGGAAAATGATTCACATCTTGGAAGCTTTATAATAGATGTAAAGCAGCAGTTTTCAATTACAACTTATATCAGACTCACTCAGTATGTGCTTTTGGGAGATAAGTTCTTCCACAGAAATGCTGAAAAGTAAGTAAAAACTGTTAGGAACAACCTTGTTAGAACTTGGGAAACAGGAGTTTAATCAACCCAGGAAATGCTTAATTAAGAAAAACACATCTATACAGTGGTAGGGAAGCTTTGTGAGATTTTTCTTTTTATAGCACCAGTTTTTGTCTATATTCCTAGCGTGGGACCATGCTCCTTAATTCCAAAGGGAGAAGATGAGTATTTACTTGTAAACTATTGATAATACAGACAGATATAGATATGTTTTAACCTGTTTGGGGGAGACCTTGGAGGATAGACACCAAGAGACACATCTCTTTTTCTCTTACTTAAAACTCCAGCTAGAAAAACATATGTTGTTATTTGCAAATACTGTCAGCCAACTTGACAACCCACCGATTCCTGAGCTAAAGGACTATTTTCAAACTTTACAGCAGATTTTATAAGACTGGGAACAAAAACAGGAAAGAGGTTCTTTGGAAAATTAGGACACTCAAAAGAACCATGAACACAGGGGAATTTAGAAGATTGCAAACAGACCTGAGGCAAAGCACATGGTCTCAAAATAGGTGAGATAGCCTTGTGCTTTTACCTCAAGCTCAGCCCTAGGCCAATTTGGAATAACGTCATTGCTTTAAGATGGACGTTAAAAAAAAAAAAAGAAAGAAAAGAAACTCTGTCAAAAGGCTAGCTGAATAGAAGCTAAGAAACAGACTCTGGTGAATATGTGCAGCATACCAATATGTATAGGAGGCATCAAAAGTGGTGCTCAGAGGGAAATTCATAGCTACTGATGAAATACCTCAAATCAATAACCTAATTTAGAAGAAATAGAACACAAAGAACAAAGTAAAACAAAAGCTAGCAGAAGGGGGAAAGAATAATACAGAGGATAGATTATTTAAAAAGAGGGAATCAATGGACCAAAAGTTAGTTCTTAGAAAAAACACCGAAAGTAATAAATCTTTAGCTATTCTGTCAAAGTGATAAAGAGAGAAGACACAAATAACTAAAATTAAAAGTAAAGCCAAGAAATTACTGCCAGTTCTAATAAAGGATTATAAAAGAATATTATGAGTTGGGTACGATGATAAATGTCTATAATCTTAGCACTCTGTGAGGTAAGGCAGGAGGATAGTGAGTTGTAGGCCAGTATGAGCTACATAGTAATACCCAGTATCAATCAATAAATAAACAAACAGACGCAAACTCAATGAAATAAAAAAGCACTACGAATATTTCACAAAAATGTTAGTCTAGAAAAAAATACAAATTACTCAAATCAAACAACCTAAACTAATTCAGAAAGAAGTAGAAAGACCTCAGTATATTTACAAAACCAGAAAATATTGAAATAACTGCCATAAAATCACAGTATAGGACCCATGGCTTCAAAAATAAATTCTGACAGTCATAAATAATTGAATATCAGTCCATCTCAAATCCTTCCAATAAATAAAAGAGAGATCATTTTGCAAACTTAATCTATGAAGCCAGCACTATCCTGATACCATATCTAGACAAGATAATGGAAAATATCAAATTAATATCCCTTATGAATATTGAAGTAAAGTTTCTCAATAAAATATTAGCAAAGAATTTTATGCCACAATCAGGTAAGGTTTATCATGGGAATATAAAAGTGATTCAACATAAGAAAATCAATCAATGTAATATATCATATTAGTAGATGAGATGGAAAACCCCTCATAATAATCATCATTCACTTGGAGAAAGCATTTGGCAAAGTTCAGTTCCTTTCTCAAAGCAGGCAGAAAGCTAAGGATAGAAGATACTTCTTCAACATTATATGTTCAGGATATGTAGGGAAAATTTAGCTAATCCATAATGAATGGTGAAAAGATTAAAATCTTTTCCATTAATATCAGGAACAAGGCAATGATGCCCGTTATCACCACTACTATTCAACATTGGATGGAACATTATATCTAAACAAATGAGACAAGAAAAAGAACACTAAAACTTAAAAAAAGAAGCAAAACTCTTTCTAGTTATAATTATATAGTTTAAGAGAGATAATAGAGCAAATAAAATAATTCATCAAAATTTCAAGCTCCAAGAAGGATGCAAACATGTGCTTCTATATACCTGTAATGAATAATCTAAAAAGAAAGGAAGAAAACTGTACATTTGAACAGCATGTGAAAAAACCAAATACTTAGGAACACATGTAAGCAAGTAGATGAAAGACTTGTACACTGAAAACTATTAAATACTACTGAAAGGAAATGAATACTTAAGTAAATAGACATCTTATACTTATGGATAGGAAGACTTAGTATTGTTTCATTAGAGAGATCCAGCTAAAAATCACAATGAGATATCTTTTTATACCTATTGGAATGATTATAGTTTAGGGAAAAAAAGCACAGTGCACATTGAGGTAATGGGGAGAAATTAAAAACCTTCATTCATTGCTGGCAGAAATACAAAGTTACCCAATATTTGTGGAAAATTGATTGGTTATTCCTCAAAAATCTAAAATTAGAACTTCCATATGACATAGTAATTCTATTCTTAAGCACATATCCAAAAGAAATGAAAACACATTTCAAACATGTATTTTTTTTACTAATGTTCACTGCAGTATTATTTATCATAGTCAAAAGGTAGGAGCAATTCTAACATCCATCAATAGATGAATGAACAAAATATGTAACATATATAGAATAGCATCTAGCCATGATAAAGGAATATATTCCAGCACATGCTATAAGATACATGCGTGTTGAAAAGTCATGGAAAATAAACCAGATACAAATGACAAATATTTTTTAATTCATTTATATGCAATAGTTGAAAGAGGCAAACTCACAAGGTCAGAAATTACATTAGTAGTTATCAGTGTCTGACAGAAGGAGAGTATGGGGAATTATTGCTTCATGCTTCCATAGTTTCTGTTTTGTTGATAAGAATGTTTTGGAGACACACAGTAGTAATCATTGCACAACATCGTGACTGTAACAATGTCTCTGAATTGTATACTTAAAAGGCAAATTTTAAGCTACACATACTTGTCACAGTAAAAACAAGGAGGAAGGTGGTGATTTAATTGGATGAGGAAAATACTATAATAAAAGTAACTTCCCAGTTACAAAAGTAAGACCCCAAAGTTGAAAATACAAACTTGTCTACTATGTTGTAGGTCAATGGTTGCATTAGGGCAATGAAAAAAATTTGGGAGTAGGTATAAGCAATATAATGGCTATAGTCCTTCATCCATATATATGTGAATTATTAAAAAGGTACATTTTAATATGTACAGTTTATTTTATGCCACTTACAGGTCAACAAGTTCTTTTTAAATGAAAACTCACTAAAAACCAGTTTTGTTAAAGATTGTGTCAACAAGATAGATGTTAGATCTAGTCTCTGTTGAGTCAGGCATAGATACACACCTACAATTTTATCATTCAAGGATGGAAGCAGACAGTTTATAAGTTTGAGCCCAAACTAGGCTATGTATCTAGGCTACATAGTGAGACCATTTCTCAAAAACTAATCTAGAATCTGTCATTGAGCTTATAAACTAGTATGTTAGAGACTTTAAATCAAATCACAGCACAAACATAACATTAGATATGTTTTAGTAAGAAAAATTAAGATCTTTTCTAATAGGGGAATAATTAACCCTTTCCTAAGCAAATGACCTTTGGGTGATGAATAAATTGTGTTGAATTATATATTGATTAGTAGCTATAGACAGATAGGAAGGAGGCAGACTCAGTAAAAAGAATAGTTTATACAAAGTTCATGTGATATTAAAAAAAGCATGTTTGAAGAGTGGCTAAGACATAGTCACTGGCTGAGTCAGATCATGTAGCATTTTACATATCATATTCTGATTCCAGTCCTTGTCTTAAGACAAGTGAAAAGCCATTGAAAGGTTCTAAACTGAAGGACAATTTGATAAGATATGAACTATAAAGGAATATAGTGGATGTGATGTGACGAATGCACTGAAGACAAGAATAGAATCAAAGGCACCCATACTGAGGCTCTTGCCCGTTTTGACCCAGATAAGAGATGATAGTGGCCTGGTCCACAGAAGAGGCAAAAGAGCTGGCAAGAGCTGGACAAATTCGACATCCTTTGATGAATTGGATACCAGGATGGCTTTAAGGAAAAGTTATGTTCGGCAGGAATTCTTAGGAAACTACAGCTTTCAGACCAAAGTGCCCCAATGCCTGTGTGTGTGTGTGTGTGTGTGTGTGTGTGTGTGTGTGTGTGTGGTGTCTCTCCACAGAGGAGTTTGATACCTGGCTTGCAAGTCTGAATGGATGGGTGGTCAGTGAAAGCAGAGAAAAAAGAAGGCAGGGACAGCAGGGAAGACAGGAGGAGCAGCATCCTGGGGGAAGAAGGGCTGGAATAGAAAGAGCTCATTAGAAGTAGGAGGGAATTGGGGGGTGGGCTGGGGCGGGGGAGGCTGGAGGGGTGGAATGAGGGAAGAGGGAGATGTGTGATTGGTATGTAAAAATGGATAAAACAATTATTTTTTCAAAAGTGGTCCTAGGATAGTGAAACAGGGCTGAAAGTTGAGACAGCAGCTGGTTGAAGGTGCCAGACTCGGAGCAAGAGGCTGGTAGAAAGGGAGAGATTCCTTTTTGTGATTAAACCATTTCCCTGTGTAACTTACTCAGAGACATTAACACTGTGAAGGAAAAGGGCTAGGACTCAACTGGAGAGTTGAGTCCAAACTGTAATGTTTATGGAGCTCTTTGTATCTGCCAAGACTTGTTTAAAGCATTTGATGTGTGTGGTCCTTCTTTACAGCAATGCTGTGAGGCAGGTCCTCCATTCATAACATTGTATAGTTGAGGAAACTGAGGCACAGAAAGGGTAACCAACTTAATAGGAGGAAATAGTGGGTAGTAGTATAGAATTTGGACACAGACAGATAATCTGCTTCTAATCAGTAATCTGAACCCAGATGAAATCAAAGACAGACTGACCCTGAGTGATAGGATGCAATCTGGACAGGGAAATTATCTTTGGATGTTTGATTTATTTAGGAACCACGATTTTGCCTAGGGTTTGCCATGGCCAGTATTCATGGCATAGCATTTAATAGAGATTTTGTAATTAGGATCTACATCAGTGACCATTAGATTTTCTGAAAAGAAACTTTTTATTATCAGGTCCCAGATGCCAACAGTTCCCCCTTGGTATACCAACTGCTTAGTTCAAGGAACCCCTTGTCTTCCTCACTAGACAAGCTGAGGACACCGGAGCACAGCCTCCCCAACTATGTGCCCTCAGTTCAGATTGAGATAATCCCAGCACAATAGCCATCTCCCCCTCCTCATTTGCGGCACTGTTGAAAGGCTAGTCAGCCAAACAGGAAAAACGAAGAAACTCCCAAGCCAAACAAAAACAAGCAAGCAAACAACAATCAAAACAGCCCTCTAAATGAGACTTGAAACGCCAGCCAGACATAGTGGTGCACACTTTTAGTTCCAGCACTTGGAAGGCAGAGACAGGCATATCTCTGTGGGTTCGAGGCCAGCCTGATCTCCAGAATGCCAGAGCTACACAGTGGCTGGTCTAGGTCCCAGGAGGAAAGATTGAGCTCCTGTGCCATCCTGGTTTTAGGTTCATTTACTTAGTCACCTTTATGTTCTTTTCTATTAGATTTCCTGGAATCTTGCCACTGTGCCTCTGACTCAGTCTGCCTGAAGCATCTTTCCTGTCTGCTGATTCCTGATCTGCCTCCACTTAATGCTGATTTCAGTCACCAGGATTACACAGTTTTTCTGCTCCTCTTAAGTGAAAAGTAATCTCTTTAGCTAAAGAGGAGCAAAACAAACAAACAAACAAACAAACAAACAAACAAACAAACACCCTGTGTGCTGGGTAGGTGGGATCATCGTCATTCCCAGACCTACCCATCTGCCCTCCTGGAAGCCTTGAAGGATCTTTAGATTGTCTACTAAGCAAAGAAGTTATTTCAGTCAGTACAAATTATATTTGTAAATCTAAGGTTCTGGATATAGGTCCATATCACAATCTAGTAGAGTATAGCGTCAACCTGAATCAAAAAAGTTTGAGAGCTTTAATATTATTGTATAGTGTGGCTACCAAAAAGCAGTGATAATATAGTGTGTATGACTACAAGGTGATCACAGCAAGAAAGATGACCAGCATGCCTCATGTCCAGCTAGTACATGGGTATCACTATACTGGGTGTTCCATTTTGAAATATTTTATAGTGATTGATTATAGCATCCAAGCGTCCGGTGTCCTCTAAGTGCTTCCTCTATTACTGTAATGATTCACTGGACCCTAGACCTCGCCACAATTTAGAAAGTAGTTCCAGGCCCAATTCAGAGCCCATAAGAACCTGTTTCAGTGCTCAGCTTTAATGTCTCCTCCTTAAATGGGATATTTTATATGTTGGATAACATTTAAATTATCATCCCATGTCCTGCTCTATTTCATCTCAATGAGAACACACTAGATAAACATGACAGCAATGATCAGGAAAATCAATTTTTAAAAGCTGCAATAAAGTAAAACTTCCTGCTAAGTGTTTCATTGTCATTAATTTATTTGAGTGTCATTATAACCCTGTGAGGTAGAAACATTGCTTCTGTTTATAATAGGAAAAGGAATTTCAGAGAGTTAAAGACTCTCAATTTCACCGAGAGTATGGATTAAATCCATGCTATTCAACTCCATTTCTATGATGTTTGCTGCTTAGAAAAATCAATATAGACTTGACACTGATAATTGGTTGCCTAGGGATCAGGTACTAGGGATGAATGGGTTATAAGGATGTATAAGATTTCTTTTTGGAATTATGAAAAATTTCCCAAATTGATTGTGTTTGTGCTTATCTAACTGTGACTAAACTTATGGCACTGACTTTGTAATGTGGGGAATATATCTGTATTATTGATATCATTGACATTATTTTCTAGGTGCAGTGATAAAAATAAAGCTTTAGAGAGCTAATAATATAATTCTTTTGTAATGCTATTCTATTAGCTACATACCTAATTATACCTGGCACAAAGAATTTAAGGAATTCAAGAATTCTTTATATAAGTATTGAAGATGGTTGCTAGTTAGTTTGTTAAGAATGTTTTCTTAGGCCAGAACTGATGTACACTGTGTTGGAAAATCTGGAGTAAAAATATTATTATACTTTTGGGTTATAGAGATGGTTTAGGGGTTAAAAGTACTTGCAGCTCTTCCAGAGGACCTGAGTTCTGTTCCCAGAACTCATTTCAGGTGGTTCACAAATACATGCAACTCCAGCTCCAGAGGCTCTGACTTCTCCTTCCAGTTTCCATGGATATCCACTACATGCAACAGATGTTCATACAGACACACACATTCACAAGAATAAAAACAAAGATATAGTAATATACTTCTGTAAATAGCCACTCTACTCAGCCTTTCGACTATTCCCTTGACATGGCTACTCCAGTCTTTACCTTCCCAAATCCCTCCAACTCCAACTCATTCTCATTATCTAGAAACCACAGAGTAATGACTGATGCAAAAGGTCTCAGTAGGTGGTTAAATATGTTCAGTTTCCTCCCCTGATTAGATATCAGGTCATTGTTTGGGAAAATGAACATGTAGCATAGGAATATGCACTTCACTAGAAAAAAGTCTAATTTAATTTGGAAATGTTCTACTATGTCATATATAAAGAAGTATAGATGTGGTGCTTTGAATGAAATTGGCCTCCAGAGTGTCATAGAGTTGAGTGTTTAGTTACTAGTTATTTGGTGGACTATTTGGGAAGGATTAGGAGGTGTGGCCTTGTTGGAACAGGTGTGTCATGGGAGTGGGCTTTGAGGTTTCAAAATCCCAGGCCAGGCTCAGTCTCTGGCTCTCTGCCTGCTGCCTGTGGATAAGGATGTAAAGCTTTCGGCTACTGCTTCCACACCATGCCTGCCTGTGGACAGCCATACTCCTCACCATGATGATAATGGACTAACCCTCTGAAACTAAAGCAAGTCCTCAATTAAATGCTTTCTTTTATAAAACTTGACTTGGTCATGGTATCTCTTCACAGCAACAGAACAATGAACAAGACAATAGGAAAAAGCAGAGTGAGCAGTTGGGTTTTCGTTCCTGACATCAGGATTTGTAGTAGGAAACTTGAGTTCTTCGTAACAAAGTAGATTGAGCATTATACAGTTTAAATAATATGTTTTAAGAGTTTCTGAAAAAGGACAAGGAAATATTTGTTTAACTTTAATTTGAGGTTTTAAAATGATTGTAATTGTTCATTTGATAACTTTTAAGTAGATAGCATCTACTATTTGAAATATCAATCATATATAATGATAACAGATATATTTATAAGCACCCAGCTAAACACTTGACACACATAGTCTAATTTAATATAACTCAGGTACACATTTGTATTATCACTATTTGACAGTAAAATACTTGAAACCCAGGGGTTATTTTCAACTTGTGTACATCATCCAGCTATTAATAATAAGTGGCCAAGCTGGATTGTGACTTGAGACACCCTATACTCAGGACCCTCATGTCTAATCATTATAATAATAACTATTTTAGTTGATTGGGGCCTATGGCTTACTACTTTTCAAGGGAGGGTGTTCTATATGCCCTTGCTATATAATATATATATATATATATATATATATATATATATATGTATATATATATGTGTGTGTGTGTGTGTGTTTGCTAGCTAGTTTGTTAAGAATGTTTTCTTAGGCCAGAACTGATGTGCACTGTGTGTATACACACACACACACACACACACACACACACACACACACACACACACACACTTAATCCTCCAACATCTACCTTAAAGCAGGTGTCATCTCCCACATTTAAATTTTTTATTTCCTACGTTTTATTTTATTTTTGAGATTATAATTACAACATCTCTCCCTTCCATTTCCTCCCTCCAAACCCTTCTGTATACCCCTTCCTGCTTTCTTTCAAATCCATGGCCTCTTTGTTCAATGAATGTTATAGCATGAAGGTGTTATTATTAATTAGCAAATACAGTAGGTTTCATTGTGGCACTTTCAAACTAAACTTGATTCTGTTAATCATCTTTGTTTCTGTCTTCTCCACCTTTCCCTGATCTCCTCATGACCGCCAATCCCCCGTAGCTTCTTTTTAACTTTCATGTGTCACATGTGTCCTGTTGGCCTCCTCCTGTTCCTCAACAGCTCTTTTCCCTCTCTTGTGGTCTCTTTCATAGTTTAATAACCTATACCCACATCCATACCCATACACAAATACAAACACACCTTGAAAGCTAGGATCTGCTTATGAGAACATGTGGTATGTGTTTTTCTGAGTCTGCATCACCTTGGGTAGTATACTAATTTCTAGATCCAACAATTTTCCTGAAAAATTCATAAATTTTCTTTGCAACCAAAAAAATTAAATTTATAAATATACCACAAGAAACTGAAGCTCAAATATAAGCTATGTACCCAAGGTATATGGATTTTATATGACTCTCTGTATGGTTCCCTAAGATGACATAACATCATGGGTATGCTACTCTATCATAGAATACATAACCTATATCTAACTTCAAGGATACATCAAACATGTACGTACAATGAAGAACAGAATATATATATATATATATATATATTATATATATATATATATAAAGCTTTGCGCCTTTCCTGGATCTCACTTGGTAGCCCAGGCTGGCCTCGAACTCACAGAGATCCGCCTGCCTCTGCCTCCCGAGTGCTGGGATTAAAGGCGTGCGCCACCACCGCCTGGCCAGAATATATATTTTTAAAGTCAGGGTATTGACAGATCATATTCTTCAAGGAATGCTAATATCACACAAGACAGAAGTGCTTTGGATGTTCTAGAGTAAAGGAAAGTAAAGATAAATGACATCAAAATTTAATACCTGATCCGAAATGGGTTTCTTTGCTGGCAGAAATAACCAGAAAATGCTACAAATAACAGTTGATAGTTGTGAGTAGAATATGAAATGATCCAGACCTAAGGTAGATTATAAAATATACCAATGTTTAATGGCACTGGTAACTATACTGTGGTTGTATAAGAAAAATGTCATGTATTCAAGAGTAAAAGGGTCAGGCACTCATACATCATGCTCTCAAATTACCCACTAAAAATCAATGATTATATATGTGTATATATATATAAAATAAATTAATAGATTGACAGATACAGTGAGCAAACAATAAAGCAAATGGGGAAACATTAGCAATAGTTAAATAATGGTAAGCTGCATATAAATGATCTTTTTTTTTTTTTTTTTTGGTTTTTCGAGACAGGGTTTCTCTGTGTAGCTTTGCGCCTCTCCTGGAACTCACTTGGTAGCCCAGGCTGGCCTCGAACTCACAGAGATCCGCCTGCCTCTGCCTCCCGAGTGCTGGGATTAAAGGCGTGCGCCACCACCGCCCGGTATAAATGATCTTTATACAATTCATATTCTTATGTTTCTGTATATCTGAAATTGTATGCTTATAAAATATTTAAAATGGAGCTCATGATGCATTTTCTCCTGCTTACAAGTCTGTTCCCTGTTCAGTTTTGTGGTGCCTGCCAGGGTTTCAGAATAGTGAAGGATGTCACTTGTGGATTTATATGTATTGGTAAATATTTGTGAGAGTTCTTCCAGAATTGATCAGGGAGTGTTTATGGTATGCCAAACACTGGGCTATCTATGTGCTGAGATACAAGGCAACAGTACAAAGTCCCATGACCTCAAGAAGCTCAGGAGCTGTTCACCAAGTACTATAATTGGAAATGTGCACAGACTCCAGAAGTCAGAGAAGAGATACCTTATTCAGATACAGGTGAGGATGAGAAATAGGAAAGGAATGTGGAGAGGTCAGGGAACACTTGCCAGAGAAGACTCTTAAGTTACACACTATGGAGTTTACTTTGGAAAGCAATGGGAAGGGACAAGTAACATTCTTGGCAGAGAGAAAGGAATGAAAAGATAGTGTGTGTGTGTGTGTGTGTGTGTGTGTGTGTGTGTGTGTGTGTGTGGTGTATAACAACAATTAATGGAAAAAGAGGCCATATATTTGAAAGTGATCAAAGAGGGGCATATGGGAGAGTTTGGAAGGAGGAAAGGGAAGGGGTAATGGTGCAATTATATAATCATCTCCTAAATTAACAGAAATGATCTTTTAAAACAACACCTTTCAAACAAGACTTGAGCCCCAAGTCACTCACTTAGTAACTCACTGTCTCAGTTTCTTCCAATCACATGGAGCTGATGATAACTCCCACATAATACAATTGTTGATTATTCGTTTATAAGACATGATATATTTAGGGCACAATTTAGCATAGACCAGGTGCCCGACAAGTATTATCTTGATTCACATCCTTTTCAGGAGACTAAAAGTTGCAATCAGGATTGTGCAGGGTACATGGCTGAGAATACAGAGAGAAGGAAAAATACGATGCCAAGCTAATTAGCTCTTTATCCTGATGGCAATGCACAGTTTTTGTGACCTGCTCTTATTTGTGCTTTTTAAAGGCCCCTCTGGCCTGGAGACAAAGCAGGGTAAACACCGGGGCCAGGAAGATAGTGAAGAGGTTGTTTATCTGATGAATTCAGGCTATATGAGAGTCTGACGTAAGGTAGTAGGGCAGAGTAAGACACGTAATGGAAGCAAAAGTCAAGGCTAATATCCAGGTGTCTGACTTGAACACCAGCACGGATAAGGACTGTATCCTCTCAGATAGGAATGGATTTGGGAAGTGGGTACAGAGACAATGTTGGACGATTGTAATCTTCAAGAGCCTGTGGAATATCCCAACAGAGCTATCTAATAACAGGCAGGATACGCAGGTCTTAGATTTGTTCTTACCTAGACTCGCAAAGCAAATTTCACTATTTTCTACCTTTGTGGCCTTCAACCATTGCCCATTGCTTTATCTTCTCCATTATAAAGTGACGATGGTGATCAAAATTTTCTACATAAGTGCAAAAGAAACACTCAATAAAGTACAATGTATGATACGGATGCCAAATAATTCTCTTTTGAGAAGAATTGATGCTGAGGGGTATTCTTGGGACATCTTCAAAGAAATTTTCCCCTCTAGATGCATAAAAAGGGCTAAGAACATATACAATCATCTCTTTCTGTCCTAATGCTGTTCTCCTACCCTCCTAACCCATTTAAACTAAATATAATTGGATCAAAGACTCTAAAAAGGACATGTGAGTCATCTGGAAGAAGTCAGACCTGAAATGAAGGACTACAAAAGCCAATCACTGAGGTAGAATTCCACAGTCCTGGGTGGGCTTAATGCCACCTTTCTTGAGATTTATCTAAACTAGATACTATGGTTAGATGTTACATTGTCTACAGGCAACTTGCAAAGCCATTTTGCAAAGCACTTGGTTCTTTCTCATCTACCTGTATGGAGACCGGTGTGGTAGCAACTAAAAGAGGCCACGGAGCAGGCACGTGATCTCTCAGTAGTACTAATTCTCTCTGCAAATACTCAGAAGCTTGTCTGCAAAAATTATACAATTTCTCTAATAGCCTTGCCTCATAACTGCTATAGAATTAATTCCTCACAATTCTCCTGATTTATTTCAGTACAGCAGATACATAATTCACTATTCCTCTTACAAAACCGACTCTATCAGCAGGATGTGAGATACCTGGGAGGGGACTACCCAGTCTTTCTACTTTGTTCAGCTTGGCAGACATTTAGCCAAGACTTGCTTTGGCCTGTGTTCTCTACTTTCAGACCAATACCATGTAACAAGCAGTTGATACATGCTTCCAATACCATGGAAGCTCCTACTGCCATGCCTGCCCTTCCACATGGACTATATCCTTTCAAACCATGAGCCAAAATAAGTCATTTCTCCCTCGTTTCTGTCAAGCATTTGGTCACAGTAATGATAAAGGTAATAGGAATATCTATTCTGTGCTGTTGTCGATTACAAGTATAGAAGTTATTTAGTTATATAGGGGCTTACAGTTAAGACATTGCCTTGTGTCTTTTTTTTTTTTTTTTTTTTTTTGGTTTTTCGAGACAGGGTTTCTCTGTGTAGCTTTGTGCCTTTCCTGAAACTCACTCTGTAGCCCAGGTTGGCCTCAAACTCACAGAGATCCACCAGCCTCTGCCTCCCGAGTGCTGGGATTAAAGGCGTGTGCCACCACCGCCCCGGCGCCTTGTATCTTAAAAAAGACTTGCCGGGCGGTGGTGGTGCATGCCTTTAATCCCAGCACTCAGGAGGCAGAGGCAGGCCTGGGCTACCAAGTGAGTCCCAGGAAAGGCACAAAGCTACACAGAGAAACCCTGTCTCGAAAAATCAGAAAAAAAAAAAAAGACTTGAACATGGTCTTTTGAACAATGTGTAAGTCTATTAAGACTCAAGAACTAAATGCATCTTGCATTGTGAGATAGTCCAGAGCCTACAGGAGTCAGAGTTAAAATAGCATGGTTTGGGGCACGTGTTTAACTATATGGTCTGCAGGTGGTAGTACTCTTTTGAGAGGTCATGCATCATTTTGGAGGTTGGGCCTAGCTGGACAAAGTGGATCTTGGTGGGGGGTGGCATTGAGGTTAATAGCTTTATAGCCTTATCCACTTTCTGTTGTCAGTCTTTTTTTTTTTTTTCATTTTTTGAGACAGGTTTCTCTGTGTAGCCTTGGGTGTCCTGGAACTCACTCTGTAGCCCAGGCTGTCCTGGAACTCAGAGATCCACCTGCTTCTATCTCCTGAGTGCTGGGATTAAAGGCATGTGCCACCACCACCTAGCCTCAGTCTACTTCTTGATCTGTGAAGATGTGAACAAGTAGACACCATAATCTCCAGCTTTATGGAGATGCTTATGTCTTCCAGGTTGTGATAGAGTGTGTGTGTGTGTGTGTGTGTGTGTGTGTGTGTGTGTGTGTGTGTGTGTAAAGCAAATTGTAAGCAAAAGTAAAATCCTTCCCCCCTTAGTTGTTTTTGGTAAATTATGTGGTCACAGCAACAAGAGAAGTAACTAATACAGCACCAGGTCCATGAGACAAATCACTTTCTGTGGAAGTGATAAGGACCTCACATTTCTCAGTTTTGAAATAGAAACTTAATTCCTATTATTTACCTTGTAAAGTTGTTCTAGGGACTGAATAAGATTATATATGAAAAGCACATACCTACAATATTCATTTTCAAAACATTTTGCTGGGCTTAGGTATAGCTCAGTTGGAGAGTGCTTGCTTAGCATGCCCAAGACCCTGGGTTCTATCTCAGTATGACAAAAATAATTCTTTACCAATATCATCACTATGTGCAAGGTTTAGGAAGCAAATACAAAGTCATATGGAGTTGACACTGTAGTGGGGGGAGTGTGAGAAACCAAAAATGAAATGAATAATACTACTGCCAGCAGTCAGTGCTATGGCAACCAATTAGACAGAGTAGGCAGATAGAGAATGGCAGATACAGAGGTTTCTCTATAGAAAAGAAGGAAGTATGGAAAGGATCGTGCTGGCTTATAGCTTTAGATCACAAGGAAGTAAAAAGAGATTCCGGACAGGACACCGTGATAATAGGTCTGTGTGAGAAAAGGTGAGGACTTGGAGGACAGGAAACAAAGAGGGAAAATTGGTTTACCATGGACCTCTCAGTATACGCCTTTTGGGAGCTTCTCTATGGATTTCTACAGTCTATATGAGTCATCCTAACTTATTTTTTAGTTCTTTTTTTCATGATTTTTGAAAAGTTTTGTGGGCCAGAGAGATGACTCAGCAATTAAGGATACTTGTGGCTCTTGCAGAGGACTGGAGTTTGGTTCCTGGCACTGACATGGTGGCTCACAACTACCTGTAACTCCTGCTCCATGGAAATTGACACCCTCTTTTGACTTCTGTAGGCACCAATGTATACATGCACAGACACACATGCACACACACAAATAAAACATTTAAAATATTTTTAAACTTTGTGTTCTTTTCTCTACATGTTTTTCCTGCCGAGTCACCCATCTTTTGTTCCCCTTGACTTTCATATTACTCTGAATCTCCTTTGTTTGTTTGTTTAATGAAACACTAAACCTTTCTCGGGCACCAAGTAGATATCACTCACATCAGCATGAAATGCCCCCTATATTATCCAGTAAATTTTGACATGAAGTCTTACTGTGGTCCTGGTGGTCTCAAAATCCTGGGTTTATGTAGTGCTCCTTCCTCAGCCTCCACAGGAGGTGGCCAGCATGCCCAGCAATTTAATAATAAAAATGTCCAGTGCCACAAGTTTTGTGTTGACAATCACCATATATTTACCATCTTTTTGCTATCCTCCCATTTCTTTCTTATAAGTTCTCTGAGGTACATGCTAATATTCTTCCTATTAAGTAGACAGAAACTAACACGTATGGAGTATTTATGTGGTAAGATGTTCTGTGCTTGAATATGCACTGACTTATAAAGAAAAGAATTTTGCTCATAGTTTGAGGACTAGACTGTTGAAGATTAATATGCTGGCAGATGCAGTGCTTGGTAAAAGCCTACTTTTTGGTTTAGTGACAGCCACCTTCTTGCTGTGTCCTTACGTGGCACAGATCAGAGGAATAGAAACCTCTCTCCTACCTTATATTATAAAGGCACTAACCCTATTTGTGAGGACTGTATGTATACTCCATGCTATAATAACCTACCAGAGCCAGCTCTCTGAAATTTCTCTCACTAGGGATTAGGTTTAACATCCAAATTTAGGATGCATGAACATTCGGTCTATATAACATATTGTGTTAAGCATGTTATGAATTAACTTATTTAATCTTCACAGCAACCACAATGTAAGTACCACTATTATTCCCATTATTCAAATGAAGGAAGTAAAGCTTTACTTAGACAAATTAAATTAACATATTTCAGGTCACAGAGAAGTTAGTGACGAATGAGAGATAGAAGTATGAGATTATTTGTTCCTGTGGCATAACATAATCAGGAAAAGAAGGCCTGAAGACTGAGAATCAGATGAGTATGCATATTTGGTGGGACGAGCATGTCTCCTATTGTGTATCTTTTTATCTAAAGATACAATTATCTCAATTGCTTAGGTGGCTTATTTGTAAGATGATGACCAAGGAAGAGTTAAGGGCACTGAAATTGGAAATGCCTTCTCCAACTACTTCTCAATCCTTATCACTCACCCAAACACATATTCTGTAAATTATAATTTGACCCACTGTCTTAACACAGGATTTTTTTTATGATTTTAGAGTTCTTTTGTGTTGCATTATTCAAGACAACTTTACAAAATTTAAAACGTTGTAACTATCTTTCAATTTGCTTTATTAATTTCCTACTATAAAGTAAACCCTTTATCATGTATAGTTCATTTTCTTATTGGTCCTTATGTCAAGTTGCTTAACGTTTTAATATTTTCAGTTTTTCATTATTAAAATAATGCATTTGTGCTTATAGATTTTTGTTTTCCTTCTACTAAAATTTGTCTTTGGAATAGAATTCCCAGAGAGGAATTGTAGTGTCAAAGGGCAAGAACAAAATGGATGGAAATTATTAAAATACCTTTCCAAGGAATTAACACTTTTTGAGTTGAGTTCTATTGGTGGAAGTTCATCATAGGTAAGACTTTTAGTTGCCATTTTTCTTTGTTTTAGTTTAGTCTTGACATTTATTCTCTTATTGCTTATCTTTATCACTTATCTTCTATTAGGTATATTCTCAAAATAGCCAGGAGTCATGTAAAGAAAAAAATACCAGTGAGGAATGGATTATAAAATGTCTTTCAGATATATTTACATCATGACTCTCCCAGCAGGCTGTTATTCAGTCCTCTTCAGGTCCACTTTTCTATAATGGGATGACAGGTGGAAATGTGGCCAATTAAGTCAGAGCTGCAGTGGGAATGTTAGGGAGTGATTCACTCAGCACTAAAGGACCCACTGAGTGGCACATGTTTCCAGGAAACTGAAGGCAAATGTTCAGTCTGTGTATGGACTAAGAAAGCTCCTCAGCTGCAAAGTATCCATCTTTGTAAATAACCTACTATCTATTTCCCTGTTTTAGGCTGCTTTTCTATTGCTGTAAAGAGGCACCATGACCAAGACAACTTATAAAAGAAAGCATGTAATTGGGGGATTGCTTACAGTTTCGGAGAGTGAGTCCATGACCATCATGGTGGGGAGTATGGCAGCAGGTAGGCAGGTAGGCATGGTGCTGGAGCAATAGCCTACATCTGATCCACAAGGCCAAGGGAGCCAGAGACAGAGACTGAGCCTGGTATGGGCTTTTGAGACCTCAAAGCCCATTCCTAGTGACACACCTCCTCCATCATCTTTCCCCAAACAGTTCCATTAGCTTGGGGACCAGCCATTCACATGTGCAAAACTATGCAGGCCACTCTCATTCAAACTACCACATTCCCACACAAAAATTGAATTTGTATTCAAAATAATTAGAACCAAGAACTATGACTGGCAACAAAGAAGGAATGGCTAGCTTGATGTTCCTAGGGAAATGGAGAGACTGAATAATCTTATTCAGAAAACCCATTCCTTGTATCCAGTATTGGACCAAATGTTTCCCCAAGCTTATCTTTTTTATATGTGCATTAATCCTATTCTTTCCTGGGCTATAGGTATAGCAATATATCATCAGAGCCATTGTATTGCTGTGTTCATTTAGCAGAATAATAGTAACAGGGTTTCCCTGATGGCCCACAACCCATCTAGTCTTAGGTTCTTGGCCACTTTAGCAGGTAAGGGTTCCAGCTCATGGAATGACCCTTAAACTCAATCATAAAGTAGTTTGTTACTGCACTAACATTTGTGCCACTATTGCATAAGTATATCATAGAGGCTAGTTACTAATATAGGTTGCATGTTTCGTAGCTGGGTGACACAGGTAATTACATTTCTTCTCCAGTAACATGTATAGCACCCTCCAGCAGCATGAATGCTACTCAGTGGGAGTGAGAGCTTCTCCCATCTTTGAGAAGCAATTTATCCATTCTACCTCTGACTCAACTCCCATGATCCTTTTTTTCAAATATAAGCACTTCAGGGGAGATGTTCCTCTATGTAGGGACTCTATTAAAGTTGAGTATCCAGAACAATTTATATCAAAATCAAAATCCAACCCAGCAAATGAGTGATTCAGAAAATGAGCAACAATTTTCTTATTTTTGTTTATTATCTCATATATTACATTCTGATTGCTGTTTCCCCCCCCTCCTCCTAGTCCTTCCTTCTACCTCCTCTCTCCCCGAGATCCACTCCTCTTCCTTTTTCTTCATAAAAGGGCATGACTCCCAGGGATATCAATCAAACATGGCATAACACATTACAATAAGACTAGGCACAAACCCTCAAATCAAGGTTGAATGAGGTAGCCCAGTAGGAGAAAGAGGGTCCCAAAAGCAGGCGGAAGAGTCAAAAACAGATCCTGTCCCCACTGTTAGGAGTCCCTCAAGAACATCAAGCTTCATAACCATAACATATGTATACAGAGGACTTATTTCAGACCCATATAGGCACCATGATTGTCTTTGAGCCACTATGAGCCATAGTTAGTAGATTCTGTAGGTTTTCTTATGGTGTCCTTGACACCTTTGGATCCTACAACCCTTCCTCCCTCCTTTCCACAGGATTCCCCAAGAAAATGAGCAACAATTTTCATTCAGCTAATCAGGACTCATGATTGAAATACCTGTCCCTCCCCTCCATTTCCCCCCCCCCATTGAAATCAGTCAAGAACCCCCCATCCCCCACTCTTTTCTCTTTTTATTGAAAATAGATTGTTTTTTTCTCACATAATATATCGTTATTAGTTTTCTCTCCCTCTACTTCACTTAGTCCCCTCTCATTCAGACCCATCCCCTTTCTATTGCTCATTAGAAAGAAGGGATGATAAAATGAAATATAATAAGATAAAAGAGAATCTAACACACTAGAGCAGAATGTTATTAGGAGTCATTTTTTTTTTTTTTTGCAATTTTATTTAGATAGTAGTATTTGGTTTTAGCCAAGGTACCTGGGCTACCTAGTCTCAGGTTCTTGGTTACTCAAGCAGTGTTGGGTATGGATTCCATCTCCTAGAGTGGACCTTAGGTCAAACCAGAAATTGGTTGGTAAATCCCACAAGCTTTGTGCCACCATTGCACTAGCATTGGACCAGACAGACAGAAGGAAAACCGCTCAAGAAAAGACACAAGAAACAGACTCACTCTTTTGCATACTTAGAAATCCCATAAAACACAATTAACTAGAAGCCATAACACATATTCACAGGAACCATAGGGTAAAAAGAGAGAAGAAATTACATATAAATATCTCTGTGAGTTGGAGGCCAGCCTGGGCTACCAAGTGAGTTCCAAGAAAGGTACAAACTACACAGAGAAACCCTGTCTCGAAAAACCAAAATAAATAAGTAAATAAATATAAAAAATTAAAAATAAAAATATATAATGAGATAAATTCTTTTTAAAAAGGAAGAACACAGACAGTATTATGAGACAAGGAAAATCCAATGATGCTGTTGAGTTTTCTGTTGACCATCTACTGCCGGGCATGCAGCCTACCCTTAAGAGTAGTTTATTTCTCCAGTGAGACTGGCTGGGAGAAAAATTTTCTTTTGCAAGTAGTTATCAATTGGAAATAGTTTCTGGATAAGGTATGGGGGCATGTGTCCACTTCTTTCAGCTCTAGGACCCCAAATGATGCAGACCCATGCAGGCTCTGTGCATGCTGCCTCAGTCTCTGTGAGTTCATTTGAGCTTTGCTCATGTTGATTTAGAGGGCCTTGTTGGCTTGGTGTCCTCCATCCCCTCTGGCTCTTACAGTCTTTCTGTCTCCTCTTCAGTGGGGTTCCTTGAACCCTGAGAGGATTTGATGTAGATATCCACTTTATGGCTGAGTGTTCCAAGGTCTCTTACTCTTTGCATAATGTCTGGTTTGGGTCTCTGTATTTGTTCTCATCTGCTATAGAAGAAAACTTTGTTGATGATGGCCAAGCAAGGCACTGATCTACGAGTAAAGCAGAATGTCATTAGGAATCTTTTTTTTTTTTGCAATTTTTATTTAGACAGAGTATTTGGTTTTAGCCAAGGTATTTGGGTTACCTAGTCTCAGGTTCTTGGTTACACAAGCAGTGTTGGGTATGGGTTCCATCTCCTAGAATGGGCCTTAAGTCAAATCAAACATTGGTTGGTAACTGCAACAAGCTTTGGGCCACCACTGCACTAGCATATCTTCCAGGAAAGACAACAGTGGTGATAAAGGTTTTGTGGCTGGGTTGGTGTTTACATTTCCCCTTTGGTAGCCTGCAAAGAACCTTCCCATAACCAAAGATACTAGCACGTAGGGATGAAGGCTCTTGGCAGGCAGCTTGATTTCCCTAGGTTCAATGAGTTGTGCAGGTGTTGTCTTCAGCAACTGAGACATTGCTGTCAGTTTGTAGAGAACAATCTATTGTTTTGGCAACAGCCTGGGGTGTTTGAGGGATTCCTATGGGGTCCCTTGGGCCAACAACTCAATTAGATGTAACCCAATCCCAGGACTAGAAGCTTCATTCAGTGACAAGAGATGGCCGGATGGGGCTCTGTCTCCTCCATTATTAGGCAATTTCATTTAGATCAACTTCCATACTACCCTTCATATGCCCCAAATTTTAGCTGTCTCTCCATGTATTCCTTTATCCTGCTCTTCCCTCATCCTCTTCACTTGGTCTTCCCATTCCAGCCTTTCCCCCTAATCCATCCACAACTATCTATTCTATTTCTCTTTTTAAGGGAGATCTATCTGTCCCCACTTAGTCCCTTACTCTTTATGTATAGAGTTGTTAATGGATGGTGGCTTGGTTATCATTTACTTAAAAGGTACAATCCACATAAGTGGATACATCTATTTGTCTTTCTGAGTCTGTGTTATCTCACTCAGGATGATTTTTTTCCTAGTTCCATCCATTTACCTGTGAATCTCATGATTTAATTTTTTTAAATGGTTGAGTAATACTTCATTGTATAAATGTACCACATTTTCCTTATTCATTCTACTGTTGAAGGGACATCTAGGTTGTTCCAAATTTCTGGCTATGATGAATAGAGCAGCAATGAACATGGTTGAGCAAGTGTCTCTAGGTTAGGATGAAGCAATCTTTGGGTATATGCCCAAGAGTGGTATAGCTGGATATTGAGGTAGATTGATTCTCATCTTCCCGAGGAACCACCACACTAATTTCCATAGTGGTTGTACAAGTTTGCAGTCTCACCAGTAATGGATGAGTGTTCTCCTTACTCCACATCCTTAACATCATGAGCTGTCACTTGTTATATTGGTCTTGGCAATTCTGACAAGTGTCAGATGAAATCTCAAAAGAATTTTAGTTTACATTTCCCCAATGGCTAAAAGTGTTTGTCAGCCATTTGAGTTTCCTCCATTGAGAATTCTATGTTTAGATCTATAAACTTTTTTTTTTCAAGACAGGGTTTTTCTGTGTAGTCCTAGCTGTTCTGGAACTCACTTTGTAGACCAGGCTGGCTTTGAACTCACAGAGATCCTCCTGCCTCTGCCTTCCCAGTGCTAGGATTAAAGGCATGCACCACCACCACCACCACCACCACCACCACCACCACCTGGCTTCCCTATTTTTAATTGGTATATTTGTTTTCTTGATATCTAGTTTTTTGCCTTTTTTTTTTATATTTTGGGTATTAGTATTCTATGGGATGTGTAGTTAGTAAAAATATTTTCCCCGTGTATAGGCTGCCATTTTGTTTGAATGATGGTGTTCTTTGTCATGCAGAATCTTCTCTGGTTCATGAGGTCCCATTTATTAATTGTTAATCTTAATGCCTTTTCCAACAGTGTTCTATTCAGAAAGTCTTTTCATGTGCCAATGAGTTCAAAGCTATTTCCCTTCTAGCACATTTTGTAGGCCTGGATTTGTAGATAAATATTGTTTAAATTTGGTTTTATCATGTAATGTCTTATTTTCCCCATCTATTACGATTAAAGTTTTGCTGTGTTTACTAGTATGGGTAGGTATCTGTGGTCTCTTAGAGTCTACAACACATCTGTCCAGGTTCTTCTGGCTTTTGAAATATCAATTGAGAAGACAGTTGTTATTCTAATAGATCTGCCTTTATATATTCTTTGTTCTTTTTCCCTTGCAGCTTTTAATATTCTTTCTTTGTTCTGTACGTTTAGTGTTTTGATTAATATGTGCTGAGGGGGCTTTATCTTCTGGTTCAGTTTATTTGGCATTCTGTAAGCTTCTTAGACTTTGATAGGCATCTCCTTGTTTAGGGGAGGTAAATTTTCTTCTATGGTTTTATTAAAAATATTTTCGGTGTTTTTGACCTGTTCTTCTCCTATTCCTATTATTCTTAGGTTTGGTCTTTTCATAATGTTTCAGATTTTCTGGATGTCCTGTGCCAGAAGATTTTTATATTTAATTTTTCTTTGACTGAAGTATTCATTTCTTTTATCATGTATTCAATGCCTGAGATTCTCTCTTCCTCATTTGTATTCTGATAGTGAGGCTTGTCTCTGAGGTTTCTGTTGGAGTTCTTAAATTTTTCATTTCTAGATTTTTCTCAGTTTGGATTTTCTTTATTGATTCTATTTCTACTTTCCAGCCTTGAACTGTTTTATCCATTTTCTTCCACTGTTTGTGTTTTCATAGATTTCTTTTATGGATTTAATCGTTTCCTCTTTAAGGACCTCAATCAGATTCACAAATAGTATTTTAAGGTTTTTGTTTTATACTTCAGCTATGTTGGAATATTCAGCCCTGCTGTGTTAGGGTTGCTGGGCTCTACTGGAGACATATCGTCCTGGCTGTTCGTGATTGTATTTAATGCTGGTGTCTAGGCATCTGGAATTGGAAAGACTGTAATTATAGGTCTTGTCTTTGTTGGGTGGGTGTTTTGTTCCTTGGTTTCTGGTGTCCTCTCTGGTTCTTAGGAGAGTGTGGTGGCTGTGTTGCCTGGTAGGAAATTCTTCTGGGATCATAATAAGTATGGCCACTGGGGGTTCCTGGTAAAATTTGTTCTTAGGTATTAGGATTTGTCATTTAGGAATAGGGCTTGGCTAGAAGGGGGTCCTCATGAAGGAGGAAAGCAGGGTATCCCCTCCAGGATCTGCTTAGTCCCCTGGGAATAGGGGCAGTGAATGAGGAATAGCTCCCACAGGTAGCTGCTACAGAGCTGGAGATGGGAGCAGAGAGGAGGCGCAAGCTGCAGCGGGTGGTCTGCTACAGAGATGGAGGTGAGATTGGAGGATTGGATTCTGAGGAATGGAGAGAGAGGTGAAGATCTGCAGTTACCCTGCCTGCTTCCTTGGCAGGAGTGCTTTGTGGTTTCCCAGGTAATGCCTCCTTGATTTGGGGGCTGAGATAAAGAAATAAGCGGGGAGGAAGTTTAGAAGGAAATATCTGTGTGGTCCACTGGATATGGGGGCAGGGGGAAGGGAGGCTACAACAGGTGGTCTGCTACAGATTGCCAGGTGTGTGTGTGAGAGAGACTGGGGGATTGGATTTAGAGTAATGAAGGGGCAGGTGAAGATCTGCAGTTAGCTCACCTGGCTTTCTGGCCAGATTGCTCCAGATGCTTATCTTGAACCTGTACAACAGTTGGGTACAATTAAACCAATTTTACAGATGAGGAATCTGAAGGCCGATGCCGGGAGACAAATGGAGTGATAGTAATTAATGTGATAATTAGCATGGGTTCTAGAGCCTGGGTTGAAAATCTGGTTTCCCCAGTTAAAAGTTATGTGACCTTTGGCAAGGACTTTAACTTCCCTGCCCTTCAATCTGTCCCACTGGCAAAAGAAAATGATAGGAAAAACTTAACTTGTAGGGGTGCCTCAAGAATTAAAGGAAGCAATATATTCAATGTTCTTTGAGCAGTGACTGGCACACATTAAGTGTGTAAGAGGAAAGCTTGGATCCCAGTACCCATGTGCTGGCCTCTAAATATCACCTCTCTCCATGACCTCAAATGGCCCTCTTCAAACTAGCATATGCTGTTACCACACCCTGTGTAGCCACACAAAGTGTTTGCTTGTTCTGTTTCTCATACTGAGCCATGAGTACTGGCAATGGCAAGATTTAAGAAAATTAGCCCCTAACCAGCTCTTGGCTGTGGGAAGAGGATTTCTTGTATTTCTGTACTCACAATTTTTGATCACTGGTTCCCTGGTAGTGCTAGCAATGAAACCCAGACCTTTACAATGCTATGGATGTGCTCCATCACAGAGCTATACCACTGGCTGTAGGGCATGATCATTTTCCAGCAAGCAAGCCAATATCCTAAGTTCTGTGTCAAATTATGACCTTCCAGAGCTGTGGGGAGCTTCCTCACCTCTCTCTCTCTCTCTCTCTCTCTCTCTCTCTCTCTCTCTCTCTCTCTCTCTCTCTCTCTTTCATTTTTGCAAAGGCCAGACACTTTTAAGTTCCTTGCTTTAGGCCAAGAATAATGGGGAAAGTGACATTTAGGCAGGAAGGTGCTAGTATTTAATAACCACAAGAATTAACATTTATGAATCACTTAGTATTCCAGGCATTATTCTCAGTGTCTCACATCCATCTTTGTTCTTAATCCTTATAACCTGCTCTAAGTTAGGTACTATTCCCTTTGTTAGAAGAGGAATGTAAGCATGGTAGTTAAGTTACTAGCTAATAGGTATCAATCTAGTGACTGCAAGATGCTAGGATTTCATTTCAGGGCCCTAAAGCCTACACATACAATAACACTACACTATCTCCATTAATAGGAATGGTGTAATTAATAGCCAGAGGCTAATGTTGGTATCCAGCAAAGCCATGACACACAGAAAGCACTTATTACATAATTGTGGAATGTTGGATGAACTGCTCACTATGTCTATTTACCATACAACCCAGTAACAATTATACATTTAACCAAATAAATTGATGTCTTTTTAATTAATTTGTCTAAATATCAAATTAAACTATTTTCCTGGTCTTGGCCTTCAGTGTGGCTCCATATAATTTAATCATCTGCTAAAAATGCACAACAGAGCCGTTCATTCATCTTTTATTGATTGAGAGCATTTTCTAGAGGACAAATCACTATACCGTCTCTAGCAATACAGAGATAAATAGAAACAAGAACTAATAGTGTAGTGGAGGAGACAACACACACACACACACACACACACACACACACACACACGCTGCAGTCTGAAGCAGAATTATTGGCAGAGATTGGAACATGAGAGATGATAAAAGTGTAAATATGTACATAGGACTTTGGCTTTCCAGCATGTTTGTTTTTTTTTTTAAATGGTGAAATAGTCTCATTCCATCTAGATGGGTATATTACCTAATCATGGTCAATTGAAGGGTTCTGTTTCTCTGACCATTGTATTTGATTCCAGCAATAACTCATTTATGGAAATTTCACTTGAACTATTTGATAGGTCTATGTTTCCACTGGGGGTGCTAAGAGGTAAGATACAAATCTAAAGTTCTTGGTTCTCAGTATCTTGGTAATCAAGTTGAGAGAGAACCTGCCCAAGAACTGAATCAACAGAGGAAATCAGAGCCAAGAGATGAAAAACTGTTTGCTAATGACATCATTTGGGCACCTAGATCTAGCTATGCTGAATTTAGGTATGTATCTTACTATTAGTATCAACAACCCTCTTCTTTTGACCTAAACTTGCTTGTGTTGTATTTCTGTCCACTGCAAGCAAAATAACCATAACTAACATAAACAACTCTCTAGACACCTGTGTGTGTGTGTGTGTGTGTGTGTGTGTGTGTGTGTGTGTGTGTGTGTGTGCTTGTTCATGTGCGGGCACACATGCATGGCAGGCATGCACGTTGGAGAAGAAATCCTGGAAATGAGACCTGAGGTAAGTACTAAAATTTCAGCTGGACATACAACGCCTTTAATTCCAAGCAGCTGAGAGGCAGAGGCAGGAGAATCTCTGAATTTGAGGCCAGCCTGGTCTACACAGCAAGTTCCAGGACAGCCACGGCTGTTACACAGAGAAACCCTGTCTTGAAAAAAACAAAACCAGGGCTGGGGAGATGACTCAGCAGTTAAGAGCACTGGCTGCTCTTCCAGAGGACCTGGGTTAAAGGCAGCTCACAACTGTCTGTAACTCCAGGTCCAGGGAATCTGACACCCTCACATAGACATGCAGTCAAAACACCAATGTACATTGAGAGAGAGAGAGAGAGAGAGAGAGAGAGAGAGAGAGAGAGAGAGAGAGAGAGAGAGAGAGAGAGAGAGAGAGAGAGAGAAGAGTAAAAAGTTACTTAAGCAAAGGAAAGCATACTTGAGGCGGGGGAGGGGGGGAGACAGAGGCAGCAGGTGGGGAGGATCAGGTAGGGAGGACCTGGGAGGAGTTGGGGGAGGGGAAATGAAATCAAAATATAGTATATGATAAAATTTTTTTAAGAACATACAGCTAGGACATGTCCAATATAGGGGATAGTGTAGTCCCTTTTTTGTAGTCAGATGGTAAGTGGCCAGTGAGCAGAGGTGAAGACAAAGCCATGTTAGAGTATCTGGAATGCTATGTTACTAAGGGAACAGTGGACTGGGGGTGTGGCTTAATGCTGGAATACATACACAACATGTAAAGAGTCTCAGCTTCAATATGCAGCACCATGCATGCACAAATAAGTTAAACTCCAAAGCATTAAACTGCAGAACTAGTGTTTGAAGCCTGTAGCAACCATTTCTTACATCCCTTATCTACAACCAGCCAAATGTTTACATCTTCTTTTAGTTAATAATATGGTTATATTAGCTCCGTAGTACCATAGATCAGTAAAGAGAATCAACTGAGACAGCTCTATAAGCAGAAATTTGGTCTGTTTCAATATTTCAAGATCCATTTTGGGTTTTGGGTCACTAGAGGGGCTTCTTTGAGGTGTCCTTTTTACTGCCTACTCTGGGTGGGATAGTCTTCATTTATTCCATGACTAAAAATATAGCAACATACTATCCAGGAATTTTCTCCTACAAGTAAAAACATATTTGGTCTTCCAGTATCATGTGTTCAGTGACGATTGAGCAACAAGTATTCCCAGATCCTATGTCAGATACTGAGTAGCTTGCCTTTCACCCTCAAGGGACATGTAGCACAAGGAAGGGGCCACACACAATAAAATATGAGCAGGACCACAGCGAAGAATTAGAAATGGGGCAGTGGAAACATCAAGAATAGCTGGCAGTTGCTTCAGGATCTCAATGCCAGTTTCTTTCATGAACTTGGTTCTGACTTGAAGTTCTATCCCCAGCATCATTAATAAAAAGGCATAGAAGCACATGAAAACAGGTTGGTTTTAGGGGGACTGCCCACCTTCTCATAATTTCATGTTTATGCAGAGCCAAATGTGGGAGTAAGGAGATTGGCAAAGAATTGGGGATGTCATGGGGGATAAATGCTAGATATGCAGGAAGGGTCTGTAGAAAGAAGAGGCTCAGTCAAAGGATTCTTTCAGTAAACACCAGGGAATCATTAGGGAAATTTCACAGGAAAATGACATATTTTGTGCTTGGTTGAACTTTATAAGGAGCAACTCCGCTATGAAATTGAGAGTGGAGTTAGAAGCAGTTTGGAAGCACTGCGGACATCAGGGAACCCAGTTAGGAAGGTGTGAGATGGTGCTGAAGTCACAGTGGTGTGGAGAGAAGTGGATGGATTTGTGAATCAATTTAGGACTTGAAATGACTGTGTCTGATGATTGTGTGGATGTGGTTTAGGTTTGTGAAGTTTATTCTACGTCAATGAAAGGAAACACACTAAATGTGTCCTATATACTTGAGAATTACAAAACTGTTCCTACATTCCTGACAATCATTGGGGATTCAAGAACCTTTTTCTTTAGTACCTTGAGCTGTCAGGTCCTCAGAAAATGACTAGGCACCCTCAGACTTTGAAAATAAATCTCATGTGTGGCTTTTTTCATGCATCTGTACAGGCTGAATAGCATACATGCATACACCTAGTTATGTGATCACATCCCCTAAAGGAAATATTTGGGAAAAAAGAAGAATCCTTTTCCGAACCTACCTAATTATTCCTAGACATAGCAACTGGTTATTCTTTCCTTGTTTCGCTGGGTCATCATGAATTTGAGTTAAGGGAATAATTATTTCTTTTCAAGTCAATATTTCATAAGTAGATTCATTTCTGCTTAGAGCAAACAGATAACCACAAAGAAAAGAGTATTTCTACATCTATTTGGCAGATAAAGACACATGAAACAAATATTTGTGCTTCCTACTCTTTCCATATATCTGCCTAAAATACATCACCAATATCTAATTTCCCACTTCTTTATTATTATTTTAACTTATATATTTATTTATTTTGAGGCAGGATCTCATTATGTTGTCCAGGCTGGCCTCAGGCTCATGGGCTCACATGATCCTCTGCCTTCCAAGTAGCCAAGACTAGAGTCATTTATCACTGTACTAGGCTTCTTTTCCTAATTCTTGGTGGATATGCATGGATCTCTGTCTCTGTCTGTCTGTCTGTCTGTCTGTCTCTCCTCCCTCCCTCCCTCCCTCCGCGCGCGCGCGCGCGCGCGCGTGTGTGTGTGTGTGTGTGTGTGTGTTTGTGTGTGTGTGTGTGTAGGAACACTGTAGCAGCAAATGCCCCACCTACCAAGCAATCTTTCAGGCCTCATATATGTTTCTTTTGTCTGGCAGCTATGTACTTTTCCAGAGTTTCACCATAACCACAGTGGGGACTTAATTTTGTTTACATGCTCAATGAATTGTTCTACCTTCTTACCCTTGTAGGAAGGCAAAATTATGGGAATGTTTGCTGACTTTTTGGTAGACATACAAGTGTGACTTTTTTCTTTCCAAATCTGGAGGAATGAACAGAAAAAGGTTAATGTGCACTCAAATCTTATTTTATTAATGACTGAGTAATGACTCCCTGAAAACAGCATTTGAAAAGCAGAACAGATTGGTGAACACACAGCATCAAGCAAGAGGTGGCCTCTGAGCTGAGTATCAAGAAGAGCTCATCTTACAGCCTACATATCAGATCTGAACAGCTTGTATAATCTTCACATCCTTGGTATGAGGAAGGAGTCTGGCACTGACTAAAACTGCTGTAGAGCAAAGGTGAACATTTATCATAGCTCAGCTGAACCAGGACCAAGTGCCTGAATTCCCCAAGTTCAAATTGACAGTTTCCCATTGAGATGATACTAGTATGCTCAGAACACACACAAATCAACACCACACACATACACACACACACACACACACACACACACACACACACACACACACAGAGAGAGAGAGAGAGAGAGAGAGAGAGAGAGAGAGAGAGAGAGAAAGAGAGAGAGAGAGACAGACAGACAGACAGACAGACAGACAAATAGACGGAGACAGAGAGACCAGATTGCTCAGCTCAAGAGGAAGAGGCTGTGAATCTTTTCTTTTAAACTCAGTATCAAGCAATGGCTCTTGAGATTTTTGATAGCATTTTTCTTGACGTATAAAAGAATGGGATGATCTAAAAGGCATATTTAAGCAATAGAAGTATTCTTGATAAAGTTATTCAAAGGAACATAAAGTCCATATTCCTCTAGCACTTATGTTCTTACAATGATTTATTTAACTAAAATGGTGTCTAGGCTATAGCATTTTGTATACTAATGTTAAATTAGCTTTAATTAAGAAGTAACAAATCTCAGCCATAAATCTTTCTCTAGCCCCAGGCAAAATTCCCTAAGAATTAGATAAACAGTCTTTAGTAGGATAGTCTACTTAGAGATGTCTTCTGCTATGCTTTCCCACTGCCTTACACTCTGAGCTAATAAATAATTGAAGAGGAGGAGCTTGCTGTTTTCATAACTTGTATATGAATAATACCTGCAACGTCAGACTATTTTCTTTCCTTTCCACTGATAATTATCATCGCCCTAGATCTCTCTTCTCTGAGAAACATCCAGAAGAGTCAGTGTAAGGTACATGACAAAAGAGAGAAAGGGCCTTAGAATCCAAGTACAATAAATAGCATGCATGAGGTCCCCGGTTCTAGTTCCAGAACCAAAAACAATTTACAAAGCACCTTTTGATTTTACTTCTGATAAGATTTGTTTTGCTAAGAAAGTTGTCTCTGTCCCCTTTTGCCTAAGAGACAAGTGACCTAGGAATAGTCTTTGGCTACCAACACTAGAAATGTTGAGGTAGTATTGGAGAGATAAGTAACAAAGCAGTGAACCTACTCTACCTTGGGTTTCATATGTCAAATGGTAACCATTCTTTGTTTTTCCCAAGGATCTGTCAAAATTCACCAAGTACTGTGTCCATAGAACACTAGATAATAATCACAAAACACAGGTTAGATTTCTCTAATATAAAAATTTGCTTATGAAAAATGACAACTTTCTAGTCTGTAATAGCACAGAAAGGGGTTCAGAAATAGTAACAGTCATCTCTTTCTTTAACCCTGCTACCACAGGAAAGGGAAGAAAGAATGACCTCAGTCTGAGTAGAAGTGGAAAAAAAAAAGAAAGAAAAAATAAAAAAGGCAGTCCTACATAGTCTGTAGTGAAGAACAAAAACCATTAACATTATGTGATTATTGTCCTTGAATCTAAGTTCAAGGGACATGCTCTCAATCTCATTCTGTCCTTTCAACATACATGCCTAGCTCAATCCCTTGAGAGCAACATGGAGGTTGGGCTACACATAATCCCTGTTATGTAGACATAGGAACATAACCAATTAGAGGTGCATTCGGAAACAGATGCACAAGGATGCTCAGAAGGTAATATGGATCATCATGCAGAAGACAGATAGATACCTGGAATGTATAGATATGGGTTGGGTAGATATATTTGGGGGGAGTGGTGAATATCAAATTCTTTTCCTTCTACTCCCAAATTAAGAACCAACTGATAGACACAAAGATAAAAGTATCAATTTATAACTATTAAAAATTGTTTTGGAAAATAGGAAGTAGGAAGGTTGTCATTAATTGGTTTCTTGATGGTCCTGTTTAGCTGTATGCATGTATAAATGCCTCTATCACATGAAAGGAGAGAGAGAATTCAAATTATTTTACCAAAAGTCCTTCCCCATGGAAATAGTATGAGAGTGAAATGGAGGACAGTGATTCCCCCTTCCCCTGCAAGAGAAAAATACAATATACAGATGATTAAGGACATTATCTCTTTGCCTATTTTCCTTCCTTCCCCTCCTTCCACGTTATCCAGTGGAACCCACATCATACACACATATTGCCTAGTGCTCTGTCACCGAGGCACACCTCCAGCTTTCTATGTAGGGTTTTGTTTTACTTTTATTTATTTATTTATCTATTTTACATCCTGGCCACAGTTTCCCCTCCCTCTTCTCCTCCCAGTTTTGAGGTAGAAAGTGTAGAGGTCACTGTAGCCTCTCGAAAGGTCCTTGGTACAGAAGGAGACTAGAGACTAGTACTGTTATGAGGAAAATTGTATTCAAACATTAGATTATAACAGGAAGTTTTAAAAGAGCTTATAGTGGGTAGCCATTCCAGCTTGGATCTGGAAGTTCCAACCCCCATTGAGACTCTGGCAACTGTCACGCCTACGAGGCGGGGCGAGGGGAGGCGCCTGGAGACCCGAGAGCTGGATGGGCCAGTGCTCTCTCTGTGCGCTCTCTCTGTGCCGGGATGCTGAACTGTGCAGAGCTCTGGAGAACACCGCTGGACTGGACTGCGATACACCTTCCCCAGACCCTGCGACCTACCTTTCACTTAATTTGTGAGTTACGCCATTAAATAAATATCCTTTTAACTACGTGGAGTGGCCAAAATAATTTCTCCAATAAGAGCTCACAGGGCCACTATTTTAGTCTTCTTCCTTTTCAAAAGGTAAACTGATGAATAAAGTTTCAATGAAGAAAAGAGGACTTTAATATGTGTATTTATGTTATTTCACATATGCATACAATGCATTTTGAGTATTTCATTCCCACCTCCTCCTAATTACTCAGGAATCCATTCCCAACTCAATTTTGTGTCTTCTTTAGGTCCCATTAGGTCCAATTTGTGCTGTCCATGGGGCCAATCACTGGAGCACAGTCAGCCTGCCAGGGGCCACACACTTAAAGAAAATTAACTTTCCTTCCCCCAGGCAGTCATCACGAATCAACAGCTCCTCAGTTAGAGAAAGGGGCTAGATCCCCTCCTAACCTCCATGCTGTACAGGTCTTATGCAGGTAAAAGGGGTGGAAACCTTTAACCTGGCCTCTTCCACTGTTCCATTTTAGATCCTTTGTTGTCCTCCTTGACTTTTAAATATTAGCATAATACTTTAAATATGTTATTCTTTTTAATATTGTGCATGCATGTGAGTGCAGGTGTCCATAATGGCCAGAGGTGTGGGATCTCCCTGGAGATAGAGTTACAGGTGGTTCTAAGCTGCCAGACATGGGTGCTGGGAACCAAACTTAGATCCTCTGCAAGAGTGTTAAGCATTGTTAGCACCGAGCCATGTCTTCAACCCCTAGCATAATATTTTTAATTATTAGATGATACAGGATTCCACATAAATCCCTTTTTCTTCTTATTTTAATTTTTCCAGGTGAGGTAGCTTTAATTACAAGCCAAATGTGTTATTACCAGACACCACTCCTCTGTTGATATGCACTTTTCTGTTTCTACCTGCATATTAGAGTTTCCACTTTTTTTTTGTTGTTGTTGTTTTTTTCTTCAAGACACGGTTTCTCTGTGTAGCTTTGTGCCTTTCCTGGAACTCACTTTGTAGCCCAGGCTGGCCTCGAACTTACAGAGATTCACTTGCCTTTGCCTCCTGAGTGCTGGGGTTAAAGGTGTGTGCCACCACTGCCCTGCTCCACTTTTTTTATACACAGGCAATTTAACAAAGAGTGAAGTCATCTGTGTTATGATTCCAGTGTGTGTGCAAGAATACATGTGAATTGTGTGTGTGTGTGTGTGTGTGCATATAATGTTCAGAGCCTGGCTAGGAAGTAATCACAGAGTTTTTAAATTACAGAGGAATCTAAGAAATTAAGTAGCTCAACCCTTACAATCTGATAGAAGAGAAAAGTGACTTGGTTAATACTACACTGGTAACTAATGGTATAATCAGCTTCAAGAGTTCAGTTTTCTCATGTCGGGCATGGTGGTACATATTTGCTCTTCCAGCACTGGAGAACTGTGAGTTCAAGTCCAGCCCTCTACCATACAGTAAGAGTCTATTTAAAAAAATAAGTAAAAATGAAAGAGCATTGTTTTTTTTCCCAGCAAAGCAGAAAGATGTCTGTATTATATGCACAAGATGTGTACTGTTGCTGTGTTGTTTATGCAAAGAACGAAGCAATCCATCTTCTTCTCCTTTAGTGTTGAAAAGGAGAAGCTGAAGAGCCCAACAGCACTGTGGAGTACAGCTTGGAAGGAAAATAGTTTGGTTCAAGGCTAGCTCAGGGCCTTGTTTCATGTTAAGGTCAAGAGGATTACTTTTTTTCTTTTCCAAAGTGTTTTCATATGTATTATTTCATCTTAGTCTTTCAGTAGGTCTTGGAGGCAGGAAAGTCAGAACTTATTAGCAAAAGTTTACAGATGAAGAAAAGAAGACTTCGAAGACTTGGCTCAGTGATTTGTTCAAGGCCACCTCTCTAATTAGTGACAAGGCCAGGGCTCAGAAGCATGTCTCCTGTTTACAAATACCTTCAAGTCTTAGACACAAAATTCTAGTAGTCCTTGGGCAGTGATCAGACATCCTTGCAAACTGAACTTTACAGATTTCTAAATGCTACCATTGCGATCCACTGAGTTGCACAAGGTTAATTCAGTGTAATGCGTGATGAGAATGATTGTCTAGCATTCTTAAAAGGTCCTGGGTTCAATCCCCAGCACTGTAAGCGTGCATGTGCACACGTATCAACAAGTTGTTTCAATTCCTAGCATCAAAAACATTAACAGTAAAAGAGGGGTGAAGGGATGTATCTAATGCTTGTCATGAACAAGGCCCCAGGTTCTAGCCTTAGTGCTAAACATTTTTTAAAGGGATCAGCAAATTGAGATGGCATTTTCTGATTTCTAGTAACATGATCGAGGTGTTTTTGTTAGGTCTGTCTAATGTTTGAGCTTGGCTTCTTATGTGGATCATCTCTAAGGACATAAGCAGATTATAAACATCTAAATGACCACTGTGAGAAATTCCCTTGGCATGCTGGGGCATAGGGCAGGCAGCAGGATGTTTAAGGAGCAGCGAGGAAGTGGGAGCAGAGAATGGACACCTGAATTGTAGAAAGCTTTCCAATGGAAGGAAGGGGCCAGATAGTGTTTGCCTGTTATGAGGAAGAAATTGCATAGGAAATGGGAAAAGACACTCAAAAGCAAGACAAAGTAAGAATGTCCTGTTGATTCAGAATCGACTTGTCAACACTTTCCCTCCCAGTGTGAAGCCCTTTACACAGCGACTTCCCACTTGTGGCTGCAAAGAAAACACCCTCTGAGAGGGGAGATAAACTGCTTAGGTCAGGGCTGAGATATCAGCATCAGATGAAGTAGTACCGCATTCATCTTTCAGAACTGTTACTGTAGCTGTTCGGCCTATTCTAAAGGCCGGAGAACAAGCTCAACTAAGAACAGATGATTGGATACGTTTCAGGCCCTGGGTAAAAGCTGATTCTCTCAAAAGGCACAGCATTAATTAGCCAGCTTATCAATGGATGCTCTTTCTTATGTGCTTGTTTTCTGCTAGTCACAACTTTGCCGATCCTTGGCTTGGTCATTTCTGTGGGGCAAGTGCAAGGCAGTGCCAGGAGTCCTGGATGACTGGAACAATCACCCACCATACTCCCATAGACACCAGCAGGGAGTTAGCTTGTAGCTGAGCAGGAGCAGGGACATCCTTAGTGTTCCTTTATTTAAACTATGCTCCTAGGCAATGTTCCATAATGACTCCACACAACTAGTGTGTACATGGAGCAGCCTACACCCACAACCCCAACTATATTCCTTGGTCCTGAGTGTACTTAACTTTCCACCCCTGTAGGCAAGGTCCACAGGTTAGCACCCTCGTAACCCCCCTCCCCCGCTCCAGGACCTGGGTCTCAGGACCTTCTGAAGAAACCGACACTCAAGACGGACATGAAGGCACTAATGAGAAAAGTGCACTCGGCCACGAGGGCCATGCACACTGACTTTCACCTCGGTTTGCTTGGACTGAAGGAGGGGCGGGTAGCTCCGTGGTAAAGAGGAGGACCAAAGAGGGGGCCTACTTGAATGAAACAATGTAACAATTGATGTGAGGCCTCGCCTTGCTCCCACTCCTCAGCGATCCTATAGGCGAGGTCCCAGTGACTGCCCCTCCCCATTGCTCCGTTTTCTTGTCCATTAAGCACCATCCCTCCGCCTCTCTTTCCTTCTTTTCTTTTTTCCCCCTTCTCCTTCCCCCACCCTCCCCCTCTCTCCAGCTCCGTGTCATTTCCTCCTAGGGCTCACTAGCTGCCTGAGCGTCTCCAGCCGGGAAAGTAGGCGGAGCGGGGCGGCGCGGCGCTGGAGGACGATGGTGGCGGAGCTGCTGGGGGCGGAGGCTCCGTAGCCCCCGCGGAAAAGGAGCCCGGCGGCGCCTGCCCAGCCGAGCCGAGGATGGAGAGCCGGCCGGGGTCCTTCCAGTACGTCCCGGTGCAGCTGCAAGGGGGGGCGCCCTGGGGCTTCACCCTGAAGGGGGGCTTGGAGCACTGCGAGCCGCTCACGGTGTCGAAGGTAAGGAGCGGTGGCTCGCTCCTCCCGGCGGCGTCCAACTTTGAATGGGCTAGCGGGTGCGCAGAGTGCGCGGGTGCGGGCCTCAGCCCCACTTTCGCGACCTGGCCAGCCGGAGCCCCCGAGGGGGCTGCAGCCACCCCGAGGGGGTCGTGCGGCCGGGAGCAGGCTGCAGCTCAAGTGTGCCTGGGCGATGGGATCCGAACCACCCGGCCCTGCCGGAGCTTTGCGCGCAGTCACACTCGCGGGGCACCGGGGCAGCCCCGCTCCCCCCACGACGAGGAGGCCACTCACCTCGGTGTGGGCTGCAGGAAATGGCGGCTGCTGGGGGTTCTCCTTGCCTCGGAGGCCCCTGCGCCCCGCAGGACAGCGAGGGGCTGAGGGCTGGGGCGGCGGGGCTCGGCGCTGGCTCTCTCTGCTCTCCCCGGGGCTGTCCCGCCTGAGGCAGGTTGCTGGGCTAAGGGTCTGGCGCAGAGCTGGGGTGGGGGGGGATGAGGCATTGCTGGCTTTTCTGTTTCTCGTCCCACAGCCGGACGCTCAGACGCCCGTTCAGCGCCGGGGCGTTGCTGCTGCTGCTGCCGGTTTCCCTCGGCCTTTCCCTCCCTCCCGAGTACTGCCCCGCGCCGGCGAGATTTCTTGCACGCTGAGAAATGTGGAGGGAACTTTTGTGCCATGGAGCACAGCTGTGCTGAAGCGGCCACTAGGGTTGCTTTGATTTAGGAGTCTGTGATCAGCTGGAACTAAGTTACAGCTAGAGGCCAGGGGAGAGAAGCACTCCCAAGAGTTCGGGAACCTCCAAACCCAGGCATCTTGAGTGGGAGTGAGGGTGGAGGATGGGGGCAATGGGGGCTGTTACTGGAAGAGTGACTTGTAAGATGGCTCACCTTGAAGCACGAGATTGCCAGGTGGAGGGACTTCCTGAACTTTGGCCCATTTTTTTTCTTGTTGTTTTCGTTTCCCTTACACACTCCGATAGCTCCCTAGCTCTTCCAAACCACTCAGACTGCAGTTGAGATCCTAGATGGCGGTTTTGGCGGGAGGTGGGAAGATGTAGCTTTTTTTTTTTTTTAAAGGTAACAAATGTGGCTATAGGGATTCCTTTTTTTCCGTGTTGTTAACATAGCAGCTGGGCCTGGGAATTACTCCCCCGCCCCCCTCCATGATAACCCATGTTGCTTTCTCCCTGCATTGGAATGGCTCACTAGCTAACTTCTGTGGTTGTTCTTCAGGTGTTGGAGGAAATGCTGAAGTGTTACTCATGTGTGAACTAGTCAGCTCTGGCTTTCTGAGGTGTATTCAGGCAACATTTTGGAGGTATTGGCAGGGATCTCGAGAGGATCTTTAGCCTCCTCAAACCAGGCGATCTTCATCCAGTATTTCTAACCAGACTGAGACAGATGCCTTTGTGATCCACCCTCACATCCCTCCCACTAAGACTTCCCTCGGTGTTCTCTGGAGCAAACTACTACTTTTTTTTCTCTCGTTTAAACAAAACTACCATCAAACAGCCTCATTGGAGAAGGGTATCCGAGCCTTGAAGAATGTCTTCTAATCAAACTCCTCCTCTTCCCCTCTCTTTCCACCAAGGTCACAGTGGGATAGGCAGCCCTCAGTCGTCTGGCAGTTCCTCCCTTTCTTTTCCTCCTCGGGCCGCCCACAGAATTTCCAGTCTGCCTAGACAACCTGCCCCGGAGAGGTCATTTTTCTGCTTTGTCCAGGCTGACCCAACCTGCCAGGCACCTCCGAGAGTGCTTGTTGCTGTGGTCCTGAACTATTTTGTGAGCCCATAGGAGCATGGCAGGGGGTGTTACTAAGTATGGGGCAGCCAGCAATTTGTGGTCTGGCTTGGGGATTATTTGAGGATAGATGAGGGTTTTCTTGGCCACACTGTTGAGGAAGTGCCTCGTGTGCGGAGAGGCAGGGTGCCTTTTAATGATTCCCTTTCTGCTGAATGTACACTTGGCCCCTATTATATGAAGGTTCATTATTACATGCACGGATATGCAGGAGGTAAAATCAGTTTACTCATTCCTCTCAAACAGCCTAGCTCCTTAGAGTAAAGCCAGGTATAACTGGGTTAGCCAGGATGTTACATAAAGGGGGTATTTTTTTTTCAGTATGATATTTGCCTGCTTCTTTTTTTTCCTTAGCAAGATACGTTTCATTAATCCCATTTTCATTTTTTCTCATTTCAGCCTTTTTCTACTTTAGTGCATGTCTTTTTCATTTCATGAGACATTTCATTAATCTCACTTTTTTCTACTTTAGTGCATTTCCTTTTACACTTCAGAATAATACAGCTTTCTCCCCACAAGGCTACATCCACTGGTGAGTTGGGGCTAGAAATAGAATTGATTTGGTAAGTGAAAAATATCTGGATTCGAACCCTTGCCTTGGCATTCTTTGTTCTGGAATCCTGGGAATACCACTTGCCTTTCCTGGGTCTAAAGTGAATTTGAAGTGGGCAGTCTTTAGATGACACTCTGATGGTTTGGTGGTGAACCCATTGGCATAGCCCTGCCACTCTTCACCAGAACTGCTGTATGGTGAGTATGGAGGATGGCTGTTTCATTTGCATCTGATGCTACTCAGCATAGTGTGCTTCTTATCCCTTACGTCATCAGCCCATCACAACCTCACTGTGAGACAGTCAGAGAAGGTTGCAGAGCATCTGATAGAAAAACTGACTCTCGATTCTTCTGGGAGCACCACATGTTGCAAGAAACATTGCCTGTTAACTTCCAGGGGTATATCTAGTCTTCTCAGCCTCTAACTCCAGTAATGTTTTCCATGCCATGAAGTCTTCCCTGATGATTGTATTTTATGTATACACTAATGAAGTCTGGGATCTAGGAGGTGGGGAAAGACTGGTAACTGAATAATTTAGGCTTGTGAAAGACAGAAGAGCCAAGAGCCATGATTCAAAATGACAGCAGATCTCCTTTGGTGCTGGGGAAATATAAAAGTAGTTTGGGGTTGGAATGATGTGTTGCACCTGCTTGGGAAAGGTAGAGACAGAAAGGAGGAGATGGAGACATTTGAGAAAAGGTGATTGATAGCAGGAGAAGGCATGGAATATGAGAGATTACTTTCCATTTGTCATGGACAGACCTTTAGATTAGGAAATGATCAGGTTGAGAAAATCATTAGTGGAACTAGCTGTTATGGTTTCCCAGATGTGTAGAATGCAGCTGCCTGATTTATGGGGGCTTGTAGAGCTATCTGTTGATAATCAAGTGGCAAGAATAAGACAGTAAGTTGAAGCCCATTCTATTGATTATGGCAAGTTTATGATTTTCCATATGCTATGGTAGTACTACTGAAGCCATGATAAATGAAAGAAGATGAATAGGGAGTGGTCCTGGGAACTTAACATTGTTTGCCTAGCTTCTCAAACTAGACCAGGGAGGGTGTTGTGGAATGGGATGGGGGTTCTCTTCTAATCAGGTGTGTCTGTTTTACTGTGTAAGGATTCTTATCTACAGTATAGACAGTCATCCATGAAGTTGATATCCTGCATTTGGAAAATGATTGTTTGGGGGGATAAGTGAACTTTGCAAAGTCTGGCACCAATGAATCTGTATCATATAGGACTTCTTAGAAGCCTCAGAGACTCAAGCAGTATCCTTCCTGTGTGTGGGTATGGGGGAATGGAAGAGATAGATAGAAGGAGGGGAAAAACTGAACTGGAGCCTAAGGTTTCTGTGTTCATTTCAAGTTCTTAGCCATGTGCCTTGAAATTAAATGAGCGTATAGAAAACAAAGGGTGGGGACCAGTGTCAGGATTCAGGGACAGGAGGAGGAAGACTAGGGTGAAAAGGACAGCCCAGAAGATTGTGCTCGCCTTACATAGTTGCTCTTTTTCTGGCCTGTTTTTTTTTTTTTGGTTGGTAGGTGTCTCAATTTGGCACAGTGAGGCAAGCAGGGCCTAGTTACTGTTCTCTAATAAAGCAGAGTGGAGTAAGAGAGGAGTCAGCGGGAGAATACCTACATAACGTACATGAGTATCCCTCTGGCATTTTACCCCGTTAGATCTAAGTCACTATTTACAGAGGGACAGTAGGCATACCTGCCTCATCTTTATTATCACAGAGGATGAGAGAATGGATATGATAAACTCTTTGCTATCCTTGACCTTGTACAAAGGCAGGGCCTGCTCTTTAAGTTCTTTGTAAGCTCCACTGCCTCCCACTCTGCCCTTATTTCTACACACACACACACACACACAAAAAAAGGGTGTTGAAACTTTAAAAGAGGTCCCAAATGACCAGATTGAAGTTTTCTTGTGACTGGAGGTAAATTTGGCTGTGACTTTGAGCTCTTGTTCATGCAGGGGTTATATGAACAATGATATACTTTTCAGATCTTTTCAGCTGTGTTACAGGTCAGACCTAGCCCCACCCCCATCAAGGGCCTGGCAGTCCCCAAGGTATCTTCACAGGGTATGGATTATAGGAGATTAATATATCCTGATTACTTATATGAATCCCTCCCTGATCTTTCCCGCCAGAGTCCACACAGCCGACTTCTGTCTTCTTCCAGAAGGGCACAGCATATGGGGGCATGGAATAGGAACCTAAGGATAGAAGAGGAAGGCAGAACAAGAAGATTGCATAGTATGTCTCATAAAGCTTGGTTAACCCTTTGCATACGTAGGCTTTTAGGCCCTGTCATATGTAACTTGCATACATAGGATTTTAGGTCTGTCATGTATACCCAGCACCCTGCTGATAACCACATGTTTGTTCCCTGAAGGAAAAGGGGCCATGCCTGTCACAGTGTTTTCCCTCTCCCAAACCCCAAAGACAATAACTCCAGCTGGAAGACACTTGAGCATTGTTCTTTAAACAGTTAAAATATTTCTCCCTTGCTTTTCCCAGATCCCTCCCCAGGAATTTCTTTAAAGAGAAAAAGAGACAGTTTTGGACAGAGACTACTAGTTATGGGGCAATTATCATGAGAGGACACGATTGTGTTTATAGTGAGGCTTCTTCCAACCAGAGGAAAATGTGCTGAGTTATCTGTGAGCAGTTAATGAAGAGCAGAAGAGATTAGAGGCTCTCAGTGCCCACTGCCACCATTCGCCAAAGGACATGCTTAACTCTGGGCTGATGAACTGCTGATGCTCCTGCTGGGGACCTAGAGACAGTCTCAAAGCCTTTGGAAGTCACCTAGTTTAAGATCATTAAGGAACCTGCAGTGGAATGTCTCTGATTATGTTCTCCACTGATCCTGGGGAAGCATGTACATATTTAAGCCTGCCTAGTTCACGGCTATCAGGTTTTAGCTGTGGATAGTTTTTCCCTATGTCGAATTGCAAACATTTCTTCTTCTTGCCTATCATCCATAGGGCTAAGCTCTACAAGCTTGGACCATATAGAACAATGGTGCTTCCTCTGATTTAAAAAAAAATGAGAGAATGAAAAAAAATTCATGTGCTTTCTCAACTTTTTCTTATGGGGTCAGAGATTCAGCCTCCTCCTCTGTACTTTCAAGAGTAAGATTTATGTATTCTCTCAACTCTTATGGGATCTGAGGTTACTCTTCCCACTCTGGATTCACTCCACCTTGTCCAGTGTGTTCTCTCTGTCTCTGTCTCTGTCTGTCTCTGTCTCTCTCTCTCTCCCAATTTCTGGTGCTCAAGATCAAACCTAGGACATTGTGCATGGCAGACAAGTGCTCTACTGCTGAGCTACATCCCTACTCCTTGAGGCTTTCTTAAGTTATGGAGCCCACAACAGAATATGCTAACTGGAGAGAGCTATCAAAATTGAGACTTTTTGTGCTGAGAATTGCATCCAGGGCCTTTTCCATGGCAAGCTTGCATTCTACCATTGTGCTACAACTACAGACCATTTTTTTTTTTAAAACATAGCTGAGGGGGTCTGGAGAGATGACCCACTAGTTAAGAGGGCTTACTGTTTTTGCAGAAGACATTGCTTTGATTTCCATTGTCCCCATGGCAGCTCAAAACTATAACAGTTCCAAGGGATCAACCTTCTTCTGACCTCCACAGGCTCCTATATGCACATGTACTCATGCACATGCTCTCTCTCTCTCTCTCTCTCTCTCTCTCTCTCTCTCTCTCTCTCTCTCTCTTATAAAATATTATTAAAAGAAAATATAGCTGAGGATAACTAGGTTTATCTGGTGGCCAAATCACAAGAAGGCTCTGTGTCCATGTCTATTAGTTGAAGGAAGTACTATGCTTCTGGTAATCCATACTTGTCCCAGGTCTTTACATAAGTATGGAGGAAAGCCATATGAAGTGTGTGTGTGTGTGTAGTGTAGTGTATGTGTTTTCAAGTTTGTGTGCTTGAGTGTGTGTGGAGGTCAGAGGCAGATGTTGGATTTTTTTTCCTCTGTTGCTTTCATTATGTTTTTTGAGACAGGATCTCTGAACCTAGATCTCTTTCATTGTCTGGATTGCTTGGCCTTTGAACCTCTGGGATCTGCCTCTTCCTGCCCCTGCCCCAGTTCTGGCATTATAGGTATACATCACCCCACCTGGGTTCTGTGTGGGTGCTAGGAATCTGAACATGGCTCCTCGTGTTTATACAACAAACACTTTACCCACTGAACCATCTCCCTAGCCACATATAAGACATTTTTGAATGACAAGTTTTATCTCTTACAATTAACGTGGAATTTCCCCTGCTCCTAGCCCAGAGCAGCCCTGAGAAAGACACTCCATGGGAGAGGAGACAGAAGGTATAAGACTTGCCTTCATAGAACATATATGTCTAAAAAAAGATATCATTAAATTACAGAGGAGGAAGTAGCATCTAATAAATAATCACTCCTGCTGGAGGCTTACATTCACAGTCTTTTAAAAATATATATCCTCACATTTCACCATTTATTACCTGATCTGGGAAAATGCCTTTCTTTACTCCTAAGTATAGACCAGGGAGAGGATTGGAGTAGGGCTTGATCCTCATTATTGGAGCATGATGGGTCTAAGGGAAACAGAGATGAAGTCTAGAAAACATGTCCACAGTGAGTTGACAATTAATTCAGAATAATTCTAGAGAGACCTATTTAATCCATAGTTTATGACCAATGAAATTATTCTATATAACCATACTGTATAATATTTGTCTATAAGAAATGGTATTCAGAGCTCCGTGATGCTTATTTACATAACAAGGTGTTCTCAGAAAAAAATCTGTAAGTTATAGAAAAGCACTCTAGATAGTTCTACTACACAGATGTGGGTGACTTTGGGATTTCTGTTGCCATCAGTGTCTAATACGCTCATACCCTGAATACTGGGACCAGATGTGTGTTATATTTCCCTGAAAAATGAACTTCAGGTTTACCTAAGAGTTTTCTTGCAACCGTTTTATGCTGGGCATATTCATAATGAGATAATTTTCACTTAGCATCTATAGAGCCAAATATTTTGTTTGTTTCCTGCTGCTCCCTAAAATATTTATTTCTGACAGACTTTAATTAAGACATTGATGAGTCAATTGAAATACAAATTCTCCCAGCTAAAGATTATATTCTACAGATGAGATCTCCATGAGTAATCTGGGGATGGAGAGGGCAATAGAGGAGAAGGGAGGAGGGATAAGAACATGAGGGAACATGGTTGAGCTGGGGGAGGGATGGAGTGGGAGAGCAGTGTAAGAGATACCATGATAGAGGGAGACATCATGGGGATAGGGAGAAACCTGGTGCTAGGGAAGTTCTTAGGAATCCCCAAGGATGACCCTAGCTAGCTTAGACTACTAGCAATAGTGGAGAGGGTGCCTGAACTGGCCTACTCCAGTAATCAGATTGGTGAATACCCTAACTGTCATCATAGAGCCCTTATCCAGTAACTGGTGGAAGCAGATGCAGAGATCCACAGCCAAGTAGCTGGCTGAGCTCTAGGAGTCCAGTCAAATACAGAGAAGAGGGAGTCTATGAGTGAGGGGCATCAAGATCATGATGGGGAAACCTACAGACAATAAGTTAAAAAAAAAAAAAGATTCTGCTCTAAGGACTGGGATGAAGTAAAATTTGTGTCTTCATGTCCTGTAGGCACCTTCAGTGGAAAGCCGGTCATGTGTGTTAGTTTTGCAAGAGGTGATCAGTTTCTTCCTCACATCACACTGGCATGTTTATTTGGGCACTGAAGTGGCAACGATCAAGATGACTTGAGCTCTCAGAGTAATTTCTAAGCCCTCCTCTCCACTTCACTTCCACACCCTCCTCTTTCAGTGTGAGTCTGACTGTGCCCTGTGACAGAATGAGCACTTCCTCGGAGAACAAGACTCATTTTTCATTCATCTAGGCTCTCTTTATTTCATGTCCAGTCCTCGCTTCCCAGCCTGCACCCACAAGCACTGGTTCTTTAACGCTTACACTTTGGACTCTCTCATTCAAGTGCCATGGGCCCTTTGTTCATTGACTGCCCTGCCCTCTATCCAAAAACCAACTTCCCCTCGTGGTTACAGTGGGCTCTTCTACTTTGCTATACCAGCTTTGTCTGTCGCGGCTCACATGTGCTTCTGGTAGGAGATGAGAGAAGCCAGATGAGGCTGCTAAGTTTGAAATCATTCGGGAAATTCTGGTAGAAACAGAGGGAAGATTTCGCACACTTCATCTTTCTCTGTCTTGTCTGAGTTAAGGACACGTCTTGTGTCACCACCTCCCGTTACTTATAGATGCTTAGCAATTTTCTGAGTAATCTTGGCATGTTCCTTCACCTCTTTGTGCCATCCAATTTTTTGTAAGAACCTCCATGGAGCAAGTTTCCCCTTTATGGAAGGCCTTTCTTGTTCTGCTTGTGGAAACGTGAAGGATGACTGACAGCAGGCAGCTCTCCCAGTACCCTGCTTTTCTCCACACTCCCGCTTCCTATTTTACAGAAGTGCCTATTTCCTGGTGTGTTCTCAGAGATGGCATGGTCTGTTAACTTTCACTCAAGTCTTTTAATGTTACATCTCTAAGGAATGTGGGAGGTAGGATTCATTTGACAGGATCAAGGGTTAAGCCTGCGGAAGAACAGATTCTTTGAGGTATCTTCTGGCCCTCATTCTAATGCCACCCAACAGATTTCTAGCTGTTTGGGTTTTCTCTTCCCATAAGCCCCTGGCAGGAAAGTTGTGAATGGTTCTCCTATATTGTCTTTCACATTCTATCAGGAACTGATTTTTCTTTTGAAAAGAGGGGGTTGGAGGTGAGATGAGGTAGAGCTAGAAGTAAAGCTGGTTTGACTAGTTATTCAGGAAAGGGGTTAGAGACTCGTGGCTACAGCCTCATCTTTGCTTATGACACTATGACAAGCTAAAGCCTTGTCTTTGTTGGGCTGTCTTGCTGCTTTCCATTTCTTTTTGTGTGTGTTTAAGTAAAAGTCTCCCCCAGAACTTCCACAGGCAAGTAGCTTTTAATGGCATCTCTCTCTAATTGAGAGTATGAGTGATGATGTTTTGACTACGCAGGGGTGAGTGTGTGTCAGAGCTGACTCATGTTCTTTGGAGGAATTGACTGTGACTTCAGGGTTTTCTTAATTTAAATAGTTAATCAAGGGAGGTCAAGACCATAGGCTGAAAAATGGATCAGGCAAGGATCCAGATACTTCCAGATATTTACAGAGGGCAGGTCCTGCAGTTTGGGCTGGTTTTCAGCAATCTGTTGAACACAAAGGGTGGTCAGAGCCTACACATGGAGGGATCAGAAACATCGAGAACAAATAAGTCTCTTTTTAGGTATTTTGCATGTATTCTCATTCAATATTTATGGTAGTTCTCTGAGGTGGATATTGATGCCCCAGTTATGCCAATAAAAGGATTGAGACTCAAGAGAAGTGAAGTGACAAGCTCAAAATGGCATATTAAGTGGGAGAGCTGGCCTTGGAACTTAATTTGGGAGGCAGAGGTGTAGCTTAGTAGTAGAGGGTTCCAGCCACAGTGCCACCACAATGTTATTCTAATTTTCATCATTCATTTTGTTTTTGGCAGTGCTGGGGATAGAATTCAGGCCTCTGTGTATGTGAGGAAGCTCTCTACCACTGAGCTAAACCTCTGGCAGTCCAACTTCTGTCTGATTCCAAATCTCAGTTTCTTTTTTATAATGCCATGCCTATATATGTTAAGGAAAGAGCAAAAAGAAATAGAAATGGATGGGAGAAAGAGCAGGGATGAGAAATGAAATTTAATGAAGAAACTGGTAATGTTGTCAATAATTGCTCCTCAGGGGTTAGGATCAAAGGAAGGTTTATGTTTTAAATCTCAGCTCAGGGTAAGGAAATTGTGCTAGAGTTCAAAAGACTTGAAGTGTTTTGTGGGTGGTTTTTCTTGTGTGTTCTTTTTTTTCCTCCCCTGGCAGTGCTGGGGATAGAACCTAGGGCGGTAGGCATGCTAAGGGATTGGTCTACCAACGGAGCCACACCCCAGGCCTGGGCTTTACAAAAACTCTTCACTTCTGAACTACAGCTCCATCTGCAACCTTCAGAAAACCTGAGCCTTAGTCTTCCCTCTGCTCTTGGTTTATGAACCTTGAGCAAGTCATTTTCCTCCTTGTGTCTAGGGTCCCTAATTTTCAAGGGAAAATGATCAGATTTGCATGGTCAATAACAATTAGTGAGTAAAGAATCCAGGAATTTGAAGGAGAGCAGGAAGCAGTATATGGGAGGCTTTAGAGGAAGAATGTAATTAAATTATAACCTCAGGAGTAAAATAAAATAAACTGGCATGGTTGTTCCAGTAGAGAAGATGATTTTCTTTGTCCTTTATTTCATATAAATACCAGGGGTATGTATGATTGAAGAAAGAAATAGAATATTTCTTAGGTATCCTTATTAAGCTGAAATTCTTGTTAAAGAATTTTGAACTTAACAAATAAAACATTTGAGGTTAACAAATGTGAATGAAGTTGTAGGGCAGCTTTAGTATGAGATCTGTGCCAGAGGTCGAAAAGACAAGACATGATTTCTGGCTCGTGTCTAAATGGCTGGAGCTTTAAAAGGCTATGTTAAATCTTGCTTGGTTGTCCTAACAACTCTCAATTAAGACTTCAATCAGTCAATCAATCAATCAATCTACTACCAGTCAACACAGATTTGTTGAGCACTTTGCAGAGTGCCTACCCCTAAACTACAGAATTCAAAAGATGACCACCATAGTAGACCTGATCTTTGGATTCTCAAAGAGATGACAAATTTACTGAAGTTTGTTTATGTGGGAAAAGTAATAACTGAAGCAGGACCTGAGGGGTACATGATACTTAGTCTTGGGAGGTAGAAGAGAGTTGGTTCTAGTAGGACAAGGAATGACTGTCCTAAAGGCCAAGTAGAATTAACCTATTTAAAATAAGCTCTAGTAGACTACCAGTCACATACCTGTTTGCCTGAGGAGAGACTTAAACTGAACAATAGATAGGAACGGACACTTTGAAGCTGTGGCCATGTGCTGACTTGTATGTTATCAAGTTACCCGAGGCTAGTGATAATGTATACTACCAGAGAAAAGAAGCAGACATAGTACGAATCAGAGGTAGTGTCTGCATTTCAAATGTAGAAGATGGGGATGTTTAGTTTTGGATCTTCTGACACTGTTTATGGGTCCATCAAGTTAGGTAGCCTAGTAGTTAGGTGGGGACAAAGAGAAAGGGGTTTGTTTATATTTGTTTACTCAGGGGTCTAATCAGTTAAAATAACAGGTCACTCTGTTAGGAATACTATGGTCAACACACAATTTACTAATCTATTGATTGTTGTGTAAATTAGTTAATTGCCAGACAGTCTTATGCCCCAAAGACATGGGAAACTGGCCTGCTTTGTGATTTAATGAGCTTCCCTAGCTTTGTCTTGTTATCGTCTCCAATCTGCAGGATGCCCAGTCAGTGGAGGTGTAGCTAGCTGGAGTTCTTTTTATATAAACAGAACTTTCAAGGGATGAGAAAATGGGGGGAAAAATCAAACAAAAAATAGAAGAAACTGTCAAAATGCCAAACCTCAGATGGACATGATAAAATGGATTGAGGCTGCTAAAAAACCATCAGTTTACTTCGCCAAGATGTTTAATGATTGTTTTCTGTCTATGTAAAGCAAAATGTGGTGGCTTGGTGAGGGAAACCTCAAACCACTGGAGTTTCAAGTTTCTGCTCCATTTTCATTGTTAAAAGTGTTATCCTCTCTGCCTGCCATGGTATTATTAATCTGTGAATATCATTGTTTATGTTTCTACAATAGTAACAGTTCTTAAATATGGCCTTTAAAAATATTGTTAAACTTCTATGTGATTTCATTGTCTTAAGTGGTATCCTTACCACCCTAAAATGGAGAGGAGATAGGGATTCATTTCACAACCTCTTTTGCTGTAAATCTGGCTAGAAAACATTACTTTATCATTGAAACTTTTACAAATTTGGAGTGATTAACTATAGCACTAATGTCCTTTATGGACATTCCTTAATGGAATGCTTTGGAAAGATTCAATTTATGTGCCAATTTGAGGACCAGTCTACCTCTTCTGCTTCTCATACTTCATGGACTGACTTTCTAGATCATTACTACTCTTGTGCAGCATCATCTGCTTTTCTGCATCTTAAGAAACTAAATTCAGGACTTTGTAAAGATGCTTGTATTGTGGAAGTTAGCCTAAATCCACATCCCATCTCTTTGTAGATGGAATGACACTGGTTGGCTGTAAGGTTAATGGGCATGTAGGTTCTTTAATTTGCCTCTTCGCTCTGACCAGGTGAAATAACTTGTAATTTCTATTTAAAATCCATCCAAATACCTAGCTGCTGGGGAGCCTTTTTTTTTTTTATGGGAAAGATTGCTTGAGTGCTTGGCTTTTACAGGAGCTAGCTTGCTGACTGCTCTGCTGCTGTATGAGCTGGGATGCGAGGGTAACTCTCCTTCTCTGGACGTAAAGGGCTCGATACGTAATTTTCATGTTTTCTCCATGCCCTTGGCTTGAGAAATGTGCAGTGTTCTAAGGCCTGCTCAGGCCCTGTACGTGCTGTATCTGCTCAAGGAAGATTTGGCTCTTAGTCCTTTTCAGCTACAATAGGGTTTGAGTTACAGACTTTCCCTTTCTAGCACCTAATAAAAGCCAAAGGAATCAAGGACCAGGGGGTTAATGGCCACTGCTAAATCCCAGGTGAGGCGCTTCTATCTCTAGCTCCCTAGGCTGGAGCCCTAATTTAAGGCTGAAGTTTAGTTTAAGCCTGTAAGTGATGGTGATCTGGAACAGGCCCTTGACAATCAAGTTTTGCCCTACACTGGCTCTTCTTCCCCTTTTCTTTTGCCTCTCTCTTTTCTCTTCTCCCCATCTTTTCCCTCCTGTTCTAGAATGGAGCTTCCTTCTTGAGGAACAACTACAATAGTGTAGTTGCCCCTTAAATGGCTTTCCACCCTTTGGTCATTGTCGCTCACTTGAAATTATTTCATACTTTCCCACTGCCTGTAGGACAGAGGCCAAATTACTTTTGCCGGGTATTACAGACCGTTCTTCCTCAGACTCTGGTCTTACTTTTTATTTCTGGTATTCCCACTAGGTTCCAAGTTTTCAGGCAGAATGGTATCGTCTCTGTTCTTAAGTTCCTCACTGGGAAATTCTGCCCTTTGTCACCCCCATCCTGATATCTCTTCCATTGCAGTCCTCTGCTTGCACACATCTTTGCCTTTGTCTGTTAGGTCTAACCACTGTAAAGCACCAGCTCTGTGTCTCCAGGGCATCACCCCAGACTGCTTCTGGTGGAAATAACCAACTTCCCCTAGCAACTGTGGTGAACCTCAAGTCCACATATTAGCTAGCTACAGATGGAAGGAAGACATGAAAATAATGGTGGTGAGGGAAGTTAAGAAGGACCCCTCCAGTGCAGCTTGAGATGTGAAGAGGGATGGCAGTGGTGGAGGAAAGGGGATGTCTCCAGGCTGCCTGGCTTGTATATGGAAGCTGTGGTCCCAAGGTTGGCATTCGGGAGTGATGATTATTACATTCATCATGCTGTTGGGAAGTGTTGCTCTGAGACTCGTAACACAACAGCCATTCCACTTGTTACTGTGTTCAGAGTGGATAGAGTAATTTTTGTGCTTGATTCAAGTACTTTATTCCTTCAGCTGAAATGTGATGTCTTTAAATCAGTGTGTGTGCATGTGTGTGCGTGTGCATGTGTGTGTGTGTGCGTGTGTGCGTGTGTGTGTGTGTGTGTGTGTGTGTGTGTGTGTGTGTGTGTGTTTTCACGTTTGCTTAAGACAAGCCCTAACGTGTTCTATTTCACTGGCCTTAGTTGTGAGTCACTGTCTGGTATTTATACATAATGCCTTAAGTGTCTTCGTTATTTGACCATGACATTCCTTTTCTCACTGTTTCACTCAAAGCTGAGAATACCAAGAAAGGAAAGAAGGAGCTGACTTCCTCTCCTCTCCTCCTCTAATGTCATTGGTTCTTGTCTGTGTGACGGCCAGGTTATCTTAGGGCACTAGGGGGACAGGTTAAGAAGCAGTGTTAAAATTTGCAGGGACAGCACAGCAACAGCATTAGTGCTTAGCCGGCTACTGACCAGTCTACTGCTGCAGAGTGTGTTCTGCTTGCTCGGAACTTTCAGAACTGGACTGTCAAGAGACCCCGAGAAGTATGTATCCCTATCAGAATCTGTTGTAAGTATGAAAGAAGTACAAGTAATTAGAACACTCTTAACTAGGAAATGATTTGATATTTACATACATTTGTGGGAGATTTGAATAATATTACCATGCTCCTTATTTCTAAATTTTCTTGGAAGCCTGTTTCTAAGGGTGTGAGAATGGTTAGCCCTGTCTGGGGACACCTTAGTTATCAAAGAGACAGAGCCTCGGATAGGAAAGACGTTGCTGTTAGCATGGTCATTTAGAGGCCAGACAGCCAGTAAATCATTTGAGAAGGAATTAAAGGTTCAAAGGGCAGGAGAGAATTCTTTGGGTGACCTCATAGGTGCTTGAAAAATCAAAGGGCTAGCTGATGTGCTTTTATGTATTGAAGGCTGGTTTGAAAGGGCAAGGGAATGGAAATTCACAATAGGAAATTGGCATTGCAGTTTTTATGTGCTTGGGAGCCTTAACTCTGGGCTGGAGATGATCAAAGTTGCCATTAAGTAAGTATCTTTTGTGTTCTTGAAATTATGCATGGATATTCATTATAATGTCATCACCGTCATAAATTAAGTCATACTGCTCCTATTTCACAGATGAAAAAAGTGAGGTCCAGAGAGGCAAAGCATTGTTCTTAAGATAAAGCAGATTAGAGTTAGAATCTGAACCCACCTTTAACTGACTCCAAATCCTATGCTTGTCTCATTCATTATACCTTACAGTTTTGTTTCAGAGATCCCATTTTTATACTTCATATTCTCTTTCCAACCCCACTGTTTACTATGCTGTTACTCTGTTGTTAGCATTGTTACATTAGACAAAGCTGAGTCTCACAGACCATATTAAAGCTTTCCTGGGAAGGTCATTCAAAACACAAATTAGACACTCAGGAAAACAAGTGCAGTTCCTGAGAGGTACTTAGTAATGTCCCTATCCTAAGATACAGACATGGAGGCAGAAAGGTTTAATTAACTTGCCAAAATTCACCCAATCAGTAACTGGCAGGGTTAGTATTCAAAGCTTGATTTATCTGTTTTTGAGAGTTCCTGTTCTTCCCAGTGCTCCTGCTGTTTTGCAAACAAACACTGGGTTTGGCCCTCTTGGTCCCTACAGATCTATCCTTTTTTTGCCAACAGATATGAACTGAAGGATCACCGATTCCTCCCTGCCTTCGCTTCCTTCCTCCCCATTCCCTGTCTTCTTCCTGAGGCAGTGTATGTGTTTAAATTTTTATCTTGGAGGAGTGGTAAATGTTCATGGACCAAAAATTCAAAAATATGAACAGATGCATTTCACTTCATCCCTATCCCTAAACCACCTACGTTTTCTTCCCAGAGTCAACTGCTGTTACCAGTTCCTTATGTACCTTGTGTGGGCTCATATACATATGTGTATGTTCAGCGGGTCTATTTCCTTCTTGCCTGAGTCTTCCTGTTCCTCTCCAATGTGACTTTAACTGCGGTCTACTTGAAGGCCAAATTTACTATGATTTCTTCTGTCTTCAATCTTCTCTCTCCACATGGCTTGAAAGCTGCTTACTATGAAAAGGCAAAGAATTATTTCCTGATCATTTTAATCTCCTACATCTCTAGTTTTATTTCTCCAGCTGAATTTATTTTTATTGTACCTTTTTTGACTATCTATATATATATACACAGGCAAATATATATATATATATATATATATATATATATATATATATTTATTTTGCTTCTTACACAAAAGGTGACATAGTGAAACAGTCTTCTGTGCCTTTTGTTTTTCTATCCTGGAGGTCTTTCTTTATCAGTATACAGAGAGCTACCTCCATTTCAAAACAGTGATTATCTGTAATTATTTAACCAACCCTTAATTTCTTTTACCATTGGCATTGTTTCCACTGTACTATTTTGGCTTGATTGTCCCTCAAATCCTGTTGTCAGCATGGTTTCTGTGGCCCTGAGTGGCCTTGTTTCTCCACCCTCTCACTGTTTTCACATTACTCCCTATGAATCAAGAATCCGAGTTTAGTCCCTGCATGCTGTCTCTGTCTCTCTGCACCCCCCATCCATCCTAAAGTTACCATGAATTAAAGTTTACACTTTTTAAATCACTTGTCCTTCACTCAAGAAAGAGCAGTGAAAAAATCTTATGACTCCCAAATCCCTAGTCTTTACCTTTTCAACTATCTGGTGGACAACATTTACTTGAATATTATTTCTTTTTTCCCCTGTAAGCCTCAATCTGTCTAAAACGGAACATGTTATCGCCTCCTTACAAAACTGCCTTAGTCCTTGGCCTCCTCACCTCCCACTCAGTTAGATTGAAATCTTGGAGTCACCACTTACTCATCCCTATATCAGGTTAATTATCACATCCTGTCAAGTCTTTCTTCCTTCAAAATAGCCCTTGCAGTTCTCGATCCTCCCACCCTCCCTCAAGCCCTTGTTACTTTATGTCTGGATTTTTGGACTGCTGGCTGGTTTCCCTGTTTCTAGGCTCACCCCTTTTTTAATGTATCCTATAAGTCACTTCCTGTATTTGAGAACTGTATTGACCCTTGTCTGGACAACAGGGAAGCTGGACTCAGTGGTTGGTGTCTGCATTTCTTAGCTCTGACATTCAGAACTTGTTGAAATAGTGTATCTCAGCCTCCCGCTCCTACCACTCCCAATGTTGTCCCTTTTCTCTTCCATGCTTCTTGTGATTCCAGGCTCCCAGCAGCGCCTTGCATGCCACTTTTCGCCACATTCCTCCTAGAATCATTACCTAAACCACCACACATGGAGAAGTCTTAGAGGAAGGCCAGACACACTGAGCCAACACTGACCTCTGCCTGAGCACCATTTCTAGCACTTGGAATTTGCTGGCCTGTGTTCCTCTTGCTCCTCCCACTAATGAGAAGCACTCTCCACCAAGCCAGGGCTTTGGATTGTCCTGTAGTATACACCTTCTACTACAAGCTGGCACCTATTGATCTGCCTTCACAACATTCAATTATTATTTCCCATAATCATTGCTAGCTATTGTTAGTCCCAAATGTGACAACACACAGTTGCCTGAACATGCCGAATGCTTTGCTCATCATAGTATCTCAAATACATTTCTAATCCTGCCTACCTAACTAAATTCACCCTAATTTGAGGGCCATCACAAAGAATACTCCTTGTATTCTATGTGCCATCATTTGACTCTGTCTTCCACTAAGTCCTGCAAGCTTTCCCTACTTTTCCTCAGATGCTCACCATGGTCTTTCTCAGTACTTTTTCTCTTTATTAAATGATGTTTTTTATGGTGCCAGGGGTGGAACCCTGGGCCGATATACCCAGAGCTAAATGAGGAACAACATAAAAAGGAAATGTTTTATTACATTGTTTATCTGCAGTCTGATCTTTTCTCTTCCTTGCTCTTAACATTTATTATTATGCTTTACAGAAACTGATAAAAAAAATGTGCTTTTGAAAGTATAGATGTGTCTTTACTTACTCTACCGACTGGATTTTCTGTGTGTTGGGAGGAGGAATGACAGAGAGAGACAGAGAGACAGAGATAGGCCGACAGACAGAGATGTGTGACATGGTGTGGTGGTATCTTGGAGAAGAAAACTTTGTCTTTTAAGCTAAAGAAACACCCTTTGGGTTTCTGGATCCTACAGAACTTCTTCCTGTCTTATCTCTTCTCATCCCTTGTCTCTTCCCACTTCCATGTTTCTCTCCCACACACGCATGATTTCATTGTGACTGTGGCTTCCCGTGTGTACTTTATAAATGGCTTCTATCTGAAGTTGGCCAGTCTCTTAGGTTGAATGAGATATGCTTATCTAGTATATTAAACAAAAACATGATTTACTACCTAGACAGACAGGCCAATTCAATGGGTAACATAACGTTCTCTAAAGGACCGTGATACTACTGTTAATTCCCTGTGTGTACCAATTTAATTGCATTTCAGAAGTCAATAAATATTTAAGTAGTTCCAGTTGCCACATTCCAGTTCACTAAGTATTAACTATAAATCACTAGTGAGTGCTTAAAATTTTCTTTTGATGGATTGGCTGGTATTTTACATGAATATAAGTAACACACCTAAAGGTTTCTAGTTTGGTCCTGTAAAGTAAAATTGTACTCTTGAATTCTATCTCTGGCCTCATGTTTATGTCAACCCCCCACTCTGTACAATTTTCACAGGGCCCCCTTTTCTTTTCTCTTTACATATTTCATCAGACTCTTTAAGGGACTGGTTGTGATTATTACTGAGCCATATGGGAACCACACATTTTAGTTTTTCCTCTACTGTCTGGAGTAAAAAAGCTCAAAGATTATTTTTTAACTATTGAAAGGCTTAGTATTGGGGAGCCCCATCTTAGTTTCATCATCTAAGAAAGCCAAACCTAGTAACCCTCTTCTCTATTTTCATTCAGCTGACACCTGAATCCGTTTCTCCAAATGTCTGATACTAGTTACTGAGGTATATATTAGTATGCAGCTTTCATGACCTGGTGTGTTTTTAACTAAAAATGTTCTGTATTAGAAGGGTCTGGGAGTCATTATAAGTAGTTGCCTCTTCAAAACTGGATTGTGCCTTCTAGGTAACGTTTGAGTACAAAATAAGGACACTGATGTTTTTTAATCTTTACTTTTTAATCTTTCAATTCAGAAAGTATATTTGTGATAATCAGCTTTCATAAGACATGCATGGGAAAATCAAATTACAGAGCACAAATGTTTATTTGGGTCACAGTTTTAGGAGTTCCATCTATATTCGTTGGTCCTGTTGCTTTAGACCAATGGTGACACAACAGAGGTAGCTCTTGGTGGATAAAACCCATTTATCTCATGGCCAGGATGTGTGTGTGTGTGTGTGTGTGTGTGTGTGTGTGTGTGTGTGTGTGTGTGTGTGTGTGTCTGTGTGACCTAAATGTATAAGAGGAAGAGAAGGAGGTGAGGGAAGGAAACAGATCAGGGTCCCACAACCTGCTTTTGACATCCTTTCAATGATACAAGGACCTCCCACCAGACCCTACCTCTTAAAGTTTTCACCACCTTCTAATAATACCAAACCAGGGAATAGTTCTTTAATACATAAGCCTTTTGGGGACACTTAAGATCCAAACCATGGCAATATTCCTATGTCTTGTTAAAATTTTACATTCATCTAACTTTTTATTGTAATGAGAACACTTAAGATCTATACTTGGAACAAATTGAAGTGGAAAATATATAAACAGCAGGAACCATGTATAGTGGATCTCTAGAAAGGTATTTATCTTTGTTTTTTCTTTTTGGTTTTTGGTTTTTCAAGACAGGGTTTCTTTGTGTAGCCCTGGCTGTTCTGAAACTCACTCTGTAGCCCAGGCTGGCCTCGAATTCACAGAGATCCACCTGGCTCTGCCTCCTGAGTGCTGGAATTAAAGGTGTGTGCCACCATTGCCCAGCTATAGAAAGGTATTCATCTTATATAGGCACAATGTTGTGCCTGTGGAACAGAAGCTTCTCATTTCCATCCCTTTCCCTGGTATCCACCATTCTATAATTCTGGCTATTTTAGATACCTCATGTAAATGCAATCATGCAGTATTTTCCCTTCTGTGACTGGATTATTATTTCATTTAGCTTAAGGTCTTCCATATTCACTTATGTCAATTTCTTTCAGAATAACATTCCATGGTGTAGTATATCAAATTTTCCTTATTTATATACCCACTGATGAGCATTTACATTGTTTCTGAGTCTTGTTTATTGTGAATAGTGCTATAATGAACATGAGAAGGCAAGTATCTCTTCAAGATCCTAGTTTCAGTTCTTCTACATTAACACCTGAAAGTTGGATTTCTGGATCATATGTAGTCATGGTCTGTGATATACCATGTTGTGTTCCTTTTTGTATTCCCTCCAAGAGTGTACAAGTGTTCGTTCAGGTTTCTCTACATTCTCACCAATGCCTACTTTCTAATTTTTTTTTTTACTATGATCAGTCATCTCATATTTTTATAATGCTTGTATGTCTTCTTTGGAGAAATGTCTACTCATATTCTTAGCCTGGGTTGTTTTTTGTTTTTTTAAATAAGAAAAGTTTATGCTAGTTGCTCAGGCTGGCCTGAAACTTTACTATGCATCCCAGTTTGAACCATTTCAAATAAAGCTATTTGCTGTTGAGTTCCTTATGTATTTTGGATCGTGTAACAGAGAAATCATTTGCACATATTCTTACCCATTCTTCTTGCTGCTCTTTCATTCTGTTTCTTTTGTTATGCAAAAGATTTATAGTTTTTAATGCCTCATTTGATAGAAGTGGCTGTCGTTTCTCCAATTTCTCCAATGTGTCTTCTTGATACCATTGTCAAAAGTCACTGTGTTTGTTTTTGGGCTTTATATATTGGTTCATCTCTGTGCATGTCTGCTTTTATGCCACTGTCATAGTACTGTAACTACTGTTTTGTAGCATAACTTGAAACTGGGATATATGATGCTACCAGCTTTTCTTTTCTTTTCTCATTTTTATTAGCATATTGTACACAATAATGGATTTCATAATAACATTTTCATTCAGGCATATTGTGTTTCACTTAACTATCTCCAGATTCATCTATTTTCCTACAAATTATATGATTTTGTCTTATTTATAGCTGAATAAAATTACATTGGATATCTATGCCACATTTTCTTAATCCATTTATCTGTTGATGGCCATCGAGGATGATTCTGTAATTTGACTGTTATTAATAGTGCCACAATAAATGTGTGTTTTCTTTTTCTTTCTCAAGTTTTTTCTTTTCTTTTCTTTTTTTTGTATCCAGGGCCCTGGGTGAGTCATTATGAATTTTATATATTTTTCTATTTCTGTAAAATGTGTTATTAAACTTTAACAGGGATTGCAATCCCTTGCTTTGGTAGTGTATTAGTTAGTTAGGGTCATTTGGGAAGAGAAAACATCAGTTGAGAAAATGGCTCCCTCAGATTGGCCTGTGGGGCATTTTCTTGAATGATTATTGATGTGAGAAAGCCCAGTTCTCATGTTACTATTAAGCTGGTGGTCCTGGGTTCTATAAGAAAGAAGGCTGAGCAAGCCACAAGGAGCAAGACAGTTAGCAGCAGTCCTTCATCCCCACCCCCTCTGCAGCTCCTATTTCTAGGTTCCTGCCCTGACTTCCTTTGATAATGGATTGTGATTGGCACTGTAAACTGTAAGCTGAAGTAAAATAGACCCTTGCTTTTGGTCATGGTAGTTAAAACAGTTATAGAAAACAAACTAGAGCAGGTAGTGTAGGCATTTTGACATTAAATCTTCTGTACATGAGCACAAAATGCTTTAACATAGAGTGCTTTTATCTTTTACTTGTAGCTTCTTTCATCAATATTTTGTTGTCTTTAGTGTGTAAATCTCATTTATTTACTTGGTTTTTTGAGACAGGGTTTCTCTGTGGCCTTGGCTGTCCTGGAACTCGCTCTTTAGACGAGATTGGCCTTGATCTGCCTGCCTCTGCTCTCGGAGTGCTGGGATTAAAGGCGTGTACCACTGCCGGGCATAAATCTCACTTTCTTATTTGTATTTTGTCTTTAAATATTTTGTTCTTGACATCTGCACAAATTAGATTGACTTACTTCCCTTTTCCTGAATTTCATTGTTAGTATGTAGAAAGAGTACTCATTTTGTAGGTTGAGTTTTATTTTTTTGATTTTTTTTTTTTTGAGACAAGGTATCACTGTGTACTACAGGCTGGCCTGAACTCACTGTGTATCCATCCTTATGTCTCAGCTTCCCAAACACTGAGATTATGGGCATGTGCCTCCATGCCCAGATCAATGTTTAAGTTTATATCTTGTAACTTTACAGAGTTCATTTGTTCCTATTATTTCTCTATATGTTTGTGTAGTAGTAGTTAGAAATTTCTACATATAAGATCTCATGTTATCTCTAAAAAGAGATGATTTTACTTGCTTCTTTCAAATTTTCTTTTCCTCACCTGGTAATTTAATACAGGATGTCTACTGCTCTATTAACTAGGAGTGGTAGGAACAGACAGCCTTGCCTTCCAGGAAAAGCTTTCCCTATTTTTCCATTAAGAATGATGTTAGTTGTGGACTTAAAAGGATTTTATTTTGCCTAAGTAATTTCCTTCTATTTCTAGTTTCTTGAGAGATTTACTGATGAAAGCCCAATTTTGCAGGTGTTGATATCATAAAGTAATTAGTATACCTCATTCTATTAATGCTGCATGCTGTTTATTGATTTGTATATTCTGAGTCATTCTTTTATCATAGGGATAAATGCCATTTGGTCATAGTGTATCATTCTTTTAATGTGCTATCGATTTGTATTTGATGATTTTTTTGTTGAGAATTTTTTTTACATCTATATTAACTGGGGATATTGCCTTATGTTTTGATATTTATTTTATATTATCATTGTTTGGATAGCATCAAGAACTTTGATCTCATGAATTGAATTTGTAATTGTTCCTTCCTTTTCAGTTTTGGGCAAGAGTTTCAGAAGGGTCAACATCAATTCCTTAAATGTATGGTAGAATTTACCAGTAGATACATTTGGCCCTGGGCTTTTTTGTGGTTTAGGTTTGTGATTATTCCTAAATACTAAAAATTTTCTTCTTTGAGGGCCTAGAGAGATTGCTCAGTGGTTAAGGATGCTTGTTACTCTTACAGAGGACCTGGCTTTGGTTCCCAGTACCCACATGGCAGCTAACAACTGTCTGCAACTCCAGTTCCAGAAGATCTATTGCCCTCTTCTGGTCTTCATGGTGAATAGACACACATGCAAGTGAAACACATAAACTTAACAAATGAATAATTCTTAAGAATAATTTCTTCTTTGACTCATTTGTTCAAGAATGCCCATCTTTTCCACATTTGTAAATTTTCAGTTACGGTTCTGCTATTAATTTCAAGTTTGAACACATTGTGGTTGAAAACATAATTAATGTGATTTTAATCTTCTTAGATTAATTAAAATTCCCTTTGTGACCTGCAATGTAGTCTATCCTGGAGAATGTTCTAATGGGCACTTGAGAAGAATATGTATTCTACTGAGCTGAGTGGAATGATTTTAGGTCCATTAGGTCCATCCAGTCTGTAGTATTGGTCAAGTCTACTATTTCCATCTTGAGCATCTATGTGAACATTCCTTCCATGAATAAGGGTAGGTTATTCATACTATCACAGTATTGGTACCTCTTTCTCCATTTGTGGCCAATTTTATGCATACATATTATCACTAAATCATCCCAGTTAATTGACCCCTTTTATGTATTCTGACAGTTTGGGGCCTAACGTCTCTTGTTGTAAGTATAATCATTTCTGAATCATCTTTTTCTGTCTCATCATTTTCTTTTTTTGTTTTTGTTTTTGTTTTTGTTTTTGTTTTTTGAGACAGGATTTCTCTGTAGCTTTGCGCCTTTCCTGGAACTCGCTTTGTAGACCAGGCTGGACTCGAACTCACAGAGATCTGCCTGCCTCTGCCTCCCAAGTGCTGGGATTAAAGGCCTGCGCCACCACTGCCTGGCTAACAGTCTCATCATTTTCAACTCACGCATTTTCTTAAATCTATAGTAAATCTTTTGTAGATGGCTTATGTAGGGAGCCCTCCACATAGATAGGTCTGACACCCACAGATTCCACCAAGCAAGGCTTAAAATTATTCACAACAAAACAATTTTAATTTGTACTGAATATATTTTGGCTTCTTTTTTTGTCATTATTCCTAATCACCATTTAACAAATTCTGTATTTGCATAGCATGTATATCAATTACACATTATAAGCAATCTAGAGATGATGTATAGTGAGGCTGTGCATAATATTGTGTTCTAGCATTAGTGAACATCTGTAGATTTTGATATATATGTATGTATGTGTAGGGGAGGGGCATGTCCTGGAACAGAGCCCCTGTGGCCATCAAGGGATTGATCACTCTAGGTAAATCTTGCTTTCTTATCCTTTCAGCCATTCTTTATTTTTTGATTGGGAAATAAATGATTTCTATTTTGAGTACTTATTGGTACAAAATGATGTAGTAGTGCTATTTCTTGTTCATTACATTCATTCCATCTTACAGATTATTTGTTCCTATTTTTTGGTTTGTTGTCTATTTTCCTTTTGATGACCTCCCCTATATTTTGTTTGTTACTTTTTTGGTATTAATGGGTATAAATGTTTTTATTTTTCCTTTTGTTCATATTTTATAAGTATGTTTTTTGTGGTTGACGTAGGTTTATATAAATTATCATGCAGTTATAACCTATATAAGATAATAACAACTTAGTTGAATCACATGTAAAAACTACAGCTTTAGTCTCATAATTTATGGTATTGATGCCATAATTTATATATATAGGTTTGGCGATTAAAATACACTTTTAATGTTTCTCTTAATGATTATACTAGAATTCAAAGTGAATTTTCATATTACATATGCTCTTTATTGTATATTGTCTCTTTCTGTTTGAATATTTATCTTCATCAGTGAGTTTCATATGCTTTTGTATTCCTGCTTGTTTTTCTTGCATTTCATCTACTCTTTTTACATTTAAGGCATATATTTTAATAATCTACAGTCCTTCATATCCATTTTCTCGCCCGCTTCTCTTCCTCCCTTTCTTCCTCCATTCCTGTTTCTTCCTCTCCTTTATTGCCTTTATTTTACCAGGTACAGTATTCTTCCATGGCAGGTTTCTTTTATCATTCTATACTTTGAATCTGTATAGTCACTTTCCTTTTTGACCTGTAAAATCTTCACTGTGAAGTCTACTGATAATCTAATGGAAGTTGCCATATGTAATAAGACACATGGTTTTTCTTTCATTGCTTTCAAAATTCTGTTTGCTTTGAACAATAACTGAACTGTGTCTTGATGAGGATTTCTTCACATTTATCCTATCTGCTCTTCATTGACTCCAGATATGAATTTCTTTTTTTACATCTGGGAAGTCATGGATCATTACTTTTTAATAAGTTTTTGGGAAACCTTTCCCTCTTCTCCCCTTGCAACTCCTGTAATGCATACATTGGTCTCATTAATGGTGCCCCATGGGTATCTTAATTTCTCTTTGCTCTTTCTCTTTTCCTTTGGCTTCCCTAATGGGATAAGATGGGATAATTAATTTGAGTTTAGTAATTATTTTTTCTGATTGATCTAGTCTATTGTTAAGTTTTCTAGTGAATCTTCCAGTTTAGTTCCCACTCTTTAGTCCCAAGATTTCTGCTTATTTTTTCCTATTTCTTTGTTGAAGGTGTTACTTTGTATATGAATTCTTCTCCTGACCTCCTCCAGTATCTTTTTGCTGGCTATTTTAATGTTGTTCCATAAATTTTATCTCCCTACTTCATTTGCTTTATTTTAGGAGATTAATTTTGTTCCTTTCTTTGGGACTTCTGTTCCTTGAATTTTTGTGTTACTCTCAGCTCACCAGACAAATAGTTAACTCCTGAAATATAGTCCTTATGTATCAATTAGCTCCACTTTAGATTTTGATGGTTTTCAAACATTTGTACTAATTTAACCTCTATTCTTTGCTGTTGGTGGCCCCCAGGATTCATGCATATACTAAGTCCAGTTAGCAGCAAGGCACAATAAGACAGAGGCCAGTCTCTAGCACAGCCTCTGGAAAAACTGCATCAATAGACACTATTCATCTCTTTTGCAGCCCAAAGAGAAACTAGGGTTTTTGTTTTGTTTTGTTTTTCCTGTTTGCTCTGTATTGAGCCTGTTGGTAGCACTATGGCAACTGCCAGCATAAACTGTCATCTAGGATCACACTGAACCTGGTAGTTAAGAGTATGCCATATGCCAGGTCCTGTTAGCTCCTCGGGACAGACAAGACTAGGGCCAAAGGATATCACTCAACTGCAAGAGTTGTTAGAAGAGTCCAGCAGTAGACTTCACATGTCCCCTAAAGAAGTTGGGGCATTGGACAAGTGATCACACTCTTTCCTTCAGGGAGAAGCTGAGAGCTGGTGTTTTTTCATCTGTTGGCCCCTCTGCTCTCTAAGGAGAGGGCCGGAGATGACTATCAGTCTTAACTACTGTCCCTGATCTCAGTAAGCACCAAGTGGCTAGAGTATATGCCTGTTACAATCAGTACGCTAAGATAAAAGTAGGGCTGTTCTTTCAGACAGCTCCTGGAAAAGTCAGAGTGTTAGCTCCAACTTTCTCTTCTTGGGGAAAAATTATAAACTGGGGAGTTTCCTGTCAATCATATAGTGTAGTGTAATGGGTCATGATTACCAGAGGGTGTTTCAAACTTCTCTACCAGTTTTGAAGCGATTGTTTTTCACACTCACCTGTGGTCCAGGAGTGGCTCATTTGTTTTCGGGATTTCATTTACATTGATTTGTTTGTCTGTTAGGATTTGTGTACCTACCACAGGCCTGGAAGTCCAGAGGACTTGTGGAGTCAGTTCCCTCTCTCTGTCATGCAGATTCCTGGGATTAAGCTCGGAGCCCTCACCCACTGAGCCACCTTGCATTCCTTTCTGGATTTCTTGGGAAGGCATTGGTTGGTGTTTTGCTGTTGAATTGGTGTGGCCATTAGGATGAGAAAGTTAAGAGTTTCCGGTTATGTTGTCTTGTTGATAGCGTTTTATGTAGTGATCTCTATTAGGTAAATTTTACAAGGATATTCAATTTTACAAGGATATTCAGTATTATTGTGAAAGTATTATTGAGGAAGCAACTTAATTTTGTATTTTATGCCTTTATTGAGGAATAAATAATGTACAGTAAAAATAGCTGCAAATGCATGTGTAATTTGATGCATTTTAACAGTGCTTGTGAAATTATCATAATTCAGATATCTATGACACTCCAAAGTTTCCTTGTGCCCTTGTGTAATCTAGCATTTTTGATACAATTTTTTCTATTGGTCTCACACACATTTTGTTAAATTTCTCTCTAAATATTTTCATATTTGATGCTATTATCAATGACTGTATTTAAATTTTCACTTACGGTTTATTTCCACTACATAGAACTATACTCAACTTAATCTTATTTATTTCATTTATTAGTCCTAGTAGCATTTTCATAGATTCCTTAGAGTATTTTTAACCTAAATTATTCAGATCATGTACAAATAATGATAAGTTTACTTCCTTTCTAATCTCTATCTAGACCTGATTTGACCATCAGTGTATTATTTGATGGCATGTAGCTTCTCATTTTATTTCATTTCCTAGGAACTTAGCATGATATTTAAATATACAATACAGTATTGTTATCCGTAAGCGCAATGTGGTAGAGCTGATTTCTAGAAAATATTCTTCTTGCATAGCTGAAATTTTATGCCAGTTGATTGGCAACTGCCTAACCCCTAATGGCCACCTTTCCATTCTTTAAGGCTGACTGTTTTCAATATCTCACATAATTGAGATCACTTGGAATTTGTTCTTGTATGACTAACTTTCTTTGGTTAGCATAATGTCTCTAATGTTACAGGATTCCTTTTGAAAAATCTTTTAATGAAAATGTTATGTATATGGGTGTTTCACCTGCATATTTGTCTGTGCACGACTTGCATACCTAGTGCCTGTGGTGGCCAGAAGAGGCTGTTGGATCCCCTGGAGCTGGAGTTACAGGTAATTGTGAGTCATTACATGGATACTGGAAATTGAACCCAGGTCCTCTGGAACGACAAGTGCTCTTAATTGCTTGACCATCTTTCCATCCCCTTGTTATTTTTCTTTTCATTAATTTATTTATGTGGCAGAGGGTATGTGCCACAGAGCAGGTGGAGGTCAGAGGACAGTTTGCAGGAGTTAGTTCTCTCCTTCTACTTTGTGGGTCCTGTGGATTGACTTTAAGCTGTCAGGCTTCTCTCAGCAAGTGCCTGCACCCATTGACTGAGCCATCATTTTAAGAGGCTAAATACTATTTCATCCATTGTTTGTATGTGTACATTTATGTGTGTGGTAACAGTTTAAAATCTACTTACCTGTTGTTCATGGACACTTGTTTACACTATATTACTTGTCTTAGACACCGAGTTCCTCAGCAGTAATATGAGGATTGTGATAGCGCAAATTTATAGTTATTATGACAATTAAATGAGACAGTGTGTACATCGTTCCTAGAAAAGGACTTGGCAGAATATATATCCCCTAACTCTTTATTTTTTGAGCCTTACTATTTTTTTTAAAAAGTCAGCATTATGTGCTCTTAGTATTTATTTCCATTTTTTTGTTTCTGTCATCAAATAATTCATCTAAATTTTAAAAAGGAAAATATATTAATATAGTTGGGCTTTTCTGTATCTTGGATTTGATATATTCCCTAAGCTTACTAATTCAACAAAAATGGTACTTATTGGAATTATTATAAATTTGCCATTATAAACATTTTCTTTGAACTTCTTCAGCTTGTTGCTGTCATCCCTGGGTTATAGTAATCAGAACTGCACATGATATTCCAAGTGAGAGCAAATGATGAAAGACTTGAGGCAGAGTAAAGTCAGGGAGAAGGGAAAGATAGCATGCATTTTCCCTGGGTTTTACAATTTCTCACTTGACTAGAGCAATAATTCTTTTGGATTAAATAGCATATTGGACTTTTTTTTTTCTTTTCAGGAAACAGTATAGAATGACTTCCAAATCTCTTTCCTGTTTAGAGCTGATAGCTTGGAGCCCATGAAGATCCTGTCCCCAATCCAACCATAAAAGAACATTCTTACCTCATATTTGTGCCTGCTGAGCCACTGATACTGTAGCTAGAGTATCTGGGAGGGCTCTTGGTTGGACTTTCAGCACATAATTGTAAGGATCTAGGGTTAGAGAAGAGTTGAGCTACTTCTAGTCCATTGCACCCCCATCTCTGCGTCTCTTACTAAGCAGGCTCTTAGACTTATGTGCATATTTAGAGAGTTGTTTGCTAATCTCCTCCTGCCCATCCCTAACCTGGAGTAGGGTCCAGATCTGTTTATATGACCTGAGTTGTCTTAGTCTGTTTTGTTGCCTCAGCATTTTATGTAGGACTGAGTAATTTATAGAGCAAAGAGCTTTGTTTCTCTTAGTTGTGGAATCTGGGGAGTCCAAGACCCACTGACTACATCTGTTGATGGCTTTCTTGCTGCATTGGAACATTGCAGGAGAGTATCAGATACGCGAGCTTCTTTATTTTTCCTGTTGTGGTTAATGTGATAAATAACTTGAGAATAACAATTGAAGAAGAAGAAAGATTGTTGCTTTCCAAAATTTTGAGCCTGATTTTAAGGCAGTATGTCCCAATAAGAAAAAAGCAAAAACAAAAGGACAAACCTGTTTATCCTGTGGAAGACAGAGGAGGATGAACTGGAGGGGGTGCAGAGAGACAATGGGGAGACAGCGGCCCTGGCCACTGGTTCTCTACCTCCTTGAGCTAGGCCCCATTTCCTAAATTTTTTTAGAACCCCCCCTTAATAGCAGCAGCACCACCACCACCACCACCACCTATAGGGTCAATCCTTGAACAATGAGCCCATGGGGGGGCATTTCAGATTCAAACCATGACACATAATGTGGAAAAGGAAGCTCAGGCCTCCCCTTCCCAAAGCCACTAATCTCTCACCATGGGGAACCCCTAGGGTCATGACCTCTTCTAACTGAATTATCTCCCCAAAGCCCTGCTTTCAAATACCATCAAAATATTAATTTGGGGACTTACATCTCCAACATATGAATTGCTGGGGAGTCATTCAAACCACAGCAAGTATACAACAAAATTATATATTTTTGGTATACAAAAATGAAAATAAGCAGCTTATGCCAGATCATACTTCTGTATTAGGCTTCTTCTTATTTTACTCAAACTTGCAAAATGTCCAATGAAAGGAATCTTGCAGCTTAATTTGGTAATAAAGTTAATATTGGATGCCACCATAGCAGAAGAAGGAATTTACTAACTAATCTCAAATTAGCTTGGTAGGTAGAGATAGGGTGGAGATAAGTGAGAGGCTTGTGTCCATGTATGAGTTCATTTGAGAACTTTGGATGGAAGGACAGGAAACATCCTAGTAGCATTACTATTAAATGTTCCTGGGTGTCTCCTAACTCTTTTTCTTCCAAGCTACATGTGCATTTGGTGAACATTGTTGAGTATTTGCCACATGTAAGAATTATATTTCTGAAGCAAGTTATTTCTATTACTTGTTTTGGTTGAACAGCTTGACTATTTGAGGGGATAGTTCAGTTCTTCTTGGATGTAGAATTGAAATGCAAAGAACACATAGCCCCTTTAATCCTATACTGTCTGCTCAAGTTTTTAATTCACACCAAACAGGTACCATATACTACTTTCATAGCTTGAGCCCTAATCCTAACCGTTACCAACACCCCCCACACACACAATGGTTCCCCTTAAGAGCAGAGATTTGACTTTACTGGTGGTGGTTGGCAATGGTGGCTGGATGACTCTGTTAGAACAGGAAGGAAGAACCAAAGATAGCAACATCTAGTAGTAGAGGGTTGGAGGCACATTGTGTGAGACTCTCCTCCTCCTTCCTGTGTGTTCCAGACTCCCTGATTCTATCACAGAAATATCTGTGCCTATTTCCTGGCCAGGGGCAGTCTAGATAGCTGGGGATCCAAAGTTTCCATTAACCCTCTCTGGCCTGGAATACTTAAGGAGAAAATCCCAGATGCCCAATTAATTACCATTACTTTGCTCTCCAAATACTGTTCACTGAATACTTTAGCTACAGTTCACTTTGTGTTGAAGTCATTGAATACAATATCTATGATACTATTTTGATTATCTGTATTAGTATGGTTATGAGCTCTTACAAAGCTAAATCTTGGGTTCCAGAGTCTGAGCACTCTGAAAAATTGAAAATCATTAGCTTTCACCCGATTCTGTATTGTCTTTAAACAACTATTATTTCCTCTATTACTAAAAAAAATCCATCTCTTTGCAATGTTAACAACATGGAGTCTGAAGTTCTTCAGATTTGAATTCCAGAATATTGTATTTTGCCTTCTGTAAAAATGAGAGTGGGATAGGTGGGTAGCTAAGTGGTAGAGCAATTTCTTAGCAGTCATGAGGCCCTGGGTTCTATCCTCAGCACTGATAAACAGACAAATGACAGACAAGCATGGGTGGTATCCTGGGTGTGGTGCCTTGTATCTGCATTCTGGGCATTTGGACGCCTGACTCGGGAAGACTGTTGGGAGTTTGAGGCTGTCCTGGGATATAGAATGAATTCCAATCCAGCCTGGGAAACAGTGTGAGACAGTCTTAAAATACCCACCCCCTGGAAAAAAAAAAAAAAAAACAAAACCAAAGACTACTATACATTTTTCTGCGGAATTGTGAGAATTCGGTGAGAGTACTATATGTTAACTTTTCAGCATATAGTATCATAAACACAGTTCTACCCTGATGATTAATGGCCTAAATTTTGAAATGCTTGTTAGAATTATCTCCTAAAGAAATATAATACTTGAAGCTTTATATGGTTATGATTGCCAGATTTGTTGTAAGAACTCCCTATCTCTTCATATATTTCCTTATAAACAGCCTTTTGAGGTGGATATAATTGAAACCCCCATTTCACAGATGAAAAAGTTGAGGTATATACTGAATATGGTACATGTTTTAAGGTCACACAGTTGGAAAGTTGTAGAAAGTGATGCTTGATCTCAGGCTGGAAGCTTTCCGATTCTATAGTCCTAATGACTGCAATGAAATTAAACCACTTTTTGGCATCTTATTTATTTTTCATGATTTGATTCTTCAGCTGAGACAGAAGAAAATATTTTATATGTTACATTTAGCTACAGTCTAGATCACAATTATCGCAGAATACCAGAGGTCCAAGGAAAAGGTCCAGTGGGAACTATTTTGGCTCCAAGCAAGGTGTACCTCTTAAAGGTTCTCTTGGTGACTGAATAGTGACAGAAGTTCTCCATTTATTGAGATACAGATTCTAAACAGTAAACTGAACTTCCACAGTTTTCCTGCTGTCCTCAGTCACAGGTAGTCTCTATTTCTGCTCTTTTGGCCCCAATGGATGTACAAACCAGTAAACTAGTTCATTCGGACCTCTGCCCCCTCACCTTTCTCGCTTCAGCCTGCCTGTTCACTTCTTCCTGTACTTGGGTGTGGTGCAGATGTTTGTAAAAAGATAGCTTTATGATCAAGAAGGCTATGGCTACCTTTAAATATGGCTTTGAAAGTGATTTTAGTGGCTTAGCACTTAGTGAGTACCTCTTGGATGGTCACATTTATAAGAGAAGGAGAAAAATATGCTTTTGAATTACCTTTCCCTCAATGAGAGGAAATGGACAAACATACATGAAAGTTATAAGGATAATCTAAAATGAATAAATCTGCCAGTTGATTATTTTGTCAGTCAACTTTAGGGTCCTCTAGTTCATTGCTTCTGAAACTGCTTGTGCATACAGACCACCTAGGGGAAGGATATTCAAATGCAGCCTTGATTTAGTAAGTCTGGGTGGAGCCTCCTAGTCTAACAACTTTCTAGGTCAAGCTAGTGATACTGGCCCAGAGATGATACTTGGAGTATGAAAGTGCCACACACCAAGGAGGATGTACTATAAATGCAGTGTTTTCTGGTTAAGAAAATTGACATATTGAGAGATTTTGACCTGCTTATATGTAGTCTGGAATGATTATTGGACAGTGTCATAGAAAAATCAGTTAAAAATTGGTGTGCTGAGAATTTCAAATTTTCTGTGAGAGTCTGAGCAAAGCGTTAATATAATCAGAAGGGGGTTCCTGATGCTTGGTGGAGGGTGAGAATGGGGAAAACCAAAAGGAGATCTGATCCCAAGACTATTATGGAAATCTGGGCAACGAGAGGGTAAAGGCCTGGAGTGGGATCATGACAGTGGAAATGGGCAACAAGGCCTGGGTGGAAGAGAGCTCAGTTGCCACGGACCGCCAAATATGCCGCACTTAGGAGTTCCCCAATAGCTCTAATGGTTGAAGTCAGTTTCATATCCATCATTTTGTTTCATCGGCACAGCAAATGTGGGAGATTGGTAGTTGCTTTCACCCCTGTTTTACAAATGAGATTATGTAACAGAAACTAAAACCATGACTGAGAAATGCCCAGCCTAACTTCAAATGAAAAGGCATGTCATAAGAGGTTAGAACTGTTCATTTTGACCTTTATGGGTTTATTTCTCATTAACATAGTAAAATATTTTACATATGAAAGTAACTTATATTTGAGATTATGCTATACAGTCTTTATCCTTCCCTCCAGTTCTCCTGTTTAATTAATTATGGCTCTTTCCCTTGTCATTAGAGATTGTTTTAAAGCTTAATTTTAAATTACTTTTTAATAGCCCATCATGTAGATGCATCATACTTTAATTTAGTAGTTCCATGAAATCAGTCATTTATGTTTCCTCATTTTGTTGTTATTTTTGGTATTGCCATCAGAATAATAATGTGGAGAGCATCTTTAAATATATATCCTATCCAAGCACTGGATAATTTACTTGAAGCCTTAGCAAATCTTTAAAAAATCTTCTTACTCATTCACAAATGGCCGATTTCATGCTTCAGTAAAGGGTCAGGTCTGCCGAGGGCTAGAGGAGGGTACCCAAGCATCTCTCACCTGGATTAGCAAGTGAACGCTTGCTGGGCCCCTAGTCCAGGAAGTCACATTGGAACATTCAGCTGCACCACTGGCTGCACCACTGATCACTATTGATCGTCAGCCTCTTCACCCTGATTACTCAGGAAAAGATGTGCTTTTCAGCGGGCTGTCAATTAGGTAGAGGTGAAATGGAAGAAAAAAAGAGAAAAGAAAAGAAAAGGCCCAGCTACTGCATGCCAGTGGTTTATTGGGAAAGAGACCAACCAGAATGTAGGAAAATGAAGGAAGAGGTTGAAATAAAACACTGGCTTACACAGTTTGAAAGTCTGTGGGGGGAAAAGGGGATATATTTCTGATATAATGGAGGATTTTATTGTCTCATTTTTGCTAATAAATATTTTCCATGGTTATATGACTCTGGAGGTAGAGAGAGTTCAAGTAAAATTCGGTTCATTTCTCATGGGACCTTGGAAGGTTATCCAGTGCCTCTTCCTTGATATTTTTTTCAGTGAAAGACTTATTTATTGAACAAATATTTGTTGAATGTGCAGACACTATAACTGTCCCCTTATACTGTAAGATGTTTCTGTGTCTTGATGTGGCTAATGTCTCAGATTTTATTTGTGAATTGAAGATAATAGTGTAGATCATATAGAAACATTCTGATTTGCAGAAATAATCTCACCTACTAAATGCTTAGTACTACACCTGACATACAGTCATGTTCAGTAAGTACTACATAGTAGTAGTATTATGAATGTCATTTTATATATATATATATAAATAAAAGATCAAGTTATACATATATAATTAGATATAGCTGAATATATATTTATATTATTTTAAATAGAAATTATAATGATATAACCATATATTTCTCAATATATTTATAGAAATATTTATAAATAATATAAATCAATATTTATAAATGTATAATGTTAGATAAGATGTATGTTTTCTATATATTTAGTTATATGCTCACATGCATATAAAATTATTTTAACCTTTTATTTAAATACATAATAGTTATATATGTAAAATATAAATACATACGGGAAGGATATATTTATTATAGAATATGTAGGAATTTAATCAAGTCTAGAAATTCGATTCTGACTGGCCCTGCCATTGGAAAGAATCTTTTCTCTGGCTCTGTTCTACCTTGCTCCCCTCTCCCTTCCACATCCAGTGTTCAGGGCCTGGTTCCTAAGTACTCATACTGTTGAGCAGTAGGAGTTAGTACAGGCTTTGAAGCCACAGACACCTCAGCTCAAGGGCAGAAAGCTTCTCTTCCTACACAGGCACCCTGGAGCCATTTCTGTACGCAACTTCTTTTGTCACACTCCCTTTTCTTGTCAAATGGCGGTTACACCTAGGTTTCCGAATTATTGGAAGGAGAATCAGGGGAAATAAATCAATCTATTCTATTTGGCCCATGAGTGAGAGGCAAATATTACTTCCCTTTTTTATTTCTTTGTGGCATTTCTGCCTCCCTTTTCTCCACCCACACCCTTCCTAGCTTCCCTACCCGAGCAAGGGATTTCATACTTGGCTGAGACCTGCTTCTTAACAATACCTCCTCTGCCTTGTTATCTGAGTCCACTGCTGGTCTCTAAGGAAGCAAAAACCTTCAGAATGAACTCACTAGACACTCGTTCCTCCGGCCTACCTTTCACCATCTCACCTGAGCATGGCATTTCTTTTTGTTTCCTAGCCTCTAGACTGCCCCACCTCTTTGGGAAGCTGGGGTAGGACTTGGACTTTTTGTGACAAAGCTCAATATTTCTCTGAGCTTTGGAGTTCTTATTCCAGCACTGCTCCTGAAAGCTGGACTATTTTTTGGTTACCACTCCCTGAAATACCTGCCTGTTTGGGGGGTTTTGTTTTGTGTTTTTGTTTTTAACTCATGCTTTATTGTTTTCAGTTGACTGTCAGCCTTTTGTGTGCTTCTGGGGATGGAACCAAGGGCTTCATACATACTAGGCAAGGGCTCCAGTGCTGAGCTACATGCCTAGAACTTTTAGCTCAGGGTACTTCACAGAAGAGGAAGCAAAGAGTGTAAGATCCAGGGGGTGGGGGTGGGAGGAGGAACAGAGGACACCAGGAGAACAAGATTCTCTAAATCAACTGAGCAAAGCTCCTATGAACTCACAGAGACTGAAGCAGCATGCACAGTTTAGTGTTTTTATGGGATACCTGAGTGTGTAAATGAGTGGGTCTCTGGTTTCTTGTGCCTTCTCTTGGGCTCTTTTCCTTCTGTTGGTTTGTCTTGTCTAACTCTGATGTGATAATTTTATTTTATCTCATTACATTTTATATTATTATATTTTAAAAAATGAATGAATGAATGAAAACCTGGCCACTAGGGTAAAGGTTAACAACTGACCTGTCATTTATACCTGCTGGCATTGGGAAAACCAGTTTTCTCCAATAGCATAACCCCAGGTATGTCAACACCCCAGGACAGGCCTCTTGTTCAGGAATAGTTGACCACCATATAATGGACTCCACAGTTGTTTTGTGTATGTGCTTTTATTTGGTTGCAGTTTGGATTTGTTTGTTTTTCCTTTTTGGTGTTGTTTTATTTTGTTTTCTTTGTTTTGGGGGCTTTTGTTGTTGTGTTGGGTTTTTTGAGAAAGAACTTAAAGTTCTGCAATAGGGTCTCACGTAGCCTAGGTTAGCCTTAAACTCGCTGTATAGCTCAGGACAATCTTGAATTCTAGATCTCAATCCTCCTGCTTACACTGCCTCTCCCAACTGAGAGAGACGTTTTAAGGGAAGCTTGTGGGTTAGTGTCCTGTTTAAGGCTCCCTTGGTCACACCTTCAGTAAAGATACTCAAGTTTCTAGAGAGCCTGACGATCTTCAAGTGTCTGGCCAGCCTACAGAGACTAACTCACCCACCCACTCTTCTGGCTTCTTTTTTTCTTTTTAGCAGCCAGAGTACCTCTTGAGTTGAACTTTTCTATAAGCATGGTTGAGGAGGGGAAGTGTATGTTGAGAAGTCTTGAATCTGGATCTCCTCATCTAACAGGCTACATTCTCTCTGACTTCAAAGGCTGGGCACTGGTCCAGCAATGATGCTCTTGGCCTCTGCTGGAAGGTGGGGCCAGGTGTGGGAATGCAAACAGACCGTGGGGCCTGTATGAGGCAAATGGGCAGACTGAGGATATGTGACCACAGAAGGGTGCAGATGCCTGTGTGCTTGGCAAGGCTCAACCTTACAAAGGGTACTCCTGGCAGGAATGTTTTCTCTGATTTGTGTCAAGGAGTGGGACTGTTTAAATGTCTAAGTCTAAATTGGGTGATGTTCTCCATAAGCAATAATAAGCATGGAAGTAATTTCCTCTGGGACCCTGACTGCATTACTGTCAGATCACCGGCATGCTATACTGATGGGGCCTGTTGATCCTGCAAGTTTCCCGACTTCTTTATGAATCCATTCTCTCCAACCCCAGCAGATGACTTGTCAGTGGCTGTGTGTGTATGCTGCCTGCCATGCAAAACAGTGCCCTGTGGAGATTTCTAATCCACTCTTTCTCCTCTCTCTTTGCTCAGTTCTCCAGCTCACTGGCCTGTGAAATTTCACCAGGCCTCTACAATGTACTTACCCCCTCTTCTCTTCTATTTCTAAGGAAACCGATGTGCATACCTTTTCATGTGTTTACATGCATATCTAGGTACACATTCTTGGCGCCCTAAGGCTATGTGGAAGTCTTTGGCTACGCTATATGGGCATGCATGTGTAAAGGCATGTATTTTGTGTGCGCTTTGTCAGAATGTTTGATTGGGAGTGCAGGCGGGCAGACCTGGGGGCAGGGAGGTGTCGTGCTAGAGGACAGTAATTAACCCCTCTTTTGGATAGAGAGGTTTCCATAAAGCTTTAATTGAATTGGGACTCTGGAGAACAGGAAGCTCATCATCCAATGGTGGGAGAGAGAGAGAGAGGGAAAAAAAGATGACATTGACAGTGGAAGAATGTCTTCATCCTCTCTTTTCCCCAGAATATGTGGGGTATACTCAGTGTTCATATTCTAAAAGGACTTTTTAGTTAGCAAAAGTTGGGGTCTGAGGTGCAAATGGAGTCAAGGAAAGCCAAGGTTTTACTTTTTTATGGTAATTTATTTTTTAAATTGTAATTATTTCATTTTCCCTACTTCCTTCCTCTCTCTCCAACCTCTCTCATATACCCACTGCCCTCTCTGAAATTCATGGTCTCTTTTTCTTTAATTGTTGTCCTGCGCGCGTGTGCGCGCGCGCGCGCGCGCGCGCGCGCGCACACACACACACACACACACACAGAGAGAGAGAGAGAGAGAGAGAGAGAGAGAGAGAGAGAGAGAGAGAGAGAGAGAGAGGCAATTCTTAAATGTGTAAGTATAACCCGCTCAGTCTGTTTAATGTTGCATACATCCATATGACGTCAGGGCTGACCACCTGGTGTTGGATAACTGAGGGGCAAAGATTTTAAATGATTGTTATCTTCTCCAGCTCTCCTAGACTTTGAAAGTACTTGCTTCCTTAGAGTTCCAGCTCCATCCTGGGCCTGTAGAGCACAGAGACACAATGACTGGGGAATGGAGTATTAAAGCAGCGGGGCTACAGTGAGGCTTGTTGAGTTTGTTGATGGCCCTCCCGACTCCCAAGGAACAGCCCAGGAAGGAAGACTCTGGTGGGGAGGTTTTGTGTCCAGAACTAGCTGTAGACAAGGGGCCTGCCCTCCCCACTCATGAAGTAATTGGCAGAATGGCTAGAACAAGTGAATGATTGTGCCATAATTAGTTTATGACCCGAGGGCATGCCAGTTGTAGCCCTGCCAGTCTGCTAGCTGCCACCAGGACAGATATGCCTCATAAAAGCCCAAGCAACAAGGCTATATTCTGTGGGCCTGCAAAGCCAGATGACTCAGGCCTCTGAACTAAGAGTGACTGAGCTAGTGTGTTAACATTTCCTGAACTGACCTTTTCTAAGTTTCATTTTATGCAAAAGTAACCTTTATATTTTATTACAATTGTTAATCCTTGCTTTGACTTAATTGTAATGACTTTTCCTCTCCCTTTCTTCTTTCCTCCCTTCCCACCTCTGTTCTTCCTGTTTTCTCCCTTTTTTCTTCTTTCTTCCCTTCCTCCTCCCCTCCTTATCTCCTTCTTTTCCTTAGTTTTCTTTTCTTCCACTCTCCCCTTTCCCTCCCCTCCCTCCTTTTTTCCTTTATTTTGGGAGAACAGTTAGACGAGGGTTCATCTGGCCCACTGGATGACAGTAATTGAAAGCATTCCCTTCTGATCTGCTCAGGAAATGGCTGAGCCAACATCTTCAGGTCTCACTCCCCTGCCCTGTTGCTGGTATGATTGCTGTCCAAATACTCTCTTCCAGTTTCTGGAGAGTTCAAGAAACCTAACTTTGTAATGAGAAATCTATCAACCTGCCAACCTAATTCATATAAATGTTTACCAGACTGTTGGTGCCAGACCTCAGCAGATCTGGACTCTGAAAAGGGTTGTGCTGCTAAGGATCTGTGAGTTCTTTCCTTTCCTGCCCATCAACCTGCACTGCATGTTGACTTCAGATGCTTAGCACATGGGAATCACTGCACCAGTTAAAGCTGAGTTAAAAGTGCAGACACTGTTGCTGATCAAAGCACTGAGCAGCTTGTGTTCATAGGTAGAGGAAAAGAGCTCAGGGTTCATGAACAGGGCTTTTACATGTAAGAAGTAAATGCATTCACAAAATGGCCAAATTAAAGCATTGCTCTTATTCTGCAATTTCTTTTAGAGCTCTTAAGATTTTTGTTTCCAGCAGGGTGGAGGTGGTGCAAGCCTTTAATGCCAGCACTTGGGAGGCAGAGGCAGGTGGATCTCTGTGAGTTCAAAGTCAGCCTGGTCTATAAAGCAAGTTCCAGGACAGTCAGGGCTGATGATACACAGAGAAACCCTGTCTCGAAAAACAAACAAGATACTTGTTTCCAACAGCACAGAGCAATTTCAACACCTAGCCCTGTTTAGGGAGCAGATCCCAGGTGGAGAGTCTGGAGGATTTTTCTTTTTTAAATCTCCTTGCCATCAAGGCCAAGTTTTCACAGCTTAAATTCCTTCCACGTGTGGTGTGTGATTTTGTTGGTTGTGCTGTTCAAAATCAGTATATCTTTTCCATTCCCACTGAGAGTGAATGATCCTATTTTTCCTTGTTTCTCATTGCCTTTCATGTGCACATTGACATTTTTGCGAGAGCTGGTGTCCAGGTCTTTCAGAAAAAATAGCTCTAAAGTGATTACGGGAGAGTCTATCTGTCCTGCTTTGATTTCTGTCTTGAAAGAACTCTTCAATAAGAAGTCTTGAAGAAGAACTAACAGTTTATTTTAAAGAAAGAAGTTTGAGATTGGGTCACAACAAGAATTGGCAAGATGGCACAGTTTTCATATATTCTGCAAGTCAAGCACATTCTTTTTAAACAATGAGTTTTAATAAACTAAACAGGTGCTCATTTAAATGCATTTTAGTTCATAATAGACAAATGAACACGAGTATAATAAATGAATTTATTATGGCCTGTTCCTCTTTATTCCTAACATGGCCACATCTATTCTCAATATTAGTAATACATAGAGGCTAATGCTGTCTTTCCTGACTAGAGGTGTTTCCATATGAAAATATTTGTATTATGAAATAGAAGAATTTTGTTAAAATGCTTAGTGTTCTTGATAAGCAAACACTTTTTCTAAGAGACTACAATTCAAGCAAACTATTTTCAGCAATGCCTCACTTATCTTAAAACAGCTTGAACTACAGTAATAGTTTTAAAAGACAAAAAAACGCCTTGGCATTTTGAAACAACTGCCACAAAGCCCGTGGTACAGGAGGAGTGAGGTGGTGTCCTGACTTCAGAGAAACTCACTGATCCTTATGTTTTCTTTTGTTTTATTTTTTCTCTCTCCCTTCCTCCTTCTCTCCTTCCTTTCCATTCTCTCTACCTCCCTAATCTACTTTCCAGTCTTTGAATTTTTGAGCTAAGGCTCTGTGGCTCAGGTTGGCCTTGAACTCCTGGGCCCCTTCCCACCTCCTCCCACCTCAGACTCCCTGGTAGCTCTGGTCCTCATTTTCCTGGGAGCCTGTTGCTGTTTTAGTCATAGCAGAATCAAATCAAGGAATTAGAATTAGGAGTTGCAGGTTGGCTAGGTTGGAGGGTGGGGTTTAGTATGTTCTAGAAGCAGGCGCAGTCAAAGCTGAGTGTGGACAACTAGTATGGGTATACCACAGAAGTGAAGACAGGCAATGTAGAATAAGCAAAGAGCGTTCCTTGCTAAAACTCAAGGTTGTGATATTAATGTACATGCAGGTTTTGCTTAGGCATTTTACTATTACTGGGCATTTAAGTTATTTAAAATTTTTACACGTATAAACCATAAGTGTTGTGAATAGTTGCCATAAAATGGTGTTTCTTTTGTTGAAAGTTATTGCTTTCTGGTATCTTATCAGAAAGGTATTAACTAGGCTTTATTGCTGCTGTTCCATGTTGCCAGACTGTATTCCAAATCCTATACTGTAGAAGAGTGCCTGTTTGCACAGAACCTGACACACTCAGTATTACCATTCTAACATCTTTGCTAGTTTGATAGGTTAGTAAGTATACTGTCCATTTCTTCCCTCTTAATTTACTTAACAGAGCTTCCCATTTTAAATGTCATATTTTACTGTCTCTTTGTTCCATCATTTTCTTTCATCACTTTACAAGGAAGTCTGGACATTGATCTTGTATATTGTTATCCAATCCTTATATTTTGGGCAGTCAATTTTACCATTTATATTTGTCACACATTTTTCTAATTTTATTGTTTTCATTTTTACGTGTGCTTTATCATCTTTCACTATGGAAAAGTGTTCTCTTTTACATTTATGTATTCAGATACATCCATCCTGTCTGTGATGTTTCTTTCATTTTTCAATATTCAAAAATTTACCACTCCTCCACAGATGGGACAAATATGTGATTCTGTCTTCCGTATTCCCCCAGGGTGTTTTTTTGTTTTTTATATTTAATTCCTGTGCCCATCTGGAATTCATTTAGTATATGGTATGAGGTATGGATCTAAAGTAAAATCTCCATACTAATATCCAAATGTTTTAGCAATTCAATTTGGCAAATACTGCTTGAACTTCTTCTGTGTGCTAAGCATTAGACTAAGTACCACAACAATTTTTCCCCTTAAAGTCGGAGTCCATGCTCTCCAAGTCTGTGACTGTCTCTGTTTCCTGTCTTTGTCTCTCTGTCTCTGTTTGCCTGAATGTCTGTCTTTCTCTCTCCCTCCTTCCTTCCTCCCTTTCTCTGTGCATGCTTTTGGCATTCTCTCCATCTTTCTCCCAAGAGAAGTGCAGTAATGGCTGTAATAATGTATATATTTATGTAACTGTGATAAAGTGCAAAGAAAATTATGATAGGTATTATTCAAAAAGTGAGGAGCAGGAACTGGAGGTGTAGCTCAGAGGTAGAATTCTTGCTTAGTATGCTTGAAGCTGTGGGTTTAATTCCTGGTATACTCCCTCCTACCCCCCACCTCCCAACACAGATGTCAGGATTCAGAAGCTATGAGAATATAACAGACTGTGAGGTTCTACCCGAATGAGGTAAGTAAGAGATTCAAAATAGAGATGACATTTATAAAGTGTTCTAGTGGCAAGATTTTCTTCATTCAAAAACATGCAGTGAATAATAGTCTATTGGGACTTGTGCTGAGAACTTAAGATAACTACGTATAAAATACAGTCCCTGTGCAGTAGCTACTCAGCATCATTTGTCATTAAGGAAATGGAGTCAGAACTACTACAACAATATTTTCACCTATTTAAAATTATTATGTTGAAAAAACTAAAAATGAGTATTGTTGATAATGGTGTAGCATTGAAATTTGAATTCTTTCATACATTGTTGGTGCAGATATGAAATGATATATTTCCTTGTAAGTTTGGCAGTTCTTCAGAATGTCAAACACAAAGTTACAATAGTAGGATTTGACTGCGAAATGTCTCCCTACAAGCCTTGAATGTTTGGTGATTCTGTTTTGTAAGGTAGAGGAAACTTTTCAGAGGTCTGACCTAAATAGAGAAAGTAGAAAATTAGAAGCAGCCTTTGAAGGTTATCTCCTGTACATGGCCCCTTTCTCTCTGTTTGCTTATTGTCTGCTAGGCAAGTATCTTCTGCTACATGCTCCAATCCCTCAAAGACTATGGCCTGTAATCTCCAAAACTGTAAGTCAAAATAAATGTTCTCCTTTAATTTGTTATGGCAGGTATTTAATCACAACAATAAAAAGCTAACTAACACAGAAATTTGGTATGAGGAGTGGAGTTCTTGCTAATCTGTGAAAATAGTTCGGCAAAGTTTGGAGGAACAGGTTAGAAGATGACTAGTATACCCAGAGTAGAGCTCAATGGTCCTCTGGTGGGAGCTCAGCTGATCAGAGTGCTAATAGGAATGCTGACCGTGCTGACTATGCTCATGAACTTTTAAATAGGAACCATAGCACTATTAGGAGTTGGAGTAAAAGCCTCAAGTTTCACTCTGGCAAAAGAACTTGTCCACATTTTGTCCTTGTCCTGAGACTTTGTGTGAGACCCCATTAGGAAAAGATATGAAAAAGAGTTTGTTCAGAAGGGGAGGTAGTTAAAAGTTGCTAATAGGAAGGTTGTGGTGATGGAGATTAGACCAGTGAAAACAGAAGCTAATTATTTTACATTTGGATAATAGAACATACGCTTTATGGTTGTCTCAGGAATTGTCAAGGCTCTCATCCCCATCCTAGACTAAATAAGGCAAGGGTTTTAATTAATCTAGGAGACCTCTTTGAGAAAAAAGCTCTTTGATTCCCTGATTATGTAGGGCCTGCTAGGGAAATTAACCCATGGTCAACCATACAGGGACTCAGGAGTCTCTACAGACATTATTCAAGGGTGTGTGGCTCTCTTCAATCTGTTAGCAGAACTTGATGTCATGCATATGATGCCATTTTTTAGTTATGTGGAATTTATTGATGCATATAGCTTCTACCCAGATTTCAAAGGAATGCTTAGGGGGCTAGGCGATATGTGGTGGGGTCAGGATCTCTGCAGACAACTTCTGAAAGGGTAGTGCATCAGGCTGTGAGGGTGAAGCCTAAGCTCCAGTGGAAAACAAAAGGAAGTTGGAGATGCCAAAGACAGGGACCATTTCCTGAGAACAGGTACTAGCAATGAGCAGAGGCCCCCAAGAAGAGAGGCCATGACAGTGAGCAAAGCCATAGCCTGGCTCTCCAGCCTCATTGGAACTTTTAGCACATTACCACATGTGTTGACATGTAACTGAAGGATTTAATGCTTGCACTGCTGAGTTTTGGTCTTGTACCTGCCCTGTTCTTCATTGCTGTTCCTGTATTCCTCCAGTTTGGAATGGGACTGCTTACTCTGAGATTCAGTGTTGCAAGTGTATAATTTTTTTCTGCTTTTTTTTTTTTTTTTTTTAAATTGAGACAAGGTTTCTTTGTGTAACAGTCGCTGACTGTCCTGGAACTCACTCTGTAGACCAGGCTGGCCTCAAGCTCACAGAGATCCACTTGCCTCTGCCTCCTGAGTGCTGGGATTAAAGGTGTGCACCAACCGCCCCCCCCCCCCCGGCTTCTTTCTATTTTTATGGGGGCTCACAGCTAAGTGTTTGCCTTGAGTCTCAGAAGAGACTTTGGACTTGGAGTTTTGAACAGTGTTGAAACTGTTAAGATGTTGTTGATGCTTGGAGATGGTCTAGGTGAATTTTTCATTATGATATATGGTCATATGCCTTTGGGGGCCAAGAGTAGATTGCTTTTGAATATGAAATCCACACTTAGACATGTGTTGAATGTTTGGTTCCCACATATGGTGCTATTTGTGGGGAAACTTTAAGAGGTAGGGTATAACTGGAGGAATTAGGTCACTAAAAGCACAGTTTTGAAGGTCATATCCAGTCTCAGATCCCTTCTCTCTGTCTGATACCTGTCCAACATGAAGCAATTAGTCTCTGCCACATCCTGCTGCTGTCATGATGTTTGACTCACCACGGGCACAAAATCAACAGAACCAAGGGCTGTGGTCTGAAGGCTTTGAACCCTTTAGATAAAATAAATCTTTGTTCCTCTAAGTTGTTTATATCGCGTAATTTGTCACAAAGAAGAAAGGCTAACTATCATACCAGGCGATCCAGAATTTTCACTCCTAAGGGAAATTAAAACATAGGTACACACACACACACACACACACACACACACACACACACACAATTTAAAGAAATATGATTGCCACTAACCTAAAAATGTATCACGTTAAATATTTATTAACCAACTACTGATGAATTGATATGTAAAATGTGTTATATCCACACAGTGAAATAGTGTTTAGGAATAGAAAGCAATAAAGCATTACTATATGGTACTATGTGAATGAACCTAAAAAATTTTATACTCGGTGAAAAATTCAAGACATACAAGGTCATGTGTTTATATGGTTTTACTTATACGAACTGTTTAAAAAAAAGACAATTTTGTACACACAAAGTTATTAGTGGATACCTGGGACTAGATGCTGGGAATGGGGGATTAATTTTCTCTTAAGTATAATATACATGCTCTAAAATGAGATTTTGGTGATGGTTGTACAAATCTGGAAATAAGTTTAAAATGGGTGAGATTGATCAATGCAGATTATGTATCAGCAGAGGTACTAAAATTTAGTGGGTTAAGGAAATACTAATTGTAGAAATCTTATGAAGACTACTACTACCACCATGAATTAAGTCTTAAAATTACTTACCATTTAAAGTGTAATTCTCACATTTTTATTCCTGGTACCTTTCTAGGACCTTGTTGTCGAGTCTGTCCTTTGGATTCTGTGTCCTTTCCCTCTCCTTGTCTTGAACTTGGCTACCTTTTGAGACCTTCACAGCTGTTGTAGCTTATCTTCTTCCCTCTTCAAAATCCTTTGCTCATTTTATTTCTAAATCTGGACTTTATTTCTCGATATTCTGCTTCTGTTTCTTTGTTGAAGTAGCAAATAATTTCTCAACAGGTGTTTACTGGGCATATACTGTGGATTTGGCCCTATAGTGATACTTGTGGTGTCTTATGATGTTGCAATGTACAACAAAACCTCTCAAGAAATTTTGAGTAGCTATATTTCATAGTAGTGTTAGCTTAGCTCCTAGAAAGGTCTTTATTTAAAAAAATGACACATGTGTAATTACTTTTTCTTTGACTTTGAGTTGTTCATATGTGTTGTGGTTTAAGCCAGTCTGTGCTCCCCAGAAAAACAAGTTAAACATTATTACACTTGTCATTTCTGTAGTGGACACACTCCTACAATGGTCAGTTTCAATTTACTAGCATGACACTACTAAACCATAATTGGTAAGTTAGCTAGTGTGAGCCCTTAACCAAGAGGCAATTATACAGTTTCGATTCCACAAAAAAAAAAAAAAAAAAAAAAAAAAAATTCTATACTGTCTCTGAAGTATCCGCTAATTTTTTGGAGACAGTATCTCATGTATCTGAAGATGGATCAGAACTTGGTTTATAGCCAAAGCTGATCTTGAACTTCCAATCCTTTCTCTACCTCCTGAATACTGAGATTTCAGGTGTGATACCTAGTTTTTGTAATACTGGGGATTGATCCCAGGGCTTCATGCATGCCAAGCAAGAACTCTGCCAACTTAAAATATATAATTTGGCAGGGAGAGAAATCAATACTTCTTGAATTCCATCTCTACCATCTGTGCCCTTTAAGTACTCTTTTCCATGACCCTACAATGGAGACGTATATCTTAGACCACTGCCTAAAATATGCACAGCTATGATTGCATCCTAATTATTTGACATTAGCAGAAATTGCTGTTACTTTCATCATACTATGGCACCTTCTGGGGAAAAGCTAGCAGCAGAGCCAGAGAGACAATGAACCTTTTCAGTGGTACTTCCTTGGAGAATGTTCTCCTTATGATCTTTTGGCATAGGCATATAACACATTTCTCACACTAGAAGATACTGGGAGTAATCTCTCTGTGAATATCAGGCAGAAAGGCTGCCAAGATAGATGCATGGTGTGAGGAGGGAACTTCCTAACCCTTTCAGAGATTTGATCCCGAGGAAAGGATCAATTAGAAGAGTTTTTGACTATTGGGGAATACTTAGTGGCAGAGATTGCTGGAACAACATTTCTCAGGCTTCAGATGAGATCCAGAATTATCCATTAGAGAGGTCAGTGCCTTCTCTAGAGATCATGGATTTCATGTCAGGTAATACAAGTGGTCAGATAAAGTACCTGAACACAAGTCTATGACATTGCTGAGGCTGTGCTCAAACTCGAATCTCTCCAGCCTCTACTTCCAAAGTAGCTAAGATTATAGGCACTATCTATCATACTAAGCTACTGATGGGTAGATGAACTCTTTGCCTTTCTCAGGCCTGGCTACTGCTTCAGATCAAGTCTCTTCTTAGAAGCCCATAAGGCAATAACACTAAAGCTTCTCATGTTTTCTCACCTCACAATTAATTTTTTTTTATTGTTTTAATATGTATGAGTGTTTTGCCTACACATGATATATGTGCACCACATGTAGACAGTAACCTTGGTGACCAGAAGAGGGCGTCAGATTTCATGGGACTGAAGTTACAGATGAGTGTGAGCCATCATGTAGGTGCTTGAGATTGAACCTGGGTCCTCTAGAAGAGTAGCCAGTGCTCTTAACCACCTAGCCATCACTCCAGCCCTCCAATGCAACAATTTTATTAGTAATTATTTAAAAACAAGTAATGTCACTTGGGTGATAAAGTATGTAATATATTTTGAGATTCCCTCTTCACTGTCTGAGTAGAATACTGTATACTTATATGCTAAGTACAGAGATAAGTGCTTTACAATAGATACTACAAAGAGGCTTATTTGGCCTGGAGAGCTCATAGAGGTTGTCCTGGTCTACATGGTCAGTGTGTAGAAACAAATAATTAAAATTATAGCTTTCTATAACTATAAAATCGTTCTGTGTTAGTATTTGTTTATTGATTAGGGAATATTTATTAAGTTTTACTTAAATATTTATTTTTATTATTTTTAAGTGTACGTGTGTGTGTGTGTGTGTGTGTGTGTGTGTGTGTGTGTGTTTGTGCACACATGTAAGTGCGGGTGTTCATATAGGTCAGAGACATAGGAACTCCCAGAGCTGGAATTATAGGCAGTTGTGACCCACCTAATGTGGGTGTTAGGCACCAAACTTGGGTCCTCTGCAATAGCAGTATGTGCTCTTAACCCCTGAGCCATCCCTCCAGCCAAATTAAATCTTTTGTATGTCAAACATTTGGATATTCTGAAGGAAAGGGGACTCTCACTCTGTGAAAATATCAAGTAAAACCTGCATTTTCTTATATCTTGGAGTTACCAGGAAATGTTAAATAACTTCACTTTTTCTCACTCCTGGGAATTAAAGCAAGGTCTCTGAAGTGGGAGCATCTTATTTAGTTCTAGAAGATGAATGATACCCTAAGCAATTGTCTTATTGACTCCATCATCTCTTTTTCAAGTGCACTGTGCCACAAATACATGGCCACGTTTGGGTCCTTCCATAGTGTCAGGATTAGTTGAATAACAATAAATTCACAAGCTGCTTTGCTTTAATATTAATTACTAAGATTAACACTCAGATAACACATTATAGTTCACAAAGGTGTGTGTGTGTGTGTGTGTGTGTGTGTGTGTGTGTGTGTGTGTGTGTTACAGAGGGGCTCCCAAAGGGTTAAAGAGGAAACAGATGCTGGATCCCTACAATCTCTAACTCCCAAAGTTTTACTTTTGCCTCTGTACCTGCACCAATAGTGCCAGCTAGTTTTCATCGGCCTGGGTTGTTTGTATGCACCCTTTCTCATTTCTAATTTTTTTTGTCATGTGCTAATTCTGGAAAGTTATGAACAAGGTATTTTCTACTTCCCTTCTCCTCCCTGTAGCCCCAAAAACCTTTTGGGCAAGCTGAATGGTGATGAGCCATCATGTACAACAACTTCCATGATGTATGGGGACATATTCCCTACGTAAGAGACCATGTTCTCTTATGTATTCTGCTTATCTGTTGGAAAGAAAGGTCTGGATCTCCTGTGGTAAATATTGACTGGAATCCCTGTAGCAAAAGGAGCTTTGTCCTGTTAACCCCAAATCAGCATTTCTTTTTGAGCATGACGTATTTTTGACCTTGAACTGCTGTTACAATATCTAGGGACATTGGGTCTTGTAGTACATCTGTTCTCATAATTTTAACATTTTGAGTTTAGGAATAAGATCCCTTGTGCTGTAAAACGAACAAAACAAACATACTAATGCTTGTATATCAAGAATGTGGTCAAATGGAAAAAAATATTTCTAACAAGTAATATAGTGGTAGAATAGATTTAAAGGTAATAATGAGAAGTTTAATTAGATGGATTTTGGGAGTCCTGTGGAGGAAGAGGAAAAAGGATTGTAGGAACCAGAGGGGTCAAGGACACCACAAGGAAACTAATAGAATCAACTAATCTAGGCTCATAAGGGCTCACAGAGACTGAACCGACAACCAGTGAGCCTACAAGGGGACTGATCTAGACACTCTGCTTATATGTTATAGTTGTGTAGCTTGGTCCTCTTGTGGGATTCTTAACAGTGGGAACAGGGGCTGTCTCTGACTCTTTTATTGGCTTTTGGAACCGTACTCCTCATACTGGATCACCTTGCCCAGCCTTAATACATGGAGAGGTGCTTAGTCTTACTATAACTTATTATGCCATGTTTTGTTGATACTCATGGGAGACCTTCTGGATGCAGATGGAAGAGGAGAGGATTGGGGGTGGTGGTGGGAACAGGTGGCATGCAGGGGCAGGGACGGACAGTGGGAGAAGGACTAGGAGGTGAAGATGGGGGGAAGGCTATGGTCAGTATGTAAAATAAATAGATGAATTCAAAAAATGAGAAGTTTTAATCAGAGTATAATATCATGCCAACATGTTAAAAGAAAAATGTTGAAGAAACCCAAAACATTAAGATTACAACTATTGATAGACTTATAAATAAGGCTTATCTCTATATTTAAAGGAGATAACTACCCCTTTCTTTTATTTGAAGAGAATTTTTAAGTCTTAATAGTTCACTGTTGTAAGAGTTCAAGTCTTCAAGATAATCCCGAGTCTGAAGAAGGGAGTGGTTTTATTGCAGAGAATAAATTCTTTACCTTTTTCTACTTTAGATGAGGCAAGCCTTTATCTAGCCCAAGAAGGTGGCATCAACATCAGAAGGTGATGTTTTTATCCTTGGCTGGAAAAAATTTTGATTAAAAATTTTCATCTTTTACTTGAAATATGCCTATTTTATGCATTAGGTTAATAAGAGGTAGTGGCCTAGTTCCTCCTTTTAGATAGTTATGTAAACAACATTCAGGCCTTTACCAAATTTTGGAGTGTAAGCTTTATAGACCTTTTACCCCAAAGGCATGGCTGACTAAAACAGTTAATGTCTTCTTTCCCATGTAACATGAGTCATAAAGTTCCTTAATAATTTTTCTTTGATCCAGTTGGAGCAACAGAATCCCGTATTTGCCTTGAATCCACTAGCCATTTTTATTAAGTTTCATCTTAAAAGCATTTGCATGGATTCTTTAGCTGTTAAGCATCCTAATTGCATGCTTCAGAGTAACTGGAAAAGTAAGGTGTGGGTGTAGGAATAGCCTTTAACTTTCAGGTGAGGATTTCCAATGGTAATGCCTTACTAGGGCATGTATAAGGCAGTTGCTACCTCAGGGGCTAGCAACAGTAACTCTTCTGAGTTTTCAACATGTCCTACATTTGTTACTACACCATTCATTTGGTAAGTGCTCCTGGGTTATTGATTAAGACAGAGAATAGAACTCTAATATTAGAAAGAAAATGAATGTTTTTACCTGCCATGTTAAGAGCTATCTGAGGTATTTCAATGGTTGTCTGCAGTTACCTCAGTGGGGCTTTTTTCTAGGAAAACTATTTGCAGCTTCAGTCTTTAAAGGTAGTCATCATTGTAGCTGAATTACCTTCCTCCTTTCAGAGGGTAAGCTGCCATCTCTTAGAGTAGTCTCCCCTTTTTGCAGAAGGGATAAAACTCTGTAGATTTTAGAACCCCACTGATGGCATTTCTTTTCCAGTACACTGGTTTCTTGTAGTTGTTGAAAACATTGCCCCTTTAGAGTACTCTTCTGCCTGGAGTTTCTCTACAGTAGTGGGGCAAGGGAATTGCCTTGGGGAAATGTATTTATTGCCAGGGCTAGGGCTACCAATTGGGAATGCTCTTACACCTATAATCATCTCCTCTGGGCCCTTTAGACTGTCTTTGTTTTATCTGTTGTTCATAACCCCCAAAGCCAGAGTTAAAAGTTATTTTGGACTCTTTGGGGGCCCATTGCCTCCTTTTGCAATTTCCTTCTAATGCCTACAACATATTGACTGATAAGTATTATCCTAGAAAAAAAGAATAACCTTTAATTATGTCAAATTAGGTACCTATAGATAAATATGTGTCGCCTCCTCCTCCTTCTCTCCCCTCCTTCTCTTCCTCTTCTCCTCCTCTTCATCCCTCCTCCTTTTCCTCATCCTTTTTCCTCTTTTTGAGACAGAGTTTCTCCATGTAGCTTTGGCTGTCCTGAACCTTACTATGTAGACCAAACTGGCCTTGAACTCATAGAGATCCACCTTCCTGTCTCGAGAGTGCTGAGATTAAAGGAGGCATGTACTTCTATCCCTTGCTTATATGCCATCTTCTTGAGTAACTTCTGTCTTTTACAAATCAGTCAATTTAACCCCACCACCATCACATTTCTTATTTGGACCTTCTGCTTAAGCTTACTTACTTTGTTTTCTGTTCCTTCTGTTTCTGTTTTAGAATCATACTTTAGGACAAAACTGTCACTTAGAATCCTTTTTCCTTATCTTTCGTTACCAAAATATTTATTTCTATAATTTTTTATATCTCCTTATTACTTTATAGTCATTTATGTATTATTTATCTTTAGAAAGCATTTCTTTCTCTTTTTTGGTCTATTTGATTTTATTTCTTTTCAGTGAATATACAAATACCTTTTTATCTTTTTCTTCCTCTTATGAAAAATAGACTCTTTCACACGTAGTATATCCTAATTATTGCTTCCTCTCCTTTTAGTTCTCCTCTCCACGCCCCCGCCCCACCCCCAATCCAGGTCCAGTCCCTTTCTATCTTCCATTAGAAAAGAACAGGCTTTTAATACAATATAGCAAAATAAAATATAAAGGAGAAAAAAACTATCACATCAAAATTGGACAGGACAAACCAACAGAAGGGAAAGAGCTCAAGAGAAGGCACAAGAATCAGAGACCCACTCATTCACTCAACAGTCCCATAAAAACACTAAACTGGAAGGCACAATATATACACAGAAACCTGGTATAGACCTGTGTAGGCCCTGGGCATGCTGCTTCAGTCTCTGTGAGTTCATACGATATTTGCTCAGTTTATCCAGAGGGCCTTGTTCTCCTGGTGTCCTCCATCCCCTCTGGTTCTTACACTCTTTCTGCCTCCTCTTCCACAGGGTCCCCTGAGCTCTGAGGGGAGGGATTTGATGGAGGCATCCCATTTAGATCTGTATGTTCCACAGATACTCTCTAAGTGTAATATCTGTCTGTAGATCTCTGCATCTGTTCCCATCTGCTACAGGAGGAAACTTTGGTGCTGATAGCTGAACAAGGAACTGATCTATCAGTATAGAAGAGTATCCTTAGGAATTGTTTTATCAATAGATTTTTTTTTAAAAAAAAATCTCTTGTTAGACCAGTATTATTTGGTTTTACCCTAGGTCCATGGGCTATCTAGTCTCTGGTTCTTGGTCACCCAAGCAGTGTAGAATAACAGATTCCACCTTATGGAGTGGGCTATGAGTCAAACCAGATGTTGGTTGGTTACTCCGACAAGCTTTGTACCACCATTTTCCTAGCATATCTTGAAGATAGGACATCACTGTAGATCAGAATGTTTGTGGCTGGCTTGGTGTTTGTGTTTCTTTTTGGAGCATGCAAAGTACCTACTTGTACCAAAGATGCTAGGATACAGTGGCTCTATGTAGACACCAGCTCATCTTCTCTGTATTCAATGAGTTAAGTAGGTGTTTTCAGCCATGGTGTCAGTTTGAAGTAAGCAACCATTTCACTCAAACACAAAAGAATATACCTTCTTCTCAGAACCTCATGGAACTTTCTCCAAGTCATAGTCAGACACAAGCAAGTCTCCACAGATATAAGAAAATCAAAATAACATTCTGCATCCTACTAGACCACCAAGGATTAAAGCTGGGTATCAACGACAGAAAGCTTACAAACAACTCTCTACCAAAAGAAAAATGGATCAAGACAGAAATCAAGAAAGAAATTAAAGCCTTTCTAGAATTGAATGAAAATGAATACACAACATCCCCAAACTTGTGGGGCACAGTGGGGGCAGTTCTAAGAGGAAAGTTCATAGAACTAAGTGCCTACATAATAAAAATGGGAGAGCTCTCACATTAACAACTTAACAGCACGATTGAAAGCTCTAGACCAAACAGAAGTCACACCCGAAGGGAGTCAATGACAAGAAATAATCAAATTTAGGGCTGAAATCAATAAAACAGAAACAACAAAAAATCAATAAAAATATTTCTATGAAGCAGAGTTAGTTCTTTGAGAAAATCAATAAGATTGATGAACCTTTATGCAAATTAACTAAAGGCAGAGAGAATATCCAAATTAACAAGAAAAGGGAGACAACAACAGACACCGAGGAAATCCATAGAATAATAAGGATATACTTTAAAAACCAAATTGGAAAGTCTAAAAGAAATTAATAATTTTCTCAATACATACCACTTACCAAAGTTAAATCAATATTAGATAAGCAATTTGAACAGACCTATAACTCCTAGTGAAACAGAAGCAGTCATTAAAAGACTCCCAACCAAAAAAAAAAAAAAACCTAGAACCTATATACTTTTAGCATAGAATTCTATAAGATTTTCAATGAAGGGTTAATGCCAATACCTCTCAAATTATTCCACAAAATAGAAATAGAAGGTATATTGCCAAATTCTTTTTATGAGGCCATAGCTACCATGGTATTCAAACCAGATAGAGACCCAACAAAGAAAAAGAATTACAGACAAATTTCCCTTATGAACATAGATGCAAAATTTCTCCATGAAATATTTGCAAACTGTATTCAAGAGCACATAAAAAATATCATCCATTATGATCAAGTAGGAGTCATCTTAGAGATGCAGGAGGTTCAACGTATATATGTAATCCACCATATAAACACTCAAAGAAAGAAAATACATGATAATCTCATTAGATGCAGAAAAAGCCTTTGACAAAATCTAATGCTCCTTCTTGATAAAAGTCCTGGAGAGATTAGAGATATAAGGGACTTGTGTAAACATACTAAAGGGATTTATAGCATGCCCATAGCCAACATCAACTTAAATGGAGAGAAATTCAAAAGCATTTCCACTAGAATCAGGAAGAAATTGTCTACTTTCTCCATACCTATTCAATATAGTACTTGAAGTTTTACCTAGAGCAATAAGACAATTGAAAGAGATTAAGGACATAGAAATTAGAGAGGAATAAGTCAAAGTATCTTTATTTGCAGATGATATGATAGTATACATAAGTAACCCCAAAAATTCTACTAGGGAACTCCTACAGCTGATAAACACTTTCAGCAAAATAGCTGGATACAAAGTTAACAAAAATCAGTAGCCTTCCTTTATGCAAATGACAAACAAACTGAGAAAGAAATCTGGGAAACAACACCTTTCAAAATAGCATTAAATAATATAAATTATCTTGGGGATAACTCTAAGCAAGTGAGAGACTTATAGGATAAAACCTTCAAGAATTGAAGAAAGAAATTGAAGAACGTATTAGAAGATGGAAGTATCTCCCATGCTCATGGATTGTTAGGATTAACATAGTAAAAATGGCAATATTACAAAAAACAATGTACAGAGTCATTGCAACCCCCATCAAAATTCCAACACAATTCTTCATAGAACTTGAAAGAAAAATTTTCAGCTTCATATGGAAATGCAAAAAACCCAAAATAGCTAAAATAATCCTGAATAATAAAAGAAATGCTGGAGGTATCACCATCACCAATTTGAAGTTGTATTACAGAGCTATAGTAATAAAAACAGCATGGTATTGCCATAAAAACAGACATTGAGCAGTGGAACCAAATTGAAGTCCAAGGCATAATTTCATACACCCTTGGGCATCTCATTTTAATAAAGAGACCAGAAACACACACTGGAAAAAAGACATATTCAACAAATGGTGCTGGTCAAACTAGATGGCTGCATAATCCAAATAGATCCATACTTCTCTCCCTGCACAAAACTCAACTCCAAATGGATCAAAGAGCTCAACATAAAACTAAATACTCTGAACCTGATAGAAAGAGAGGAATAGCCTTGAACTCATTGGCATGGCAGGAGAATTGCTGAACAGAACACTGTTAGCACAGGCTATAAAAACAACAATTAATAAATGGGACCTCAATAAACTGGAAAGCTTCCATACAGCAAAAGATGCCATCATTTGGACAAAGTGGCAGCCTACAGAATGGGATTTTTTTTTTTTAAATCAACTACACATTCAGTAGAGAGATAATATCCGAAATATGTAAAGAATACAAAATAAAACTGATACCAAGTAAACAACCCAATTATAAAAATTGGGTGCAGATCTAAACAGAGAGTTCTCAATAGAGGAAACTCTAACGATTGAGAAACATTTAAAGAAATGTTCAACATCCTTAGGCATTAGGGAAATGCAAGTCAAAACTACTTTGAAATTTCAAATTATACTTGTCAGAATTGCTAAGATTAATAAAAGTGACAGCTCATGCTGGTGAGGATGTGGAATAAGGAGGGACACTCATCTATTGCTGGTGGGAGTGAAAACTTGTACAGCTACTATGGAAATCAGTGTGGTGATTCCTCAGGAAGAGGTAATCGATCTGCCTCAATATCCAACTATACCACTCTTGGGCATATACCCAAAGGATGCTTCATTTTCACTGCTGCTCTATTTATAATAGCCAGACATTAGAAACAACCTAGATGTCCCTCAACAAAAGAATGGATACAGAAAATGTGGTACACGTACAGTATGACTCAGCCATTAAAAAGATGACATCATGAAATTTGCAGGTAAATGGATAGAACTAGAAAAAAAATCATCCTGAGTGAAGTATCTCAAACCCAGAAAGACAAGTGTGGTATGTATTTGCTTATATGTGGATATTAGTGGATACATCAGTGATAACAAAGCTACAATCTGTAGAACCACAGAGGGTAGTTTAGAGTAAGGGACTAGATGGTACATATAGGTCTCACTAGGAAAGGGAAATAGAATAGACAGTTATGGATGGAAGGAGGGGTGGGAACTGGAGAATAAAATGGGGGAGGGGCTTTGGGGAGATAATATGGGGAGAGTTAGCCAAAATTAAGGGGCATTTGAGGAGTAATATGGAAACCTAATACAGTAGAAACTTCCTAAATTATATATGTTATCTAAATAAAATCACCAAATAATAGAGACAGAATCTGAACTGGACATCTCTTGTCACCAAAGAAAACTGCTATTACCAGGATTGGGTTACATCTAATTGAGTTGCTGGCCAAAGGGGTCCCCTGGGAATCCCCCAAGTAATTCAGGCTATTTCCAAGCATTCCTTAATAAAATTACTAAATTCTAATTAAAGCACAAGAAAATGTATCTGAAACACAAGTGAAACATGTTAGTCCTTGGAGTTTTTCCCCTTTTAACTAACGGCAAGATTAAAATCTGGCATCTCTGCTTTTATTTGTGTTCATCTCCTTTCCTCATAAGTAAACTTAAGATTCTTTTATGGATGCTCAGTTGGCAGCAGCAGCAGCTTTGTTTCAAAAATGGCTATTTTTTAGTGCCAAATTGTCCATGATAAGGACTTTTCCAAAACAGTAAGACGCAGGGAGCAGGCGAACAAAGAACAGGCAAAATCATCTTGAAAAGTTCATATTCATACGTAGATTATAAAATAAGTATGCTAGGAGTAGTAATTTAGGGCCAAAGTGATGGCTCGGCAGGTCTAATTGCTACTTGCACCAGTCTGAAGATCTGAGTTCAATCCCTGGAACCTACAATGGAGAGAGGTTTGACTCCCAAAGTTGTCCTTTGACCTCCACACAAGCAGCATGTCACACACACACACACACACACACACACACACACACACACACACAGTTTTAGCACACGGTAAGTGAAAAAACGAGAAATGAACTGGCCACAGATTTTGCTACAGTTATTTTCAGGAATTCTGGGGATATATTGAGGTTTGCCACATACTGCTTTAGACACAGAATGACACATGCAAACAATTACATTAAAGCAATTATCAGGAGCACCTGACACAGTCGCATTCAATCATAATACATGCTGTAGTAAACACAGAGTAGGAGATTTATATCTATCTGTATTTGAGACATCAGAAAGGCCTAGGAGAAGTCAAAATATCAAAAGAGAAAGCTTTGTTCTGTTTACTTAAGTTATCTTTCCCTGTTCCGAAGATAAATAGAAGGGGGCAGCCGAGGCAAGCTTAATATATATATATATTTTAAAGGTCTTTAGTAGCTGGATGAGAAGTAGGGCAAGATTTGTGTCCCTTTCTTGACTAGCCTCTCTGGTATGTTGTTTTGTTTTGTTTTAAGGCAAGATTTCTGTGTGTAACAGCCTGGCTGTCCTGAAACTCACTTTTTAGACCAGGCTGGCCTCAAACTCCTAGATCCGCCTGCCTCTACCTCCTGAGTGCTGGGATTAAAGGTGTGTGCCACCACCTGGCTGAGGTTCCTTAGTACAATTTTTCATCCCTACAAAGAGGCTCTCTACTATCAGTGGGTTCCTCTTGGTGTTTTAAAATTCAGTCCTAGTCTGGCAGACTCCAGGCAGATGGCCAGAGGGTTTGCATGTGTCCTAGCTTCCTCCCAGATCCTTTGTTTCTTCTCAGAGGTACAACACACAGGACCAAGTATAGTAGGTCCTTTCATTCTTTGGCCAAAGCTCTCTATCACTCAGCATGAATCAGGGCCAGATGGTGTTAGAGTGAGCCATTTGCCTCTTTTTCTTAGATTATCAGGATCAATTTCATTTTAATTCTTGAGGGTTCAGTGTAATGGGGTGTGTGGGGAAACAGTATTTTCTAAGAGGAAAGGTAATAACTGGAAGGCCTCTTGAGTTGGGGATTCATCCCTCTGGCACACATGTAAAGTCCTCCATACTTTATGGGTTAGTGTCTTCAGTTCAATCATGCTAAGAAGCCCTAATGCATTGGAAGTGTACAATTTCGTCATGGTAACAGGCATCCCTGGTGCACTAAACTGTATTAGCTAATTCTCTAGTTGAATACAACAAAATATCTGATAAAAGCATCTGAAGGAAACAATGATGTATTTTGGCTCTTTGTTTGAGGTTATAGTCCATCATGGTCAGGAAGTCATGGGGCATCTGGTTACATTGTATCTGCAGTCAGGAAGTTCTTGTGCTCAAAAAGCTCAAGTCTTTTTTAAGTCTGGGACGCCAAGCCATGGGATAGTGCTGCCCACATTCATGGTGAGTCATCCTTGTGATCAACTTTTCTGGAAGCAGTCACATAGATATATCTAGATATATGTCCCCATGGTAATCCTGAATCCTATCAAGGTGACCATGAAGATTTTCCAGCACATGTGGGTAGCCAAGCAGAGGGTTAGAAACAAAGATTTACGCTCCCAACCTTTTTGTGTTCACTTAGCTTCTGCTGTGGTTTGAATGAATGGCTACTGTTGTCTTTCCAGGGATGCTGTTTGTAGTAAATTCTCGGGGCCTGAGATACAAGCCTCTAAATCGGGCATCTCTGAGTTTATTTTTTTTTTTTACCTTGGTGTAAAACAAGGTCTCCTTCCTAAGAGGCCCCAAAAAGGTCCAAGTGGCTTGCCTGTATAAACAGCTCTTATGTCCCCACTCTACCCCATATTGCTGTCCAGGCTAAAAGTGCAAATGGGCAGTCTTTCTCCTCGGCCTCATGCTGAAGGGAGTGTCTTACTATCAGGAAGACTGCATCCATACCCCCAACCTACTTCAATAAGTTCACAGTTTGTTCCTTTGAACTTATATGAATAAATTATTTATCAATCTCTGCCTCCTCATTTGTGCTGGACAGGTGGTGGCGTCTTGCACAAACAAGATACAAAGTCATCATGCCACTGTGTTTTTATTCAAAATGGAATCAGTCAACTGCTGCTCTGTAAAACTGAATCACTCACCTCAAGGCACAGCTTGAAAGCTGTTATGTATGAAGTAGCTTACACTAGGGAACAGCCTGATCTCCACAATCTTCAGTTCTTAAAATTTATATTTTGGCTTTCAGCACTTGAAATGATTTCAACATATGCTTCCTTTTTCTCAGTGTGAGCAAGGATCATACTGTACAGCCTTTCCTTTCAAAACTGTTCTTTGAAAGAAGCAGCACCTGTTCAGCTACATGGGAGGCTGAAGTCTAAGGGTCTTTTGAACCCAGGAGTTCAGGAGCACCACAGCTAGGAAGACCCCTTTTTGAAAATCAAAAGTAGAAGCCCCATAAAATCTGTTAGGAGTGTAGCTCAGTAGTAGAGGGCTTACCTAGAATGCGCAACTCTCAGCACCACAAAACCAAAATAACTGATCTACTTAAGAGTACTAAGCAGGGCTTTAAAGGGTCATTTCCGAGTCTCTGCAATATATAGCCCCATCTTGGGCTTGGAATCTCACAAAGTATAAAGGTTTATCCTGCAGATGAACACATCATTCCTTTTTACTACTGTTAAATGCCTCATTATCTCTTCTGTTCTTTTGTAAATTCAAGCACGTTAAGAGCATAAGCTGTTTGAGAGGCATGGAGTCTCCTTCATTTCTAGTGGGAGTGTAACTTCCTTAAAACAGGGCATTGTGAGCCGGGCGGTGGTGGCGCACGCCTTTAATCCCAGCACTCGGGAGGCAGAGCCAGGCGGATCTCTGTGAGTTCGAGGCCAGCCTGGGCTACCAAGTGAGTTCCAGGAAAGGCGCAAAGCTACACAGAGAAACCCTGTCTCGAAAAACCAAAAAAAAAAAAAAAAAAAAAAAAAAAACCAAAAAAAAAAAAAAACAAAAAAAAAAAAAAAAAACAGGGCATTGTTTTTATTCTGCAAACATTCTCTGAGCTAAGGAAGGCACGAGCCTCTACAGACTGATTAAACTAAGGCAGAAAGTGATTTAACCTAGGGACTTCAGGGCCATTAAAGAACTAAAAGAATTAAAAGTCAATTGTCTTTTAATTCACAGGAAAGACCAAAAAAGAAGTCACTTCTCCCTGGGAATTACTTCTTTTTTTTTCTTTCTTCCCTCTGCCATTCTCCACTGGGCAATCCCTTCTTCTAGAACAGCAGTTCTCAACCTGTGGGTTGCAACCCTTTTGGGGGTCTCATATCAGATGTCCTGCATATCAGGTATTTACATTACTATTCATAACAGTAGAAAAATTACAGTTACGGAGGAGAAACAAAATGATTTTTATGGCTGGGGGTCACCACATGAGAAACTGTATTAAAGGGTTGCAGCATTAGGAAGGTTGAGAATCACTTTTCTAGAACATTCTATCTCTCTGGAACTCTGTGTCTCTACTTTAGTTTGGAGGATGTATGATTATATTCATTAAGAAGGATGAATGTGTGTTGATCTGTATATGCACTATCATGAATACCATGGGTCAACTATATAAGAGATGGAGGGCAAAGAAATAATCAATTAACAATATTCTTCCTAGTGCTTGTCCCCTTGGAAGAAATAATGGAGCTGGAATTTAGACCTTTAGTTGACCTGACAGTTCTGTGTTAGATATTTTTTGTTGTTTCAGGGACAGTTTAACACAAAAGAGGATTCAAAACTGGCATTTAGTTTTTCTCCTTTGGAAGGCAGTAATTTAAATGTATCTTCTTATATAAAAGGCTTTCACAATTATCTTAGGCTTTCAGTAGTTTTCCTTTATTGATGACTTAGAAATATGCTTTTAAATGAGGGCCTGTGGGGAAGGCGGGTTTTCTTTTTGTAGTCTTTATGTATAAAGGAAAGGTAAGATGTGAGAGTCATTGCATTTCAGGGGAAACCATTCTCAATAAACATAAAGCACATCAATCATCCCCTCAGCATGGTAGTCCTTCCAGTGTGGCAAAAGGGGCTAACCATCTGAAAGGCAAGGCAACAAAATCTTGCCGCAACAAAACAGACATGACCCCAGTGAGGAGATGTGACTCTGAGAAGCAAAGGGGTTGGGGAGCTAGCTTTCTCAGTGGTTAAGAATTTACCCTGCTCTTGCAGAGGACCCAAGTTCAGTTTCCAGCACCCCTACATCAGTGACTTAGAACCACCCATAATTCCTGCTCCAGGAGATCTAACACCCTCTTCTGGCCTTGGTTGGCCCCACCCAAGCATTTGGTACACTTACGTTCAGGCCAAACTCTCCTACCCATAATTTTTAAAAAGAAGACGAAAAAGCACATTTCTTAGCATTATATTGTGGGTGAGATTCACCTATCCACTCTGTCAGACAGGAGGGTTCTTTTCCTGTCTCATTTCCCATAGGTCTTAGTCTGCCTCAAAGAGTCACGTGTAGCCAGGGGAAACTAAACAAGCCTTTAAAATGGGAAAGATAGCAGATCAGGAAGTCCTTCAAAGATTGGTGTGGTGAGCAACCTGTGACAGTAACAGAGACTGACACTCTTGGATTTTTAAGAAAGTTTTCAAAAGCTAGGCCAATTTTGTTGGCTTTAATTCCTTGTTAATTTCAAATAGTAACTGTAGCCATTGGTAAACACAGGTTCTTTTATTCCCATCTTAATTGCTAATCTGAATTCTCAGACAACATAGTACTGTTCATTCTATAATATTAGGGAGCAGAATGGCTAACAATGAGCTTAAATGGGTTAAAAGTATCACAGGGTTGAAATAGGCCTTATTGAAGGTGAGGGAGCTGACAGAGATGCAAAGCATCTCCATAGGTGGTTGGATTAGGTATTAACATAAAGAATGTAACATAAGGAATGCCAAAGGACAGGACAGGTTCAAAACACAGAGAGGCATCCAGTCATGTTGACTCTGGAGGAATTGCTCTTCAAGAGGGCCACAGGAAGACAAGGGTCTAAGGGACTTTATTTGTTGATCCATGAAACATACATCAGCTGGCATAATGTTGATACACTGATGACTGGCTTATGTTTGCCACTGGACCTCAGTAGTAAGTGCTTCTCTGTTTATATGAAACAGGTGAGGGCATTGAATTATTTATTGATCTGGTATATTTGATAAAGTCATGCCTTGATTTTTCTGACATTATTTTGAAACTAGAGATCAAAACTTGGCAAGCACTATTCCCTGAACTACACCTTCATCCCTTTGAAACATACATATATATGTATATACACACACTATTTTTGAGACTATAATATTTTGTTTGTTTGTTTGTTTTTTAAAAAATATTTATTTATTATGTATACAGTGTTCTGCCTGCATGTGTCCTTGCAGGCCAGAAGAGGGCACTAGATCTCATTATGGGTGGTTGTGAGCCACCATGTGGTTTCTGGGAATTGAACTGAGGACCTCTGGAAGAGCAGTCAATACTCTTAACTTCTGAGCCATCATCTCTCCATCCCCCTTGAGACCATAATTTAATTACAAAAATTTTCTCTTTCCTTTCTTCCTACTAAGCCCTCTGTATATCCCTCCTCACTTTCCTTCAAATTCATGGTCTCCTTTTTCATTAATTGTTATTGCATGCATGTGACTTCTGACATATTTTTGGTGTACCCATGTACCCATGTGTCCATGAGCTCCTGGTCTAATTTGATAAGTTCATAGGTACTAATATGTAGCTAGAGTTTTTTGTCTTGCCCACATTCAGGACAAATCTTTGTCACCCGCCAGTCCCACAGCCGCTCAGACCCAACCAAGTAAACACAGAGACTTACATGGCTTACAAACTGTATGGCCGTGGCAGGCTTCTTGTTAACTGTTCTTATACCTTAAATTAATTCATTTCCACAAATCAATACCTTGCCACGTGACTCATGGCTTACCGGCATCTTCACAAGCTTCTTATCATGGTGGCGGCTGGCAGTGACTCCTTCTGCCTTCCTGTTCTTTTTTTCTCCTCTCTGTTAGTCCCGCCTATACTTCCTGCCTGGCCACTCGCCAATCAGTGTTTTATTTATTGATGAATCAGAGCAATTTAACATACAGACTATCCCACAGCACTAATATTTTATTTACATGGTATTTATCAGTCTTAACCCTGTAGTTTGTGATAGATCAATTATGGTTGACTATTTGCACAAACTAAGGGCAGAATTATTTTGTCTCAGTGTTTTCTGATTTGTACAATGGAGTTACTGGAGATAAAGCACAGTCTGAAAGATGATTTTCTATATAATATACAGTAGCATACAGCAGGGTACAGCTTGATCTCCACAGTTGGGCACAAAAAGCCTGGAACAATGTTATTTCTCTCTATTTTTCACTCAAGATTTAGTGAACACCTGCTCAGAACATCTTGTGCTCTTTTGAGATGTAGGAACAGCAGGAGGGAAAGGGCAAGGTAAGTTCTATTTACAGAAATATGTTCAGCCCTTCCATATTTTCAGGGTGTCCTGTGTGCTGCATGGCACCCTCTCCACTTTACATAGATAAGGAGACTAAGACTCAAAGATTTATGTGACTTACGTAGTTATTCAAGGGCAGGAGCAGTTCAAACTTGGATGTGCCTTCCCCCGAGCCCATTTTCCCACTGACCTAAGCTACTATTTTAAACCTTACTGTTTAGCTAGAGAAAAAACCAGAGAAAGTAAAGTACTGTGTTAATTATAACTAAGCCACGATTATGCAGTCGAGACAGCATGTATAGGCACGAACACAAACAGTTCTAAGATAAGACCTTATTTTTCCCTGATGATGTTGCAAAGTGTTATGTGGAATGGCAGAAAGAGTAGACAAAATGCTCTCGACAACATAGCCTACTGTTGCTAAAGGAAGTAGCTATCCTTCTCTTAACCTACTGTAGAAACAATCCTGGACCCAAATCTGACAATGAACTCCAGCTATTCCTAGGCAGAAAATATCATTAGCTCCCTAGCTAATATTCTTTTACCAGATTGGTAGATACCATTTTGGCAAATTAGGGAGGATTTCTACTGCTGGGTGGAAAAACATTAGTCTTCTGTTGTTCTCCTAGGGTATATTGATGAGGGCTGAATGTGCGATATGTCTGGAGATAAAGATTCCAGTGACCTGTTTTGTTTTGTATTATCATATCACCCTAGGGACAATAATTTCACAGTCATCCAAAGTGGTGGTACAACATAAATCCATACACATTGTAAACTATGTTTAGCCTGATTCCATTATTTTAATTAGAGCTACAGAATCCAATCATTGTCTCATAATCCTTAACAAAATCAGCTGATTTGTTAAAATGAACAAAGATGGGTATAATTTGACACTAAATTATATTCTCCTATTTGTATGCCTTTATGAGAACTTGAGTGAGATATTGAAGACAAATCTTGAAATTTTGTTTTACTGAGCAAGACAGATCTCTATTGTTGCATATAGACTGATGTACTAAGTGATGTCTTAATGGCTTGACAATTCTTGATGGCCAGAATCTCTAGTAGCCCATTTCATGACTAATTTTCATTTGTAGAGCTTTTATTAAATGCCAAAAGTTGTACTCATCTACCATTTTCTAGCCTGATCATATTCTTTAGAATGATGAGGAATGAGTATTATAGATAAGGCTTCTTCCCTTATCTTAATTGAGGTCAATTAAGAACCACTTTAGAAATAATTCAGTTTTGACTTCTTTGAAAGAGGTAGAGGCGTGATGCAGTAGGTCTTTGATCCTTCTTAACTTACAAAAGTTCCACCCACAACATTTATTTTTCTCTGCTGCTAGGACTGAACACGTGACCTTGCACTGTACAACTGAGCTAAATCTCTAATTCTGGAAACTTATCTCTTGAGGAAAGGTCAGGATATCTGATTGGAGTCCTTTAAATACTTCTTGCTAGAATAAAAGAACACCAGGCATGCTCAACCTTTTGACAATATTATATTATAATCTACCAAGTTTACACTTGAGAACCTCATAGCTTAATTACAAAAAAAAATCTTGTAGTGTTCTAAGTAAGTTTTCATTGAGTTGCAGCATGGCTATGTAGCCAATGGGGCATAGCTTTGATGTTTTTGATAGTAGTTGTTGGCTATGAGCCTTGGCATATTATAGCATTCTCTTTTGGTTTTTCTGTATTAAGATCTGGGCATAGATTCTAGCAAAGATCTCCACACCAACCATTCCATTTCCAGAAAGAGGCTAAGGTAATGAAGTGCATTATAGTCAGTTTGAAGCTCTCAATAAGCTTCTCTGTTGTTCATTTGCAGGTTACTATATCTCTGATAACTCTTTAAGATACGATTGTGCTAGGAGGTCATCAGACTACCAGAATTCCAATGGTAAGGGCACAGCCAAGTTTGAGTTAGCACTGGAAACCAGTTCAGAGAATCAGTAATTCAAAATTTCCTATAGTAAGAATACCAAGCATGGCTTGTGTGTTACATAACTAAACCACCTTCCTTATGCATACCAATGTCATCCTATCTTTGTGCCTTTGTTTATGTTCTACCCTTTTCAAGAATGCCTGCCCCCCTCCACTTTTTTTGGTTTTTCGAGACAGGGTTTCTCTGTGTAGCTTTGGAGCCTGTCCTGGAACTCATTCTGTAGACCAGACTGGCCTTGAACTCACAGAAATCTGCCTGCCTCTGCCTCCTAAGTGCTGGGATTAAAGGCATGCGCCACCACCGCCTGGCATGCTCCCCCTTTCTACATGCTGAATGCTCAGCTCTTCTTCAAGGTCATCAGTCCTACTCTTTCTGTAGTCACATAATCTATATATCTATATTCTAGGATTGCTCATAGTAGGAAAAAAGCCTATGTGCATGTCTCTACTGACTTATGACCATTTAAAACTTGCAGTTGTGCCCAATTTATATCTGTTTTCTGCATTGGCCAGAACAGATTCTGACATATAAACACAGAGCCAAGTAAATGCTGATTAAGTAGTAGAATAATTTACCCAGATATGGCTATAATTCCATATTCTTAGATTATATCATCTTTAAGCTTTGTTATTATACTTTGCATGTGTATATTTACTGGACTCCTCCTCCACTGAAGATGGAATCTGGGTTATCACACATACTACATATGTGCTCAAATGCTTACATTTTTGACCATGTGGTTTTATTTCTTTGAGCAAAAGGTGCATTTGTAGCTTTCAAGCAAATTTGTCCAATGCAAATATTCTAGTGGAGCAGCACTGGCTCCCTCTTGTGAGGTACTCTTAGAATATCTCTTAGAATTTCTTAGGACCCCTGTAGACAAATCCCTCTTAGGAGAGTTGGTCTAGTGATTTGAATGGTTTTTAGCTTTTGAATGTCAAAATACCAGTTCTTCCTTGGGAATCTTTAAGACCTTCGCACAAGAGTGAAGGATCCCAATCAACTGAGCTTCCTAAAGCAGAAAAAGATTCCTGGAGCTCATCTCTCTCTCTCTCTCTCTCTCTCTCTCTCTCTCTCTCTCTCTCTCTCTCTCTCTCTCTCTCTCTCTCTCTCTCTCTTCCAAGACAGGGTTTTTCTATGTATATCCTGGAACTCACTCTGTAGACCAGGCTGGTCTTGAACTCAGAGATCCTCCTGCTTCTGCCTCCCAAGTGCTGGGATTAAAGGCATTTGCCATCATTGCCTGGCCTTGGGGCTCATCTTTATGTCCAAATCTCAGAAAGCAATTCAAGCCAGTTTTTAGGTGCTCTCTATTGAGACATATGTTTCAGAAGACCACTTCTTAATCTACTCTTGTTGCTTGAGACCATAGCCTTTGGAACCATACAAAACTGTTCATACTTTAAAAAGAACCCACTTATTTTTATTATTTTTTGAGAATTTCATACATGAGTTCTATATTTACATTATTGCCACCCACTCACTCCTTTTCAACTTCATGACCTCTTCTCTAGTTACTATTGCTACAATATATGTACATGTGCTAATACATATATATGTAACAATAAAATAAAAAAATAATTATAAAACCTGTTGAGTCTATTGAGTGTTGCTTATATGTGTATGTGCTTAGGGCTGATCTCTGGGATTGGGTAAGCTATTTGAGGGCTCATCACTTGGGACTGGATAATCTATCAGGAGAATTGTCCCTGGAGAAGATTGATCTTCCCTCTTAGAAGTCATGAACTGCCTGTGGCTCTTCCTCTAGGGGTGGGATCTTGTGAGATTTTCCCCATCCACATTGACATGACGGCTGGCTTTGCTTAGGTGACTATATTGTTAATATTTCATGGGTGTAACTCCCTGTCTTATATAGAAGATATTATCTCACAGCAGATATAACCTGGTCTTCTGACCCTTATAACTTTCCACCCTGTCTTCTGTGATGTTCCCTGAGCCTTAGGTGTAGGATTTGTGTGTTTTAGATACATCAAATGGGGATGGGCACTGCACAGTCTTTGTATTTTGTCCAGTTGTGGATTTCTGTGATGGCCTCCATGTGCTACAAAAGAAGCTTCTTTGATGAGGGGCGAGATCTACACTGGTCTGTGGGTATAAGCATAAGTATTTAGAATGAAGTTAGGAAGTACACTGGTTTAGGAAAATGGCAGTGTTAGATTCTCTTTTAGGGCCCGTGACCTCATCAGCTACAGGTAGTTTGCTAAGTGTCCAGTATCAGCAACAGTTTCCTTCCTGTTGAGAGGGCCTTAAGAGAGCTGTAGGTAAACCCCAAAGTAAACTGCTGCTATTGAATCATTGGGGATGTCTTGCCATGCAGGTCCTCATGATTTGTAGGCTTTAGCTGGTAGGACAATTGATTGTTTTTTCCTCCTTGAAAGCTTGCATAGCACCTTTGGCTATTCTAAGAGCAAGTCCTCAGGTCACTTTCAGCTCCATTTTTCCACGCCCTGTCTCAAATGTGTGATGTCTTCAGCAGTATGGTCTTATCTTCAAGTTCTGGAAGACAGCCAAGGATAGCAGCATTAATACATGGCTTCCCTTTAGATAGGTAAAACCAAATGCTAAGTTCTTTCTAATATTGCTATGTCCACTCCCCCCCCCCCCCCCCGCCAAAAAAAATGTCTGAGCACCTTCTTAATGCCAGATGTTCTGGTCAGATTTACTGCAGGTCTTTCAACTTTTACCCATGGGGAAATGGCTCTTAGTTTGTAATCTTAACCACTTCTGAGTAATTTCTATCTTGTTCCTGGCTCCAGAGTTTATACCTTTTACATGTTATCTGTGTTCAACTGTTCTCCGCGGCCCAGATATTTTAAAATCATCTGCATCTTATGTGGGTCCTGCTCTGTCCTACATGAGCCTCCTTTTTAGTTCATATTTATAAGCTCTCAATGAGAGGATTTTGCCAATTTAGTAGTTCTTGGGAAAGAGAAGGGTTTAGTCGAATTGGAGGGCACCAGATATCTGTTTGGTTCATTTAACCTCTTGGAGGCTACATTGTTAATGACCTTAAGGATAATTATCAGGATTCATGAAATACTCAAGTATTGTATTTGAGTACTTAGTGGGCACACCAGAGAAGCTATTGTCTTGCTTCTTTTTCCTGCTAGTCTAACCCTGCCCACGACTGCCCTCTACTGAGAAGACTTAGTAACTGCTTTGAACCTGAATTCTTTCTGGCTTGAGTAAAGTAGTCCTGTTCCATTTAATTCTTTTTTTTTTTTTAAAGCCCTTTAGACAATGGCTATCTTGCATGAGATGTAACATGAACTGGAGGATGGTAGCATGGTCTCAGTTTTGTAAAGTAGACCTTGTAAGAGCAGTTAAGTAATTATCACTGCTAACTTCTGAAGAGACTCACCATGGATTTTTGGAATATAATCTACCTTTTGCTGTACATTGTCATGTAAACAAACAGTCAAAATAATGGCCTGAAATTGAATTCATTCATGTTTTTTTTTTGATAATATGCTTGTGTGACCTATATTCTTTTGAAGGAGGGGCATTTATGTAAATGGTGCTCTTAATTTCTCTGATAGAGCAACATGTGTTTGCATAAGTCCAATACAAATACAAATCAGAGGATCCAGGACCACATTGGAATTCTTTTATGAAGAGTTTTGGGGATGTGGAAGGAACTCCCTAAGGTCATCTACTAGACTGGATAAAGGATAGTTTCAGAATCAAATAGATGTTTTCAGTTCATCTTCCCTCAGTGCTCCCAGATTATATTTTCTTTCTACAATAATGAGACTTGGCTTAGTATATTAAGATGAGACCCTCCACTTGGCATGGTATTGCATGTCTCTAGTATCAGCTATTCAGGAATCTGAGGAAGGAGGATCATCTGGTCCAACAGGTTCAAGAACAGCCTGGGCAACATATAAGAATCTTCGTTTTAAAATATTCTATTTCCCTATTGATACTTTCTATTGCACATGACATTTTACTTCTTGAACCAAGCTTTTCTTAGGTTTTGTGCACATATGATGTCACTTTGAAATATTTTCTTCTAAATCCAACATCTGGCCACTATCGTAGGATTCTTTCCCTTTTGTCAGCTTTTTTCCCTGAGCATGTGTGTCATACATTGCTGCTGTTATTCCTTTATATCACTTCTGATACTTTGTCAGGAAGCTTTGCCTACTGGACCCTTCTGAAGTTTGTTATTTTGCTTATTTAGTGACTAGCTGGATTATTTTAATGCATCCCTCAACACTGTGTCTAGTCTCTGATACTGCCCCTCAGGGAGACAGAGCATTGGTGTGCTCAGAACCACTTTGGGGGACACTGGTATGATTCTATGCCCTTTCCTTAGCCAGGCCCACCTCCTAAATCCCACCAATTACTGGCTAATTGTCCTGTTGTTTATAGTAGTCCCCTTGGATTTGAAGTCTGTCAGTTTAGTCTTTTTCCAAGGAGTAATTTGGGATCACTGTTTGATGTTTTATTCTGACCCCAGGAAAACTCCTCCCAGCTGTCCAGCCCCACTGCCATTCTCAACTGTAATATAGGTTGCCTACAGGCTTGATCTTTAGATCATCTTTCTTCCCAGTTCCCTTCACTATAATGTCCACAGTTTCTGATGTGCGTCTAGCTTTACCATTACCTAGGCTGTCTTGAGTGTAAAGGTAGTGGCTTTGGGAGGGGATTAGGAGCAGCCAGGCTTTGTGTTTGCTTGCTTGTTTGCTTTTCACTATACTGGAGAGGGAGTCCAGAGTCCCAGGCACACTCTTACAGTAAGGGCTCTTACATTCCCAGCCTGTTTCATTTTTATTTTAAGGACAAGGTGCTCAGTATGTTGCTCAGGCTTGCCTTGAGCACACTCTGTAGCCCAGGCTACCTTTGAACTTGTGATGCTCTTTGTCTCTATTCCTTGCATTGACTGAATTATGGGCTTGCATCACCAATCTCAGATCTTCTTTATTCCTTTTTGTGAGACAAAAATCTCACTTTTAGCCCAGGCTGGCCTAGACCTTGCAATGATCCTCCTCCTTCTACCTGGTGGGTCCTGGAATTACAAGAGTACACAACCACACCCACCTCCAGCTATTTTTTATGACTTGCTTCTCTCTCCAGTCCAAGCATCAGAGCCAGGACACTGGTGGGGAAAGTCTTTTTTTTCTTTTCCTTGCATGATACATGACACTCCCACTATAGGAACTGAATTCTAGATAGAGTGGTAGTCAGTGGTCCTTTTGCTTTTGTCTCTCCTGCTGTGAGCTGTTCAGAGAAGAACTACTGGGTCTCTGGTATTCTGAGCAAACTATGGCCAAGGTTTGGCCTGCCTGCATGGAGGGTGGAAGGAAGACAGAGTGTGTCTCACTTTCTGATCTCAGTTACCTGGAACTTATCCTAAGCGCCCAGGGAGAGCGCCACCTGCTGGGAGGGAGCCGAGAAAAAGCTTTGCACTCAGGAGAGCAGCTGGATGAAAGAAGGGGGAGATCAGGTAGGAGCGGCTTGGGTTCTAAACCACACACTTGCCTTTTTTCATCAATTTGCATAGATTTTTCTCCAAAACTGTTCTCCATCTTTTTTAGCACCTCTTCTAGAGGCTTTCAATGGTTGTGTTTCAATTTTGATTTTTTTCCCAACATTTCTCCCCTCTTTCACGGAGACATGGCAAGCGTTTCAGAGAATCCCATGCTGTCATGCTAGTCGTCAGTCTCCAAACAATACATTTTTATAATTATTATTTTTCATATTCTTATTTTCTAAAACTCTAAGAAGGGAAAAGATAACACAACTATATTTATAGCTTAAAAAGATCATGTTGGGTCTGGAGAGATACTCAGTGGTTAACAGCACTTGCTACTCTTGCAGAGGACCTGAGTTTTGTTCTCAGCAACCACATGGCAACAACTCTAGTTCCTGGGGGACTCAGCACCCTCTTCTGGTCTCTGCAGGCGCTTGACATGGCATACACACACACACACACACACACACACACACACACACACACACACACACACACAATGGCACATACACATAAGTAAAAATAAAAGATAAATAAAATAAACTTAAACAACCTTCTTCTATGCTATTTCTTTTTCTCTTCATATCTTTTTATTGAACGTAGTTACCATTGTGTGTCATTTCCTTTGGAATTAAAAAACTATCATGGCCCCTCTTCTGTGGCGATTGTCCCCTGTTACATTTCTATATGCTATAGGCCCCCAAAAAGATTTATAGTAATTGTTTTAAGCACTTTTAAGTTAAGAAATACATGTATTGTTATTACCTACATAATTATCTTTAACACAAGGTTTTGTTCTCATGAATATTCAAGTTGCTATCCGATATTACTTTCATTAGGGCTAGGAAGATTCTCAAGGAAGGTATGTAAATAATACTTTTCAGTTTTCATTATATGGGATCATAGAACGTCATCATTTTGCCTTTGATATTTCAGATAACTTTACTGATTATATGATAGGTTGGTGATGTCATTTTCCTGCACAGTAAAGTCTTCATCCCACTAATTTTTGCTGCTCATTACTTTTTGTACAAGAGTCCACTTCTTGTCTCGTTGGAGTGATTTTCTATTGATGCTTTTGCTCTTACCTGCTTCTCTTTGTCCTCGATGTTTTCATTGGGCTGTGTCTGAATTATTACGTTTTCCCCATTTGGAGTTAGAGCTTGTTAGCTTTGTAAATTAGCCTTGCCATTAAAATTAAAAGGTTTCAGCCATTGCTCTGCTAATATTTTTTTAGACTCTTTCTCTTTTCTCCTTCTCATACTCCCAGTATTCCTGCATTGGTGTACTTAATGGTTCCCCACATTTCTTTGAGGTTGTGTTCATTTACCTCCAATTTTTCTGTTATATATTTTGTGTGATTGCTAGTAATTCATTCATCTGCCAGCTAAGATCTACTCTCTACTCTCGAGTCCCTCCACTGACTCTTTCAGTTTCTCTCTCTCTCTCTCTCTCTCTCTCTCTCTCTCTCTCTCTCTCTCTCTCTCTTTTGGTTTTTCGAGACAGGGTTTCTCTGTGTAGCTTTGCGCCTTTCCTGGAACTCACTTGGTAGCCCAGGCTGGCCTCGAACTCACAGAGATCCGCCTGGCTCTGCCTCCCGAGTGCTGGGATTAAAGGCGTGCACCACCACCACCACCACCACCACCACCACCACCACCACCACCACCACCCGGCACAATGTCTGTCTCTTACTGGTGTTTTTTACTTGATTTTTTGTTATAATTTACTTTCTTTCAATATGCATTGATTTAGTTATTTTAACATCTGTAACAGCTGCTGGGCTTAGTGTGTAGCTCACTTAGAGCACTTGCCTAGCAGCAGGAAAAAAAAGATAACATCTTCTCTATAATCTTTGGCAAGTCCAACATTGGGGCTCCTTCAGGGCTGTTTTAATGTCTATGTCCTTTCCTGTGTATGGGTCCCAGTTTTCTGTTTCTTTCATTATATAATTGCAAGTAAATCTATATATTAAAAATGATATGTGAACTCTCTTCTATATCAACATGCACAGCAGTTTTTTTTCAAAGCCATGTTTTGGAATGCTAGGGCTTGAACTTACGGCTTTGTATGTGCTAACCATGAATTTGTTCTATCACTGCGATTGGGTACCAGTTTCAGGTAATGACCATGCTATCCTTAAATATCTGTAGCTTGTTATTTGTTTAGTTGTCTGATTTTGTTGTCATTGAAGATGATTTTATGAACTACTCTGTGAAGTCTGATTCTCCTACAATGTGTATTCTGTGATGCCCATGCTTAAATTGTTGTTTGTTTTTATCTTTTAGCCTAGCTTCATAGGATCACCCTCAGGTCCACATGAAGCATTTATCCATCAAACACTGTGCTTACTCCCCATAACCTGCTGGACTTTGACTTCCTCTCCCCACTTTGTGTGTAGTCTGGAGTTTGTTTTCACAATTCAGGGTATTTATGATTTAGTCAGAGCTCTCTGTCTGTCTCTGTCTCTCTGTCTCTGTTCTCTCTCTCTCTCTCTCTCTCTCTCTCTCTCTCTCTCTCTCTCTCTCCCTCCTCTCTCTCTCTCTCTCTCTCTCTCTCTCTCTCTCTCTCTCTCTCTCTCTCTCTCTCTCTCTCTCTCTCTCTCTGGGCTTCTAAGGGACCTTTTTGAAAAGCCTAGATTCCTATGAGCAATTCCTGAATAAGAATAGCGTATTGTTCAACCCATGTTTTATCAAGGCTGTGTTTAAGTCCCTTGATCTGATAGATCTGTGTAGTTGGAGAGTATTTTTCAGTCTGCTTGCTTTCTCACTCAGATTGCTCCCAGATAAACACATATGTACACAGGCTTCCAGATGTTGGCGACCCCAGGACGGCTCTGCTTAGCTCTGTCTTTGTTAAACTTCTGGTGAGTTTGCCATTTAATTAGGTCTTAATGTTACAGAGTTGCTGGTTCCCTCTTAGTTGCGCACCTAGATCTCTATTGTTTTTAATAAGCCCACAGTCATAGAGCCTTTTGCATATTGTTTCAAATACATTCAGTTGCCTCAGGTAGAGATGTTAGAAACTTCTGTCTTGATGACCCTACTCTCCGCCCCAAGTGGAACCTATGAATCCTTGTACTGGAACTGAGGCAGTAACCGTGGTCTATCATTCTGAAGTAACAGCACTGCTATATGAGCAAGTTCTTGGAGGATAGTCTCTGCACGCCAAAACATGAAATATATGCCTTCTTTGTTAGTAATGGCCGACTGCTTATACCATTGCTATTGTTTGGTCTTACCTGGAGCAAAGCATTCATAAGTGGAAAAGGTGGGAGCACCATCTTTTCAGTGGTAACACCCTAGAGCAACACTTCTATGACAAAAGCTTCTTGCTCCCCAACTCCCAATGAAACTCCGGAGGATAAGGGGAGCCTATCTCCTATCTATACTTGTCTGGAATAGAGCATTGGAAAAGAGGTGGCTTAGGAACAAGTTATGTCTCACTCCCACTGACTCCCACTGTTCTGAGCAGACTCCAGTAGATAGAGTTGACTAATCATTTCTCCACTTGCTGTGTGCCATTAGGACCATTTCAAGGGCCTTTCAATAGTTGGCTTTTCTACAGCTTCTACTAGCTAAATGTTTGTTTCTCTGGAGAAAGGATTCACAAGCTCTCTGTGTCTCCATTCTCGAACTACTACCAGCAATAGTTTCTGGCCTGCAATTCTAAAGGTATAACTGACAAAACTACAAATAAACATTGGATGTCATAAAGCACTACATTTTTTGTACTTTAAAACCCACTATTAAAAACTGAAAAGATAACCTAGTTTTATACCAATGATGTAATGAGTCGCCATAAACTTAATAGTTTATAACAATAAAATTATTTTACAATTGTGCAGATTAGAACTATGACATGATCTTAGTCCATTTCAACTGAATGCATCATGCCAGATAATGTACAGAGAATGAAGGTTTATTCAGCTCGTGCATCTGGAGTGTGGGAGGTCTCAGGTCAAGGAGTGGGGTTTCTGTGGAGTCATCACAGGGAGACAGTGTCAAAAGATGACAGGAGTACAATGTAAGATGGAGCCAAACTGGCTTCTATAATAAATACACTCTTGATGTAACCTCTAAGCTATTAATCCATTCATGTTACCAAGCCTGATGACCTATAGAAAGTCCCACCTAGTCCTGTTGCTTAATATTTCACAGTAGAGAGTGAATTTGTAACTGTTTTGGTGGAGACATTAAAATGATAACAGACTGAATATATAGCTAGACTAAATTCAGTGTCAGGAGTGCCGTACTTTTCCTGGAAACGCTAGAGGATTTACTTCCATTATCTTTTTCGGCTTTAGACATCCCACATTCCTTGGCTCCTTACTCGTCTCTGACTCCTCTTGTGTGGTCACCTCTCTTTACCACAGCCTGAATAAACTCAGTATTTTGAAGGATTTTTGTAGTTTAAGCATTCTCCTCAGTTCAGAATCGTTAACATAATCATATGTAGAAAGTTCTTTTGCCGTGTAAACGAGCATATTCACTTGTTCCAGGGATTAGAATGTGAGTGCCTTCAACCCTAATTATCTTCTTGATAACAACCTCTGTGCCAGGAGAAAATAGTTTCAAAATATCTAGCTACAAGGAATTTGTATTCAGAATATAAATAGTTTGTTTTATAACTCAATAATAAAAAGATAGCCTATTAAAAATGGGCATAGGATTTGAACAGATACCTCTCCCCAGGAAATGAACAAATAACCACTAAACACAGGAAAAGATGCTCAGCTTCACTGTTTATAAGGGAATTGGAATTAAGTCAAAATAGCACATCATTTTCACCCCCTATAGCAATTGTAGTCAAATATATAGATGATACAAGTATTAGTGAGGATGAGAAAAGGGGGACACCCATCCTTTCAGTGGTAGCTGTTTAGTATAGAGCATTTTTAAAATAATGGGGAAAAAATGGGTTAGGGACAAGTTGAGTCTCAAATGCCACTGACCCCAACTGTTACCACAGTTTAGTAAATATAGTTTGTTAGCCATTTCCCCACTTTCTATATGGCATTAGGGCAATTTTGGTTGGCTTTTTCATAGTTTCCATTAGCCTAATATTTGTTAGAACCTTTCTAAATGATAATGATATAAAATGGAATAGACATGTTTGAAAACACTTTGGCAATTCCTTTGCTTCCTAACATACATTGACCTATGATGTAGACATCTTCCTAGATATCATTTAAAAGAAATGAGAACACTTCCATATAGAAATTTATACATGAATGTTTTTAGCAGTGTTATTTATAATAATGAAACACTGAGGTAACCAACTGTCCATCAACTGGTAAATAGAGGAACAAAGTGTGGTATGTCCCTGTAGTGGCATACCATTTGGCAATAGAGAAAATGGAAATACTGATCTTTTCCATGTCGTGCATGAATCTTGAAAACATTATGCTAAGTAAAAGGAACTAGGACTCGGTAGATAGTGCAGTTGGTAGAGTACTTCCTGCATAAATATGAGGACGGGAGTTTGCTCCCCAGAGCCAAGTAACAGCTATGGATGCTATAGGTGCTTGTCATCCTACTGGGAAGGCAGCCAAGTGGCTTCCTGGGCCTTGCAGGCTGGCCAGCCTCCTACTGGGGGAGCTCTAGGCCAATCAACAAAAATTGTCTCAAAAAACAAGGTTGACAGCACCTGAAGAACAGCACCTGTTGTTGACCTCTGGGCGTTCATCACACACACACACACACACACACACACACACACACACACACACACACACACACACACACAAATGACCATATTCTTTACGATTCTATTAAAGGAAAAGGCAAATTTATAGAGCCATGATTTGTGGAGGTGTCTTGGGGCTGGGTACAGTAACAAAGACAGGTTATATATAAGCTGAACGTTTCTTCTTGGATCGTAATAATGTTCTAAAATGAGATTTTGGTGATCATCATCATGCCACTCTGCAAAAATAGTAACAGCCATTGCATTGCATTTAAAATGAATGAATCTTTATGTTATGGCAATTTCATGGTATGTAAATTATATCTAATAAAGCTATTAACTAAAAAAAGATCAAAGAATCTTTCTCAGTCTCTGTCTTTCTATCTCTGTCTCTCTCTCCCTCTCCCTCTGGTGTGTGTGTGTGCGTGTGCGTGTGCGTGTGCGTGTGCGTGTGTGTGTGTGTGTGTGTTTATGTATACCTTAAGGGAAATGAATGTCAGGAAGTAACTTTACTGTCTTCACTTTTTCTCTCCAAGTGAGATTTCAGGAATGAAATCATTCATTTGCTCATGTACATGAATCCAGACTGGGATGGATACATATGAAAAGTTTTTTATCTGGGCTCATACATTATAACATACATTATAGTATATTACAGTATGGTTTAGTATAATGTTCATCTATAATAGATGAACAGGAAAGTCAGGTGATTATTTAGGTAGAGGAGGTGATAAGTTTGGGGTTGGTACAAGGATAGATAATAGAGGGCACATATCAGCAAAGCACAGTGATACACATGACTGAAAATGTAACGAAACCATTATTTTTGTGAGAAAAGAAATAGTAATAATAAATAAAGTTACATGTAAAGATGTAAGCCTGGGAGGTTGTTGTTATGAACATCCTGTTCTATAGGCAGGCGGGTTTCCCATAATTTTTTGCTGACTGCCTTTATCCATGACTCATTTCGTTTCCTTGGTTAGTGGAGAACATCCACACCTTGGGGATATGCTAAGGCTATACCGACCAGAACAAAATCATCTCTGCATGCTGCTTGCAAATAAGCTGAGGACTCTGGCTGGCCTGAGGATCAAACAGGTCATTTTGCCTGAATTCTGTACACTCATGCTAGCTGAGATTTCCTATCACCCCTCGTAGCCTTGGTAGCCTCATCTCCCTGGTCTTTTATGAACATTGCTGCAGTCATCCTTGCTGGATTTTCTTTCCTCCTCAGGACTTGTGCTAAAACATCTTTTCTGCATTGCTGTAAACTCTTTCCCTCTGCTATTATTTAACTCAAGGACAGCGGAAATAGCTATACCCCAGAACCACACTTAGAAAAGAAAAAAAGAAAAAAGAAAAAGAAGCCCCAAACTTATCCCAAATCTTTCATAAAACAATCTTGTAGGGTTTTACTGTGAATTGCCATGCAATGTGGGGAATGTGAAACATGTGCTAATCAAGGCCCTTTGTATTTGGAGCCTACCTGATTTCTCTCTGCCTGCCCCAGCCATCTGGGCTAGGCTGGGCCCAGGGGAGCCACAAAGCCTCCAGCTTAGAAAATGGAGACAAATGAGGAGGCCCCAAAGGACCAAACAAAACTTGTTAGTAGTTTGTAAGTCAAAGTCACATATGCAGTGTTTAAGGCGACGCTGAGAGGGTAGATGCTGCAAAGCCTGCAGGCCCAGCTTTGAAATTAAATACCGAGGCCGATTCACAGGGCCTCTTCTGGAAGCAGCATTTTCAGAGCTGGGCCTCGGATTGACTGGTGCCATCCGTTTTTGTAGCTCTGTTCCACGTCCCTATGGTCAGTGCCTCCTTTGCTCCTTTGAACCATCTGTCCTCACTGCCACCATGCCTTTTCCCACCTAGAGACCCGTCTTCTGGTCTATCACATCTCTCGCAGAAGAAAATCTGCACTACTTAATGGGGGAGAGGAGCCTATTCACAGTCCCGTTCATCTGTTCCTGCCTCATGTTCTGTCGCCTCTCTCTCCCTAAGGGAACCTTCCAAAAGTATTCATCATCTCCTTGAATAGGGTCCTCCTTTCTTTGAATCTGTTCGTCCTCTGGCCAGGACTGAGTACCCCTGACTTCTTCTTTTTATCTGTGTGTAAAGCCAGGTGTGTGAGCATACTGGAAAGGCACAGCAATAGGAGAGACCTCTTGAGTTATAACTGTGGTAACAGAATTGACATCCCAGTCTCACCGTTTGTGAAATGACGATACTAATCCCCATGGGACAAAAGAATGGATACTGTCACTCACTATACCTGGTAAATGATGTGTACTTGGGCAGTGCTGCATATTGTAAAAGAAATAGAAACAAATATTTCTTCATCCTTGGTTGGGACTATGAGTTACCAAATGGCCAAGAAGAGAATGATGGTCTTTGCATTCTATTTGCCTAGTTGGCTTCTTTGACAACCCTCACTGCTAAAGGACGTTCTGCAAGTGTTCTGTCTTGTTAAGAACAAAATTTAGCTGCCTTCTCATTTATGACCCTCGGAAATTGGAGAGGATACCATTATAGCACCTCATTCTTGCCTTTCCCATACCCTTGTCTTAACCAGACTTGCCTCAAGCTTCAACGAGATTGTTCAGCAATCTCTCTTATGTTGGCCTACCTCCTTTTTGCAACTGATACCCTGGTGTGTGTGTGTGTGTGTGTGTGTGTGTGTGTGTGTGTGTGTGTGCGTGCGCACGCGCGCGCGCATGAGTGCACATTTCACTGGGAGTTTCAGAAATGAAACTGTCTATGAGCAGCAGTTGGCTGTTTGACTGTTCTTAGATTAGGATGGACATACACATGTGCTGGTTTCTCATCTGGACTCTATTTCAGAAATGTACACAAGATGTCAAAAATATACCACTTGGAACAAGAGAAATATTTATTTTGAAAAATTAGGGGTAAAAGTTTCCTTACTTCAATTCCTGCTGGAATGTAAAATAACTATGTGCTGATGCTGCATTTTGACAGCATTGAGTTAGTTACCCTCAGGGTCACTGGATGAGTGGTGAATGGATACAAATGCACATAGCCCGTACCACACACACACACACACACACACACACACACACACACACACATACACACATACACACACACACACACACACACACACACACACACACACACACACACACACACACACGCCTATTTAGAGTGCATTCTTGACCTGGGAATCACAGACATTGGCTTTAATGAATCAAACCATCCACTAATAACACTTCAGTAAGTGATCTTTTTTTGTATCCAGTTTTGTGCTAGACAGGAATAAGAAAGAGAAAGCAAAGAAGTCAGAGACTAATTATCAGAACACACAATGGGATAGAATAAGGCACTAATGTAATAACACAAGGAGTAAACATTTAAAAGGCAATAGGCTGAGGCTATTGAATTGGTGTCAACAAGGGAAATTTCTTGGTTGGTGATGGTGAGACCTGAGTAGGACTTTAGGAATAGTTTTGGTGTCTCTGAGTCATCTGTGTATTTTAAGTGTTCTAATTATTCTTAGTATATATGTTTAACTAATATATCTAAGTATTATTGTAGAAGTAACTATTTAAAATGGGTAGAATAATTATTGGTTTATAGGAAGTGGGAACAAGAACAATTTGAAATTATGTCTGAAATAGACTTTATAGAAGGATGAGAGGAACATGAAACCAAGATTCAGGAATTCAGTTCTAATACCACTACAGTTTCCTTGTAAGTGATCTTATGGAAGTCCCTTCTCTATGATGCTCAGTTTTCCTATCTATGTATTGGAGCTATATAGTGCCAACCTTATTGATCTCATTGGTCCATCAGGTAAGAGGAAAAAGCAAGATAATTATGTGACTGTGTTTGGAATAGTAGAGAGGTTTATTCAAAACATAGTATTATGAAAGCAGTTATCTACACCGAAAATCACTCTTTTACAGCTGGAAATATGATAGCTTCAGTATTTGAATGAAAGTTTCTTAGTAGGCCTGTTTCCTACCATACTTAAAGCCTGACAGCTACTACTTGAGTATGTACATTGAAGCAAAATCTGTCAGACAAGTATACACCCCACCGCCAGTATCTATGCATGCATGCATGTGGGAACATGTAAGTTTGCAATGGGATAGATGATCAGAACCAGAAGAGCAATAGGTCTGGACAACTCTTGAGAGCAAAGATTATATTTAGAATTGGGGATTTGTGGAAGCATCTTTGGGCTTGCATTTAAAAATATGTACTTGTTGCCACTGTGGTAATTCAGGCTAACATCCATCTTGTGCATTCAAAGCCTTATCTGTCTTCTTCATTGTATGCTGCTAATAATCCATTCCATGCTGAATATTGCCCACTAAGGATACTTTTCAATTTACATGACATTTCCATACTGCTGAATATCTACAAGGTAACGGTTATGCTCATTCCAACTGGCCCTGAAATGCTGCTGTATTCCACTGGGATGTAACTGTCAGGACCACGACTCTTGTAAAAATTGTGCAATGCCTACGGCTGCTCTTGTGAGTTCCTTATGTCTCCAGCTGCCTTCCTCCCTATTCTTGAGCCACCTCTAGTATCCCGCTCAATATGGGGCCTGGAGGACATTGCTCCATATGTGGACTGGACTCATTCTGCTTGGTTGGTGCTCCTGTTGTGCTGGTTCTGTCTACCTTGTCTGGTCAGTATTTTGAATATTACCTCCACATTCATGATTCATCCCATCCACACTAAATTTTTCTGGCTTCATTGCTTAATACTTCTGCTCACAGATATAAGAAACACAGACATTTTCAGACCCGAAAGCTCAGCTTGGATCCCAGTCCACAGTGGCCACTCAGTATGTGTGTTTTGCTTAACATGGTGGATATTTGTTAAGTGGAACTGTCCTGTTCAGCCCTGTTCATAATCCTTTAAATGGCTCCAGGCTTGTGGCCTTATAGTGGTAAAAGGCACTTTTCATATCTTTGTACAGATCTAATGAATGTCTTTCATGGTTTACTTGGAGGGGAAAGACCAGGCTCTTCCTATTCTATCTTTAGGGAAATAGACATTCCATGAGTGTCTTGGCCACACAATGAGTGTTGAATAGAAATGAGATATAAAGTCATCTCAGTGGAACTTTTCCTTACAATGCTAGAAAGGCTTTGGGACTTGGAGGTGAAAACTTTCATACTAATGTGAGCAGTTCAAGATTGCTGCCTCCTAGACAGGAGTCAGCTTGATGCCACCTAAGGTGGAGTGAGGAATACTTGTTGGAAGTGATATGAACGTAAGTGCTCTTGCCTCCTCACCCCTAGCACTGACAGGAGGGACAAGAGATTGTGGCGTTGGCATGAAGAAGACAATACTTTTCTTCTGATTTGGTCCTCAGCTTCTGCTTGTATAGATTAGCATAGTTTTAATAAGTGGTGGTTATTAAGCAGTAACTTTTTCTTAGACAGGTCTCACTCTGTAGTTCAGGCTGACCTGGAACTTACTATGTAGCCCAGGCTATCCTCAAACTTGTGATAATTCTCAGCCTTCCACTTTAGCCTTCCAAAGGCTGGGAATATAATATAAGCATGCACTACCACCCTCTACAACTTAACCTTCATTTCAGGAACTTCTTTGACTCCCTTCTTCTGAGATCTGCCTTCGCCACCACGGGAGGATAGCCCACAGTAGCAAGCCAAACTATTAGTACTATAGAGAAGGTGAGACTCATAGAACTAAACCCCAGCTTCAAGACACGAGATCTTCTGAGCCAGCTCTGCTGGCACAGACCTATAATCCCAGCCCCTTAGGAGGCTGAGGAAGGAAGATAACAATCACATGGCCTGCCTGGTACAGTGCGAATGCAAGCCCAGCCTGAACCACTTAGTGGGCTGCTGACTCGAAATAACAAGTGAAAACGAGGCTGAGGTGGGTGAGGATGTAACTTAGTTGAGTGCTTGCATAGAATGCACCAGGACCTTGGTTCTATCTCTAGTCTCCCCCCACCCCTCTCACACACACATACATACAGGCTTGCACATACAAAATTATTTTGTCTTCCTTGGAAAACAAAATCTCCACAATCTCCAGGCAGGTTTCAAGTAACTAACACATGACATCTAAAGGAAGGACAGATTGACTCACCTGATCATAATGATTGATTGGAATAAGTGGGTAAATTATTGCCGTATTGTTATTGAGCTTATAGAAAGGAAATCTAACAGCTACAAAGTCCAGGAAACTCCATAAGTATCAAGACTTCCTCAGATTGTCTTAATAGATAGGTGAACAATATAGGCACCTGGGTACTCAGAATGCCCGAGTTCATATTCCCTGAGTTTATATTAGCTGTTTGGCCTTGAGAGACTCTGTTAACTGCTCTGAGCCAATTCAGTTCTTTTTGTCAGAAATCGTAGGTCTTATTACATCTAACTTGTTTCCTAGCAGGCTGGTAATAGGGGTCTTGTAAGATAATGGAAGATCCCTTGATAACCCATATAAAATGTCTTACACGTTTGAGGCCTGTTTATTATACATTTTTTGAGACAGGGTCTCACTTTGTTGACCATACCGGCCTCAAACTTGTAAACCCCCTAGTTTGCTCCCACAAGAAGCTAGGACACAGGCTACCATACCCAGCTTATTTAAAAATTTAAAACCTTATTTTTAATTGACAAGAAGTATAATTAAGATATACAACTGAATGTTTTAAAATCTGTTCATGTTGTGGAATAGCTAAATTGATCTAATGAGCATATATAGGACCTAACATACTTAGCATTTTTTGGGGTAGAATACATGAACTCTACTCTCTCAGTGCTTGACAAATGCACTATCATTCTTATTATTTTCTTCCTCCTAGCCATCTGTTTTGAACCTCCAAGGCTCCCTGCAGCTCCTAATCAGCAGTCTACAAACGAAGCCTCCCTGGTAACTGAAGTCTCAAAATATTGATGTGCTCTGACCCTTGCAGGCAGAATAGGTTTCTCTGAAGTCACCTCGTGATTGTCTGTAGCGTGTATTTTAGAAACTGCACAGGCCCATGATAACTGGTTGGGGTCTCTGTACCAGTTTTTCAGAGAAGATCGTTTAGATCTCAGAGCATATCATTAAAAATTACATCTATCTGATGATGGCTATCTTAACATATGGTATATTAAATCATATTTACAAACTGTTAAAGTATATTTAAAATGGTGAGTCATCCTTAAATATACAGCAACATGTTTGTGTTTTCAAGTGCAATATTCCTGAGTATTAAGAGTTCTGTATACTGTATAAAGGCTGCTGGCGGTGATGGGAAGACAGGTCCAATTTGTAGCCTCTGACTCCTAAAGCAAACCTCAATTATATGTTGAGGCCCAGTGACGAAGCCTTTTTTGATATTACTGCCTTATGTAGACCCCTTTGCTGTCTTCTGTGTCCTTAAATGCTTTACTCTTAGGCTAGTCAGATATGAACCATGGAAAAGTAGGTTGTACTTTGGGGGCATATTTGCCTGTGCTATCCAGCACTCTTTTGTACAGCAGTTTCATAAAGTGCTCCTTTGAACAGCTTCTTGGACTGTATGTATACTTTTGTTGGTTTCTGGGCTTTATAAAAGCCTGAGACTGGTTATCTTAATTAGGGTTTCTATTGCTGTGAAGAGACAGCATGGCAATGGCAACTCTTAAAAAGGTAAAACATTTAATTGGGGCTGGTTTACATTTTGAGAGATTTAGTCCATTATCATGGTGGGACATGGTGGCATGCAGGCAGATATGGTGCTGGAGAAGGAGCTGGGAGTTCTTCATCTTGATCCACAGGCAATAGGAAGTGAAATGTGACACTAGGCATAGTTTGACCATATATGAGGCCCTAAAGCCCACCCTCACAGTGACACACTTCCTCCAACAAGGCCACACCTACTCCAACAAAGCCACACCTCCTAATAGTGCCACTCCCTGAGTTTATGGGGGCCAATTACATTTAAACCACCACACTGGTACTCACCTGACTATTGTTGAGTTGCTTCCTGGGCCCCAAATTTTGACCATGCCTTCTTGGAGGTTACAGCCCACCTCCCTGTTGCTTTAAGCCTGCCAGAGGACTCACTAAAGCCAGAGGTGACCATTTGCAGAGGAGCATGGGCTTAGCTAAAACAGTGGAATGGTTCACCTGTCTCATATTAATTAGTGACTAAGGGAATTTTCATTAAGGGAAAGAATGTAGGGAGAATCCTTGGAGAAAGTGAACCAATAAGGAAACCGACAAGGAATGAATATGTTTTCCAAGTAACAGTGTCCCTTTCCATTGAGCACCATCCCTGAGCTGCAAATGGTACTGGAACTATGGAGAAAGTTAGTAAGAGATCAAGCTAAGGTGTAGACATTGTGCCCATAGGTTCAAATGATTGCAGGCAGAGCTACCTCAGACCATACTCGATCATCATTTTTTGTCTTAAAATTGGTTTGGTAGTTCTTTCCAAAAGTTTCCTCCATGGATTGCCTGTTTTTGGAAGAAGTTTGCAAGCCAAGTTTGATTGAATGTAAGTTTAATCATTTGGTTTGTGGTACATACACCATAATCCAAAGGCTTGGCCCCATCTGCAAACCATTTCTAAAAAACTAAAGGTATTCAATGTTCAAGATGAGGTTGATACAAAAGGCATTCATTCCATGGTTGAGACCCGGTGGAACCCCCAAGAGATAAATAAGGAGCATTTTACTCCGAGTTCCCTACTCAACAGAGCACTCCCTCATTACTTCATGAGGCCAGCAGTTTACATGCTATTCAAACCATAACTACTCTATGAGGTGTAGACCTCGTTCTTGCTATTTTTTTAAACAGATAATTTAATAGATAAATAAACAGGTTCCAGAGAGGTAAAGTGACTTGCCCAAGGTCACACTGTTGTACTATATGAGGGAGTCAGGATTTGAAGTAGTTAGTATGTGGCACATGGCACTGTTTCTAGTAATGAAAGGTCTGTTTTATAATTAAACCAAGTGGCCTTTCGCATATTTTGCATTCATTTCTGACATTTTGTAGTGGGAAATTTCAAATATACAAAAATGGGAAGGAATGTTACATAAAATACTCAAACACCTATCACCTAGATTCTACTGTTAACATCTTACTATACTTTCCTTTAAAATACAAAATATTTTTATTCTTTGAGAGTTTCATACAACATATTTTGATCATCTTTTTATTATTTTTTATCATGATCACAGTTTCCTTCCCCTCCATCCTCTCCTCCCAGTTTCTTTTCTCAACCTCCCCTCTTCAGCGCCCCTCATCCACACCTACTCCTTTCTCTTCAGAAAGGGGCAGGCTTCCCATGTATAGCAGCCAGCCCTGATATGTTAAGTTGCACTAGGACTAGGCACTTCCTTTCTTATTGAGGCTTGAGGAGGTAACACAGTAGGAGGTGGTCCTCTGGCTCTTACAATCTTTCTGCCCCCTGTTCCATCATGTTTTCTGAGCCTTATGTGTGGAAGTTGTATTCAGTGTGTTAATTGGGAATGGGCACGTCATGGTCAGTTGATCTCTTCATTTTGATCAGTTATGGCTTTCTGTAATGGTCTCTGTCTTCTGCAAAAAGAAGCTTCCTTGATGAGGGAGTGAGAGCCTCACTTATCTTTGGCTATAAAGATATGTATTTACAATACAGTTAGAAACTGTACACTTTCCTGGTTTAGGAGTGACATTAGTAGGTTCTTCTTTAAGATTCATGACCTCAACCAGCCATGGACAGCTGGCTAAGTTTTTAGTGCCAGACATAAATTTCCTTGTATTGAGTGTACTTTGGATCCAATTAAGTGGCTGTTGGTTACCTCTGGGATACACGTACCACTATTGCACGTTTTGGAATATCTTTCTGTGCTGGTCACTGTTGTGGTCTGTAGACTTTACAGCTGGATAGAACTATTGATTGTTTTTCTCCCTTGGCAGCTTGCATAACTCCTTCCAATACTATGTGAGGGCTAGTCCTCAGAGAGGAGGTGCCCAGGTCAAGTCCAGATCAATTTCTCTGTCTTCATCAATAGGGACTTACTTTCAATATCTGGGAAGCAATTAAGGTCAGAGCAAAAGCCTATATTGTTATGTAGGTCTTTTGAATTCCCTTGACCAACAACTCAAGAGGAGGTTTCTCTTGCCTGGCACTGGAGATTTACTTTCATTATCATAGATCTGTTTACCTGTTGATTTACTCCACTTAGTAGCTTTATTATTTTCTGACATATTTCTAAGTAAGTTAAGAACTGGTCCCCACAAAACTTCAGTATGTGTTATTTACCAGTGTTCAATGTTTAGAATTCTCTTTTTTTTTTGAGGTAAAATTTATATATAATGAAATAACACAAATCATAAATGTATCAAAAGTGTGAGTTTTGATATACTATGTATATGTGTACCCTAAATCTCCATTAATACATAAAATGCTACCATCACCCCAGAAATTTTCATGTGTTGATTTTTATTTTTTTTTTTTGAGACAAGGTCTCACTGTGTAACCATGGTTGGCCTGGTATTTGCTATGAAGACCAGGCTGGCCTCTGCCTTTCATGCATTGATTTGAATTAACTATGCTATGTGACTTTTCTAACAGAAACAGCAGTTTTACTGGCAGCCAGAAGTAGTTGATTAACTCTAAGGCTGTGCTTAGATCTCTTTTTCTGTCTTTACTAACTGATACTGTAGGGGAGAACCAGGTGGCATTTAATAAGATTTGGCACTCAGTGCCCTTCACTTTGATAATTAATTTGCCCAGAAGCATTTCTTTTTCCTATTTAAGTAGACATTATGATTAAATATATCAGTTTAGATCAGGATGAAACAATAATTGTTTTATTTAATTGTAATTTAATGTTAGTAGGGTTTAAGGACCGGCATTAAGTGGTTGTCCTTTTATCTATGTATGTTTCAAAGTAAAACATAATGCTGCTAAACAGAAAATATTCCTGGCTCAGTTTGTAGTGTGAGCCTTAGTTAGAATGTTCAGATTCACATTGAGGCTAATGGCTAACATATTCACAGAATGCTCAAGAGTAGTGTGTGTATGTCTGAGTAGCATTTAGATGAGAAACCCTTTGGCTTATTTGAAAAAGGACTATAAGAGCAAACAAGCTGAGTTATCCACTTGAAACCTAGCCTCTGATTATAGTTGTTCTTTAGTATCCATGAAGGATCAGTTCCAGAAATCCTCCAAATACATACCAAAAGTCTCGGGATGCCCAAAGTACTTCATATATAAAGGCATACTGTTTGCATAGGACCTGCATGTCTCCTTCTGGATACTGAAAAGCATTTCTAGTTACCCAGGACACCTAATACACTGTACATGCTGTGTAAATGATTGTTATATTGTATTATTGGGGAATAATATAAGAGGAGACATTAAGAAGAATCTTCAAACCTGAGACAGTTCTTCACTCTTTGAATTACTTTTAGCCTACAAATGGTTGAATCTGCCAATGTGAACTTGATGGAGTTTCAAGTCCAACTACAATTTGGTAAGAGTCAAATGACTCTATGATCCTCGGATTTTGAGAGACATTATAGGCTAGATTAGCAGAGATAATGGTGGCTAATCCTCATCCTTAGTGAACATGCCTGTGGCTTTCGTTTTCTTGGTTAATGGCATTGTTGCTGATTGTCACTAAGCATCCCCAAGAGAATGTCTAATCCATGGATTTTTCACACTTTAGCACTCATCAAAATCACCTAGAGGAATGAAAACACACATTACTGGCCCTACCCCAGAATTTGTGACTCAGTAGACATTGGGGAGGTTGATTTCCTTTTCCAACAAACATCCAGGAGACACTAACGCGGCTGTTCTAGAGATAACTCTTTGAGAACTACTGTTGTCAGGAAGGAATGAGCTAGTAAATGAATGAATTAATGGGACTTTTTATTCCAGGTCACATTTTTTCCCTTCTATAATATCCTCCAGAGCTGTTTATGAAGAGAACAGGCAAGGCCCTTGGCTTTTGCAAAGTTTTGAGTGGGGGAGGACACAGAGTAATCTATACAGGAGGAATTTCAGTTTGTACTGGGCTTTTCACAGTCCTAACTGATCTTGTTGTAGACAAAGAAAGAATCCAGGCCCACAAACAACACAGTACAGTTTTAATTAACTCTCTCCTGTGTCAGACCCCTCAGAAAGAGATAATATGTGGCTATGGAGACCATATATCCCACATTTCCCAGGACAGCTCTGATTTCACATACTCTGTCCTTTCGTCCCTATAAATATAATTGCTAGACCATGTCCTGCTTTGGGCTCAGCAAATATTGTTCCCATATGCATGGCCTAGGGGCCCTGGCAAGTCAAAAGTAAGCCTTTTCTTTTTCTTTTTTCCCCTTTAGATTGTGGGGCCAGAGTACAGGCTTGGCTCATACAAATGTCTGAAAAGTTGGGTGAATTTACACATTTGGGAGGAGCAGTAAGCTGCTTGTTGCTCTTATTTTCCACTTACGTATGGCAGTGACCCTTCTCAAGATCTTGGAATGTTACAGAGAAGAAAAGTCTAGGTACTGGTGGGGGGGCATGTCCTGAATTTGGACTTTCAGCTGCCTCTTAGTTTTCCCCTCTACCGCTGGAAGAACCACTTCAAAGAATATTCCATAGCCGTCATTGACTGACTGCTCCACTCCATCTAATATTTATCTACCTTTCCTGGCAGGAAGTTCTTTCTTCTTGCTATCATAAGACCTCTTATTACAATTTCAATTTCTCCCCCAACCCCATTTTCAATCAAACTGAGAACAGTTAGCCTTCATCCTCTAAATCCTTTAAATCCTTTATGTGCCTAAAAGTCATATTTAAACCATCCTTTCTGCGCCCAGATTTAACTGTCCTTGCAGCTCCTTTATCTTGCCTGCACACAGCTCACTTGCCAACTGTTTAATCATCTTTGCCATAGGAAAGTGACTCAGGCAATCTGGGCGAAAAGTGCAGCAAAGCCGAAAGCCTTACGGCTTGTGCTAATAGGCATGTGAAATGTTTAGTGGAGACTATTTTCAAGCACACAATTGTGAGCAATTTAAGGTGGACTGTACATGGAACCCATTTCCTCTCGTGGCTCCCCCAACAGGGCCTCTCCTTAGCAGCTGAAATGAGTTAGCAGCAATCAGTGCAGAGTAGGAATCCTGTGGTTTTTTGCCCCTCCCTCCTGCTGGTACTATGGCAGCTAGTCTCTTTAAATGAGCTTTCTCCCTCGGAGAGCCAGTAAGTGGGACTTTAGAATTGGTTAGACAAAGGATCTAGCCCTCACCTTTGCCAAAGAATAGGAGTTACTAGTGCTGAAGCTTTACTGGGAGTTTTCAAAGCAATTGAGGAGGACTGGGGTCGGTGGTGAACAGGGATGGGTGAGAACAATCAGGGCAGGAAATGATGCATCTCACCATTGGAAATTGTGTTTTTGCAAGTTGATCAGGGTTTGGTTTTGTTTTTTGTGTACTTGGCCTTTTCCTACTGTCCTAACCCAGTCAAAGTGATGACAACAGTCTGTGGCAGCTGAAGGCCAGTGGGGTTTTGAAAACAGAGGAAGGCCATTCATTACGCACTGGCATTCTTTGTTGGGCAGCTTACCTGCCCGTGGTGAGATGTGTTCCTAGGCTGCGGCGAGGTTCTAGAGGTCTGCTCTGTAGGTAGTGCTGCAGTGCGGAGCCAGGGCTCTTGGCCATCAGAATAATGTTGATCTAGCTGATGGCACTACCGGAGAAAGGGCGAGAGCCAACTGCTATTTCTTCTCATCTCTTCTCTGCTGGCTCTTCTGTTTTAATCAAATCTTTAAAACTCTTCTCATTATAACTGCTAGCCAAGCAATTTGTCTCTGCAAAACTGCAGAGGCCATTAATATGTCATGGCATACAAATGGAGGAGGAGCAGGAGGAGGAAGGGGAGAGGAGGGCCAGGCTTCATCCAGGCACATCCAGACAGGAACAGAAAATGTCTTGGTGTGGGGGTAGGGAGAACAGTTTGATTGAAGCATTAGCTACCTTGGCTTTGGGCCAAGGCAAATTGCCAGAGAACCATTAAACTCTGTGTAATTCCATATAATTCACAGCAGCCACAGGTAATTTGGATCAGACCTGACAAAACTTCACTATCACTTATTGTCCATTAGTGCCAAATGCACACTGCAGATATTAGATAGTCTAAGTTATATCACGGTGTCCATATTTTCTGAACACCAAACCAGGAAATATGGCTTGATAAAGGAACATTTTCTGACCTGTGAATTTGCTTATATGAAAACCTCATAAAGGCAAAAACATGAAAATCACTAAGGTATAAAATTCTAAATCTACTGAGCAAATGGCCTTTAAATAAGAACTATTGGCACATGAAGTCAGATTCGGACAAACTCTCCTTCAAACATTGGAGAACCCCCCAAACACAACTTTTAGGAGTCTAAAGGAACTGGTTAAGAACTGACTCAACTTAAAACCTAGTTTATACTCATGGTCTGTATTTGCCGTTAAAATTTTCAAGAAATACTAGATTGAAGCAGTCTGTCGTAATGGCTATCTACCGGCAGGTAGAATACATGTTACTTTGAATTTCCAGATGTTGGGAGGAGTTAAGTCTCCCAGTATTCATGGTTACTTTGTAAAGGCTTATATATTTGTTTCATTGATATCCCAAGGCTTGGAATGTTAAAACTAAGGAGAATCTTATTTTGGCCCACGGTATTATTGCAGTGTACCTAAGTTTCCTTAAAGGCTTCAAACCTAACATTTAATCTTTGGGCAATTCATGACAAACAAGGAATGTTTACCTCAATGGTAATTATCCTGGAATATTCTGAGCCGATAACTATGTGTGTGTGTTGGGACTGTATGGAAGGAGCTCTGTAAAACAGCATAGTCAGATCATGTTGAGCTTCTGATATGCTATTTACATTGTAAGAATCATGCTTAGTCTGTCTGGCTTAATTAATGAACATGAATAGCAGATATTAATGGTAAGTTGAAGTTTACCACAAGTCCCAGGAAGAAGGACTGAGATAGACAGAAGAACTAGGAGGACACTAGGGAGGACAAGGCACACTAGGCGATCACAAATGCCTTGGGGGGTGGTGAGAGAAGTGGAGGTTTAGGAGGGGTTGAATGATCACCAGAGTGATCTTCCCTGTGAAGAAAACTTTGTGCCAAGGGGTGTGGAGTCTGCTGTCAGAGGGGCTCCATTAGTATTGGGTAAGGGACAAGGCTCTACATGTGAGCTTAAGGTTAGAGAAATGCAAATAAGCAGGGACAGGAGCTAAAAAAAATATGTTTCTCTTTTTGTCTGAACTTAACCCCTAAAGCAGAAAGAATTGCTGGTTCCCCAGATCTGGACTTGAAATGCCCATCAGTTTCTCCTTTTTTTTTTTCCTCAAAGCTAATCCTAGCCTTAGAAAAGAAAATGATGTCTGCTGTAAGAATAATCCATGCCTTACACATCTCACTGAGCAGGAAAGAGATGGTGTGTCATTTCCCAGTCACTATGTGAACAGGAAGCTCAGAACTGACAGTGTGATGGCTCACTTGCTCCTAGATTTGCAGCTCTCTGTGAAAGCAACAGCAAGTGTGGCAGTTTAATTTAAAGATAGATCTGTCCTGAGGCAAATAAAGAATATTACTGTTATTGCCTTCACACTGTACACAGATGCCCGGCTCTGCTGTCTTTCTGTGAGAGCCTTTTGCTTTGGTAGCCCAGCAGAGGATGTGAGGAGGTTAAATGATTCTTTTAGTCATCATTGTCCACTGACCAGAGGGATACACGTCGACCAGAGATTCAGATCCCTGCTGGGGAAAGGAAGGGGGCCCAGATAGGAGCAAACAATATTTTGGGTGTGGAATACAGACATCCAGCTCTGGAAAGCAGAAAGCAAGCTCCATTTCACTTCTTCCACATCTGGGGGAGCAACTCAAGTAGCTAGTAAAATGATCAAGTGGTTTCTACTGAGCAGAGCAGGCCAGTGGGTTCCACAGACAGCCTGTAATCTCTCCCCTGAAGATTACTTAATATATTAGTCTTTTTTCAGTTAGAAATGACTAATGCTGGGTTTGTACACTCTTTAGAAACTGTATTTGGCTTTTTTGCATAATAGGCTATGAATAATGGCTTCAGAGAACTAGCATTGAGTTATTCAGTGAGCTTGGCTTGTGAATAGTTCAGATTCCAAATAGTTAATCATATCCACTTAGATCAGAAGGTCATTTCTATTTCATTACATCCAGAAAGCTATTTTAAAATAGGTTTTGATCAAATCAATTAAAAGTTTTCATATTAACTATAGGTTGGTAGTGTAGAAATAAAGATTATATTAATCCAAGGAGTATTATTGCCATCTCTCTAAATAATCTGTTAGACTTTAACACATATTCTTGTTTTAATTTAAACAATTCATAAATGTCGATGAATTGATATGTCAGTATAGTTTCTTTTGTTTTTTGTTGTTGTTTTGTTTTGTTTTTTGTGATCCTGGGGCTGATTCTCACAGCCGTATATATATTACACAATTGCTCTCCTATTGAGCTATATACCTAGTGGACAGTATTTTTATGCTGGATTCTATGTAAAATAATGCTGGTCCTTATAGTCTCATAGGCATATCCTCATAGTGCTATCTTCATGTTGGAGGATATTTAGGGTTTCTGGTTTATCCCAGATAGTTTTAGCCTAATATAGAGGCTCTGATCATGCACGTGTAGAGTGAACGCTAATGATAACTTCTTCTAGAAGACAGTAGGCCAAATTTTAGTATCCAGGTATATATCTTTTCTTTGGTTTCTTCTACCCCAGTCCTCTCTACTCCTTCACTACCACATCAATTTTGTAAGTTTCCTTGATCATTTATACTACTTTAGTTACAATCATACCAATAACCAAGAATCATGGGCAATCCAGTGAGAGGCCAGTAATGATGCCTGAGCAGACTTAGTTATCTGTATGACTTGGCCTGCTAAGCTTAAGCTTCTAGGGATAGGTGTTAGTAATGCTGATGTATCTGGGATAGACAAGAGGAGCAGCAGACAGTGACTCTGATAATCACTGAGGACTGATCCTGTATTTAGAATATGCCAAGATAGAAAGTGACAGGAACTGTAAGACAAAACAAAACCTTTAATCTGTACCAGTAGGAAGGTAAAGAAAATGAAGTGTTGATCCTTGTGTCTCTTTCCAACTGAAAGTATCAACCCTGGGGGCAGGTGTGGATGAAAACGCTCTCAAAACAGAGAGAATTATGGAATGTATCAATTCATACAGTAAATCCCTATTATGGAAGCTGACCATTTATAAGAAATGGTTTGTCTTGCAGAAATATAAGATGCTTACTCTAGAAATCTTTAATTTTTTCTTAAAAATTAAGGACTGATTTACATACAGTAAAACACACAAGTCTCAATAAATGTTAAGAAATATATATATATATATATATATATATCCATATAATCAACAGTTGGATGATTATGTATACTGTTTCTAACACCCCCAGCAGATTATTCACATCTTCACAATCGTAGTTAACTAATTTTCAAAGTTATCATCATTTTTTTTTAGTTTTAATTATGTGTGTCTTTGTGTGAGTATATGTATATGTGTGTGAATACAGTTAGTTACCTGTGGAGGTCAGACAAAAGCATTGGATCCCCTGGAGCTGGAGTTAGAGGTAGTTGTGACCCACCTGAAGTGGGTACTGGGAACCAAACTTGGATCTTCTCTAAGAGCAGTAAGCACTCTTAACCACTGACCCATCTCTCCAGCCACCGTTGATTAGCTTTTACTGTTCCTGACTGAGTCATATTGAATCATGTAACAGTCTGCACTCTTTCACTTAACACAATATGAGGTTCCTGAGAATCATGTGTTTGATTGTTATATAGTATGTTATTTTGTGTAAATATATCTACTAATGGACTTCTAGGTTGTTCCTACTTTTCCTTTGTTGTGAATAAGCAAATTTTTATGAACACATGCATGTTTTCCTTGGGTATTCCTAGGTATATTTGGATGTAGGAGTTTCTAGAGTAGTTGTAGAATTGTGGATTCCTGCTGGCAATATTGAGAGTTCAAATTGCTTCTTATTCTTTCCAGGAGCTAGTATTTTCAGTCTTTAAATTTTTTTTGCCATTCTACAGGATATGTGGTGATATTTTTCTGTGATTTAAGATTACATTTCCATGATCAGAAGTTATACAGAACATATTTTCCTATGCTTGTTTGACATACGGCTCTCTTGTTGAGCAGAGTACTTGCTCATATATTGTGCCAGTTATTAATTGTCTGTTTGTTGAAGATTTCAGTATTCTAAGTATATAATATAATCTAGTCTCCTTTATTTAAATGTTTTCATGCAATATATTTTGGTCATGTTTTCCCTCCCTCTACTCCTCCCAGATATTCCTCACTAGTCCTTTGTCAGATACGTGTTATGAATATTTGCCCACCTTGTGGTTTGTCTCTTTACTTTATTCAGTGTCACCTTTGATGAAATACAATTTTCGGTTTCTTTTGTGGTTTCTGACTTCTGTATCCTGACCAAGAAGCCTCTTCCCACTTCAAGGGCACAAGACATATTCCTATGTATTCCTCTACCAGCTTTATTTTGTAACTCTCTATGACCTATTTTTATCTAGTAAACGTTTTTATCTATAAAATTATTTTCAACATACATACCCAATATAAATAATTTTATTTATGGATAATATAATGTTCAATAACGTTCATATCAGCAAAAGACTTTAATCATAAATAAAACGCTTGAATTAATAAAGTGCAAACAGATCCCAGTGAGCATGCCTGCTAATAAGGGAAGAGACCTTAAATTCATTCTAGTGCAATCATGTTTGTCTTTTCTTACCTAGCCCATAAAGGGAATGGGACCATCTGCGTTGGCAGGAACAAAAACCATCTCACTTTTGGTTGCTGATCCAGGGTCACTGCTTTTAAATGCCTTGCCCCATACTTAGCACCTAATTCCTAGAGCTGAGCTTGGCTCTGGGCTGACTGAGGTTTTGGCAAAGATGCTGAGAATTTGACTTGGACTAATCCCTGGGGAAATTTAATGATTCAGAGCATTGAAGTCCTTTGTTGTGAGGCTTTGTAAACTAGGTGGTGATTAAGCAGTTGGGGAAGATGGTGTTGTCCTAAGGGATAGATGATACCACGAGTCACATCAGAATTCCATTGACTCAAGATCAGCAGAGTCCTTGGGCCAGATCCCTAGGGCAACTTCTTGTAGGATTCGGTTACCTGCATCTTAGCTGGTAAAGGGCAAGAATGACTTCTCCACTGGTGTCTGTTTCCCCACTTCAGCTATTTATGTGGATTATTGCTTGGAAATAGGACTTCTTACATATTTTTAAATTGGTTGTTCTTTAATTAACATGTATCTAAAAGACAGAGTTTTGTTTTTTGATTTGTCTTTATGGGATAACATAAGGAAGATGAAATTGGGCACAACAGAAATTTTTTCCCCTAGGCTGTTTTGGTGATTGAGAGAGGAATTTGAGAGACAAGGTAGACAGTGTGTATAAACTAGAATCAAAGTGTTGAAAGCCATGGCAAAGAGATTGCAGAGGTTTCAAAGCCCACATCTGCTCTTTGCAGGGCACCCTGATTAATTTCTCCGGGCATGAAGAGATCTTAACAGATAGCATCAGTGAAGAGAGGGAAGATCAGAAATAGTCCACATTCTGAGGTTTGCTTATGATTTCACACTAAATTTCAGAAGGAGTAAGGACTTTATCTGTCTTTGGTGAGCATATTTCTTAATAGTTGAACTTGCCAAAGCCAGTTTACCCTCATCTCTACATTTCATTCTACTGATCTACCAAAACAGGACAGATTGCTGAACATGTGTTTGAGTGTTATTAAAAACTTGAATGTCTTTCAAAGATGAGATATTCTGTGAATGACTTTTTAGCATCTTTGAAATATATGTATCTTTGTAGGGACTAATCTTTTCTGTTTATTTGCAGAAACAATCTATCAACTAACAGGTATGGTTTTTACCTTCTTAAAAAGGTGGACAAACTGGTAGAATAAGGATTATGGTCTGATAATTTGGCCAGAATCTTAGAGAATTGACCAAGAAAGTTTCGTTTGACGCCTATAATTACTTATATTTTTTAAATAGAAAGCAGAGGTAATCATAGTCACATCACATATTTACAATTGCTACATCTTCTTAATGAACTGTTGTTTCCTTTATTAATATGTAATGGTCTTTATCTTTTCTAATTTTGGTTTGAAGTCTATTTTATCAAATAGCAAAATAGCCACACTGGCTTGTTTCAGCTTCTAATCATGTGGTAGGTTGACGTCCATCTTTTGATTCTCAGTCTATGAGTATCTTTAGTCCTAATGTTTATCTTAGAGACAAGAGCTGGTTCCATCTAGTTTTGTTTGGTTTTTGTTTTTAAGTCCAGTGAGCCTGTCTGTGTCTCCTTGTTGGTGAGTGAAGACCATTCATAGTTAAGGCTATTACTGAGAGATGTTTACTAGTTCCTATTATTTTGATGATTACATTTCTGGTTGCCTGAATTATTGTTTTTGTTTTTGTTTTTGCTTTCTCATGCATTAGTGTTAGGGGTTTGCTGATTTACTGTGTTGGATGGGATGGATTCTTGCCTAGCTCTCTTTTTTTTGTTTATCCTTCTCATGAAACTAATTCTTTCCCCATGTTTAGCATTTCTTTTGGTATCTTTTGCAGTACTAGTTTGATTGTCATGAACAGCCTTGGCTTGTGATTGTCTTGAAGTGTCCTTATTTTTCCATCAATTGTGAATGATAAATTTGCTGGATATAGCAATCTTAGCTGTTAGTTGCTTTCTGTACTTGGAATATGTCATTTCATGCTTTTCTGGCTTCAAGCATCACTGACAAGTGATCTGGTGTTACTCTGTCATTTCTGTTTTTGTTGGAGAGTTATTCTTTCCCTTCATATAGCATTTAGTATTGTTTATTTGATATCTAATTTTTAGATTTTATTTTTAATTTAAATTTTTATTTAATTTTGAGAATTTCAAACATGAGTACTGTATTTACATCCTTTCCATCCCCCTCTTTCTTACTCCTCCCATGTTCCCCTTCTCCCTCTCTAATTATTGACATTTTCTTTAATTATTATTGTTTTATATATATATATATATATATATGTAACCTATATCCATCCTCTATATCTATCCTATCCTATTTATCATCTGTCTATATCTATCTATGGAATTGTCTAACAATCAATCATCAGGTAACTACTGAGTCTATTTAGTCCTACTGATATATATATGTGTGTGTTTCTGGTTGTCTACTAAGGATAACCTATCAGGAAGCTCATCCGTGGAGAACACTGATTCTCCCTTTTTCAGGCATTTTCTACAGCTCTTCATCTAGGGGTGAGTGCTTGCAAGCTTTCACCCATCTGAGTTGGCATGTTCACTGGTGTTGTCATAATGCAAGTCTTGTGTAATGTGACTTTATTGATGAGATTTCATGGGTGCAGCTTCCCTGTCCTGTGTAGAAGACACTATCTCATCCCCTGGCTCTTACAATCTTTCCTTCATCTGTGATGTTCTCTGAGCCTTAGATATAGGGGTTGTGTGTTTTAGATTTATCAATTGGGGATGGGCACTACACACTCAGTTATTCTCTAAATTTTGACCAATTGTGAGTTTCTGTAGTAGTCTCCATCTGCTGCAAAAAGAAAAGCTTCATTAACATTGGATGAGAGCTACACACACACACACACACACACACACTCACTCACTCACTCACTCACTCACTCACTCACTCACTCACGGATAAGTGTTTAGAATATAGTTAGAAGTTATACTGGTTTAAGAAATTTGCAGTAGTAAGTTCTTCTCTATGGTCCATAACCTCACCAGCAACTGGTAGTTAGAAATTGACAATGCCAGGCATGAATTCTCTCCTGTGGATCAGACCATAAGTCCAATTAAATAGTTGTTGATTATCCCCAAATATAAATGCTACTACTGTACCACTGGAGACATCTTTCCATGTTGGTCATCGTTGTGGTTCATGGGCTTTACAGCTGGGTAGGAATACTGGCTGGTTTTCTACCTTGGTAGCTTGCATAGCATCTTTGGACAAATTGAGAGGTAGTCTTCAGGAAGAGGCCTCCAGGTTAGTTCCAGATCGATTCCATGGATTCATAGCTTTGGTATTTTGATCATGTCCTGGAGTTCTTGATTATTGTGATCATTTTTATCTGGTTTTGTCCTCATTGGTACTTGAGTGTAGTATTTCTTTGACCTTGTACTTTATCCCTGATAGTCTTTCTTCTGCTTGGTTGAGTCTATCAATGCTGCTTTCTACTGTGTCTTTTATTTGGTTGCTTGAGCTTTTCATTTTTAACGTTTCTAATTTCTTCCATCTAAAATATCAATTTCCTTGCTGACTCTTTCAAATATGTTGCTGATTTTCTCATCCACTTTGAATTTTTCCTCTATGTTGCTGACTTTCCTCTCTAGTCTTCCTCCTCTGTATTCTTACTTTTTCCTTACTAAGAACATTAGCAAGTGTTTTTTATAAACAAATGTGCATTTTAGCTGCTGACCTGGAAGTTTAGCTGTCAAAAGGCCAAATAATCAATAGAAGAATCGGAAATGGAGCTGGGAGGAGATAGAGTAGAGGGGAGAAACATTAATGCAAAACAACCCCAAAAGTCCTGATGGGTAAAGAGTTAGTTATACAGCCTAATAAATAACCTGCCTCTAGAGAGTGACGAGGTTGAGGTTTTACTTCAATCAAATGGAACCTTATTTCCTTATCTGGATACATTTGGGATCTGGGATTGTGCTAGGTAACAAAAATTCACTTGTTTCTCATCTGAACATCTTCATACTTGTACTAAAGTGGCCTTACTACACTCAATACATCTTTTCTGAGGAATACTATGCTGGTGACTGAAAAGAGATTTGGAATACAGAAAGGGCAAGCAGTTGACCTACAACTCTAGTTAAAAAACAAATAGTCCCTACCTAAATGCAGAAAATGGCAGCCAAAATAGCAATGTGAAAGCTTTGATTGCAGCATTAATTAAGCATTTTAGTTTAAAAGGTTTTTTTTCCTGCTTGTGGCCTGGAATGAGCAAGTATCTTTTAGATATAACTGAATATTTAACCAGAGGATCTACTTGCCATCAATATATATGGAAGAGACAGCTTTCTATGGGTAGCAATAATATGGATAATTGAACTGTATGAATACAAAATATGTAGAGTTAATTAAGACTAATGTGCATCAGTGGAGAAAACCCTATTAGCATTCATTAGTTAGTCCTGTTTATGATTATTTCTTAACTGTCAGAAAGCTAAAGGCCTCATGCAAGCCAGAAGAATGAGTCATTCAGACTGTTTTTCTGAAACTCAACTATAGTACTTTACTTCAAATTTCCCCTTAATGTTGTTGTTGTTGGTGTAGTTTTTGAAACAGGGTCTCACATAGCTCAGACTGACCTTGAACTCCTGATTCTTCTGCCTTCCCTTCACATGGCTGAGTAGGTAATTTTTTAAGGCAGGCAGCAGTGTCTGTGAAGCAGTAATGCTAATGACAATGGAAACAAGAGTATAATCCTAATTAATTTCTTGAGAGTTAGTCCCTATTTGCCATTATTAGGTTGTTTTATAGTGAATGGTTGCCAGGTACTGGAAAAAGTGTGTGTGTGTGTGTGTGTGTGTGTGTGTGTATGTGTGTATGTGTGTGTCAGTTGGCTAGCCTGTGATTTTCAGAGGTTATTTTTTTAATGTTGAGTTAGCAACAATATATTTGATAAATCTGTAATTTAATCAGAATTTCAATTTATTTAATGGGGTTTAAAAATCCTGAATTAGTATTTTTTTTTCTTTGAACTCAAAAGATTCTACCTGACAGTTCACAAAGCAATATTCTGACTTTCGTGATGTGGGCAGGGATTCAGGGAGGGGGTGTGATAAAACACTGAGAGAAAGATTCGAATGAAAAAAGTATAAATATAGCCTTGGTAAGAGTCAGCCCCCAGTGATAACTTGCTCAGAATCTTCCTTCCCCTGAGAATTATATGATTTGATCATTCTTACTTACCATATTACCCAAAACACTTAATGTGGGTGGGCTGGATTTTTATTTAATATGATCATGTTAGTGGGCATTTAAACTTTAGACAAGATTTCCCATCTGGGGTTAGGAGCTAAGAGCTTTGTTTATTTGTGTATCTCTACCACTCAGTGGGTTTGTTGTTTTGTACATACGAAAATACATTAAGTACTTGGGGAATAGGTTAATGATGGATGAGATGACCCCATTACTGTAGATAGAATTAATACTCTAACAGGGGGAAATCACATTTGTGGTAAGTGGGATATTATGTATAAAATTTGCTATAAACTTGGGTCTTTGGTGCCATTCTGCTTGGCTTTTGCCTATCCAAGTGGCTATTGCTTCTACTTTTGTTTGCAGAGTCCCGCAGCCTGAAAGCATCTTTGCCGAGATTACCCTGGTGATTCAGAATGCCTAAATTGTGGTGGATTAATAACACATTCCCAGTTTTTACTGACTGTCCATAGGCGAGTACTATGCTAGGAATATGTTGAAGAGACAATGACTTTGTACTTACTTCATATGTTTAGAGTTGGGCATTCTGACCACTGAATATTGAGCTAGAGGTCGCCATCAAGGTTTTCAGCATCAACCCTCTTGTTATAATAATCAGCTAAGAACTCAGAGCTCCCAAACAAATGACATAAGCATCCTGTGAGGTGAGTGCGTTTGCTAGGCACAGTTTGCATATGAGGCAATTTGATTCTAAAGTGTTAGGTAACCATCTCAGAATCTCACAGCTAGAAAGTAGTAGAGCCCCAATCCAAACCCAACTTTGTCAGACTGCAAAGCTGCCTGAAAAGGATTTCCCAGCTTTTGATGGCACTCTGCTGGCTCTAATTTGTGTGCACAGTTTTCAGTGTCATGGGCTACTTCAGCTACACGATGGACTTCCTTCTAAGCATCACTTTCTTTTTTAGAAGTGCTATCATCCCAGATGAACTGTTCCTTCTTTCAGGGATGAATTGCCTTATTGCTGTGTTGCCTCTTTTCTCAAGAGCTTGTTCAAGTTCTGCCTTCAGTAACCAATGGCCTATGATCAACTCCTCAGGTCCTCTTGAAGCTGAATGGAAGAATTTGCCAATCCTACTTGTGGCTACAAGGTTGGGAGAAGTCAGGAAATAAAATTCTGGGGCAAAAGTCCCCTCATGACTTGCTTTCTGTTTTGTTCTATGCAACACAGATTGAAGATGGAGGCAAGGCAGCCTTGTCCCAGAAGATGAGAACTGGCGATGAGCTGGTGAATATCAATGGCACTCCGTTGTATGGCTCCCGCCAAGAAGCCCTCATCCTTATCAAAGGCTCCTTCAGGATCCTCAAGCTGATTGTCAGGAGGTAAGGCACAGGTGCAGAGGCCATTGAAAAGTACTTGATTGATAATCTAGCCTCAATAAAGTGGCATCTCTAGCATTATCATCAAGAAGAGAGGTATTTTCTGTGAACAGAATTGTGCAGACAACTAAAGCAGAATGGACAAAGGGCTGTTGGTTCATATTTTGACACTGTCATATACTCAGTATACCCCTTCAGATAAATGCTTCTTCTGGACTCAACTTATTCACTCTTCTGAGGACCCAGTGACTCAAAACAAGCAAAGCTTTATATAACCCAGGGGTTTTTCCTCTCTCCCCTGTCATTGTTTAACCGTCACATATCTACAGAGATTTAAAAGAACTCTGCTGCCAGCCATGGTAAGCTCTCTGGATGCTATGGCGAATGCCAAGACAGAAATGTTACCTTATATAGTCTCACAGGTGAAAAAAGCATGTATGTTTCAATAAAAATTAATAATATAAAGAAGCAATAAAATGCTTCACAGAATCTTTTGTACTTGTTAAATAGGTTGTTGAAACAGAAATTGTTAATTAAAGAGAAAAGAGGTCATGTCAGAATTCAGTAGGGGTACATTCAAAAGAGGAGGTAAAATTTGAGCTAAAGGGTAGGTGGGATTAGGGAAATAAACCATCAGAAATAGACAGATTTTGGCTCCCTAGCGTTACACGGGCAGAGGAAGGGCAGGGACACCATTGGGTGTGGTCACTCCAGGCTGCTGCCAAAGCATCTGCCTGCTCATGTGCCCTTTGAAAAACGTTTTCGTTGTTTTTTGAGATTATGACATAATTACATCACTTCAGTCTTCTTTTTTCTCCCTCTAAACCCTCTCCCCTTGTTCTCTTTCCAAATCATGGCCTCTTTTTCTGTGAATATTGTTACTGAGACCAGGAGAAACTGTCTTCCCTAGGGAAGAGCACACTAATCGGTTATCTAATACCAAATGGTCAGTTCTGAAAAGATAGACCTACAAACAACATTATATGGAGTTAGCAGGTTGTGTTTATGTATTTATGAACACACACACACACACACACACACACACACACACACACACACACACACACACACACACCTTTTTATTGTGGTGCTGGGGATGGATATAAGGGCCTCCTGATGCTAGGCAATTGCTCTCACATTTGAGCTCCACCCCCAGATCATTTCTTTCATTTTTCTGCAGTATCTCTACTTTGGGCTGCTAGAGCTCAGGTTTTTCCTTTTCGTTGGTCGGTTTCCTTTATCTTATACACATGCCTAAGTTTCTGCATCATTGTTATTATTAAAGAAATATTATCATAGTACATCATATCATATGGTTTAAATTATTTATAATATATTATTATTACAGGAAAAACGTGAATTACATTCCATGATATTTCTCCCTCTGGCTACTGCCGTTTTCCTCCTTTTGTTTCCATTTCATCTCAAAAGCAGAGTCTATCCTTAGTGCATGCACTTTTCTACCTTCTATTTAGCTTTTGAATACCTGCGGTCTGAACTTGGTCTCTATAATTCAAATCGACAAAATGTTGCCTTATTCTTAAAACCAGTAGATTATTTTCAGTCTTCGTCATATATGATTTAAAGAAGACATTTGATACAGTCAGTCTAAATGACAAAACTCCTATGTGAAACTCTGACTTTCAACATACTGTTTACTTCTTTGTGTCCTACCTTTTTGTCCATGTTGTAACCAATTTTGTTTATGACTTGACCATCACTTTGACTGTGCCTTAAGCATTTTGTTTTCAGTATTTCTACCTTTTCTAACTTCATAATATGGAAATTATACTATGGAAAATATCACTGGTTCCTCCTGTTTCAATTTATATCTATATGTGGATGATTCTATCTCTTCTGTCCCAGACCATATAACCAATTTCCTCTTGGACATTTATATTTATTTAGATGTACCTATAGCATTTTAAGTATAGTATGCTGTTCCAAGCCTAATACCTTATTTTCCACCAAAGCTCCCTATCTTGGTGACACTCTAGCAACCAAGCCAGAAGGAGAGCTATCATAAATTCTTCTATTGATCACGCGTAACACTCAGACAATTTATCCAAACAATCTTTCCCTGAAAGAGAAATGATAATAGTTCAGGGTTACATGGGGCATATTATATAGAATTCCATTGGTGTATTGCATGATCTTCTAGTACCTAATATTAGCCATGCCTTTCCAAATATAGGCATCATGGTAAGTAATGCCTTGCACCATATAATAGCTATGTTATCACTGATTCCATCTTACATGAATGGAATCCAAGGCCTTGAATATGCTAGCCAAGTGCTCTCTGCTATTGATATATATCTTCACCAGTTTGTATCAGTTATGATATATGTTTTAAGTAAGATTTCATGGGGGGGGTCACTTGATAAGAGTTCTTGTTTAGTATCTGATAGGTTCCTGAATGTTACTCCTTTGTTCTATTACATGGAAATTGTAATTCCTTGAATAGTGTTATTATTGTGAAGATTAAATAATACAACTTATATAAAATTCTTCTTACATAATGGTTTTTCACTTCCAAGTACTAGCCAGACTTGATCGTGCTTAGCTTCCAAGATCAAGGTGGTTTGGCCATAGATGCATAATGCTGTATCAGGGAATCTCATTCCATTCCCTTCTCTGAGGTATAAAAAAAGCATAATTGGAGTAGCCAAACACTGTTAGATGGGAAGTGCATTAGAGCTGTAACGTACATTGTACCCTAGTCTACAGAGTATGATTTGCTGGGCAACCAATTGGGTACGGCAAATATCTGAACAGAGAACATGGCTCTTGGTGAGATGCTGGTTGTAGAAAGACAGAAGCACTTTTACAATGTGAATATTATCAGAGAAGTTTCAAGGGATACGAGGATTTTGGGTTTTAACCACTCACCCTCTCTTCTTTACTCCAGCGACACTGCCACTACAGAGCGTCACTTAGGAGTGGCTGTAGTTACAGCCTTGGAGATAGCTGGGACCTTTGGTTTGCATGGGCTGAAAGGTTCTGTGGCTCCCAGTACCTACATTTTCTACCCTTTTCAGCACCCCCACTTCAGCCCTTATTACTTGAGGCGTCCCATGCATAATTTATGAGATGCTGCTGCCCTCTTGTGGAAAACTTCACGTTCCCTTATGGACTGCTGTGGACATGATATAGGAAGTTAGTTCCTTCTTGTTTAGTCCCAATTTCCCCTTCAGTTTATGAAAAAGGTCCGCAGCCCTACATTGCCCTTTAATGATAGTTAACTAAGTCAGAAATCAAGGTATCATTGTCAGATCTCCTCTTGCCTCACTCCCAAGGCCAAGTAAATTCAAGCCTTGACATGTCTAACCTGCTCTAAACCTCTGTTGTTTTGTCTTAATTCAATCACTTGTGTTTTCTCACCTGGACTATTTTGAGAGCCTTCCCACTGGCTTCTCAGCATTCAGTTTTATCTCGTTCCAATCAATCCATGCTCAAAAAAAGGCATCTGAGCAGGTCCATTTTCTACTTGAACAAAAATTAAAAATAAGAACCATAGAGCTGTGCTATTCTCAAAAGGTTTATTTTATATGGATAGAATATTTAACCACATTAATGACATGATATTCAGGAGCAATTTTTAATAGTTTGTTAATTATTTAAGAATTTCATGAATTGTATTTTGATCATATTCATCCTCCTCCCCATCCATTCCCAGATCCAGACCCCAATTCCATATCCACCCAACTTTGTACCTTCATGGATTTCTTTTTGAAAAAAACATTGCTCCAAGTAGTCCTGCCTGTATACCCCTGAGTCTGAACCATTTTTGATCTATCAGGGGACATATCCTTAAAGAAAACTAACTTTCCCTTTCCAGGTAGCTATTGATTACCACTAGCTCCTCAGCTATGACTAGGACTTTGTGACTAAGTACTATTTTTAACTAAAAATCATGATATCTAAATATATAAAGAAAAACCTGTTAGCAGTAGAAAAGAAAATTTATGAAAATGTCTGTATTGAAGACTTTGACATAACTTAGGCATGAAAACAAAGAACACCAAAATGCAAATACTTGGAAGAGTTGAAAGCATAAGTCATTCATTCTAATTAATACAATTTTAAAATGTTTCATTACTTTCAAATATTCATGTAACATCTAAAAATGATTGCATGTTATGCTGCAGAGAAAACATATGCAAATTCTTAGCAGCAGAAGTGACATTGGCTTTTGTTTCTGATGAGAATGTACAAATTTCCCAAATTTAAAAAAAAATCTTTTGCAACTTTAATATAGCAGAACACATTTATATGTAAATATCAGATCAAAGAAAAAATAGCAAACTAATAAAAATAATAAAGATGAGAGCATGACTTGTCAGAACTTTGAGATTAGTATTCAGAAGTAAATTTATAACATTTGATATTTTATTAAAAATGAAGAATACAATTACATATCTACAAATCCAATATAATACTGATGCCAAGGGCTTGATTTGGGGGACTGGGAAGATGGATTAAATAGATAAGCCTCTAGCAAATTTAATCAAGTAAACAAAGATGAATTATAAATAAAATTTAAATGATAAGTGACAAATAACATCATAGAAATAGTTTCTGGAATTAACTACAGATTATTATAATTATACTTTAGGAAATCTTGAAATCACAGAGAAATTTAACATATTTACTTCAGTTTTAAATGCCAAAATCATTGAGAAGCTGTATAATGAAAGGACCTGAAACAGCAGAAACACTGAAAACAACAATAATAATTAAACGAAAATTTCCAGAAATACTTTAAGTTCACATACTTTCAATCAGCGAATGCCTTCAAAGTTTTTGAAATAACCTAGACTCCATGACAATGTGATAGATCTGAAAATGTTGCAGATTTATTCCAGTTGTTTTTGAAGGCAGCGTCAGTTTGATACTACAACCCAACACCCTGCTCCCACACAGGATACTCTAATTATTGAATTAGATGCAAAGTCCATAAATGTAGTTTTGAATTATAGGATAACAGCTCATTTTAAAAGCTAAAATTTTTTTTTGTGGAAAAAGGTAAAATCTTGACTCTTATACAGACTTAGAAATGAACATACGTTAGTCTTTATTTAACTCTATTGACCAAATTGTAAAGTATTGAAATTAGTTTAAAGAAGTCAAAGAAGAAAAAATTTATTTTAAAAATAACACTAGACCACAATAACCAATTAGAAGCTGTACAAAGTAAGAGCTCCCACTCACACACTATCTAAACACATAAAACACTCAGGAGTACCCTTAAGAAGAAATGTGTATGACGTATAAAGGATATATATGGATGAAATTTAAAAACAAAACTTCCACTGAAAAATGTGTACAAATACTTTTGATTATGTGAATAGCCGAAAGATATTGCATAAAGTGATTTTTAAATAGCTGATGATACAGCTCAGTGGTAGAGCATTTGTGACGCCCCAGGTTCAGTTTTCCATTCCTAGTACCACAAAGCAAAAAGCAAAGCAGAGCAAAGCAAAACTCAGTGGTAGAGTGTGTACTTAGCACAAGACCCTTGGCTTGGTGCTTGGTAGGAAAAAAAAAAAAGTCTGTTACAATAAAACTTAGAGGGGGAAGAAAAAAATAATGGATAGAAACACGTACTATAATGATAAGTTTTGGGGTTTTGTTTGTCTTTGTCAGATGTGGTGACATATACCTATAGGACCAGTACTTTTGGTTGTGATATTTGAGAGGCGGAGACAGAAGGACCAGGAGTTCAAGGCCAGCCTTAGGTATATAATGACGTCAAGACCAGCCTAGACTACAGGAGACCCTGTCTCAAAAAAAACAAAACAAACAAAAACTAAGAAGTTATTTAATGAACAGTATTTTCACTTGCTCTAGTTTGGTTATTCCTCTATTCTATTGTGATATCCTTTAATTTTTTAATTTTTGAAGTTCAAAGTAGCGTTTATCATCCTACTTTCCTTATAAATGTTATCAGTTAGCCTCCAGATCATTTTTCCATTTGTGGTTTACACCTGATTTGCACCTGATTTATGCTCATCTTTTCTTTCACTCTTCTGATTATGCAAAGGATCTTTGTAGATAGAGTTTTCCCATCCCAACTGCCTGCTTTCAGAGGCTTATATATGAATAGCCTTATTCTGCCTTGCTATAGGCCAGTCTTTTTTATTAACCGATGAGAGTAATACATATTCACGGCATATAGAATGATTATCCCACAGCAGACCTTGCCACCTCCTTCTCACTTTTGAGACAGGGTCTTATCCAGCGTGGTCTTGAACTCATGATTGTCCTGCCTCAGCCTCGAAGACCCTGGAATTACAGGCATGTAGCACCATGCTTAAGCTCTTGTAAGCATTTGAGTTAGCAATTATTTATTTAATGTCAGGCTTTTCCTGGAGTCTGTGAATTCAATCATGAAAACCTATGGTCTGTCTTGACCGGAGTTCCTCAGTCACTGAACACAGAATATAATTTGTGACTATTATTTCAGTTTTTCTAAGGAAGATGCATAGATCCATTAGAGAGAAGTTAATTAATCATACAATAGATGTTTTAGAGCTGGTACTCATTAGTGAGCATCACTTAGGAACTTGTTACAAATGCATTTTATTGGATGCCATATTAGGCCTACTAATCAAAAACTCTTGAGTAGTGGGAGCTATTCCAGATATGAATTTTACTAAAGTTTCTAAATGAAAATCCAGCAGTTTGGGAGCCACTACCTGGAGGCATCAGGGCTCAATTCTCCAGAATCACTAGAGAAGAACTCAATACAACTCTGTAGTAACAACCTCTTCTCCATCTACCTTTGTCATACACCATTCTCTTCATTCCCATTCTTTTACATTACCAAAGCCTCAGTTTCATTTTCTCCTATGCTGTTGACCTCCCTTTGACCACCATGGTTTGTAGTTTGCTTATCCACTCATCTAATCTGAGCTATTCCATTCACTCATTATTTCAACTACCACCTCAGTGCTAATGAGTATATTTCTAATTCTCATCTCCCCTAAAATTCAGATTCATATATTCAGAAGACCAGTAAGAATCACTACTGGAAAATCTAACAGGAAGTTCAAATTTGTATAAATCTGAACTCATTATCTAGCCCCTTACACTCCCCCACTGCCAATAGTAGTTGATACATCTGAGTGGGAAACCCAATAGTCATTCTCGACTGTAACTGAGAGCTGTTTGCCCTTTAGACTGTCCCAGGATCTTTACTCTTCTTTGCATTTTCTCTGTGACTACCCTAGTTCAGTCCCTCCTTATCTCTTCTCCAAACTGTCTCAAATCTGTCTGCCAAGGTATTGTTAGCACAGAGGCAAATCCAGAATATAGATTCAATTATATATCTGTCTGCTGCTGAAAACTTCTCAGTGACCTTCCTTGCCCAGTGGGCAGTAAGAAGAGTGAGCTATTTATCCCCATCTCTGCTTATACCTGCAACTTCATCAAGTATACCTTGTTGTTTATTCATTCTGGAACAATGAAGTTTTCAGGAATATCATGCTGATTATCAACTCTATGATTCTTCACTTTCTGCTTCTTAACAGAACTGGTAATTTCAATTTCATTCTCTAGATTCCTTCCTAGTAGCATTCACAAGCTTGAAATTACAGCCCCGGGGAGCCCATTTCTAGGATACCTTCTTTGACACCTTGGGTTGATTCAAGTAGCCCTTCCCTGCTCCTATAGAATTCTAGTCATTATCACAATGCATTGAAAGAATCTGCTAATGTATTTTTCCTACAAGATTATACCAGAGTTTGGCAAGCCAGTCTAGCCTACCGCATGATTAATATAGCCTGCTAACTGAGTATTATTTATTTGTATTATTTGTTATTTTTATTCTTTAAATATTTCATATATGTATATGATATATCTTGATCATAACCACCCCTCACTTTTCCCTCCAGCCGCCTGCTTTGGACCCCATCATCGTATCTCCTTTGAAATTTCATATTTTCCTTCCTTTATTTTAATCCAGAGTCCAATTAGTGCTTTCTATATGTACATGGGTATGAGATCATACACTAGGGCATAAGGAACCTGCCTACCAGTGGCCATGCCTCCAACTCCCCAAAGAAAAGTGACTATCCATTTCCTAGCAGCCATCAGCTGCTAATAGGTCCTCCCAGCTTGGGGTGGGGCCTCTGGGAGCCCCTTCCCCTTCTATATTGGAAGTTTTAGCTGACTTGATCTTATGCAGATCTTGTACACATAACCATAGCTGCTGAGTTCATCTATGCAACAGCCATATCATGCCCAGAGGCCAGCGTTTCACAGTCTATCTACTCATCCTCTGGCTCTTAGATTTTTTTCTGCCCCCCTCTTTTTCAATGTTTCTTCTTCCTTGGGGACCGGGAAATTGTTGATATAGGTATTCTATCTATGGTTGATCATACACAGATCTTTTTTCTCAGCATTTTCAACAGTAATGAATCGCTGCATTAACTATGAGCCATACAATAAGAAGTTTCTCTGACCAAGGTTAAAACTAGCACAAATCTATGGATATAAACACAAATATTTAAAAGAAAGATTGGTAACATGACCATTTAGAAAAACAGTATTAATAGGTTCTGCCCAAAGGCCCGTGACTTCTCTACCCATGGGTTTTCACCATGTACATTACCTGGCATGAATTCCCTCCTGTGGGGAAGGCTGAAAATATAATCCTGAGACTCATTAGTTACTCAACATAAATAGTCTCACAACTATGACACCATTGCACACATCTTGCCTAGTACATCAGTATTGTACCAGGACTGTATAAAATCATTAATATCTTTTCTCCCCCAGCAGCCTGCATAGCACCTTCCAGAACTATGGAAGTTAGCCAACAGTTCAAGACTGATTTTCTGTGTCCTGCAACAGAAGTGTGTGATGCCTTCAGTAATATGGTGTTGTTATCTAGTTATAAAGGGTAACCTAAAGCAAATAGTAATAGTCTATATTGTTTGGGGTGCCTCTGGGCCTCCTTGACCAATAAATCATAGGCAAGTATAACCCATGTGGTTCAGAAATTTTTCTCACCCTGAACCATGAAGGGTGAGGAAAGTCTTTATTCATTGTTGTATCTTTATCATGTAGTTTTATTCATAGCCACTTTCCTATATCAGGCTGTGTGCAATATTGTCTTAGGGTTTTTATTGCTATGAAGAGACACCATGACCACGGCAACTCTTATAAAAGTAAACATTTAATTGGGTGGCTTACAGTTAAGAGGTTCAGTCCAATATCATCATAGTAGGACATGGCGGTGTGCAGGCAGACATGGTGTTGGATAAGTAGCTGAGAGTTCTACATCTTACACAGGCAACAGGAAGTGGCCTGTCTCACTGGAGGTGGCTTGAGCATATATAAGACCTCAAAGCATGCCTCCACAGTGACACACTTCCTCCAAAAATACCACACCTACTCCAACAAGGCCACACTTCCTGATAGTGCCACTCCCTTTAGGGGCCACTTTCCTTCAAACCACCACAAGTGTGTGTGTGTGTGTGTGTGTGTGTGTGTGTGTACATGTATGCACACACGCACAGGTGTGTATAAATACACATATGTTATATATATCCTTGAGTCTTTCCTACTTCCCTATAGCAGGATGTAGAAAAAAATTCCTCAGTCTACCTTAGTTTATAAAACTTAAATATAAACTGGGCGGTGGTGGCGCACACCTTTAATCCCAGCACTCGGGAGGCAGAGGCAGATGGATCTCTATGAGTTCGAGGCCAGCCTGGGCTACCAAGTGAGTTCCAGGAAAGGCGCAAAGCTACACAGAGAAACCCTGTCTCGAAAAATCTTAAATATAAAAGTGGACATGTATATCACACCCCAGGTCCAAAGGCTCAGGGACCATTGTGGAAGAGGAGGCAGAAAGTTTGTAAGCCAGAGGTCAGCTTGGGCATGAGCAGAACCAAATACTATCTCTGGATATGACAGAATCACTGCACTCATGAGCTCTCAGCAACTGGGTTTGCTTGCACCTTCCAGTATGGAGTGAGGAGGGACTCAGGAGGCCCCACCCTGGCTGAGGAGCTATTGACAGTTGATGGCTTCTGGGGAAGGTAGAATCAGTTTTCTTTAAGGGTGTGGCTCTGGATAGGTCGACCCTGATGATACCTCACTCAAAAGAATATAGCAGTAAAAAATTGGATTCAATGGGTTTTATAAAAAAAAAAAAAAAAAAAAAAGAAGATAAGAATTTAGGAGGGGTGGTGGAATGGAGGGTGAATCTGAGAGGAATGGGAGTAACATAATCAAACATTACATGCAAGTATGAAATCCTTAATTAATAAAAATATTATAGTTTAGAAAATGAATACAAAATATTTATTTATACTTGTATAAATATTTAGTATCTGACCCTTTATAAGTAAATTTGCAGGTCTCTGGCATAAATCATTTTCAGAAAAAGACAGAAACTCCATACAATGGTTACAAAACTAAAAGGTTTTATGCATGACAGGCAATCAATGCCACTGAGCAACAGACTCTTCCATCCTTTGTGTCTGCTGTGCTGTTCCTCAATCTAGAAAGTTTCTACCCTTCTTTGCTAAACCACAGACTGGCCATGCACCAGAAGGAAGGCCCAGTCAGAAGAGCTGTGTTGTTAGAACTACCCGCAATCACTGCTTTCCATAAGTCTGCTGCACTGTCCTCCATAACTCTGTTGAGGCTTACAGAGAGGAAGGGCTTTCCTCCAGCTGTGAAACTCAAAATGATGAAGCTACAGCTTCTGTCTACCAGTGTGTCTTTCTTTCTAATGTTTTTGGAGTTTTTCACATTTGCTACCTTCTCTAGGGAGCCTTCCTGCACTTGAGAGAAACAACTCCTTCCTGTACTTAAAGTAAGCTTGGGATTCTATCCTTTACCTTAACTTCTTCCCTTGCCAGTTCTTTTTTTAATGAAATGGTCTACTTCCAAGACCTCTTCTGGATATAGAAGACTGGCAGATCCTTCTCCCAGCTTTTACTTCTTCCTGAGCTCCAGATTTCCATTCCAAGATGTGCATTACTGCTGTCCTGATACTTCATTGTGTGTGTGTGTGTGTGTGTGTGTGTGTGTGTGTGTGTGTGTGTGTGTGTGGCATCATTCCCATCTCTATAAGTCTATAACTATAGAGTCTCTTTAATTTCTTTTTTACCCCCCAAGTCCTTTCTGAGCTCCCTCTGCAGTGTTTCTAATATCCATGTCATCCATCTCCTTCGTCTTCTTCCTACTACTGCCTGGGACTCATTACCTCTTATCTGGATGCCCTCCAACCCATTCTTTGCACTTCTGCCAAATTAATCTTCCTAAAGTACATCTCTGTATTTATTTCAATCAGCAATAATTGTGCTTCGGGTAAACCTCATGAGTTATGAGATCTCTATTGTGCCAGCCTGGGTCAAGTAATTCCCTTTCTCAAATATGCCCCAATTGTCTCCAGAAATAATACAAGTACTCTGTCCTAGCATTTATGACCCTCTGTAGCTGGATCTACATGACTTTTTTCTATCTTATCTTCCTGAAACCCAAAAGAATGTAACTTTCCTTTGCACATTCTTTACCTGGGTTATAGCTCTTACTGTCTTCTTCTTGGGAAATACTTTTTTAATTCCTATTCTCCATTGTTCAGATATTGTCAACCCATTATTTTTTGTTGTCCCGTTTCTTTTTTCTCCTAATTCTACAAACCTCCATTGGCTCCCCCATTTTGAAAATATATATCCACTGTTAAATGTATTAAACTGATTAAATTTTGCCTCCAAACCCTGATAAAAACCCATGTCTTTGTGTGCCTCCTTAAACATAGTTAACAATGAAGCCAGTTTTCTCCACTATGATTTCTATGTTTAATTGGTCAAGTTCTGATCTTTTTTTTTTTTTTTTTTTTTTTTTTTTTTTGGTTTTTCGAGACAGGGTTTCTCTGTGTAGCTTTGCGCCTTTTCCTGGAACTCACTTGGTAGTCCGGGCTGGCCTCGAACTCACAGAGATCCGCCTGGCTCTGCCTCCCGAGTGCTGGGATTAAAGGCGTGCGCCACCACCGCCCGGCAAGTTCTGATCATTTTTATCTACTGAAAATTTCTATTTCCTTTTTCTTGTTTGTGTACTCAACATCTTAACATATTACCTATTTCCAGTCTTGTTATTCTCTTTACCTCCTGAATATAACCTCTGTGCTACAACCAGAGTCATCTTTTAGAATGTAAATCTAGTTACAGACCCATTATTTATCAACAACACTCAAAGTTGCCCATTGTGTTCAGAATAAAATCCAAACTCTCTCATATGGTTGAACAGTCCTCTTAAGAAACAATTCTCATTCTATGTATCTCCACCTTCTGTGCAAAAACTTGCATTCAAAGTTACAACCACTTTCAACTGTTTGTACTTCTCCAACTCTAACATCATTTCTCACATCTCTTTGCCTTTTCACATCTTGCGCCTTTGGCTGAGAATCATGACTGTTCCCTTCTTTACTTTGCTTTGCTTACTTTTACTTAACACTTAAAAACTGATCCAAGCTTTGCCAATTCTGAGCTTTCCTTAGCCAGTGCAGCCTTGAAATGTATTATGTTTTCTCACATAGACAAAACCTCTGGTTTCCTCTATCTATCTAGGACTGTGACAGAATGCTTGCTCGTATGTTTTCCCATGTAAATTTTGGGCAAAATCTATAAGATTATCATTCTTGAATCTTAAGCATGCCACCCTAGTATCTAGCCGAATTACATGTTGAGTACCTACTGTATAACTGAGTGAGTTGAACATGAGTGCCAAGCAATGACAAGGAGAGTCACTGTTGTGAAAAGTAGAAGCCAAGAATATCAGGGGTGTTGGGTTGCTAGGTATCCAAATACTTGAAAGTTGATGTTGTGAATTCAGTAAAGGAAAGATATATGAATCAAAAATGAGTCCAAAATTTCATAACAGGCTAGATGAAGTTATAAGACATTAATTTCAAACATAATTACATGAAGTTGAATTTATTCAGTAGTGAGCATTGCACTCGATACTTTATGTTTGTTATATTAAAAGAAAGGAAAATAATTTAATTTTGAAGATGTAGGGTTTGAACCATATAAGATTTCCAAGTAGAAATCATGATTGGCACTTGTAACTATGGTTCTAGGATATAGGAAAAAAAGTTTGTACTCAGTAATTATATGGGAAGTTATTAGAATAGATGGTAATTGAAGCTACTGAGATGGATGGGATTTTCCAGAAACAGAAGTAAAAAAATAAATGGAAGGGGTCTAGGTGCTTAATGTTTGGTGACATATATTCATTAGCTAAGCACAGGAAGAAGATCCTTTCATTAATTAATATGAGAAGAATTACTAGACACATACTCCATCTATGCCAAGTACTCTTGTGGGAACTAAGGACATAGCACTGAAAAACTAATCTTTCTTCACCATCTGACATTCCGATGGGGATGGATAAACAATTATCACAGAGAAGCAAATATATACCTAATAGTTAGTGATAGGTGCTGTGAAGGAAAATGAAGAAATGTACGAGCACAGAAATGGGTATGATAGAGATATTCTAGAAGCAACAGGGATAGATGCGACTTTAACTATGTCAGGAATGGTCCTTCTGCAGGTGTGTGTGTGTGTGTGTGTGTGTGTGTGTGTGTGTGTGTGTGTGTGCGCACGCATGTGTATATACATGTATGTGCATGTGTGTATACATGTATGTACACATATGCATCATGAAGGCTATAGTTTAAAATTGGGTGACTTCCTTTACCGTTCTCCATCTTATTTTTTTGAGATAGGATCTGACACTGAACCCAGAACTCACCAAATGGTTAGACAGTCTGGCCAGAGAGCTTTAGGCATCCACATGTTTCCACCTGTACACTAGAATTATAGAGACATGCCACCACACTGACTTTTACATGTTCCTAGTGATCTGAACTCAGGTTCTCATGTTTGCATGCTTGGCACTTTACCAACTGAGACATCTTGCCAGCCTCCATGTGAAGACTTGTAAATAAAGAATTAAATGATGAAAAAGATGCAGCTCTATGAAAATCTGGGGATAAGAGCATTGTAAGGCAGAAGAATGTCAAGTATAAAGACCTTTAGATGTAGAAAAACATAATATCACCAAAGCTTAAAAAACAAATGAACAAACAAAACAACAAAAAATTGAAATTAGACTTTAGTAACCAAGTAAATGAAACATGAAGAAAGTTGAAATTGAAGAGGTAATCAGAAACACACTTGCATAAGGACTTAGAGGTTCCTGTAAGAATTCTAAATATAGGTCTGGAGAGATGGCTCAGCAGTTAAAAACACTGGCTGCCCTTCCAGAGGTCCTGAGTTCAATTCCCAACACCCACATAGTGGCTCACAACCATTTATAATGGGACTTGATGCCCTCTTTTGTCATGCAGGCACACATGTAAATCCAGCACTCATATACACAAGTAAATAAATCTTTAAAAATTTCTAAATGTGCTATAATTGGAGGGGGAAGTTATTAAAGGATTCCAAACAGGACAGTGATAAGATTGGTTTTCAACTTAGAGATGATCGTTATGGCTACTGTATGGGAGGAGACGGAGCAATTGAGGTGATTCAGGTAGGAGATGGTGATGGCTTAACTTAAATTTTACTCAGAGAGATGGCAAAAATTAGTACGATTTAAGATTTGTTTCAGAGGACTTGCCAATAGGTGAAGTATGAGTTGGACAGAGTTATGGCAGAGAATGAATAGGCAAGGAATTAAAAAGTTCCTTAGTTTAGGCTTGAATAACTGGATGGTACCAATTACTAAGGCAGAAAAGACTGGAGATATCGGAACCAAGTTTGATGGGTGTGGGGAAAAAGTCAAACTAATTGAATTTTATGCATATTAAATTTGATGTGTCTACTGAGATATGCTAATATTAAATGATAGAGGAGTCTAGAGTGAACTCATGAAATAGGTCAAAATTGGATATCCAAATTTTGGACTTATCTCCAATCACTAGAGATTTTAGACTAGATGGTATTGCTAATGGGGGTTAAATATAAACAGCAAAGTCGAGGCATTATTGCTCATCCCTGAGATAATGAAGTCCTTAGGTAGGTTGAAAAGGATTAGCAAAAGAGGAAGTTGAGAAGTGGCCAGCAAGGTGCTAGAAAAAACTTACAGCAGTATTCAATAGTTCTAGTGAGGATACTTATTTAAAAAAAAGAAAGGAGAGTGCTCAGATGTGTCAAATGTTGGTGAGGCACAAATTCTGAGAATTTACTATTGATTTTGGCAACATAGAAGTAATTAGCAACTTTGACAATGGAATCTAAAGACAGAGGCCTAAATTGTTTGCTAAAATACTGGGAGCTAAAGAAATTAAGTATTAGCTTAAGGGGCAGTTGGAGCAAATATATAAAAATTTTGTCAATTATTAAAATTGCTCATTTCATGAAGAGAGAAGTTGTCTTTTAAATCACAAACATAAAATATCTAACTGCTAATGAGACTGATTTAGTGGAGACAGATAAATTGATGTCCTAGAAAGGAAGAAATAATCACAGCAGTAAGATTTTTAGGCATATTAGAACAGAAGTAGAAAAAAAACTTTGGTAAAAATAAGCAGAATTCACGTGCTGCATGAAGAGGCAAGGAAAGGTAAATTGGTGACATGATAAAGAGAGATTTCTCTATAGTCATTGCTTCTAGTTCTTAATCAAATATAAGGGGATCCCATCAGCCTAGAGTGAGGAGAGAAAAGAACTTTAAAATGATGGAGATGTAGGAAGAGGACTAGGGGAGTGTCATGCAAACCAAGGGAGCAGCCCGTCAATCACTACTGTCAAGTCAGACATTGCAGTCAAGTTAGATGAATACTGAAAAATAAGACTACTGAGTTGCATAATTCAGAGGTTATTAGTTGGCTTTGGCAGAAAAGCTTTCATTAACACGTTAGGAGCAGGTTCAGTTTCAATGAAATGTGAATGGGCTGAATATGTAGCTTAGTGGTATAGCACTTCCCTAATATCCACAAAACTGTCAGTTCCATTTCTAGCACCCTCTCCAAAAACAAAACAAAACAAAAGAAAACAAAACAAAACAACAAAAACAGTGAGTTGAAGGTGAAGAATTATACATGTAGATAGTTTTGTGGTAATGAAGGTGTTAGGTATTGGGCATGATTGGTGAACTGTACCACTGAGCTCCATCCCAGCTCAACAATCCTTTTAGAAGTGAAAAGTGGCAAAGGTAGGTGCTGAGAGGAATCTACTTGTGTCATCTATTAGTCTGAATGAATTTCCTGAGGAAGAATGACATACCAAAGTCATACAGTCTTTTTATAGTATCTTGGCCAAGATATGATGCTGCTGGTTTCCAACAAATGTTGAATATGAGAGTGAATAAAAAAATTCACAAATTCTGTGCCCACATAGAATCAACAGAATCTCCTACTGTGTCCTTTGAGAAAACTGTCTGTTGTGCCTCCTTCCATAGCGTGTGTTTAGAAAAAGATCTCTAAAGACATGCTCCTGTACTGCTGAAGAGCAAAACAGTGGAAAAACAGTGGAGGTGCCAAGGGCACTTCCAATACAGTCTGGGGCCTCAAGAAAAGATAGACAGCAGGAAGGCTAACACAAGAACTGCAAGGCAGTAGCTGGCATTGCTCTGCCTAGAGTGGGAAATACTGGTACCCAGAAGTTGTATTAAATTACAGTTTCCTCTAAGGGTAGCTTAGCAGCCATAGTGGAGAGAAGAGGGAAGTGTGTATAATAGACTTTTAGCTATATTTGAAGGATATAAATTCATCAACAAAATAGGAAATGCATGAAATGAGTTCAGCGTAGATCAGATCACAGCTAGATGAAATTAAGACAAAGGTTGTTTAAGCTAACTATCAGAGAAACTGAATCTTGACGGCAAAAAATACTGCATTGTGGGTTAAACTTTGAAAAGAAATACTGGAACTCTGCCACTGAGTCATTTTAATTATTAACAATTAGACAGGACAATGTCATTGAAAATAATGTAGCATAATACAAGGAGTGGTTTTGCTCTGTTCCCAGAGGAGTAGACTGGATGTGACCTAATAGCTTTTTCCTACACTAATTTGGCTGATTGTGTCAGAGAAAAAAAAAAACAGTTTGATCATTTTGTTTGTTTCCCTTCTGTTGAATGACTCACACTTGACCACAGGCATACATAGAAAGAATTCCCATTGATAGGAAGATAACAGAATCTATAATAGGAGTCCAGTAGATTGAAAGAGAGAACTCTCCAAAACTTGAAAAATTAGTTAGAGCCTTGAGTTATTCACCACTCATTTCCAAGATACGGTTCCAATGCCTGGATGACAGCATTTGATGATGGAATGATTAGACAAAAAGTTGATGAATTGATGAATGCTACCTTGGGAGAGAACACCTAGGAATACAGGTGTAAAATGGCAATGAACTGATAGGTTAGATGTGTTCTCTTTCTGAGTCAACTGATTTCATTTTCAATGATTTCTTCTGAGGGTGAAATTAAAGAATTCAGATAATGTACTTGGAATCCAGCATCTTAAGATGCACTGCCTTTTTCACCTCTTATTTTTTCCAGCCCATCTCCCCACATAAGTCGAAGTTTCTGTTTGCTTTATCACACTAAGAAGAAAGTAAATTATGCTTTCCTCTTAAAAGTCACAGATATTGATATTAAAATCAGCTTAGCTTAACATTAACCAATTACTGCAATCAATTTTAGAGTAATATTTCTTTTATTTTTTGAGATTATAATATAATTACACTATTCCCCTTTCCCTTTCCTCTCCCAAATTCTCCTAATACCTTCCATGCTCTCTTTCAAATTTGTGGCCTCCTTTTTCATTAACTGTTGTTACATGCATACATATATGTATATAAACACTACCAGGAATGGTGGTCTTCCACCTTGTTTTTTATCAATCAATGACAGTGTTCTCCTGGCAACATATTTTTCATTCTTGGAATTTGTTCTGTATCCAAAATACCCCAGTCTGCCTCTTTTAGTGATTAACTCTCCTTCACACCATGTTGGCCACAGCTGATAAGCTAGCGGTTCCCCTAGCCATGGCTGTTGGCACTAACCAGTGGGAAGTCCAGATTTACCTGTTGGACTGCCTTGCTCTCAAATTTCCTCCTTCTGTTATTTTTGTCCTCACCCACCAGACAGAATTTCTAGAAGAAAAAAAAAGAATAGTCTCATTAAGGAAGTGACAGCCCTAAGTACAAAAACTTGGATTTTCTCTCTTTCCTTAAACAAGAGACACTTTCAGCCTTTTTCTCTTGCATGTCTTCTATTCCGTCCACTTGGGAGCCTTTAAAGATACAGATAGGGGACACCACTTACAATAACCAGACTTAATTAGTATTGCAGACCAACTCACTTCCTTTAACAACAGTGCCCAACACATTTTTTTCCTCTGAAATGTTTCATTTTCCCAGAGGCTCATATCCCTTGCATAGAACAGAATGTTTTGAAAAACAGTTGAACAGCTTTTTATCAGAGAGGTAAGTGGTCCTATCACAACTATAAAGCTGAGTGCAGAAAATGTGGTGAGCAATCATGAAAGCACTATAAAATTATCAATGGCTAGAAAAGCCATTCAAATGAAAGCTTTGTAAATGAATCAAGATTATTCAACCTGAAGAGATAATGTTTTCAGATCCTTAGAAAAGGTAGACACTTGCTCAAATGGTTTAACAAATAGAAAGCAAAAAACTCCAACCTACTACATGTTCTAACCATAGGGAGTTTTGCCTTACAAAATGGGTAAGCTAGCTCTATGATGTTTTCTTTTAAGAAACTGTCTCACTGTGTAGTCTAGGCTCATCTTAAAATCATAATTTTCTTTCTCTCTCTTTTTATGTGAGTGCTAGGATTCCAGAGTTGCACCACCCTGCTCAATTTGTTCTTCACATATTTGTTTTGTAAGACAGGAAGAAGTGATTTATGAGCTGCTTTTAAGTACTGCAAATATTCTCTAGGAAAAAAAGTATGCTTCTTTAGAATGCCGGGAATTGATTCCTATGGCTTCCGCTATTCACCCATTTTTCCTCGTCAACAGTAAGGCCTCCCACCCGTCTCTTTATTCTCGACAAATCTTCTTTTCTTTAAACTCAATACCAGAAACACAGTTCAGTGATACATACAAGAGACTTTGGTTTCCTTTTCAGTTAAAGACAGAAGAAATAGCAACATTTGTAGAAGGAGAGATTTTAGCCAGATCTTCTAGGGGACTTCTAAATCACTTTGTGTAGTCAGTGATTATGCACTAAGGAAAGCTATGGAATTTTCTTTACTGACTTCAGCAAATTATTTCCTCCCCGGGGAAGTCTTACTGAGACAGAAGAGAAGGGAGTTGGCAGCAATGGCAGAGAAATGAATGAACTACAGCCTTTCCATCTCTTCTTATTTAAGCCAGAGTTCTCTAAATGTTGATACATTCACGAAACTACTTTTGTGAAAACTAACTGGCAAGGAGTCAGAAAAAAATTCTGGACTTTATCAATTTATCAAATGTTTTGTCAAAGACACACACACATCAGACAGACAGACAGAGAGGGGGGATATCCTACACTTTTGTCCTTTGAGTGTAAAACATAAGTTACTACTATAGCTTCAACTACCTGAATGCTAATGCATCTTGCATTTACATCTCTAGACTCAAACTCTTTTCTTTTATCATCAACAGTATATTTCTAGTTTTCTTACCATATTTTTTTCCATAGGAACCTCAAATACAGTATATTTCCCTCCTTTCCTCCTTTCATGGTCTTGATCATAGTCAGATCATCCAGTGGTCTTGAATTCTCCCTTCTCTCAGCTACTTCATCTTTATCATGTCAATAACAAAATCCTATTAATACTACCTCGAATACGTTTTCTTTTAAATGTCATTCTTCTAGTCTCTTTCAACATCTTACCCACGCACCCAGAGCTGTCTGCTCAGCACTCTGCCTTTGCAGATGCTACTCTCTTTGCTTCGAATGTTCTCCTGCCCCTCCTTTGACTAGTAAAGTCCCTACTCTGTTAAAGACCCATCATTTATCACCAGTCATCATTCCCACAGGACACAAAATGATTCTCCTTTGTGTTCTTACCGCATAGCTGCCAGTCTGGGCATCCTTCTGCCCTGTAAATTGTGAGCTCCTTGGAGGCAGGGAATGCACTTTCCTCATCATAGTCTATGGTAAATATTACTACAATAATGAATTACATTATTTTAAAATAATCCAAGTTTATCAATTCCTTTAATGATCTTGATATTTGGTTTCAAATCTAAAGATGATTTGATCTTATTTTTTCTAAAAATTTATAGCTTTGCACCTACATAAAATCTTTGACCCATTTTAAATATGCATGTGTGTCTATGTGATATGTGTGTGCATGTGCATGAGTCTTGAGATTCATTTTTAGGTACATAGTTGTATAATTGTTACAGTGCCATTTCCTGAAAAGGCTACCTTTCATCCATTGAATTGCTTTGTTTTTAAGATTTATTATTTTATCATCATCATTGTTGTTGTCGTCATCATCATCATCGTGTGTGTGTGTGGGGGGTGGGTGCATGCAGATACCCATGTAGATACCTATGGAGGCCAGAAGAGGGTATGGGATACTATGGAGATGCAGTTATATAGACAATTGGGAGCTGTCTGATAATGTTACTGGACACTGAGCTTGGGTCCTCTGGAAAGACAGCAAGAGCCGTCTCTCCAGCCCCTTTTGAATTGATTTTGCAACTTTCTCAGAAATAAGTTTGGTATATCTAAGGGGTCTATTTATGGCATTTCTGTTGGTTCCAGTTGTGGAAGAATATATAAGTCTCCACAATACGACTCAGCCTTGATTACTGAAATATAATTCTTAAAATTTGGTAGATAGACTCTATAAAACTACTGATGAAATTTCAATACAAATTTCATTAAATATACAGAAATTTGAGGAAAATTGCCTTTTTTAAAAACTACATTAAAACTTCTAACCGAGGAACACAATGTCTCTATTTATTTGGATGTGTGATGATTTTTTTTCATCAGTATTTTGTAGTTTTCAGCATACACATCCTATATAATTCTGTTAGATTTATACTTAAGTATTTTATTTTGGGCAGCAAGAGTAAATAAATTTTAAATTTGTTTCTGCATGTCTGATCTTAGTGCTCAAAATATCATTACTTTTAAAATGTTGTAGACTTCAACCTGATGAATTTATTAGTTCTCTGAGTTTTCTTTGTTTATTTGAGATTCCTTGAGATTTTTTTTAACACATCCTCTTTAAATAGGAACAGTTTTTCCTGTCTAGTTTGAATGGGTTTCATCATTTTTTTACTATCTTATTATGTCTTTCTACAGTCCAGCAGTATTGAGGAAGAGTGGGTTTCTCTTGTTTCTGATCATAAGGCAAAGCAGCCAACCTTTTATTACATATGATATTAAAGGAAGAGTTTATACAAATGTTCTTCAGCATATAATGAAACTCCATCTTTTATTTTTTACATTATTATTATTACTTTTATGTTGAGATTATTATGTAATTATACCATTTCCCCTTCCATTTCCTCCCTCTAAACCCTCCTTGCTCTCTTTCAGATTCATGGCTTTTTTTTCATTAATTGATCTGCATGTATATTCCTAAATACATAAGTACAGCCTGATCAGTCTGTATAATGTTACTTGTAGTTAGCATGCAAAGGAACAAGTTTTCTTATTGCATTTTTGAGTATACTTAGTTTGAATTTGGTTTTCCCCTCCCCTATCTCCTTTACCCCCTGACCCACTTATACCTGTCTACCCCCTGTCATCCTGTTCCAATATTCATGTCACATGCATTGGATAAACCTCTCCACTCTTCTTCCATAAAACCTGTTTTTTTCCTGCTCATGGGCCCTTTAAATTTGCTTTATTCCATGTTTGCTGAAGGTTGTCGGAAATGGATGTTGAATTTATCAAATGCATTTCAGTTTATGACTACAATAGATCCTTTGAGTTTTCTTCAGTCTATTTGATGCAGCATAACATACTGACTGGTTTTTAAGCATGTAGCTGGTTTTGCATCACAGGAATAAGTTTTTCCTGAGTATATATAATTCTCTTTGTACATTAAAGAATACTGTTTCATAAGGATTTTTTGTGTCATTCATTATTCATGAAGTCTAGGGTTTATGTTTTGTGTCTAGTCTTTACATCTAGGCAATTCTCACTTCATGAAGTGAATTGGGAAGAGTTCTTTTCCTGTTCATTTCTCAGGAGGATTTTATATATAACTAGTGCTAATATTTTCTTAGGTGACTCACATTCTTTCTCTCTCATTTTTATTTTCTTTGTAGATAGTCTTAATATATAGTACAGAATGGCCTGAAACTTGCTACATAGCCCAGGTTGGCCTCAAATTCCTGTTTTCCTGTGTCTGCCTACTGGAATTTTTTATTTTAGTTTCATTGATTGTTGCTCTTACATTTTTTGTTTTGTTTTCATCCTTCTGCTTACATTTTCCCTAACACAGTAATTTATGACAATAAATTTCCTCAAAGTATTGATTTAACTGTGCCTCACAAATTTTAATCTGCTGTATTATTATTTTCATTTAGTTAATGTAATATGTGATTGCTTGGGAAAGTTCTACTTTGACTCATATATTTCTTATGATATGTTGCTTAGTTTCCAGTTGTTTTTTATTGCTAATTTATAATTAGATTTCATTGTAATAGAAAAATGTACTTATGTTTGATTTGAAATCTTTAAAAATTGTTGATTTGTCATATGGAACAAGATATAATGTTTCAGTATATGTCTCATGAGTACTTGAAAACAGTCTGCATTCTTTTGTTATGTAATGGTTCTTATAAATCTCAATTAGATTTTGTTGGTAAATGGTATGATCAGATCCTACTGTTTCTTTACTTATTTTATCTTTTCTCTATTCATTCTTCATAGATGGGCATAGAAATCTCTAAATACTATATAACTGTGGATTGATCTGTTTCTCCTTTCTGTGTTATTTCTCTTATCCTCACATTGGCATCCTATGAAAATAAAACAGTTCTGTAATGTGAACTAATGGAGAACTTGAATTATGTTAGCAACCAAAAGCATCAAAATGTAGAAATAACTCCATTTTTTACCAAGATGTTAGCAATCACCATTCAAGTAAAGACTTCATAGGTCGCTTATTCAACTATCTTAACAAGAATTTTTAAAAGTGAAAACTTTTCAATCCCATTTTTTCCAGTTCTTCTTAAAATATATGTAGTTACAATTTTTGTAATTTTTTTGGTGAACTGATACAAATGCACAATTAGAGATATCTTGCCATGCTGATCCTTGTTGTACTTCAGAGGCATCATAGCTAGGCATCATTAATATTTTTAAGAATATCAACTGGGCGGTGGTGGCACATGCCTTTAATCCCACCACTCGGGAGGCAGAGGCAGGTGGATCTCTGTGAGTTCGAGGCCAGCCTGATCTACAGAGTGAGATCCAGGATAGGCACTGAGACTACACACAGAAACCCTGTCTTGAAAATAAAAAACGAAACAAAACAAAAAGAATATCTTTTCATATGGATTGTTAGTGGCTAATATGTGTGTGTAGTAAAATATATACCATTTATTAGTTTGTTGCTTTTATTTTACAGTGTTGTCTAAGGTATGAAATTTTATCTCTATATATGCTGTTATGTTTCCTTGTTTATAATAAAATTATTTATTTCATGTACATATATATGTATATATTGTCATGTTGTTTCTTCCTGATATCCAAGATTTCCTGGCCATTTCCTTTCTGATTAGAGAACTTCTTTGAATCATTCTTTTAGAATCAACCTTCCAGCAATTAGCTTTTCTTCATCTGAAAATGTCTTTTGTAAAATATAGAAAGTTTCAGCTGTGTGTGTGTGTGTGTGTGTGTATACCAGAGCTCATCAGCCATATTTTTTCAAGGGTATTTTCAGCCCTCTCCTCCCTTTTTCTCCCTCTAGTCGACTGTTATTATGAATGTTAGCTCTTTCATGACAGTCCCAAAGAGTCCTGAGGCTGTCCCCATTTTGTAGTCAATTTTCTTTTTGTTGTTCATATTGGGTAATTTCTAATGCTATCTTAAATTTTAATTGATTTCTTTTTTGTTGCCTCTGAAAGTGCTTCTGAGAATATTTAGGGATTTTTATTTTCTTTTTAAGTTCTAAAATTTCCATTTGACGGTTCTTTATATTTATATGTCTTTGTCAAGACATGCCATTTCTTGGCAGAGATGTTCTTACTTGTCACTCACTTCATGCATACCTGTAATTACTCACTGAAGTATCTTTATGATGGATGCTTTTGTTATACACTTTTAACATGTCTTACAGTTTAGTGTTGGTACCTATTATCTTTTTGTGTTGTTGCTCAAAATCTTCCTGGTTCATAGCATGATGACTGATTTTCCATTGAAATGCATACTTTGGAGGATTCTATTAGAGATTATGATTACATTGGAACTTTCTATTTTACATGGTTTCCTCTGATATCACCATTTCAGAGGATAGGGTCAATGCCACATGCAGGCAGAAGTCCAGGCTCTCCTCTTGACCTCTTAACACCCAAGGAAGGGAGTACTTTATTCCTGCTAGACTTCTCAAACTTCCCTTCCTGCTTTCTGTGCCCTCCTCTAATACCACCTCAGCAGGAAGAAGGACAGGCTCCTTGCTCTTGACATGTTGAGGCAGATAACCCCATTTTCTGGAACACTCATCAATACTGTGGATAGATGAAGGATTGTTACCACCTAGTATGTACGGAAGTCCTGATTCTGTATGTAGCCTTGATTGCCAATGCCTGGGTAGTGGGTGGGGTGAGGATTGAATTACTTGTTTAAAAGTATCTAGAGTGGAAATCTAAGCTTCTCATTCAACCTTTGTTAACATGAGAAAAGACAGAGCCACAGATTTCCTGTGGTGTTTGGCTGGGGCAAAGTAGATATTTTCTCAACGTTCTATGTCTTGCTAGAATTCTCTTCTTTTAAGTAATGGGAATGGACATCTGTTAGGAGTGATTTTGCCCATGTTCACTATTGGACTCCACAGAGCAAAAAGAAAACCCAGGAAATTTGACAAGTGTGCCCTAGCACTCAACCTTTCCTAAGTGGGTTACCTGCTTCGTGTAATGAAAATCATCTTCATTACATTAAGACCCTTCAGATTAGATTTCTTGCTTTGGTTTTTACAGTGGGATTTAAATTTTTACAATGATTTTTTAAATTTAAAATACTGTTCTTTCACCTGGGCAGTGGTGATGCACACCATTAATCTCAGCACTTGGGAGGTAAAGGCAGGTGAATCTCTATGAGTTCGAGGCCAGGCTGGTTTACAGAGAGAGTTCCAGGACAGCCAAGGCTACCCAGAGAAACCCTGTCTCAAAAAACTAAAAAAAAAAAAAAGTTCTTTCATTAGGTATATGCTTGCAAATATTTTCTCTTAATGAATGGTATCAGAGAAAGTTAGACAAGAGTGTTTTAATGATTGTTTTACTTATATATAATATCAAAAAATAGGAAAATTCATCTCCATTTTCCCAGAACAAGAGTCTTGATAATATTTTAGTACCACCCCTTAAGAATTAGATGCATGATTTCCATATTCATTTTATACATTCAGAAATTAAAAGAAAATTTTAATTAAGAAATCATCTCTTCACAAAAATAGCTAAATGAACCAAACCTTAAACATTGAAAGTGTTTTTTTAAGTAAATGGAAGAAGCATATAACCCCTAAAGATGTCGAGTATGCTTCCTTATAATTTAACAGCTTCTTTAAGCCCAAACCTTATGAGCCCAAACCTTGATGAGCCTGCCAACTCTGGATCTTAGAGCAAGTGTCAAGATCCCTTTGGGGAATTTGTCTCTGAGCTACCAGCTTTTTGGACTTCAGGCCAGTTTCTATTTTGAGTGAAAGCACCAATCTAGCAAGAGTGCATTGATTGCTTTCCAGCTAATCAAAGGGAAAGCATTAGTTGGCTGTTCTGGCATCTCCATGCAGCTAAAAATGATTATGTCTCTGGCTCCTAATGCAGCAATATATTCTTAATATATTCTTCCCCCTTTTTCCTGTAATGAGGATGCAGAATATTTTTCAATTTTCCTAAGTATAAAGTTAATGTATATCTTTGAATGGTCTTTGAGAAGTTACACAGGGTAAGTTGATTTTTTTTCCTCTAAGGAAAGAACATAAAAATCAAGTTCCCTTCTCATTATCTAAGTATCATATACAGCAGTTTCCATATAGCACGGGTTCTTTATATGAGGTTGTCCCTCTGTGCTTCAAGAAGAGACTTCCTAAGGTCCCTGAGACTGTTGGAGAGAATGGAACACTTTGGAAAAAGTTCAGACTAGTTTTGATGCATACAGGTTATAGAAGATTAAGAAATTTTCATTTGTAATCTCTGTCTCTCTGTTTCTGTCTCTCTCTGTCTCTGTCTCTGTCTCTCTCTCTCTCCTCTTTCCTTGTCTCCCTCTCTCCCTCTGTCTCCCTCATCCTGCCTGTTCTGGTTAGGGTTTCTATTGCTGTGATGAAACACCATAACCAAAAGCTGGGGACAAAAGGGCTTATTTGGCTTACACTTCCACATTGTAGTCCATCATTCAAGGAAATCAGGGAAGGGACTTGGAGGCAGGAGCTGCTGCAGAGGCCACGTAGGGGTTCTGCCTACTGGTTTGTTCACCATGGCTTGCTCAGCCTGCTTTCTTATAGACTCAGGACCAACAGTCCAGGGATGTCACCACCCACCATGGGCTGGGCAATCTTCCATCAATCACTAATTAAGAAAATGACTCACATGCTTGCCTAAAACCCAATTTTAAAAAATTCACTTATTTTTATTTAATGTGCATTGGTGTTTTGCCATGGGTGTCAGGTCCCCTGAAACTGGAGTTACAGACAGTTGTGAGCTGCCATGTGGGTGCTGGGAATTGAACTCAGGACCTCTGGAAGAGCAGCCCGTGCACTTAACCACTATGCCATCTCTCCAGCACCCACTTAAAACCCAATTTTATGGAGGCATTTTCTCAGTTGAGGTTCCCTTTTCTCTAGTGACTATAGCTTATGTCAAGTTAACATAAAACTAGCCGGCACACTGCCCCCACCCCCTCTCATTTTCTGTGTACATGTGTTTTTTTGTTACTTTGTCTATTCTGGAAAGGTTGAAGGTTTAATATTGGAAAGTTTAAGGAAGAATAGGAGAATATATTCATGAAGCAATGGGGAGAATGATTAATCTTTTATATATGATTCAGAAGAGCCATTATAATGAATCTTCCAGAACAGGAAGAATTATGAGAAGCCCCAGAAAACCTTCATCATAAAAATTTCTGTATCATATAAACACTGATATTGGCCATTAGTTTGTCATAGCTGGACTAAGAAGTAGCTTTGTATTACCTATGAATTATATCCAAGGACAGGAAATGTTTGCTTTGTCAGAGACCTTGTAACATCATAGAACACAATAATGAAAGCTTAACCAAGGTTCAGAATGAATGTTACTTGTCTAAGGCCATACAGCTAATAACTGTTAGAGTTAAGATTCAAATCTATGACCTTTGTGTGTACCCATCTCTTCCACCCTTATATAGACATTGCTGAAATTCTAGTTACCAAGACTATCCTAATTCTGTAACTCATTGAAATTATGCTACATCAGTCCATAACCAACAGTTGGTTTAAAGGTATTGAAAATTTTGTCCTTAACCAGTTGAATGTAGAATGAAAGGTTTTCCCAAGGAACTTTCCCATGTAATATTAACGAAAATTGGCCAGAACTCAGATCACTTTAAATTTAATAGGCTCTCTGTAAATGTTAGCTCTGTCTCTCTATTCTTCCACTTAATATGGATCAGTTACAATACTAGTAGCTCTCAAGTACATCATGTTATTTGATTGTCATGCCTGTCTTTTGAGTGATAGGGATGAATGCCTCCCTGATTTACAAGTGAGGAGATTAGTTCCAAAGGAATGGATGAGATGACATGTCCACTCCCTTGCAGCCAAATGTGTCTGGCTTCATATCTACTATGTTCTTTGTAGCCACATCAGTTGGTACTTATCTACTTCTGTCTCTGTAATGTTTTCAAAAACGTTACATTGAATATTTAGCTGAGTTCTCCAGAAATCCTTGTATCAATTTACAAATCCTTAGGCTGTGCATGTATTCTCACTTGCCTCACTCTGTGAAGGTTATCCTCAGCAGCAGCCTTGTATGAGCCCAGAGTGAAAGTGTAAATTAGTCTGAGGTGCTAATTGATTCCTTGTGTGTTACTCAGGCTTTGGCTTTGTCGTGACCCAGAGTGCTCTTCTCCACAGCAGAATGAACCGAGTTAATTGACTTTTGGATGGGTTAGAGTTGAGGTTCTAGGCAAGAGACTACTTAACAACTGAACCAGTATGATTACTGTGCTTACATTAGAAGACATCTGTTGGGTGAAGGCATTTTCTTTTTCTGACCAGAGGCTAAGTCAGCCTCAGTCAGTAGCAAAATCTTATTACTTATGTTCTGCATTTCTGTTGTATCTTTGGGATGTGTTCTGTTTAATAATGTGTGCATTAGGAGATACTGAAAACATGCTTTTTTAATATAGTCATTTCTCCCAATAGATTTAGATTGCCTCCAAAGAATGTGTTTGTGTACATGTGTATATTTTAGAGCAGGTATCATTGAAAAAATTGACATCTTATCATTTGTGGGTTATTGCTTTGGTGGAACATAATCTCTCTTAAGTGATATGTCTAATATGTATCATAAAAAGTTAATTCACATTCTATGTGCGTGTTTTCATTTCAGGTGCCTTTACTAGGGAAATGTATTCCAGTAGATTGGTTTGCAGAGTTTCTAAATAATAAATAATAAATGCCAATAAAGGAAAACACTTAAATTGTGCATATTTCAGAGCCAATTAATTACATGTTGATTAACCTTATGTACTTTTGTCATAATTCTTCCTATTATCATTTTCTATGGATGTCAAACAGCAATTTATTTTGGAGCACAAGATTCAAGATTTATAATTATGAGTGTTAATACAGCACTCAGTGGCATCTCATCTCCCTTTGTCTATTTCAGGAACACAAATATACTTTTTCTTTATAATTATAGTAACTGTACTTATATGCTAAACTTAAGATAGAAATATGTACATTGGTAACCTATTTCTTAATTTGAGTTTTATATCAAATGTATAAATATAATGTTTATAATTCAACTAATAACAATGGAGATCTGGTTTTTCTTACTTAAAAACAGTATAATGTTTTTATCTATCTATCTATCTATCTATCTATCTATCTATCTATCTATCTATCTATCTATCTATCTATTTTACATGCCAACCACAGATCCCCCTCTCATCCTTCCTCTAACTCCCCCCCACCATTCCCCCCACCCCTCATCCCCTCCTCCAACAGGGTAAGTTCTCCCATGTGGGGACAGCTAAGTCTGGTACATTCACTTGAGACAGGACCAAGCCCCTTTCTGCTTTATCAGGGGTGAACAAGGTATCTGACCATAGGTAATGGGATCCAGAAAGCCAGCTCATGGACCAGGGACGAAGTCTGATCCCACTGCCAGGAGCCCTTCAAATAGAACCAGCCACACAACTGTCTCCCATATGCAGAAGGTCTAGTCGGGTCCCATGCAGGCTCCACAGCTGTTGGTCTAAAGTTTGTGATTTCCTATGAGCTTGGTTCAGTTGCCTCTGTAGATTTCCCCACCGTGATCTTGACCCCCCTTGCTCATATAATCTCTCTTCCCTTTCTTTGACTGGACTCCTGGAGCTCAGCCTGGTGTTTGGTTGTGAATTTCTGCATCTGCTTCCAGCAGTTAGTGGATGAAGGCTCTATGATGATCTGATTACCAGGATAGGCCAGTTCAGGCACCTTCTCCACTATTGCTAGTAGTCTAAGATGGGGTCATCCTTGTGGATTCCTGGGAATTTCACCAGCACCAGATTTTTTCCTTACCCCATGATGTCTCCTTCTATCAAGATATCTCATTCATTGCTCTCCCACTCCATCCCACCATCTCATTCCCTCATGTTCCCATCCTCCGTCTCCTACCCTCTCTTGCCCGCCCCCATCCTCCGGTTTACTCATTAGGATCTCCTCTGTTTCCCCTTCCCAAGGTGATCTGTACATCTCCCTTAGGATAGAAATATGTTCATTGGTCACCTATTTTCTTAATTTGAGTTTTATATCAAATGTATAAAAATAATGTTCATAATTCAACTAATAACAATGGAGATCTGGTTAAAAGTGAAAATGAATGAAAGGATTCTATGTTTTGTGAACTGGAGCAATGAACTTGGGTTTTAAATATAGTCTATAAGTACTAAATAGAAATAGAAATACTGTGGAAGTCTTTAAACATCGCATAGTCTTGCCTTTATGGCAGTTAAAAGCAATGCTTCTCAGGCCGGGCAGTGGTGGCACACGCCTTTAATCCCAGCACTTGGGAGGCAGAGCCAGGCAGTTCTCTGTGAGTTTGAGGCCAGCCTGGTCTACAGAGTGAGATCCAGGACAGCCAGTACTACACAGGGAAACCCTGTCTCGAAAAACCAAAACAACAACAACAACAACAAAATGTTTCTCACCTGACAGGTATCTGGTAAGCAATAAATAGGCACTTCATGAAAGAGTGCTAGACCAGTTCCTGATAATGAGCATGTATATCCTATTGCATTTATGATTAAAAACAAATTTCTAAAAATTAATTCATAAAAGATCTCTATATCAAGTTCTCATCACATGATTTCTATTTATAAGCCATTTTTGAGTACTTAACATGTATTTTAAACAGTGTGGTAGGGAACAGGTAGGAAGAGTATGTCCTAGCCCTATATTCTAGTTAAAAGAGATATAATATATATAGCTGATATGAATGGGAGGGAAGTAAGAGAGGGTGGTGGGAGAGAATATTCTGATTAATTATATTCGTTATCAATATATTATTATTCATTATATAATATATTCTTTATATATAATGATTAACCTGAATGAATCTGATAATGTATCAGATTATCAAATAACAGGTACTTGGAAGACAGCTTAGTTTCTAAGTGTACTTACTGCTTCTAGAGGACCTAGGTTCAGGTCCCAGCTTTTAAGTTGGGTGGCTCATAGCAACGTCTAATTCTAGTCTCAGGGGATCCAATGCCTCTGACCTTGTCAGACACTAGCACACACACAAGCAAGAAAAAAAAGAAAAGTCCAAAGAACAAACAATAGAAAAAAATGGCTGAGCAAAGAAGTTGGTGTTTATTGAGATGAATAATACCTGTACCAAGTAATTTCAAATATTTGAGGAAGAAAACTGCTATGTTTGAAGAAAAAAAAAAAAACCTCAAGGATATTGGTTTGAAGGTTTGTGTGAATGTGTAAAGATAGGCTGGAGAGTAATCTAGATTTGAGAATATTAAGGAGGTCAAGCCCATGTAAAACTAGAGAGAAGTGACAAGAAACTTTGAACAATCTATAGGAGACTCACAGAAGGAACTTTTCCTTAGTTGGCAGTGGGAGGCCAAGAATGAAATTGGCACTTGTAGAATATTGGAATGAATTTGATTGGATGTAGGCTGGTCATGTATCGTGATTCCTTATACAGAGAAAGGAATAGTGAATATTGTACTGGGCAAGGTGAATTAGTAAGGGGATTAAAACCACCACCTGGTAACTAATTCAGTGTAAGTGCTGAAGAAAAAGCAGTAAACAGTGACTTCGGAGTTATAGTCAGTTCTTTAAGGGTTTAAAACAAAAACAAACAATCAAAAACATAAATTAGGAAGTTGTAAGGTTGGTGTGTGTGTGTGTGTGTGTGTGTGTGTGTGTGTGTGTGTGTGTGTGTGTGTGTGTGTGTGTGTTTGTGTGTGTGTATGTGTGTCTGTCTGCTGTCTGTGTGTCTGTATCTGTGTTTGGATGGGGGGATGGATGGGTGAATGGAGAGAGAGAATGGAAACTGGGGAAAGTATATAGCAGTTGTGTGGTGTTTTGGTGAGAGACTAGAAATAAAGATTGTCCTCCACCCACCAAGATAAATTAATCTGAATCTCACTTAAATCTGTGCAGATGGTTCTTTCATTCTTAAAATACAATCTTCTTAAAATTTTATATTCTTCCATCTACTAATATCTTTTCCTTCACAATGAAACCTCTTTAACTCTCAAAAATGTTCTTAGATTTCATATTCTTACAACTAATAATGTCTTTTTCTTCACAATGAAACCTCTTTAAGAACTCTCAAAAAATGTTCTTAGATTAATTGTCTCATTTTCTCACTTCCCATTTTCTCATTATCCCAATCACACTCTTACACTTCAACACTCTTCTCTCTGTATCTTCTCTGTGTAGTTAGTTCCAAGATTGAAAAATCATCAAGATTATCTTTGTTTTCCAATGAATATTTTTCATCAGTTTATTAAAGTAGGGGAAGGAACTTTACCACTTTTATATATTAGAACTGTGATCAAGTCATCTATCAATTGGATGACCTTCAGCAAGTTAATCACAGTTTATCTATAAAATGAAGACATTCTACCTTATAGAATTATACAATAAATAACACACTACACATAAGCCATTTAGAAACAGTACTTGATTATTCGTTTCTTCATTGTAACAATGAATATTTTTGAACACTTTCTGGAAAATTCTTCCATTTAATTATTACAAGAATTCTTTCTCGTTGTTTCCCTCCCTTTTTTACCTTGAACCTTTTTTCCTTTAGTTTGTCTCTAAGCCGCTGTGTGGCCCAAAGTAATGACCCTAAAGCTTAAGTGCACATTTGATTCTACCAGATGATTATGAAATGCATTTTGCCACTCTCTTCTCTCTAGAATTTCTGATTCATAGAGGCTCAATAAGTTCTCAGGTGATGGTAATGTTGCTGATCTAAGAATAGAACCTTAAAAACTATTAGGGTTCATCACAGACCCAGACCTAATCTATGAACTCATGCCCACTGATGATTCCTAGAATAGTATATCCAAATTATGACTTTTAACCTCATGTTGTCTCCAAAACACATCACAATCAAGCATGCCCTAGCTGATTCTAAAACATGTATATGAGATTTGTCAAGAACAGTCTAGAGAGAAAAGGAATAATAATGGAGAACAGGACTAGTCTTGTTGAAATATATTATAAAACTATAATAATTAAAATACTTTGATACTGGTATGTGAAGAAACAGATTAATAGACCATAATTGAGTCTGGGAGTTCATTCAGAAATGTCATTTAGCATAGTCATCTTTCTGTGTCTACAGTTTCCACAATTATAGGTTCAACCAATCACAGATCAAAAATATTCAGGAAAAAGATTACATCCATACTGAACGGGCTTTTTTTCTTTGCCATGATTCTTACAATAATATTGTCAAATGACTATTTGCGTGCATCTCACACTACATTAGATAACATATTTAATCCAGAGATGTTTTAAAGTATCTAGTAAGATGTATATAGGTTACATGGAAATACTATACCATTTTATGTAGAAGACTTGAACATCTATGGATTTTGGTATCCTAGAACCAATCTTTCATGAATACTCAGGGACAAATGTATATGACTTTTAGTATATGAATTTATTTTGTAATACTAAAGACATTTTAAAGCAAAATACAAAACTTGGGAGTCATAAGGGAAAGAAGCTTATATTTGACCTTGCAATATTAAAATTTAAAGCACTACAAAAATATGTAAGTAAAGAGCGAATATTTTAAAAAAGAGGGAAAGATTTTGTATTTTCTCCAAAGTATATGGTAAGCAGCTGTTCTCTTTAAACATGAAGAACTCTTGAAAATAAAAGTGTGCACAAAAAAATCTTACAGAGGAAAAAGCAGCAGATGAGGCAGTTCAAATCAAAAGAAATTTGGCTTATAAATATAAACGGACTGATATTCCACCACATTTATAATTTTTTAAGACAAGATCTCACACTGCAGTGTAGGCTTTCCTGGAACTCATTATAATTAAAGAAATACAGATTAAGGAACAAGATAGAACTTTCATATATCAGACTCTGGCAGAACTCTGAGAATTTAATATATAGTTTTGGCAAGAATGCCAAGAAATATACACTCTAATACTTTACTATTCAAAACGTGGGCCTTAGACCAGCAACATCTGCATCAAAGGAGAGCTTGTTAGCAAAGCAGCTTCGTTTCAGACCTACTCAAGCAGAATGTGCATTTTAAAGAGCTCCTGAGATGACGCACTTGACAATTTAAAGGGCCGCATGGCGCTAACAAACTGTTGGTGGAAGTGCAAATTGCCGAAGCTCTTTGGACTTTTTTTTAAATTTAACTTTTTATTGATTCTTTGTGGATTTCACATCATGCATCTCAATCCCACTCATCGCCCCGTCCCTTTGCATCTGCCCTCTGCCCTTACAACTTTCTCCCACAAGATAAAATTAAAAAGAAAAATCTCATTTTGGAAGCTGTAGTGTGACAAGTACATCTTTACTTGTAAGTGTTCATTGCAATGAGTCAGTGGTCTGGTTCGAGGCCTCTGGTTTCTGCTACACCGTCGACACTGGGCCCTCACTGTGACTCCTCTTGGATATCTTATTATTGACTTGTGTCATAGAGATCCTGTAGCTTTGGATCTGTAGGACTGACCCCTTCAGATGCTCCAACATATCATAGATGGGGTAGTTGTTGGGATGGGCCAACTCATAGCTCTGGTTCTAGGCCTGGGTGGTTGCTGGGTTGGTCAGCCTGTCAGCTCTCTGTTATCCTCACCACCAAGGTGAGCTCTCCAGCACCAACCTAGCTAGCTCAACCTATGCAGTAAGCATCAAGGGGCAGGGCCAGTTCTGCTCTCACAGCTCACCCACACCTACACCACCAGGGCCAGCTCTACTGTGTTGCCCAGGTGAGGAACAAGGATCGCTCTCCCAAGTTCTGTAGCTGGTGAGAGGCAGGGCCAGCTCTTTTGCTATGGTGACATCAGGGTCAGCTCTCCCACCTGCTACAGGTGGTGAGGGGTGGGGTGGGAGGCTTTTCTCCCTCATCCTTGCTGCCACATGGCAGACAAGGGGTGCAGAGCTAGCTCTCCCACTCTCATGGCCTCAGGGCAGGCTCACCCTTGCCTCCACCAGCAGGATCAGCTCTGCTGTACTGCCCAGGAGCGGTGCAGGGCCTGCTCTCCCAAGAGCTAGAGCTGGTGAGGGGCAGAACTAGCTCTTCCACTCTCATGACCCATTCTCCCACCTGCTACAGGCTGTGTGGGGTGGAGGGGGGAGCATCTCTCTCTCCCTCATGCCACCATATGGCAGATGAGGGGCAGGGCCAGATATCCCACACTCATATTCTTGGGACAGCTCACCTGCACCCCTGTCAACAGAGTCAGCTCCACTGTGCTGCCCAGGCAGGGTGCAGGGCCCACTTTCCCAAGTGCTGCCATTGATTGAGGGGGGGGGTAACAGGGTCAGCTCTCTCATCTGCAGCAGGTAGCAAAGGGAAAGGGGAGACTTCTTTGGATTTTAACAGACTTTTCTTACCCAACTCTCATAAGATCCAGAGTTCTATGTGCAGAACTTTGTCTAAAATATGTGATTAGATATACATTTGATGAAATACAAAGATATTCATTGCAGCATTAGCAAAAAGTTAGAAATTACCTCAGTATTCATTATTTGTGTGGTATGGAAATTTCAATTAAATACTACAGTTATTAAAATTTTTGAAAAAGTATTTTAATATATGAAATTATCTCCAAGATATATTGTCAAATACAAACAGCGATATTTCAAGCAGTATTATAATATGCTTTCTGTGTTCCATTATTGTAATTCTCATTTTAGAGATAATGTAAGTGAAGAGGGGCTGTTAAACAGTGGAGCCAAGGCTGCATAGTTAAAGATGGTGGATTCAACTCTAGATACTCTGGTTCTAGAGCTTCTGTTTTTTATTGGGAGTGAGGAGGTTACCAAGTGTGGCCATGAATTTACCATCCTCCCTCCTTAGCTTCCCAAGTTGCTGGGACTAGTGTGTGTCACCATATCCACCTGAAATTATGCTCTTAATCTTGTATCACATTGCTGGTTTGGTGAATACATTTTTGAAGGAGTGTGGGAGGCTCTTGTTTTATTATATGCATCTTATTACAATTTGGATGATTTGCCATCTATAAGTATTGCTTTTTAAAAATCAGGATATTTTACAAAGCATCTGATCTAGAACCACAGTTTCTTTGCTGATGCTGGTGACAGGTTGAATACTAAGAAGTCTCGTACTCATTCTGGGCTCGCTTCTTCTTTGCCCTAACATTTATGGTCAGGTACTATTTTAGTCTATTTCTTGTGCTATAATAAATATCATATAGGGGATTATTGACAAAGAAAATAAATTTATTTTTTATAGTTCTCAAGGTGGGGATTTCTTCTGTTAAAGGGCTACCTCAGATTAAATGAAAGTCTTGCTGGTAGTACTCTGTAAGGTATTGATCATTACATTCCAAAATAGAGTAAGCCTTGTAGTTTAAATCCCTATTTTATAAATAGATTGATGAAATCATTATGGTTCTCCATACCTGTATCTAATCCTAACTTCCTCTGAAAGACCCTACTTCCAAATACCAACAAAATGTTAATTTGAGGATTGAGTGCCAATTAAAAAAATATTTTATTTTTATTTGCATATGGGGGAGGGTGGGTGCTCACAGAGTCCAGAGGAGGACACAAAATCCTCTGGAGCTAGACTACAGATGGTTGTGAACCATTTGATGTGGATGTTAGGAACAGAACTCTGCAAGAGCAGCAAGTGCTCATAACAACTTAGCAGCTATAAGTTGCAAATAGCTTCTTGGTTAGGGGTGGGACTTTATGCCTACTTCTTCTTCTGAAATTTTGTCTAGCTTGAATTTGTACAGGTCTTGTGCATGCTATCATATAAATCTTCTGTAGGGTTATAAGGTTCTCACTGAAGGTCCTCAGAAGTCTGTAGGAAGATCACAATGTTCTGCAGGTGATCCATACATAGCAGAGCCTGGGGTCACAACAGAAGTAGGTGATACTAACTGGTGGGGGTGCTCCCGACAGCAGGCAGGGGAGAAGTCATGTTGGGGATGGGGCCCTTACCTGGGGATAATACACAGGATGCTTGGTCCTTAGCTGATGGACAAAGAAGATCTTAAAGGAAATTATAAGAATGTATGAAGATAATACAATAAGACCTATGATTGCTCACATTTACTCTCCTGTGTGTGTTTATGTTTTCTGTTGTATACAAAGTATAGATATACCAGCAAATGTAGGCTCTACATATGAGAGAAACTACGTGATATTTATTTTTCTTTCACTTTCTAGTTTCATTCAGGTTATTTTCTCCCCTTTTCTGTTAGTCTTTTCCCTCCTCCAAATAGTCTCCCTCCTACTTTAGTGTGTGTGTGTGTGTGTGTGTGTGTGTGTGTGTGTGTGTGTGTGTGTGTGTGTGTGTGCGCGTTAGTCTAGATTCCACATTGACAATCTGATATTTGTCTTTCTGAATATGGCTTATTTACTTACTGTAGTGGTCTCAAGTTATGTCTATGTCCCCACAATAAATGTTTATTCTCTTGATATCTAGTTTTCCCTGCACGATGAGGCTGATTTTCCTTCGTGTTTGCTTTTGGCACCTCTGTCCAATCTCATGGATGCAGCTGCATGGGTTTACTTCTGCAACCTGTTTTATTATGTTAGTCGATTTATCTATTTCTGTGCAATGCTTTTGCTGTTTGTGTTACTAGATCTCTGTAGTGTGACTTGAACCAGGTATTTGACTTCTTCCTTTCTTATTTATATCCCATTAATTTCTTTCTCTTGCCCATTTTGCACTAATATTTCAAGCATCTATACAGAATAAGACTGGAGAGAGTGGGCATCCACCCTCTGTCTGTCTGTCGTCTGTCTGTCTCTCTCTCTCTCTCTCTTAGAAATGATTTCTGGTTTTCCTCACTTAGTATAATGTTGTCTATAGGTTTATTATATCTAGCCTTAATGTATTGAGGTATATTTCTTCTATTTCTAGATTCTTTAGGACTTTTATCATGAAGGAATATTAGACATTATTAGAGACAGTTTTTGTATCTTTTGAGATAATAATTTCACTTCTTCCTGTATGTGTTTGTTACAACATTTACTTATGTATATTATCCTTATATCCCTGGTATACAACCTGAGCCATGATATGTAATGTCTTTAACATGTCATTTATTTAGTTTTCAAGTATTTACTGAGAATTTTTGTGTCTGTGTTCATAATGGCACGTGGTCCATAGTTTTCTTTTTGTTGTTGTTATGTTCTTATATTGCAGGAAAATGCTGGCTTCATAGAATAACTTCCTGTTTGGGGAAACAGCATTAGTATTCCTTAAAGGTTTTGCAGATCCGAAAAAGACCAAGGAGTGTACATGGGAGGGTTTGGAGAGAGAAGAAGGAAATAATGTCATTAAAATATCAAAAATAAAGAAATATTTTTAAAGTTCCAGAAATACAAAGTATCAACAGTGCAGTCCTGGGGATTTTTGTTGTTATTTGAGATTCCTATAAGAAAGTAGACTTTTTTTTCTAGACAGGATCTCACTATGTATCCCTGGTTTGTCTGAAGCTTAAGAAATTCCTGCCAAAGTATGTGTCATCATGGAGACCTAAGTTAGATCTTAAATGTTCTCATCACACATACACATGCACACACACACACACACACACACACACACACACACACACACTACCTGTGTTGTGTAATAAGTGTATTAATGATCATAATTTACATATCACTTAATGCTTGCATATGTAAATCATCATGTATACCATAAATGTGTAAAAGCTATCTTTGTCTACTGAATTTTTATAATGCTGCAAAAAGAAAGAAGAATCACAGAAATGAACTATAAGTTTATAAATACTTCAGACTGCAGAAATTCCCAGGAGTTTACACGGAATGTGGTTCAGCCAGGCGAGGCCTCCTAGGGAAGGCTCATATATGGAAATTGCTTGTCAGCCCATATGTCCCTCTGACAAAAACAGTTGTGACCCAGAAATTGCTTTTGTAGTTTTGAAACCTTCTTCATCATAGAAAAGTCCATTCCTACCCCCAGAGGCCGAGAACTTTTCAAGCAGCTGTTGTCTGTTATGTATTTAGTCCTGACAGCAGAAGGGAGGCTCTCAGCCTACCTTAGAGGGCACCATTCCACATCTGTCTAAGCAGCAGGAGCCAGGGGCCATCAGCAGTACTTTGAACAGGAATTGGAATATTTGTTCCAGAATATATGGTTGAGTAAAGGCTCTCAAGCTTGAACATGCATACATGTACCAGAATTACAAGGAGAGCTTGTAGAAACACGGCTCAGTGCCCTCCTCCCAGTTCCTCATTCAGAAGTTCTGAAGTAGGGCCTCGGAAGCTTAAGAAATTCCTTTCTTAATTTATTATAGGTTTATTATTTATTTATAAGAATAAACTAAGAAAGAAATTGTCTTTCTGATACAATTCCAGGAGATGCTAATGCTGGTGTCTTAGAAAAACTTCTGAAAATTGCTGTTAATAGGGAAAACACTTTAGAAACTTGGCTAGAAGACTTATGTTCAAGATTTACTCTAAGTCTCTAAAACCTGTTTCTTCTTTTCTAAAGTAGTATTTATGAGGTCATTTTGAGGGTCTCATGTGGTCATGTTTATAAAAGTTCTTTATTGACTACAAATACTGTATACAAGTATTAGCTACTGGACAGCTTTGCACCTGGTCCTTGATGCAGACTTTCTGTATCTGTTCTTCAACCCACTGAGCATGGCCCTGATAGTGACCTCAGTGTAATACCTCATTTTTCTGTTGCTATGCCTCCCCTAAAAATTTCTCCTTATTCTTCCAGCCATGATCAGATCTTACAGCAACTACCAGTTCTCAGTGCTAGAACCATTAGTAAAAACTTGTCAGATGATGTACCTGAGTAATAGGTCCAGTGCTTTACATTTATGAGGCCCCCCAAATAAAATGGACCTGTGAAAGATAAAGTGGTTTTATTTTTTTTAATTTATTTATTTTACAACCCAACCACAGTTTCTCCTCCTTCTTCTCCTTCCAGTCCATTCCCTCCCTATCCCCCAAATCACCCTTCATCCATATTCACTCAGAAAGGGGCAAGCCTTCCATGGGCATCAGCAAAGCATGTCATCTCAAGCACCTCCCCCTGTATTTAGGCTGGGTAAGGCAATCCAGCATGAGGAATAGGTTCCCAAGAGCCAGCCAAAGCACCAGGGACAGTCCCTGCTTCCATTGCCAGGAGTCTGACAAATAGACCAAGCTGCACAGCTGTCACATATATGCAGAAGGCCTAGGTCAGTCCCATGTAGGCTCCCTTGTTGTTGGTTCAGACTCTGAGTTCCCATGAGCCAGGTCAGCTGTTTCTGTGAGTTTTCTTGTGATGTTCCCTGACGCCCCTGGTTCCTACAATCCCTCCTCCCTCTCTTCAGCAGGACTCCCCGAGCTCAGCCCAATATTTGGCCATGAGTCACTAGATGAAGGCTTTCCAATGACAACCAGAGTAGTCACCAATCTAATCATAGGGGATGGGCAATTCAGGCTACATATCCACTATTGCTGAAGTCTTAGCTGGGGTATCCTTGTAGTCTCATGGGAGTTTCCCTTGTATTCAGCTTCTACCCAACCCCATAAAGCCCCCCTTTCCAGTCATCTCTTTCAGCACTCTCCCCCTCCACCCACTCCTCAACCTACTCTCTCAAGTTCCCAAGCCCATTTACCTCCAGTCTACCCAGGAAATCTCTATTTCCCCTTACCAGGGAGATCCATGTGTCCCTACTTGGGCCCTCCTTGTTACCCCTAGCCTCTCTGGGTCTGTGGTTTGTAACCTGGTTATCCTTTACAGCTAATATCTACTTATGAGTGAGTATATACCATATTTGTCTTTCTGGGTATGGGTTACCTCACTCAGGATGATTTTTTTCTAGTTCCATCCATTTGCCTGCAAATTTCATGATGTCATTGTTTTAACAGCTGAGTAATACTCCATTGTGTAAATATACCATATTTTCTTTATCCATTCTTCCATTGAGGGACATCTAAGTTGTTTCCAGGTTCTGGTTATTGCACATAACACTGCTATGAACATAGATGAGCAAATGTCCTTGTAGTATGATTGAGCATTTTTTGAGCATATGTCCAAGTTTGGTATAGCTGGGTCTTATGGTAGATTGATTCTCAATTTTCTGAGAAATTGCCATATTGATTTCCAAGTGGCTATACAAATATACAGCAATGGAGGAATATTCCCCTTGCTCCACATCCTCTCTAGCATAAGCTGTCATTTGTGGTTTTGATCTTATCCATTCTGACAGGTGTAAGATAGACTCTCAGAGTCATTTTGATATATATTTCCCTCATGGCCAAGGATGATGAATATTTCAAGTGTTTCTCAGCCATTTGAGATTCTTCTGTTGAGAATTCTCTGTTTAGCACTGCACTCCATTTTTTAATTGGATTATTTGATTTTTTTGATGTTTAGTTTTTTTGAGTTCTCTATGAATTTTAGAGATCAGTCCTCTGCCAGATGTGGGGTTATTGAATATCTTTTCCCATTCTGTAGGCTGCTGTTTTGCCCTATTGACAGTGTCCTTTACCTTACAGAAGGTTTTCGGTTTCAGGAGGTCCCATTTATTAATTGTCGATCTTAGTGAATGTGCTATTAGTATCCTGTTCAGGAAGTTCTCTTCTATGCCAGCGTATTCAATACTATTCCCCAATTTCCCTTCTATCAGGTTCAGTGTAACTGGATTTGTGTTGAGGTCTTTGATCCACTTGGACTTGAGTTTTGTGCAGGGTGATAGGTAAGGATCTATTTGCATTCTTCTACACACTGACATCCAGTTATGCCAGCATTATTTGTTGAAGATGCTTTCTTTTCTCCATTGTATAGTTTTGGCTTCTTTGTCAAAAACCAAATGCCAATAGGTGTATGGATTTATGTCTGAACACAGTGGAATAAGCCTAGTTACAAAACAACAATAGAAACCACAAAAATATACATTGTCATGGAGATTGAACACTATCCTACTGAATAGTGAATGGATAATTGAAGAAATAACAAAGAAATTTAAAATTTACTACAGTTGAATGAAAATGTAAATACAGCACACTCAAATATACAGGATACAATGAAAATAGTACTAAGCAGAAAGTGTGTGGGGAAACTGCAGTTGGGATGTATTGTATGAGAGAAGAATTTTTAAAAAATCTGAGAGAACCCAAATAAACAACTTCATGACAATAGCTGAACAATGTTGTCTAGACATGTCAGGGCAGGCATACACATGATTTCACAGGAGCACAAGACCTGTGCAAGATCAAACCAGACAAAAGTATAGCATGGACGTGTGAGGAGGAGACAAATTTCCACCTCTAGGTAAAGAGCTATTTGCAATTGTTGGATGCTGGGAGAGAATAAATTTTCTTTAGGGATGTAGCCCCTAAGATGCTATCCCTTGCCCCAGTAGGTGGTCCTACCTCCATACACATATGGGCAGCCCCAAGTGGGTTCAGTGGGTTTAGAAAAAAAAAGAGCACATGAAATTTAGAGGGAATAATGGTGGGTAGAAAGGGGGAGGAATTGGAGGAGAAGGAATGGGGAATGGGCTATGTATATGATCACAGCATATTATGCACATGTAGGATATTTGCAAACAATAAAAAGAATTTTGAAAAGTTAAATTGTACACACACACACACACACACACACACACACACACACACACACACACACACACACACACACACACTTGTATTCCCCCATTTGATTGAGTCTTTAATAATAAAGGGTATGCGGATCACCAGGTTCCAATGTCCCCCAGCCAGTTAATCTAGTAGGGAAAGGTGTTCAGAGCTCTGTGTCCCTCCATCGTGACCAAGGCTTTCCCCTTCTCGGCCAGATAAACAAGCCACGTATTGTTCTGCACTGCCCTGACCCCCCTCCACCAATCTGTAGGCTTCTCTTCCTGCCTAGTGGGTCAGGATATGCTTGGGCTTCTTCATGTGTAGAAGGTGGAATGTACTATTTGTGGGGTGGCTAAAAGAGCCACAGAAAGTAAACAGAGCTAATCAAGGTCACTCTTTTGTGCTTCTCCTTATCCAAACACTTTCAGAAGAGGAAAGAGTCCACATTGCATTAGGACCCAGACCACAATCCCAAATAATAGGGGTCACATTTTCTTCTTGCCCTGGGTGGGAAAGAGCCATGGTTCCCTTTTTGATTGTCGTCTCCTATCCACTGTCTTTAAAGGGGTTTACTGAACCAAGAACAAAGGCAGGAGGTGCTGTAAAAATATATTGACTCCACAGCTGACTAGGGTAGCTGGAGATTAGCTCCTTCCAGAATTACTCTGTTTCCCTCCCCTCACAACCATCTTTAAAAGGACTCTTGGGAAACATCTTCTGAATGATCTGCCACTTCTCCCTGCACATATCTACTGTCCTCCTAGCCCAGGCTGAGTTCTTGTCCTCTCAGTTCTTAAAAAAAGAAGTGCCTTGCTCCAAGCACAGCAGATAATATCATATTATTGGCTACTCTATTCAGCTAAGCAACCATTATCGCTCACCATATTCTATAACCTCTACAAAATTCCAAACTGGCCAACTATTGCTTAAGTTCTTATCTTACCTTCCCTTGCCCAAGGATTTCTCTGCCTATGTGCCCACCTGCTAATCATCTCATCTGGGGACTATCTGACCTTCCTATCCTCACTGCCTCCCTTAGCCAATGCCAAGAATATGCTTCTACCTTTACTCACCTTCCTCAGCTTCAGTTGGCCTACTATAGGCTCTGTCTGTTTTCAAAATAGTTGCTCTTTATTTTGCTCAGACCTGGGGTTCAACAAGCATCATCAGATAAGCACTTGCATTGGCCAGCGCTGCTGAATGAAAAGAGGAAGATATTTGGCAACAGAAGAGAATGAAAGACTCTAGGCACCTAAGCCTGAGTATTAAAGTGAGAATAGATTGTTTTTTCCTTGCAATTTTCCCCCTTTGGAACAGCAATTATTTGCCAGTATGCTGCTACTTATGTTGTTATCACAGGAGCAGGAACAGGATCACTCTATAGCTCTGTAGAAAGTCATCGCCTTGTCCCTGTTCTAAATCCACTAAATCAGAGTCTGCTACCCCATGACCCATATGCCCAGTGAAGGTTGACAAGTGCTGATTGAGAGTACTAAGTCTGGCTTTGAGCCTTCTCTTAACTGAACCTTTCTCCTCCATCCCTGTTTGGATTAAAACTGGTTTTCATGCTACTAATAGCACTGTGTTCATTGTACTCTTCGGTTAAGCTTAATATTAATAACACATAAATACCATTTATGAAGTGCCTGCTACCTGCCAGTTGCACTGTATACACAAGGAATTTGAAATTCTGTGACATTCACTAGGCCAGGAAAGTCTATTTGAAGTGAAGTCAAGGTTTCAAGTCAGATCCATATTCCCTATAAACTTAGCCTTACAATAGTACTTTTATAAATCGATAAACTTCTGTGAGGTACAGAGGAATGCAAGAGGAAGGGACTAATTTCCCCTGAGAGGAAAGGCCCTAGCATACTTTTTGTCTTGAGGGAGCTTGCATAAGCCCTCATGGGGACCATAAATTACCGGAATTGAAGCCAGAGGCCAAGGGAAATTGTAGTAGAGATCAAGTTAATTATGACGGGAAAGCCCTAACTTGACATCCCTAAGAAAAATTAAATTCTGATACCTGGGCCTGGGCTTAGGGGTATAACATATTTGTGATAGAATGTTCTAGGTTCTGGGCAGCATACTTGTCAGTAAGGATATTAGTATGAACATTAGGCTTGGTTCTTCCACCTCTATAATATCTTATGCCATAAGTACAAGGGTCACTCATGACAACTGAGTTCATGATGATTTTTCACAGAAGGGATGGTTGCCACCATTCTAGCATTGCTCCTTTTCTGGCATTGGAGTGTTTGGTGTGAAATTAAGTTTTCTTTGGAACGGAACAGATGCTCGGTTGCCTCTTGAAAGTAAAAGACTGGAATATTTGTAAACTTTTCTATCTCAGAAGGACCTTTATCTTGAAAAATGTCTAAGCCAGTGGTCTCCAGCTTTATAGTACCATTTCTCTGGACCTGGAGGCTGCTAAGCCAGGCTGAGCTCTCCTTTCTTGGGGCCCTGAGGACCTGCGGAGATGGCTGGGTGGGGTCAACTCAGTCCAGGAAGTGCAGGAATTCTTTTAAGTGTATGCATCTGGGGTGTTTTTCTCTCTCACTTACGTGTATTTTTAAAAATTCTTTTTAGACACCCGCTTTATCTTTCCCAAACATCATTTCCTTGCTCCTTTCCTGAGTTCTAGCAGTGGCCAGGGGCCCAGCTTCCTTATTGGTCTCTGAGCTGTGGATGGGATGGGCCAGGGCACTGAGGAGGTAGGAGTCAGGAACGGGGTGGGGGTGGGGGTGGGGGTAGGGAGTATTGCTGCTGGAACTGCCTTTCCTCCTTCTCTTTGCCACTAGGGCGCTGGCTGGTTCCTGGAGTAGTGTCTTAACTCTTATCCAGCCCTTGACACTGGCTGACACTCCCTAAGGCTGTGGCCACAGAAAAACCCAAGCAGGCTGATAGCTGTGGCCTGCCATCCACATGAACTGCTTGGATGACACTTAGGATCTTGGGCTGCTGGCCTCACACCCAGGGAGGTCTTAAGTGGAGGGCTGATCGTCCCCAGCTAAAAGAAGACACTGCAGTAGTTGATGTTGAGACTGTGAACTAGCTGGATACTCCAATCTCTCCTAAGACACCTCTCCTTTCTGAGCAACTCCCATGGTAGGTACAGCCACAGTTTCCAACTTTTTCCTCCTCCTGCTGTCTTTCTTTGGTGTCTTGGTTTTGTTTTGTTCCTAAGACAGGCGTTTGATGATAATGAGTTATAGAATATGTTCAGTCATAGTGCCTACCCTAACTTTAGGAAAAAGGATGAGAGTTCTAGTCATCCCTGTATTGGAGAGGGGCTGTATAATTGATGCCTTGGCTTATCTTATACTACTTACCTCCCCTCCTCCCCCTTCTCCACTGGAGGGGATAGTTTTAAATCTAGAACCACCGAGACTTCCTTTTTCTTACTGTTTCTTGAGGTATGGTTATGTCAAGCCTTAGGTATATAAACTTTATGAGACAGAACCCTTGGGGCAGAAGGTGTCACATGGTATTCTAGAAAAAGTTTGAAGACCCGTTTCATTTTTTCCTTCAAATTTATTACTCATATGCAAGTGTTTGTGTACCAAGGCATGCTTGTGGCAGTCAGAAGGCAACTTTGTGTCTTTGGCTCTCCCCTTCTACCTTTATGTAGGTTCTGGAGATTGAACTTAGGTTATCTGGCTTGTGTGACAAATGCTATACTTACTGAACCACCTTGCTAGTCCCAGATCTGAGTTTTGATCCTAGTTCTAACCATAGATCTGCTTGCTAGCTAATGTGTTCCTGGTAAATCATTTTAGCTTTCTGTACCCCTCTTTCTTCATTGATGAAGTGGGGGCAATAATAGTTCTTACACATGACAGTGAATTGATGATTAAACCAGCCTATACATATGAGGTACTTCGTACCTGACATAGCTTCATTGTTCAGTAGAGGCTCCTGTTGTATTATTTTTTTTTGTAAGTTTATAAGATGTCTGTATCAAGCACTGTGCTAATCAATTCTACACATGGAACTGCATCATTCATACCAGACCATAGCTCATGAGAAATAGATGGTCATCATCCCATTTTACTTATAAAGAATATATAAATATACAACTCATGTTCCAATGGTGTAGTAGAGTCCTTGTCTAGCATACAAGCCCAGTCCCCTTGCCCCAAGTAAAAATCTATACCTCAAAAAAATGCCTTGGGCAAGGATACACGATTAGGGGTTGAATACAAGTGTGGGCTGAGTCTAGGGCAGTTCACAAATGATAACAGACCAGGCACTGGGCTTATAGGGTGTTTCTTCTCTTTCTTAAACTAGGAATAATGGGACTCAGTCTGGCTCCCGTTCTCTCTGCTGAGATTTCCTTCCTCCCAGTCTTTCTTTCTTTTTTTTTCTAGTGTCTCCAGAGCCCACCCTCCCTTCCTCTATCTCCTCTGGGATTATTTTCTGGAGAAACTCTCGAGACCAAGGGGTCTTTATCAGTTGCTGTTTGAAGTGTGGCAGCGGAGCAGTGCCGCAGAAACTTGGCGGAAGTTTCTCAGGCACACTTGGTTGGAAGTGCCCTGAGCCATCTAAAAGGACAAGTTGAGCTAATAGCCAATATTGTACTCCATGGTATTTACTGACCCCTTGGTAAAACACTGGGCTATTTACAGGATGCTATGAGACTACTTCTCATACCCACAATAGCATAGGCAGGTGAGAATGCTGCTTCTAATTCCCGTAATAGCCTAGCCAGATGAGAAGCACTCTTCCGTTTCTCAAGAAAACAGTAGCTCAAATGGCTTGACTCTTAGAGTCAGACATGTAAAATGCTAGAGTTTTTCTTCTCATAGCTTACTGGCTTAATATAATTAGTAGGACAAAGCTAATATGCATGAAATGCTGATAAGCAATACAAAATAGCATATTATGATGGGCTAAATTATGAGGGCTACATTACTTAAGATAGTCTCCCGGGAGGATATGACTCTAGCAGTACATATTTATTTACTTTAATTTGTACAATGTTTAGAGCCTCATGTCCACAAAGATGCGCAAGTTAATGACCATTGAGAATATCTCCTTTTTACTGCTATGGAAATGATAGTTCTGAGAAGTTGTCACTTGTTGACAGCAACAAAAGCTAGTAAGTGAGAGAGTTGGGATTCAAATCAAAGCAGTCCAATTACTGGGATAAATTATACTAGAAAATGAACAACAGTAAAGCAGAGTTGGAAAAGAACAGAGCTAGCTACAGAGTGTGGTTCAAGCAGGGAGATCAAGATATGGTGTGATACAGCTTATAAAGACTTTGAAAGTCCAATCCAGTTCATATTTGAAGCAGGACAGAGTAAGAAATGGAGATTTAGTGGTAGAGAATGCCACTCCTATTCTGTTCTTATTTAACCTGTTAGTATCTAAAAGCCATGGATGGAAATAGAACAAGAATATACTCTTTGGCAAGTGGACATAATACTTTAGACACACTGTTGAGGGCATGGACTAGAATTGAAAGGTAGTAGCAGTGGATTCTAGAAGGAGAATTGTGACTCTATAAGGGTAACAAAAAGGAGGAGAGAGGGAGGAAAGTAAGGGAAGGAGGGTAGATAGATGGAGGGGGCAAACAAGCCAATGATACCTCATAAAAGAATAGTTAAGAGAACAAATAGTGGGTTACATAATTGGGAAGATCAATGCTTACTAGTTTACGTTTTGGACTCAGGAGAAGCTCAGAAATCCTGGATATGGAAAGAAGGACCCAAAATAGCATAGGTTTCCTCTTTCATACTATAGTCTCAGTACTTAGAAGCATCAAACACAATAGATTTATACAGACCTAATAGTACACATTCCTCCAACTGGGAAATGCTTGGTAAGTCCTTTTTAACCACATGACTGCTGGGTGATAGTAGCAGCAGAGGTCTCCCAAAACCACAGCTTTGGGTATGATATTTCCAACCAAGCACAGGGCAAGTGCTTTCTGGGTCCTTCAGCCTTCTTGCTGTGTACTCAGTGTTCCATCACAGAACAATGTGATGATAAGGATGGGGCCTCGCCACAAATTCTAGCCACTACTGCTGATCTATAGTCCTGATGTTTGACAAGTAACTTTCTCTGCCCTTCTTTCTATATTTTTCATTGTCTGTGTCTGGCCTATTGTCACTCAGTCTTATGCTTCCAGCAAGGCCTGCTCCTCAGGACTACCTTTTTAGGCTTTGACCTTATGCTCTCTGAATCTTCAGAATTTTTGCATTTCCAGAGAGGCTACAATCCTCCCTCTTGACTCTGCATGCTATTGCTCATGGGAGGAAGAGAATTTATTTATCCCACTGGATATCAAGCTTTCTGACAACAGGAGTTTCTGTACCATCAGTGCCCAATATGGGCATATGAATAAATGAGTAAATAATCTATCATCTAAGCATCTCTTCACTATCTACTTAATTAGTATTTGTTTGTCCCACGGTGTCATTCATCTGTCTAGCATCCACTGTATATTTCTATAAGCTTTCTCACAGTGTCTTCCCTTCTGACATTTGTTTCTGTCTGTCATCGCTCCATGTCTGTTGCATCTGCCTGGCCCTTCTGTGCCTTCTCCCTATATTCTTCCTCCTGCTCTCTCATCTATATGTCTTCCTTCTCCTGATTCTATTCCCCCCAATCAGTCATCTCTTTATCTCCTAGTTCTACCACGTCCTGGGTTATCTTTCTGATATCTGATCATGTGAAGTGTGCCAGTTGACATGGATGGTCTTATATAAGAAAGCCAATGTAAGAGTTGCAGTTGTAGGCTTTAGCCCCAGACAGACCCTCTGGTTCTATTGGAGCCTTCACCTCAGACCTATTTCCAGTCATTTGCCCCTGGTATGCTAAACAGCCAATCTCTTCTGTCACCCTAGCCTATCACCACTTTGTTCTTTTTCTCCTCACAGGAGTTTGGAATCTTTGCCATGACTTTGCCTGCAGGTTCCTCATGTGTGCCTGTGTCCATCTTAACCTTCAGTCTCTAGGGCCATTTTATGATACTTTATTTCAATTGGTTCTGTCTCTTTCATGAATCAGCACACTCTCAGGGGTATACACTATATTTGACTCATGGCTATACCTCCATAACTACATGTATTTTAGAAGGCATATAGTAAACATACAATAAATACTTATAGAATTAATGAAAATTTGACTGGCTCAAGCATCTCAACCACTTACCTCCTTTTGTAGAGAAAAATGGGAAGATTAGTCATATTAATATTTTTCCCTCAAAGACAAGTGCAGGTAGGCTTGCTATTCATTGGTCAGCAGCTCTTATGTAGTTCACAAATATTATTGAGCATCTACTGTGTGTTTACCTATAACTGGAGAGTTTCTCTCCAGGTCCTGCCAAGCCCCTGCAGTCCCACAGCCCACTTATAAAATAATCACTCAGATGCTTATATTACTTATAAACTGTATGGCCTAATGGCTCAGGCTTCTTGCTATCTGTTCTTATATCTTAAATTAACCCATTTCTATTAATCTATTAATAAGTTGCCACATGGCTCATGGCTTACCGGTATCTTAACATCTGCTTCTCATTGTGGTGGCTGGCAGCATCTCTCTGCCTCAGCCTTCCACTTCCCAGAATTCTCCTCTCTCTTTGTCCCACCTATACTTTGTGTCTGGCTACTGGCCAATCAGCATTTTATTTATCAATCAATCATAGCAACATTTACCATTAATGTACATACTTGAATATGTTTTTGTTTGTTTGCTTTGTTTTTTCAAAACAGAGTTTCTCTGTGTAACAGTCCTGGCTGTCCTGGAACTCACTCTATAGACCAGGCTGGCCTCAAACTCACAGAGATCTGCCTGGCTCTGCCTCCCAAGTACTGGGATTAAAGGCGCGTACCACCATCGCCCAGTGATACTTGGATATGCTTATGAACTAAACATTTCCATTGAAGCTGGCATTTTATGTCTCCAGGAATCATCCATTGGATGAAGGAAATTTGAGTGGGGGAACTAAAGAGGACACTTAGATGTCTCCATTAACTCCTTGGAAGATAATCTAGCTCATTGAATGGAAGGAGGGGTTAGGGACGGAAGTCACTTGGGAAGTGATTTCAGCACTGACTTCCTGGCTCTTTCTTGCTGTAGGAGAAACATCCCTGTCAGTAGACCGCACTCATGGCATGTGGCCAAGCTATTGGAGGGGTGCCCTGAAGCGGCCACCAACATGCATTTCCCTTCTGAAGCTTTCAGCTTGTCTTGGCATTCTGGTTGCAACACAAGGTAAGTCTGGAGGATGGACAGCCTCAAGGTAGGCTGGAGGTTGGACAGCCTGATCACTCTCCTCCTCTCATCATCTGCTGGTTGTTTTAGAGCTGAAATGGTATAACAGAAAAATAGCATGGCTATCTAGAGTCATATAATTATATGACTAACAGGCCAGCACCATGACTTTGAGTCTGCATCTTTATTTCTTGATAGTGTTTCCTTGAGGTGCCTCTTTTGAATCACAAAAATAACCACTCTGCCCTGATTCTCATCCTATTTCACTAGTATTCTTTCTCTGATTCTTTTCTTGATTCCTGTGGGAGGTGGTCTTCTCTATCTATAGTCACTCACTAGGAATCTCCTCTAGCGTTCATTGGTTCTATCACAGAGCAGAAATCTCCAAAGCAGGGACCTCCCCAAGTCACAGGGTCTAGCTCAATGCAAGGAGCTTGGTATTGTTCATTTTTATTGAAATAACTATTCAAGCAACAAACCATTTGTTGTTTGTTTTTTTTTTCTTTCTCCACAGTCAGAAAGCTAGCCAAAGTGTAGTCCTCGGCTATATTGTCCCTTCAATAATCAGATCCCCACTCTAAGAGTGGATTTTTGGATTTTTGTTGTGGGGCTCAAGGAGGCTAAGGGGTGACTTTTCCCTAATTTGTTTTTGTTTTTGCTTTGGTATTGGAAGCCAGGGACTCATGGCAGAGGCAGTTTTGTTCTAGAAGAATATACAGAAATATGTTCTAGATCTGGCTTGTGTGTGTGTGTGTGTGTATGTGTGTGTGTGTGTGTGTGTGTGTGTGTGTGTGTGTGTGTGTGTGTGTGTGTTCTAGCAGAAAGGTGAATAGCAGATTCCCTTGTCAACAAGAAATGAATGTATTACTAGCTCAAAACCAAGTGGGCATGCAATGAGCAAGAATAAGGGGAGACTGCTCTGGAGGTTTCATGAGCTGTTGTTACAGCTCAGCTGTGGCTTGCTTTCTGAGCTGTGGCCTTTCTGAGAGCAACCTGCAGCCTCTGAGATTCTAGTCAAAGAGAGTTAATGGCATGCATTTCTTGGCTCAGTCTGGCTATGTGTTTGGGAAATGGTACTTAACATTCAAAATTACGTCTCAGCCTTGGTCTTCCTGGAGTGCTTTTGCTGTTGGTAGATAAGGGAAGTATGGGTGAGCAAAGCCCACTCATAGATCATTCCTAGCAGTAGAAAGGACATTGATAACAATGACAACTGAGAGCAGCTACTGCCGTGTAGTAAGCCCTTGGTAGATGCCTGGGCTCTGACAAGGGCTCTTTGTGTCTTATCTGATTTCATCTACACAGCAACACTAGCAGAGAGTTTACTATTTTTTTTCTCAATTGAAAGTGTTATCAGAGAGGAGCTAAGAGTTTAGATTGAGAAAGTCCTAGGTTCCAATTGCAGTTCAACTTCATCAGCTTGCTGAAATAGTCAGTTTGCTTTACTTCATGAGTTATAAAATGAAGAAAATCATCTTATTTGGGCTTCAAATGGAAGACTGTAAAAGGCCTCAGTAAATAATCAAAATTTTTCTTATCAAGAAGAATAGTAGGTTCTGAGGATGTAGCCCAATTAACAGAGCCCTTCCCTAGCATGTTCCAAGCCCTCAGTCCTATCACCAGCACTACAAATAAAGTAATATGGAATTTCCAGAATAAAAGAACATTTAAACTCCCTGACTGTGCCACTAGTTAGAGTTTGTAAAAATTGTCTTCTCAAAGTCACTTCCCTCTGTGGAACTTGTTTCATTGACACTAGTGGCTTTCAAAAGTGTGATGAGGCCCAGTGGCCTGTTATAACAAGCCCGCCATGTGATTGGGATGCACACTCAGGGTTAAGAATCCCTGGTTTATGAAATGGTCTGGCTGAAGTCAAATCAGTCCCATAGGTCTCCTCTCTGATGTTAATGTTTTCCACTGTCTCTCCTGGTAGAGAACCATACACTAACCCAACAATGACTACTCAGAAGCAACTTCAGACTCACTGTTAGCAGTGACATAGTGCGTGGTCCCCATGGCACTCCCCATTCTTTGGGGTGTTTGCTCATCGTTCCTCTGTATGAAATCCTGTCTCTCTTTTGTCATGTTTCTGTGGCATCCCTGCATCAGTCTTCTTTCCCTGTCCTCTCCCTTTGCCTCATTCTCCCTTTCCTCCCTTTCGTTTGTAACATGGGTGGCTCTGGCCAAAGTAGGAACAGTGCTAGATTGCTTAGCTAACTTATGCATGTCCCTTGTGTTTTACAGTGACGTGTGTGTGCAGTGGTGTCCCCTCTCCCGGCACTGCAGTACTGAGAAAAGCAGCTCGATTGGCAGCATGGAGAGCCTGGAACAGCCAGGCCAAGCTACCTACGAGGGCCACCTCTTACCTATTGACCAGAACATGTACCCCAGCCAGCGTGACTCAGCCTACAGCTCCTTCTCAGCTAGCTCAAATGCCTCAGACTGTGCCCTTTCCCTTAGACCAGAGGAACCACCCTCCACAGACTGTGTCATGCCAGGCCCAGGGCCAACTAAAGCCACTGATGGCCGACCTAATGTATCGGAGACCTCAGGAAGTAGCCACAGTACCAGTGGGGGCCATGTGACCTCCACTTCCCAGGAATCGTCCTGCCCAGAGGAGAGCCAGCACTCAGGACCTGCCAAGATGGTTCAAGGTCCGCCAGAGCCTCCAGTGAGGCGGGACAGCCTTCAGGCCTCCAGAGCCCAAATCCTCAATGGAGAGCAGCGCCGTGCATCTGAACCTGTGGACTCCTTGCAACAGAAGGAGAAACAAGGCTTAGAGACAGTGCTGCCTACCAGGAGCCCTAACCAGTTCTGCTGCATTAGTGGGCAAGACCAAGTGACAGGTGAGGGCCACCAGAACTGTGAGCTCAGCCAGCCTTCTGAATCCAGTCAGGAGGACTCTGAGCATCTACTGAGAGATGGCTCCTCCAAAGCTCTTGATTCCCCAAAAACCTATGACAAGGGTCCCAGCAGAGAGTTCAGCCTGCTCAAGGAGGCTCCAGCAGATTTGGCTGGCACTGTGCCCTTTGGTGCCATTCCACACCTCCGAGGAACCACAGAGCATCGCCATAGTGCTCCTGAACAGCTCTTGGCGTCCCACCTGCAGCAGGTGCGCCTTGATTCCAGAGGCAGCAAGGGGATGGAGTTGCCAGCTGGGCAGGATGGGCACCAGTGGACTGTGTCCCCTTTGCATAACAACCCTAAGGGTAAGAAAAGTCCCGTGGGAGACCCTCAGGAGCAGCCTGGCAAAGAAAGGAAGACCAGGCCCATAGATGAAAAGCTGATGGGTTCAGTACACCAGAGCCAAAGTGGTGCCCCACTTGGAGAGGTTGATGGACACCCACCAGAACGAACTTACTCAGACCCAAACAGAGCAAGCAGAACAGGCAGTGACTTGGCTAGCCAGCAGCCCTCTGCCGCTTGCTCCTCTATTCAACAAGCCAGAGAGTTCTTTTCAACGTCTAAAGTTACTGGTCACATGGAAGCAACTGAAGAAGGTGACAGTGAGCCCAAAGAATGTGGCCAATTGGGTGGTAGAAGAAGTGGAGGCCCCCGGGGCCGCTCCATCCAAAACCGGCGCAAGAGTGAGAGGTTTGCTACCAATCTTCGCAATGAAATTCAGAGGAGGAAAGCCCAGCTCCAGAAAAGTAAGGGACCATTGTCACAATTGTGTGACACGAAGGAGCCAGTGCAAGAGACACAAGAGTCTCCAGAAAGCCCTCCACCTTCTGCTTCTAACTCTGCTCTTCCGTCTTCATACAAAAAAGTCCCTAGCCCGGGAGACAAGCCCTTCAACAAAAGCATGATTCTCAGGGCTAGGTCTTCAGAATGCCTCAGCCAAGCCTCTGAGAGCTCCAAAGCTAGGGTAGGCTTAGAGGGAAGGATAAGCCCTGGCCAGAGGTCTGGCCAGTCTTCTTTGGGCCTGAACACCTGGTGGAAGGCATCTGATTCATCCTCTTTAGACACTGACAAAGCAAATGCTCCCCAGGGGGGCTGTGGAGGTCAATGGAGATGGTCGCCTGAATATAGGCCACAGCCACTATCCACAGACGGTCCTTCCAGCCCAGATGACAACAAGGAATTGAAGCCATCTGCTGCTCAAGCTGGGGAGGAAGCCATCCTCTTGCCATTTGAAGACAGAAGAAAGTTCTTTGAAGAGAGCAGTAAATCTTTGTCTACATCTCATTTGCCAGGCTTAACCACTCATAGCAATAAGCCTTTTCCCCAAAGACTTAAACCTATAGACCAGAACTTCCAGTCAGTGAGCTATAGAGAATTGAGATGCCATCCCCTGGACCAATCGTATCATTCCACAGAGCAGCCATACCATGCTGCAGACCAGTCATATCATTCCATGTCACCACTTCAGTCAGAAACTCCCACTTACCCAGAATGCTTTGCTAACAAAGGCCTAGAAAATTCCCTGTGCTGTAAGCCCCTGCATTGTGGGGATTTTGATTACCACAGGACCTGTTCCTATTCCTGCAATGTTCAGGGAACTGTAATGCATGATCCTTGCATTTATTGTTCTGGAGAAATCTGCCCTGCATTGCTAAAGAGAAATTTGTTGCCAAACTGCCTCAACTGCAGGTGCCACCACCACCAATGCATTCGGTGTACAGCTTGCTATCATAATCCTCAGCATAGTGCCCTTGAGGACAGCAGCCTGGCACCCAGCAATGCTTGGAAATCCAGGAAGGCAGCAGCAATACAGGTGAGGACTTGGTTTGTGGGTGAGTGAAATTCATCATTCGAAAGGATAATTCCAATTCATTACAATGATGCAGCCCCCTCTCTACACTCAGCCATCAGAATTGCAATATACCTGTGCAGCTGTAGAGGTTGGGGAAAGCAATTTTTGCTCCTTAAAATGAACAGAACTGGAATTTGTTCTAACTTTAAAATTAGTATCTGAATGACCTTAAGCAAACCATGAACCAATTATAATTTCAAGTTACATAATTTTTAAAGGAAAAATATATTCACTTATAAAACAGCTAGCACTAATAAAAATTCAAAGATAGGCTCCACATAAAAGATAGAACATGTACCATTTGTCTTCTTGAGTCTGACTTATTTTGCTTGATGTAATATTTTTTTTAGTTCTACCCATTTTTCTGTAAATTTCATGATTTATTCTTGTCTTTATGACTAAATAAATTATATTATGTATAGTTTCCAAAGGGCTCTAAGTCTTATCACAGATATACTTGCACACCCATGGTTATCACTGTAGTACTTACATCAGTTAAGGAATAGAACCAGCCTAGATGTCCATCAACAGATGAATGGATAACATGGCTCTTCTGTTGGAAAAAAGGTGGAGAACAGTGTTTGCCAGTATGTATTCACACAGAAGTTGAAGGGAACATGGCATGGAAGTACATTAAGTAGCTTGCTATGGATTAGATTTACATGAGTATATTCATCAACAATCAACAAATGTACATTAATATTTATACATGTCACAGGAAACACATTTTGCCTAAAATAGTATAAGCAAATGATAAACTTTAACATGCATACTGAAGTATTCTTGCAGTATATTCATGTATACAAATTATTTTACCTTTCCCACGTATGCATCTTACACATATCTTGGTTTATATATGCCTAAGATTCCAATAGGCTTTGAAGCTACAGAAAACAATATTGTTTTCTGAATATTAAGTTAAAATACTTTGTTACTTGTACATATAAATACAGTTGAATTTTGTATATTGGCTTCATATCCTATAGCCTTGCAGAACTCACTGATGAATTCTAGTACCTATTAGGTAGGTTATAGAAAATATTGCACATAGGAGGTCACATCATCTGGGAATAGAAGGAATTTTGTATGTTTTTTCATGTTCTGCATGCTCTTTCCTGGGGAAGCGAGCCTAACTGCTTTTCCTGGGCTCTGCAGTACAGTGTTCAGAAGGAATGCTGAGACCAGCACTGTTGCTCTGTTTTCCCTGCTTCCCTGTGAAGTCTGGTGGCTACAGTCTTGTAGTAATTATTGTTCTGTACTTGGCCTTCAGCTGGTTGAGAAATGCCCTTTTAGTCTTAGCTTCACAGGAGCTCTTTTTTTAAAAAAAAATTAAGAATGGATTTTGGGTTCTTTCAAATGTTTTCCTATTTCTATTAAGATGCCTACACTTTTAATTTTTGTTTAAATTTATAGTGGGTTATAATGATTGGATTTTAAAATAAGTATCCACCTAGCATTTCCATGATAAACCCCACTTGGTCATAATGTAGTAACATTTTTTTTTTTTTACGCTGCTAGATCTGATTTATTAGCATTTTGTTAAGGCCCTTTGAACCTACATTTATTGCAGATTTTAGCCTGTATTATAAAATCTATTTGTTTTTTAAACTTGGTAATGCTAGCTAAATGAGGTGGGAAGAAGTTCCCGCTCTTCTATTCTCAGGAAGAATTTGTACAACAGTGTTGTTATTTCTTCTTTAAACATGTGATAAAATTTATCACTAAGTAATTTGGGCCTGAATTGTCCTTGTGAGAATGTTTGAACCTGCACATTAATTTCCCTAATAGAAACAGAGTTATTGAGATTATCTGTTTCTTCTTGAGTGAGCTTTGGTAGCTTGTGGCTTTTAAGGAATTACTCTACGTTATCTAAGTGTTTACATTTATGCAGATAAAATTGTTGGGACCTACTTTAAAGGGCATCTGAGAATTTAAGATGTACTGGTTGACGAATAGAGGAGTAAACAGGTACATGATAAGGTGAATACAGCAAAAATGTTAATTGTAGCATCTAGATAGGATACATGGGTGTTTACTGTAAACTGCTTTCCTCCTTTTGATATGTTTGAAAATATTCCCAATGTTGAAAAAAGAGAAAAGGAAATATAGATAATGCCTGAAAGGCATTGAAGCTGAAACTAGACTAACTGGGTTTAAATTCCTTCCCCAGAATTTAGAGTGCCTAATCTTGCCCATCTAAAAAATGAAGGCAATAACAGCACTGCTTCATAAGTTGGATTAGATGGCGAGCATGTGCAAGGCCTTTAGAACAGTGACTGCCAGACAGTAATCATCTTATAAGTAAGCTATTTTAAGATGAAGGGAAATTTGGCTTAGCTTGAGAATCTTGGCTGAAAGAAGTACTCATAAGCAAGTAATAGGGAAAGGGGGTTGAAGGTGAGTGGAAAGAGGGGAGAGGATGACAACAGGGGTGTCATCTCAGGACCAGCACCTCCGCAAGAGAAGGAAGTTCAATTGACAGCAGCAGCTGCCTGTAGCAATATAGGCAAGCCGTGCCTATGTCCTACCTCTCCTTTTATACTTGGAGGAGGGACACATTGGGCTCCTAATGGCTGTTAGACTGGCCAAGCACATCTGCTTAGACACTAGGTTTTCAGGTATGTGGATGGCTATGTAATGTAGGAACGTGCCGTTTCTACCCTTCTCACGGGAATCCTGTATTCTTGACCCTGTGAGACATACAGCATGGGTTTAAACACTCTAGCTCTGGCGACTAAGGTGGTTGCTGTGGTTACTATCTGAAGAAAGGCTGAGAGCCTGCTCTTTCTGCCATGAAGAAGGCTGGAGAGCTAACTAGCTCTGATTCAGTGATCTCTAGAGAATTGAAATCAGCATATACTTATATCACACATATTTTAGGCCAATTCATTTTACATACTCTCCAGATGATTTCACTTAGCACTTACATGAGACAGCTAAGGAACCTGAGTCTCAGAGAGATCACCCAGCTCATAAGGTGCAGAGCCAGGATTTGAACAACATGAAAATAACTTGTATGGGGCTGTCCACTAGATTCTGGGTGCTTTAGATGTATCAATGCATTGAATTTTCTAGCAATCAAGAAATAGGTACCCTTGTCATGAATATGCTACCACATAGCATGTACCATACATTTATGGTATATGTATATAAACTATATATATATATATATATATATATGCATGTATAGCATGTAGTATCAATGTAAACATAAGCACATATATTTAGCACATGTATGTTTATCATGTATAGCATATATGTGTGTATGTATGTATAACATAGCAGAGTTAAAGGGGAGTGTGGGCCATCCACTTGGTGAAGGGCAGATATGGAACCTGAAGCTCTGCTTTTAGCTGCAGAGGCTGTGTTCTGAAGTATGTGCTACCCGCCTCTCCAAAAGTAGATTGCAAAGCCTAGGCCTTCTCCCATGTAGCAAACAGGATGGCTTCTGGCACTATCACTTTCGCCAAAACAGCAAGTCCTACTATAATCTTCAACTGCTCTACCTATTGTGAGTATTGCTTCTTTGGTTCAAAGAACAGAGACCAGTTTCCAGATTACTAAGCGGCTCAGGCAAAAAGTAAAGTAATACTGAGACTCTCGAAAGGTCAGTGGGTGGAGGGCTTTGTCTGGTTTACCCACTGCCATTCTCTAAGCACCTCCACAGGACGAGACAGAACATGGACAGGAAATCCTGGCTCGTGCTCTGGCTGAACACATTATGGTGCCTTTGTGGGCAGTGACATCTCACAAACATGTCAAGGCAGACAGAGTCTGAAGTACAAATTGTTAGAATTGCTCAGATGTCCCTCAAACAAAGACTGCTGTCTGGTTTTGTGAAAGCTGGAATCAGAAATACTCCCCACCTTTTTCATACTAACATCCACATGAAGTGTTCTGTGAGGCAGAGTCTGTGTCGTTCAGGCTGCTCTTGTACACTCAAGCAGTCTTCCTGCGACAGACTCACAAGTGCTATGACTACAGAGCCTTCTATAGACCGTGCACTGTCCGGGCATTCTCTGCACATCTCCTTTGATCCTCACTGACTATCTTTATTTGCCAAATAGCAAACTGAGGTTCAAAGTGGTGACAGCATGTCCCTCACATAGGACAGATAATAAATGTCTTAGCCAGTATAACTGACACCAAAAAACCTATAACATTCTGCTTCACCAGGTGTTTGACCCCAAAAGAGAGGCCTGCTGGGGCTAAGGCAATAAACCTTGGAAAAGGCTAATAATAGCAGTGTTGGAGCAAAATGAATTTAGAAGATCAGTGTGGCTTAGGAAAAAAAAATGCCTTCTCTTGGGCTAAGCTCTGAGTCTCCAGGTGGTGGGTGCTAAATGCAAAACCAGGAGGAATCTGAAAAGCAAACATGCATTCAGGTTCTGGCTCTAGTAAGAAGAAAGGGAAATTTTTACAAATGGCATGTGTGGCTGAGCAGTTCAGGAAAATACATCCACGGGAGACAATCTACTTCTATAATGTGTGAACGAACGACGGCACCCAACACTCGATCTCCCTGAGATGAGCTCATGTCAGCCCTTGTCTGAAGAAGTGGGCAGAGGATGAGGGTAGCTGACCTCTCTGTTCCACCTTTTCCAGCCCTAGGAGAGGGATTCTGCCCTCAAACCCCCTCGAGGTCAGTGCTTCCAAGAAGATTCCTTCAAAATTGGGAGCAGCAGCAGGAGAAGTGAACAGGTTCACCCAGTAGGACAAAGCAGAAGCCCTCCAACCCGCAGTGCAATCAGGAGCTAGAGCAAACAGCAGACATGCTAAACTGGTTTGGGGCGTGGTTTGGGAGGGGAGCGGAGCAAGAGGGAAATTCAACATTCTTAGCCCACAGTGTCCAGGTCCCTGAGTGCTTTCTGGGTATCTGCATGACTGCAGTAGCTCAGCAGGCTTCCCCAAAGAAAGGCAGCCTTCCAAGTGTACGTTTCTGTAGCCAATCTGGGAGAGTCCATGTTACCAGCCAAGGTACCTACCTGGCCAGGCTGCTATTTTTGAACCTATCTGGATACTTGGCTGTTCAAAGTTCCCTAACTTACCAGAATTTTCCTTTGCAGGAATTTCCTGGGGACAAGTGGAAGGCTATAACAGGCAACAGGAAAACTAGCCATTCGGGGAGGTAAGTGACTGCTCAGGCAGTTGGGGTGCTTTTGTGCTTCTGAGGCTTCTTTCGGAACTGCGATGGCTTTGGGTTTGCTTGTCTTTGACAAAACTGGTCTGCTTTTCACACAAGGACTTGTTGCCATACATATAATCCAATGTGCTGCCTACACCACCATCTGAATACAGACCCGGTGGATTGTGAGGGCATTTTAGAATAGTCAGCAGTGTTGTGAACTCTTGTCTGTCTGAGGCAGCCCTGTCTAGGTGTACCCAAGGACATAGAGAATGAGACTATGCTGAAATGAGGGGGAAGGGCATACACCGTGCCTGCCTTCCCAGTGACCACAAGCCGTTGGAGTCAACAGAGAGGAGGGATGTTCTCTTTGTCCAAGATTGTTGGAAGTGCCTACTTCTTGGGTTCTGCCACCACACTTTTAGTAGGACTGGTTGAGAACTTATGGGTCATGAGAACAGATTATGCTGCTCATAGGTTACAACTGCTGGAGAAAGACACATACAGCTTGGAAAAAAAACTGCTTTGCTCAGAGTGGAACATCTAACTCCTGTAATTGTGGATCACAGCCATGTTCCCTAGAGATGGTGGTGGCTCTAGGTGAATCAGAGGTATGGATAGTCACTTTCTTCTGGAATGCTCTTGCCTCGTCAGATCTTTTTTGTACAACATTTTGATATGCTCTGTCAGCCAGGTTTTTCTTAGGCCAAATAGTAAAAGAGGGTTCTCGGTAATTTTGAGTCTTATTAGCATCTCCAGAATAAAGCAGAAGATAGAAAAGGCGGCTCCAAGCTGTGACTCTGCTCTCCAAGTGAAGGCACTAACACGGTCTGCTGGCCCTTAAATAGTCCAGAATTCTTTTAGGTGGTCTGTATTATGCTCCATCATTTTTATTCAAATACAATTAGGTCATTTCACCTTTCCCTTTCTTCCCTCCAGCTTCCCCATGCCCTCCACTCATTCTGTCTCAAATTTATGGCCTATTTTTCTTGGATTATTATTGACACACCCACATACGTACACATAAATATATAAATGCAACCTACTGAGTCCATTTAGTGTTGCTTGCATGTATATGATTTTAGGCATGACTGTTTGGTATTGGATAACCAATTAGGGGTTCCTCCCTGGGGAACACCGATTAGAAGCTTCTTTGATGAGGGAAAGAGCTACAGTTACCTGTGATGGCAACCAACAGCTGTCTCATTGGACTTAAGGTCAACTCAACAAGAGGAAAATCATACCAGAAACCTAGTCAACTACCCAGTTGTGGATCTTAGAGGAAAACCTACTAAAGCCTACCACTTAGAGGAAAAGCCGCTCTGTTTGACTGACATAATTCCTAACTGCATTCTCAATACTAGCCCCATGATTTGATAGCATAATTGGGAATTATTTTGGCTTTTTTTTATTCCAAAGTCTGGGGAAATTACTCATTTTCCCCTGCCATGGGAAAGGGGATGATGCCCAATATTTATGAGTCAGCTATAATTCAGTCACTGGGATGGATCATTTACTCTCCATAATAGTTCTCAAGCTGCCTAGTTTATAGATGAGGTCCAGGGAAGTTATCTAGTTTCACTCAGGTCACAGATAGCAAATGCTCATGTCAGCTTTCAGACAGTCTGATCCCAGAGTTCCTTCCCTTACCCCCATTTCACCGGCTTCAATTTGGGTCCATAAATGACAGCCTGCAAATAGATCCCTCAACATAGTGTTTCAGGGGTCTAAGTCTCAAGCAGAGATTCTACAGGATTCCGTGGCTAGACTTTTTAAGAGGTGTTTATCATCTGCTTGCCAAAAGAGAAAATAGAACCTGTTCACCACGACATGGTTGAAAGGACACAAAAACAATAATGCTAACATTTTCCTGGTTTTTTTTCCTTTCTTTTTATTTTCTTCACACTGGGGAAGGAATCTATGGTCTTGTGCACACTAAGCAAGTGTTTCACCATAGAGCAGTGAATACCCCGAGGCAGTAAATAACTCAGTTACATGTTGTAGGCACCATGGAAGACATTTTTCGAAGTCTTTATTTCTCACTGTGAGGTTGTAGAGTAGGTATAATCAGTGTAGGCGTAGTTCCTTCTACGTTTAATACAGAGAGGCAATGGAGGTACACCCAAACACATTCATTTGCCTGAAGCCCCTCAGCTGGTAATTAGCCCCAAGTAGTCTTGCTTCAGAAACAGTATTTTACAGCTCACCAGTCTCCAAAATGCTTCTCCTACTCACTCATCAGTGAGTCTTAGGAAAAGCTTAGCATGTGCACTGCCATTTGCTTAGCACTGTGGGAGATACTAGTAAGAGAGCAGCGAGAAACGGTGTCTGCCCACAGCTTGAGCAGAAAATAGTAGCCCACACAGAGTTCAGCAGCAGTAATACTATATTACTACTTGCAAAACAACCTGTATGCTATGCGTTTAGTTGCACTACTTAGGGCAGAACTTCCTAACAATTCCAGCAGGCAGGCATTAGACCAGGGTGTTGAATCTCAGAGTTGAGTGTGCAACAGAAACATCTGGAGAGCTTGTTCAAACATGAAAGCCCACTGGAATCTGCCCCTTAAAATGGAATTTTATAGGTGTGAAGTAGGGCTTAAAATCGACGTTTCCAACTGGCTCCTTGGATGATGCTGGCACTGCCAGTCCTGGGACCACACGTTGAGAACTGCTAACTCAGATAAAGGATGTGAGAGTCAGAGAGGGTGAGTTCTCCACTCAAGGTCTCATAGCTGCTAAGGGGACCAGCTCAGCTTTGAAGCCAGCTTTTTCCTACAAAAGTGTCTAAAAGAACATGCAGCTTAAACAAGAAAGCCCTGAAACAAGGCCCCACTACATGATAAGTATTTATTGTGTTTTGGATCAGTTCATGGAAGGAAAAGAAAACTGGAGGCTGAAAGTGGGAGGAGCGGAGACCAAGTGAGGTGTCCTATTACTAAAAAAAGCCTTGGAGTTAATACTGCCCAAGTTGAAATCCATATTCATGTGCTTCCTCCTTCTTCCTCTCTCCCCTTCACTGACTCTTCCTTCTTATCTCTTATCTCCATCACTATCTTTATCTCTTCCTATTTGTAAGATAGGATAAGAGCAACAACATCAAATATTTATGAGAAACCGTTCCAAACACAGCTTAACACTAGAAATGTTAGTTGTGATACTGAGAAGGAGAAGTCATGGCTCATGCTCAGCAGTAAGAGCAGAGAAGTATAACTAATGGAGCTTTAGACCAGGATGGGTAGGCCCGGAGAACTAGAATGGATGATGAACATGAGAGTGAATCATGTTCACCTGTCATCAGTGAGTACCAAGTTCCAGTTAGACAGCAGCATGAAGCTCTGATGTGTGGCCTGTGATGTGGTGACTACAGATAGCAGTGATGAACTGTATGTACACTTGAAAAGGCCATAAGGGGATTTTGAACATTTTGCCATAAAGAAACGATAAATATTTGAAAGAGAGGTATTTACCCTGATTTAATCATTATTCATTGTATACATGTATCAATCAATACCTGATACCCCACTAATAAGTACCACTTTAGAATTATATATAATATATATATAAATACATATATACATATATCAATTAAAAATAAATTCAGATGGGGTATAAATGAGGAGAATGGGGCTTGAAAAAGATGGCTAAAATTCATTATATAAATGAAGTTTTCAAACAAAAATTCAAAAAAAATTGACAGGTAAGTGACTTGATAAATGTGGCATTTTAGGCAACTTGGCAGTATTTGAAATCTAGATGAGTTGGAGGGTAACCAAGTGCGGCAGTCATCCAGAAGTTACAATGTGTGTTTGGACTAGGCTGTGGAGGTGCAATTGAAATACAGTATAAAAGATAAATATGTGTGATCTTTTGGGAGAAAAAATAATTGTTTATTATGGAAACAATATTACAGAAAATTAAGCACAAGAAAAAATAGCCTTGTCTCTACCACCTTATTGCTCCAATTTCCTGTTTGCTTTCTCTATAGGTGTGGAGATTATTTCTGGCATGGTTATAATAACTATGCAAATGAGCTTTTGTATCCTGATACACTAAGCATTATTTGATAAATAATTTTTATTCAAGCCTCCTCAGTAATTATAATCTTAATGGCTATATAATATTTCATCTGTTTATTGTATACTAATTTGTTTAATCAATCTTAAATTGTTGAATAATCAGGGTGTTTTCAATGTCTTACTATTATAAAAAATTATCTAGAACAGTTTGAATATCTATAGATTTTTTTTCTCATTTTAAATTATCTCATTAAAGCAATTACCTGAAACAATTATTAAAGAAACTACTATCTGGAGTTTGGATTACTAGTTCACAGTATATGAACATTTTTATGATCCTTCACAGATTTAAAAAATGACTTTCCTTAGGGGGCATTTTACATTACCACCTGCAATATACTAGAACAGTTCTTTGCACCAAATTTTGCCATAATTGAAAATTTTCTTTTTCTGACATAACAGTTATACCTGTTAATTTGCTTACCTTGATCATCCTAGTTTGAATATTTTTCATGTGTTTATTCACTGTCATTATTGCTTCTCATGTGAATGTTCAGATTATTTGCTAAAAACTATAAAGTATCTTTTGAAGGACAAGTAGAGAAAACTGTTTCTAGAGCTTTGGAACACAGGAGATAATTAAAACTAGCTGAGCCCTGGTGACCTGGGAAGTCACTGACATAGATGGGACAGTCTCTGTCAGTAGAAAGGGAGCCGGTTTAGAGAAGATGGTACCTTACAACTAGTATGTATTAGAGGTGAAGGTAATGAGGTCTACAAGCAGATTATTCAGAGGATGCTTGCCAAACACTCAGACAGGGAAAAATGAGAAGAAAGTGGTAAAGCAGGATCAAGTGGCCAAAGTGCTAGAAGAAAAATGTCTCAGTGTACTGCCATCATGGAAGACAGCATTAATGGCTTTGACAGTTTGCAATCATATGTGTCCTTCAGGAAAGCAAATTTAGCAAAATATTGGATATAGGAAATAGATGGCATGATTGCTTGTAAGGGAGTTCCACAAGGAAGAAATGAAAACATCATTTATTCATTATTATATCATTATTTTCATATTCCACGTGTACAGTTTGGGTGTGTTTAGTAGGTAATGTATAATCTTTACCACAATCTAATTTTAGAATGTTTCTGCCATCCTGCAATAGTCTCTCATGTCTATTTGCAGCAGTCACTTACCATTCCCATTTTCAACCTCAAGCAATTGCTAATTTGTTTCTTGCATTCATAGATTTGCTTTTTTTTCTGTTTACCTCATTCAGGAGGAATCACATTAAACATGTGCTTTTGTATCTCATGTCTTTTAATTAGGATGATGTTTCAGCCATTCATCTGCATGGAAGCATATTTCAGTACTTAATTTTTCTTTATTGCCAAATAACAGGAGTAGATCACATTTTCTTTACCCAGTCATCTACTGTAGTTGGTTGTTTTTAGTCTTTTCTGTTTGGGAGGCTCACCACCCAGCTCCCAAATAAATACATGGAGGCTTATTCTTACTTATGAATGCTTGGCCGTAGCTTGGCTTGTTTTTAGCCAGCTTTCCTTAACTTAAATTATCCCCGTCTACCTTTTGCCTCTGGGATTTTATCTTTCTCAATTCTATATGCCTTCCTCTACTTCTACTCTGTGGCTTGCTGTGTAACTGGGTAGATGACCCCTGGCCTCCTCCTCTCCTTTTCTTACTTCTTGTCTCTTCCCAGATTTCTCCTCCTATTTATTCTCTCTGCCTGCCAGCCCCACCTACCCCTTTCTCCTGCCTGGCTATCGGCCATGCAGCTCTTTATTAGACCAATCAGGTGTTTTAGACAGACACAGTAACACAGCTTCACAGAGTTAAACAAATGCAACATAGAAGAATGCAACACATCTTTGCATCATTAAACAAATGTTCCACAGCTAAACAAATGTAACACATCTTCAACTAATATTCCACAACAATCTACCAATAGATATTTTAATTGTTTCTACCTTTTGTTACAAATATTATTTCTATAAACATTCATATATAATTTTCTAGGTAGGTATGTTTTCAGTTCACCTTAGCATATACTTAGGAGTAGAATTGCTGGCCTATATGGTAACTTTATATTGAACTTTTTGAAGAATTGCCTGTTTCTCAAAATGGCTGTACTGTTTTACATTTCTACCAGCCTTATGGGAGAGGGCCACTCCTTTTCATTAGTTTTTAATTATTATCATTATTTTACTCTGTGATTAAAATGTTTAGAAAGATTTTAACACTGAAATGTTTTCAAAGAAAATGGCTAGGGAGAAGAAGAGAAATTAAAGACACTTTAATTTAGTGGTCTCCAAACATGGTTACAGGCCTAGCAACCTCAATGCCATCCAAGGATTTCTTAAAAATGAAAATCAAAGGCCCTACCCAGACCTAATGAATTAGAAAATGGCCAGCAGTATGTGTTTTATTGAACCCTTCATGCAATTGTGATACCTGCTAAGTTTTGAAAGCCAGTCGTTTAAGTGATGGTTTGGTAGAGATCTCAGAAACTAAATTAGGTTTAAAATAGAAAGGAGAGATGAACAGAAAGGAAAAGAATGTCCGTGTCAATGCTGAAAATGGAAGAAGCAGATCACAGTTAAGGCTCTCAGGCAACTATGTAAACCAGTCTGCGTATTCATCAAAAACTTGCAAACATAACTACCATATGGCCCAGTTATACCATAACTGGGTATATGCCTGAAGGACTCAGCATGCCACAGAGATGTTTGCACACCCATGTTGCTGTACTAGTCACAATCGTCAAGACAGGGAATCAGCCTAGATGGTTATCAGCAGGTAAATAGAAAAAAAAATGTGCATGCACACACATGAGAAAAAGAAAGAGACAGACAGATGGACGGACAGAGACAGAGAAGGGAGTTTTGGAGTTTTATTCAGCCATAAAGGAGGAAAAGGTTATACCATTTGTAGAAAAGTGAACAGAACTGTAGATCATAGTTTTAAATGAAGCAAATCAGATTCAGAAAGACAATTATGTTTTATCTCATGTTGAACATACATATGTGCTCATGTATGTATCTATATATGACATGAAATTAGGATGCTGTGCAGAGAGAGGAAGGCATTGAATGTAGGGCTAAGGGGGATGAGAGGGTAAGGTGAAGAGAAAAACAAAACACCTCATTTCCTCTCATATGAGGAGCCTACAGTTATCAATATATAAATAGATATGAAAATAGCTGGAGTAGGGGTATGAGAGAGACCAGTGGTGAGGGACTAGAAAGGATGTGATAATAGAGGGTGGTTATGAGGAAACTACAATTACACACATACATGGAATGCCATAATGAAATACATTATTTTATATGCTAACTTTAAAAATTAGTAAGGTACAGTAAAGGGATTTTTCCCCAGGTAAGATAAGAAGGATTAGAAAAGATTCAGTGAGGAAATGACATTTACAAGGAAAAATCCTGATGGAGTTCCCCCACACACACTCTGCCTTAGTACCACACACATACACTTTCATATTTATTATGTCATTTCTGTCACAACTGCAATGATGGGTGTAGGTGGGAAAATCAAAAGTATAATCTTCAGCTACTCTCTCTGCCTAGAAGCAAAGCAGATAATTCTAGGTAGTTACATTCTTAGTTGTCTCTCTCCGTTGTTATTTGGTTTGCATGCAGAGAGAATGCAAACTCATTTTAATATTAGTGGGAGGGGGAAATTATGAGTAGATCTAGTGGAAGAAAAAGTTACATAATTGTAGGTATTTAAAAGCCAGCAGACATTCTTTTCTGGATTATCTCCCTTGGATTTCTGTACTTGTGATTGCCTACCTTGATCCTTCCATTTTTCCCCCTTTGTGGGTAACTTCAGAATATGTATTTATTATATACACAGCCATAGTTAACCCCCCAAAATACCTTATTTTTTCTCAATTCTTTCTTGAGGAATCTAATACTCCGGAAGAAATTAAAACTAAGGAAAGAGATCATTTTACTATTGACAAGCAGGGCCCTGGTAGCTAATATTTATTGGGTGCTTACTATTTTTCAGACCCATTTTGCATAAATTATTTTATTTATCACTTATAGTGATCTTGTGTGATTGTTACTATTTATGATATAGTTTTGCCAATGAGAAAACTGACTCACAGAAGATTAAAATCACATCCCAAGGTCAGGCAGGCATCTTATTCCAGAGCCCATTACTTCTAGGTTACATTGTATTTGACAAAATTAGAGCACTGTGTAGTAGTTTCAGCTCTCTACTGATGGCTCTCTTCTTTCCTCTGACCTAGTCCACCTGGAGGTGGGTGTGGGGGGGGGATCCGTAATTCAGGACATGCTTCCTGTTTTCTGCCAGTAGAAGAAAATGGATAGTGGAATCTGATTGCATAAGGAATAGTACATTTTTTCAGGAAGACCTTACAGGTAAGACTGAAACATTTAGAAGCATGTAGGACTTGTTAGAAGTGTGACAGAGTGAGTATTGAAGGTGATGAAATATGGGTGATAATGCAACATTGGGTACACAACACTTAATCAAGGAAATTTATAATATTCTAATGAAAGAAATAAGACCAGAAATGAATACATATCTGCAATCTGCTTCAGCTTGCAAAGACTATACAAATCTCCCTAATTAATATTCATATATAATATACTACAATTAGAATCTTCATGGGGGTACTTTATAGAACTTGTCAAATCCATAGTGAAATGAATCTGGAAGAAGACATTAGCTAGAATGATAGTAGGCTTGCCCTCTCAGATTTAAGAGATAGTAGACTTGCACTCTCAGACTTAAAGTCCTGTCTTAATGTGGCAATTATCAAATACATGATACTTGATTTAAATTGTTAAAGTTTAAAATGGATTCTATGAACAAACAAGCTAATTTGAAAATATGGAACACACTGGAAGCAACCTAAAGCTTGTTTTAAAAATCAATTTAAGAAATTTGAGAAATTTAAGGTATTTGCATGAAGGATGATTAACTTACAGATATACCTTACTTAGATCCATAGCAGATCCTAGCCAGAAGGTAAACCAATGGAACAGCTTATTTTTTTCTGACTGAGGATGCAAGATAAATCTGTGTCTATTAAGTTGAAGATGTCACTGGAGACAAGATGGATGGGTTGAAATATAAAAAAAAAATAGGAAAAAAACTTTGTACATAAAATGTAATAAAAAGCTAAGCCTCAGAATGAGGTGAGTGCCTGGGAACAACTTTATTGATAACAGTTGCTTGTCTAAAATATATGAAGAATGAATACAGATAGAGAGGGTTAGTTTGAAGATTTAGCTTCTTAAATGGGCAAAGAAAATAAGTAGGCATTTTACTTTACACAGGTGGAAATAAAGGCTGCAAAATCATTCCATGGAAAACTATAACCTCTGTAGCAATTAAAGAATATAAATAAAAATCAATTTCAAGGTATTATAGCCTTCTTATTAAACTGTCAACAGTTTACATAAATGATAAGTGAAATTATAAAATCCTGCCTAGGCAAGGCATGAGCAAACAGTATTTTTTTTTCTAGAAGCAGTATATATTGGTTCAGTTATCCTAGAGGACAATCTGAAAATATGTGACAAGAATACATTACTTATCATACTCTGGCCTAATATACCTTTTAAGGAATAATCCAAAAGATAAAATTAATTTCTTGAAAAATATTCATACTATTGGCTACTTGTTGTCATTGAAAAGGCTTATCAATGTATTATATCATCAATGATGGAACTAGAATAGAACAGCCACTAACAATGACAGATATACAAATACTGAATTTTTCAAAGAAATGGGGATTTGTAATTATGTTAGCCCCAGAAAGCTTAACACCAAACCACGTATTGAATTTGAAAGAAAAATCAGGAAAGAATGTGATCAAATATAACTAGCTTAACTTGAAAGCACATAGTGTTCTTTGGGTATGTGTCAAAATGTTGGAATTTATAATAAAAAATTTAAAAAAAAGAAAATCTGAAAAAGTAGCAGACCATATCGGTTTTATTTAGTTCTGGGAAGTTTGAGATCAAAGGCTTTAGAAAAATCCCTGTTTATCAATGACAGACTGGTTCTCACCGGCCATGCTTGACTGCACTGCTGGCTACAATTTGGTTTTGCTAGAATTCTCCATCAGTCAGCACTTCTGCTTATTTAAATCCATGAGAACTTTGACATCTAAAGGGATACCTAATCAGACCTTCCTGAACCTCCACATAATGTCACCACTTCCATGACGCAGTATCCTGCCCCACCCATACATGCCCATAAATATCATATCTGACTCATCCTCCTCATTTTCTTAAGGACTTTTCATCCTATGGGGAAGTGAAAGAGAAACACACATTCTGTCTACCAGTGTGTAACTTCTGTATGTGTGGTACCTTGACAAGTAGCAGCTAGAGTCTTCGGGGAGGGGGTGGGAAACTGAGCTTTACTGTTGACAACCCCATCAAATCAAGGGCTTCTCTGTCTCCTTGAACAGCAGTGTGTTTTCACCTCTTGGGGACCCAGAGAAGGCCTGGAGTAAGTTCTGGCACTTGGCATTTGCTGTTATCCACTGGAAGTTTCCGTGAGCTCAGGGACAGGGAGAGATGACCACAGCAAGCTCTCTGGGTCCTTTCTCCTTCATAGGCTCCTTGTGTCTTGTTTCCTGGATCTTGCAAATGTTTTCTCTAGTAAAAACTTGGGAGTGGCTGTTTCTCTTGGAGCAGTCTTATCTCTTGGCTGGGCAGGGAAGGGAAAGGCAAGATGGACTGGCCCCGTGTACTCTTGCTCCTATGATCCTGGAATGCCAAGCTATTGTGGTAAGTTTAAAAATAAAATTTCCAAACAAGGAAACTTCAAAAGACTGAAGGAAGAGGCAGGAGGAGGTTTTTCCGCCTCTGACAGAACTGCTCTTCATTTTCAGTTCGATCCCCCTCACATTTTTAACAAAGGAGTAAAATGTATTTGTCAGAAGAAAAGGCAACCCGTCCTAAGAAACGAGAACAGCCCAGGCTTTGGCAGGCAGTTTGCTTTTGTTTTTGAGCTAGAGCTGTATAGCCTCCTCCCTGGTGTCAACCAAGTCTTTTCATCTCCATTTTCATGCTTCCTCGCTTTCCTTCAGTGAGGAGCTGAAGTCTTCATAGATACCCGGAGGCAAAGGGAGCACTCTACCCTAGCAACCCTTGCTTCAGTGGAACTGCTCCTCTTCAGAGCAGGAGAAGATACACTCTAGTCTGGACGCTCTTCTTTCTTCTTTGTTAAGAAAATAGTTTGTCCTTTTTAGCCTGAGGATTCCCAGCTACAAACTGGATAATGTCACCTAATTTGTTGGGTATTGAGAAAATCAATCAAAATATATGAACATGCCGAAAACAGTGCCTGATATATGTTGAGAAGCAAGAAACTATACTATAGTTCTGCCCATTGGTGAAGACTCCTGCCTTCTAGGCAGAAAATCCTTATTTGGTCCCAAAGCACAGTTACAGATTTCTATATACGTTATAAGGCCTCTACGGGTCAACATCCCTGGCTTGTGCTTAACATAATTCAGTGGAAATCTGTTAGACCACTGTGCTGCAGCCATGCTCTATGATACTAATCAAATGTACTATTCTATCCCTTTCTCTAGCCATACCCAGGAAGGCAGTAGAGCACCACAGACAATATTGGAGAAAAACTTGGGTTTGAATTCTAGCAGATTTTCAAAATCTAGTTACATAAATCAAAGAGTGCATGGCTTTGAACAAGATATGTAACCCATCTTAGTCTCAGTAAACTACTTACCTTACAAAGCCTTCCTGAAGGTTAACTATATTAAAAAGCACAGAAATGCTTTGGGATACATAAGAAGATTCCCAGTAGATGCCGATTATCCTTTTTAGAGTGAAGTCCAGCATATAGTTGGGCAAAGTGCACAATCCAAGCCTGTCACAGCTGTCATCTTTAGCTCTGCTCCTGCTTTATATCAAGGAAGTTGGGCAATGTTGCCTGCTCTTTAATGTTCAACCTTGCTCAACAGTCAAGAAACCAGAACTAGGCCCAGCTCAGGCAAATGGCTTCATAGCCAGGAGGTCCTAGTTTGCCAAAGACTTTAACTGTAGACTCACTCACTCCCTTTTCATCCAGAAAAAAGGAAGAGATGAGAAAAATCAAGTTAGCCACTAGTAGGTCCACCACACTCCAGTGGAAGACTACACATCCAAGAATATTTGAGCCGCACATGTTAGCTTGAAGGTTTTTTTAGTGACACAAAGTTGAGTAGGAATAAAATGGGGTGTCAATCTGGAAAAAATTGGGGGAGAGATGAATATGATCAGCAGTAGACTCCCTGGTATTGTATCTCTCACAGCCTTTCCTCCCTCTTCAGGAGATGTGATGAGGGTGTATCTGTTGGGGCTCCCCATGATTTGTTGATCTCTGCATTGTATCCAGTTGTAGTTTTCTGTGATGGTCTCCACTTGCTGTAAAGAGAGGCTAATTTTGATGAGGGGTGGTAACTATGTTTATCTGTAGGTATATGGATAAGATTTAGACTACAGTAAGGAATTACACTGGTCTAGCTAGGCCATAGAAAAGAGGCTTTCAGGTCAGATCCAGCTTGAACACCCAAGTCCTGTATCCTAAGTGTGTGGTGTCTGCAGCAATAGGGTCCCACCCTTAAGCCCTGATAGAGAACCAAGGGCTACATTGATAATCTATGTTGTTTTGGGAGTCACTTGGACTACTCTGGGCAACCATTCAAAGTAGGTTCCTCATGCTTGGTACTACGGTTTTTGTTAGTCTGTGATTCTTATAGGGAACACTGTCAGCCCAAGTGTCTTAACTTCCTTTAACACAGACACACAGACACACAGACACACAGGCACACACACACACACACAGACAGACAGACACACACACACAAACACACACACAGAGTGTATAATTTTAGGTAGATATAAAATAATATGATTACTTTAGGCTTTATCAAACAAACTTCATGTTGTATGTTCCACATTCTTTCTTCTCCTTCTGGATTGATCTCCTTCCCTTCTCCCCAGCTGGAGCTTCCCCAATTATTTCATTTCTGATTTTATATCACCTTCTTGCTATTCCCTTCCCAAGCCCCTTCCCCACCTGTGATCCATTTATTATGCTTTCCTGGTTTTTCCTCTTACTCTACCTTGTACACTCACATCTGAGGATCTAGAGCTAGGAATTGCCAATAGGAGAGAACATGTAGCATTTGTCTCTTTTGGTCTGGGTTACCTCATTCATTTACCATCATTTACCTACAATGTTCATTTTTCATTACAGCTGAATAGTACTTCACAATGTGTATGTACCATATTTTCATTATTCATTCATTGGTTGAAGGGCATTTGGGTTGTTTCTATTTCCATTGTTACCTCTTGTGGGTAAGGTGGCAGTGAACACGGCTAAGCATGTTCTCTATAGTCGAGTATCTAATCCTTTGTGTGGCTGCCAAAGAGTGGTATAGCTGGGTCATGGTAGGTTTATTTTTAGCTTTTTGGGAATTTTCCACACTGATTTCCATAGTAGCTGAACCAGTTTGCAATCCCAGGAGCAGTAAATTAGTGTTCCCCTTTTCCCAATTCTCCTCCAGGATTTGTTGTGAGTTGTTTTGTTGATCTTTGCCATTCTGGCTGGGCTAAGATAAAATATCAAAGTTGTTTTTATTTTCATTTCCCTAATTACTGGGGATGCTAAGCAATTTTTGAGATATGTCTTAACCATTTTTTTCTTCTTTTGAGAACTCTTTGTTCAGGTCCTAGGTCCATTTTTAGAATGGGTCATTTGTTTGAGGTTTTGTTTTTTGTTTTTTAGTTCTTTGTACATTTTGGATATTAATCCTCTGTCAGATGTATAGATGGCAAAGATTCTCTCCTATTCTGTTGTCTTCCAGTTGATTGTTTCCTTAGCTGTACAGAAGCTTTTTAGTTTTATGAAGTCCCACTTGGTCAGTTGTTGACCTTAATTCCTTGGCTAATGGAGTCTTGTTCAGAAAGTGCTTTTCTACACCCATATCTTGTAGGGTTCTGCCTATGTTTTATTCCAGCAGTTTTAGTGTTTCAGGCTTCAAATTGATGTCTTTGATCCACTTGGACCTAATGTTTGTGCTGAATGATAGATAGGGGGTCTAATATCATCCTTCTGCATGAGGACATCAGTTTTACCTGCACTGTTTGTTGAAAATGTATTTTCTTCAGTGTATGATTTTGCCTCTTTGTCAGCTATCAAATGTCTATAGCTACGAATATTCATGTATGGGCTTTATGTTTTATTCTGGTACTCCACATGTCTATTTTTATAACATTACCACATTGTTATTTATTACTATATTTCTATACTGAAGTCTGGAATAGCAATCCCTCAGTACTGTTCTTTTTACTCAGAATTACTTTGACTATCTGGGTTCTTTTCTGGTTCCATATGAATTTTAGGATTTTTTTTCTATGAAGATTATTGTGGGTATTTTGATTGGGATTGCAGTGAATCTGTAAAATGCTTTTGGTAGGATGGTCATTTTCACAATATTAATTCTACCAATCTGTGAACATTGGCTATCTTTCCATTTTGTAGTGTCTTTCTCAATCTCTTTCTTCAGAAGTTTAAAGTTTTCATTGTAGAAGTCCTTCATCTTCTTAGTTAAGTTTATTCCATGATATTTTATTGCATTTAATCTCAAAGGCAATTTTGTTGTCTTTAATTTAAAAAGTCTAATAAAAATTTTGAAGCAAGTTTGGGTTTAAGAGTAGTATGAAGAGTCAAAAGACTAGGTATACAAACATGTCTACTTTGGTTACTAACTAATTACTTCAGCCATCCTTGTCTCATTTAATCCCCCTGATAATCAACATAAAAATCAGTTGGAAGAAAAGCACATGCCTTTTGAGGGTCCTCCAGTTGTACAAATTTGTGGTACCATAATCCTCTCTGGGAGACACTGGGCTCCAACCAGGCTACTTACTAGAAATTGTTAAGAGTACAAACCAATCCTACTATGAAAGGAACTGGGCTTCTAATATTTGATGTGCAGAGAGCCATTCTGAGCATCAAAGAGCCACTTACATCAGAGGGCAAGAAGCAGATATGCTTCTAGAAAGTGGAAGGAATACCCACAATAATGAAGTCATTATGACCAGTATGTATACAAGTCACTCTGTCAACAGTCTCACCAAATATTGCTGTGCATGATCAATGAGAAGAAAATTTTACATAGTCCCTGCTATGTGAAGGACTATGTAAAAATAGTTCTAAGAGTTGAAGAAAATGGCGAAAGCAGTTACACCTTTGGGGAAACCACTGCATTGTATGAGGTCTAGATTGGAAATTAAGGTGGCGAAGTGGGAGAGATGCAGGGACAGGAAGTAGGAATTGACAACTCAGTGTATATGATGAGGGGTAGGGGCAGCATGAATAGTTTCAAATCCAAGCTGATTGGAACAATAGATGTATCCCCAAACAACAATAACCTTCCTATGCTTTACCCTGGCTTCTTGCTTATATACTGTGATTCTAGAAGCACTTGTTGAGACTCCCTTGAGTTAGCTGTTTAAAATTTAGGTTCCTAGGACCCACCACAGGTATTGAAATCCCAATTTCTAGGGACAAGGCCCTATACATTTGCATGTAAAAAATCTCCCCAGATAATCTTGATTAGGATTCACCTTGATTAAGGACTGCTGTCCAAGGCTAGTGGAGTCCAACTTTTGGATCATGTCCCAGAAAGAAGTTCTGTCCATACCTCTGACATAGGCTGTCATTATAGTTTATTCATAAATCTCTTGTATTTATTAATTTCTTAATATTTATATTTTGATACTTAAAATCGTGGTAAGTGTAAATATAAGTGAAGTACTATGGAGCCTAATACTAGAGGCTTAAAAAAAAAAACAATGAAATGACCTAGACAAAAACAAAACAGTTAGGTTGTTAGGGTCCAGTATGAAAAAGTAGTACCAAGTGTTTTAAAGTGTAGCTACAGTAGAAAGATGACTTAATTTTTCTGAAAATACAGACCTCTCCATCACAATGAAGGAGAAGGGACCCACGAAAATACCAAGGCGTTTATCAATATCTCACCAGTCAGCAGGCATTAGGTACCAAGTATTGGGAAATGGATAGGTTTTTATTTTGGCTCAGTTTTGAAGGTTCCCACAAGTGACCACTGGCTCCATTGCTTTGCACCTGTACTTGATAGCTAGAGAACATAGTAGAGAAGGCTTGTTCATCTCATGTTTGGGTGTAAAACTAAATAGAAGAGCCCTGCAGTTTCCTCTGAGGGAACATGCCCAAAGACCTAAGCCTTCCAATTGGTTCCCACCTCTAAATATTTTTACCAGCTCCTAATAGCATCAAACTTGTAAACAAGCCTAGGGGGGCCCATTCCAGATCCATAGCATAGCAAGTAGGAAGTAGTATCTTGTGGAAGCACCTTGTTTTTTGAGATGTGTAGCTAAGGAAGGCCTTCACCAGACTTAAAGGCTAATCACAGCAGAGATGCTCCAACTACCTCATTAGAAGTGCCATAGCAGATATCAGTCCAGTAATAAAGTTAGAAAGCATTATGTGGTTGATAAAATTGATAATTTATATTAGCCTACATCACTTCAAAAACTATTTAATTTGTTTAGTATGTTTGCTCTGCAAACACAGCCATAAACTAATACACATGTACACACCTCAATTAGATTATAGAGAAGTTGGAAGCTACTCTCTGATTTACTATTATTTATTGCTCCCTTTGCTTAGTGACTTTGCCCTTGGGGCTAAAGGACAATAGATGAGCTTTTATTTTACCATAGTCATAAAGAAATTACCAAGTACCTGCTGTGCATAGACACCATACTGGTTACTGATGATATGTGGTAGTGAACATGACATGGCTTTCACCTTGATAATGATCATATTTAAGGGGCAAGCAACTAAGTAGTACTGTATTAGGAAGTTCGATGGATTCTGAGACTGCCCACTTGCCCTATACTTGCAGGAGTGGAGAATCAAAAACTACTTCCTTGGGAAAGTGAGAATTAAATATGAATTTGACAAGTCACAGGAAGGAAGGAAAGAGAATGGGATGTAAAGGCAACAGAATATATACAGACAAGGAATATAGGAAGTGTTTGAGTGGCAGGATCTTTAAGGACCCTTATCAAACACAGCAAGGGGTCTGTTTTCTGAATACTTTAAGCTCCAGGCAGGGAAGTGTATAATGTCAATTTTATGCCTTATGTTCAATTTGAATGTTGCTAATTATTTTGGATTTCTATGCTCACTTTTTATAGATGTATATTGATTATACGTAGAATAGACTTAATAAAAAATATTACTTCCAAGCATATCATATACTTGCTCTCACATATTACATACTCACACACATTAGAAGGACCTTACTTTGATCCATCAATACAGCACCTCACCAAACACTTAGACATTCCTTATGTACCAAAAAACTAGTGTCTATTTATTATATACACCTGATTCTATATCTTGCCTTTTTACTTTTATGATAGTTCTATAGATTTTTGTGTAAATTGAATACAGATCTATTGAATTACTTTGAGCAGCTATATAGTACTCCATATTTAGCTCTTCTTATTTTACTTTAATTCCTATAGGAAGGTATTTAAAATATTTCCATCCTTGTGATTATACACAAAGCTATAATGAATATCCTTATGTAATCCAACAGGGTTCATGTTAAAATAAAAACATAGAATATATATATATATATATATATATATATATATATATATATATATATATGTAAAAATCCCTAGAAATTGAATTGCTGGGTCAAAGGATAATCAATGTTGACTCTTCTTTCTTTACAAATGGCTTTTGAAAAAATGACACCAATTTATACTTCCACCAACAGTGTGTGAGATCACCTATTTTTCCTATACCCTTACAAATTCTTTAATTTTCATTTTAAAATGGTTCATTATCATTTGTATATAGTTATAAGTTTACATGTGCTTGAGCATTTTCTGTGAGGTTGGGAAGACATCCTCCTTTTGTTATGAACTGCATACCTTTTCTCCTCTGTTGTGTTGCTGGTTTCTATTGTGGATTAGTAAGTATACTTCATGCATACATAAAACAAACAGATTTTCTCAGTATATCATCACCTTTTCATTTTGTCTCTGATATTTTTCTTATCATGAATTTTTAATTTGGGGGAAATCAAAATTATCACCTCTGTTTGATTACATCTATATTTAGTGACTTACATTAGAATTTAATCTTAGGATTAAAGTTTCGCTTGTGTTTTCTGTTTTCCTCTAGAATTTATCATAATGTCTTTTTTACATTTGAAATTTTATATATATATATATATATATATATATATATATATATATATAGACATGAACTTGATTGGAAAGAGGGATATGAAGGTTTAACCTTATCACTGGTGACTATCTTATTTGTTCCAAAACTGTATGCAAATGAGTCATCTTTCCTAGCTTAGGTTATAATGAGCTAACTTCACATGTGTTTGAACCAGTTTAGCATTCTATGGGTTTTGTCATTTTTATTGCTTGTTTAAATATTTAGAGAGAGAGTCTTGCTTTGTAACCCAGGTTGGCCTTGGACTCCTGGAAATCCACCTTCCTCAGCCTCCTTCCCAAATGCTGGGATTACAGGTGCTACACTTCCAACCAGTATTCTATATTTTATACCATGAATCCACTTTCTGTTTGTCAGAGTGCCTTATTCACTGTATCTTCAGGGCATATTTCACAGTTGGTAAGACTCCTTCTCCCTCACAACTCTTTGCTACTGTTCATGGTAATCACTACAATTTTATTGTCCCAAATAATATTTAGAAGAATCTTTCAAAAATCCCATCTGCTGGTAATTTCATTGGACTCATTAAGTTTTTATATTAATTTGGGTAAACTTGATGTCTTTACAGTGTATGTCTTTTCATTTATGTACATATTGTTTTATGTCCCTCAATAGAGTTTTTAAAGTTTTCTGCATATAAGCCCCAAATATTTCTTGTTTAAGTTTATTCATAGTTTATCTTTTTAATTGCTATGCCGATTATGATCTTGCCCTCCATTATATTTTCTAATTGTTGCATGCATAATTTTGGTTGCATGCAACCAAAAGTTGTTGGTTTCTATACATTCATTTTATACCTTGATACCTAACTGAATTTTCTTACTGTTGGTATTATATTTTCAATTATCATGAATTTTCAGATAAATTATATCATCAATGCATAATACCACCTTTCACTGATTACATGTTCATCATGTCAAATCTCATATCAGCATTTTCAGAACAATATTAAGTACTAGTGGGCAGTTTCTCTTGTTCCCAATTTTCATAGGAATGTCTCTACTGTTTTGCTGAGCTGGGGGTGTAGCTCAGTGATAAAGCACTTGCCTAACATGCATGAAGCCCTGGGTATAACAATGATAACTTTATAGAACTAGTTACATTTTCCTGCTAGTTGCTTTTTAACTCTAGAAAGGTTTGATAATTGTAATCAAATATGTTTTAGGATCAGGGAGACTGTTTTATAACATTTGTCTTTTGATTTATTAGTATTGTCAATTATATGAATAGATTTTTTTTTTTTTTTGGTTTTTCGAGACAGGGTTTCTCTGTGTAGCTTTGCACCTTTCCTGGAACTCACTCTGTAGCCCAGGCTGGCCTCGAACTCACAGAGATCCGCCTGGCTCTGCCTCCCGAGTGCTGGGATTAAAGGCGTGCGCCACCACCGCCCGGCTATATGAATAGATTTTCTTATTAGAAATGAGATCTTAATTTCTAAGATGAGCATCCAAGTTTATGGTATAGTCTTTTTTTTAACATTCTCCTAGATTCTGTTCACTAATACTTTAAGTTTACATATATAAAGTCTTAGATGAGACTTGTCTCTACTGTTTGTTTCTATATTTCTTAGTTGTTGGAATTGGGTCTCTTCTATCTTATCTAGATTTCAGAGTCTAGAAAGTATACATAATATTAGTGGTGTATGTTTCTCGAAGGTTGGCATAACAGCACAAAACTGTGTGATTCTGTACCTTTGGTTAAGTCCTTTGATTTTTTTTTCTGTGATAACTAATGAGTATAGTCTCTTTTCCAATTAGTCAGTGTTGGTAGTTGCTGGTTTCTTAAGAAATTGCCCTTAGTTTTCCAAATGGTTATATCAAAAGGTATTCTTACTGTTTTCATTTATTCTGTATCCATACTTATTTCACCATTCATAACATTGCATTTATATATTTTACAAATTGAAATCTGCAATTTTTTTTTACTATTTCAAAAATCTTTATTTTTACTTGGTCTAGGACTTGGGAGGGGCTCCAGGGTGGTTACAAAGCTGCCTAGTTGGCTCAAGATGTTCAAGTGAAGGTCCTGAGGCTGGCCAGTGCAGAGCAGAAGAGGGAGCCCCTTGGAAGGCAAGGCCTTCTAGTCATGCTTGAGAGTGAGCCTCTCAAAGAGGTCCTCATCCAGGGATGGCTAAGCACACCAGTCTGTGCTGGCTGTGGCCCAGCCACCCTGCAGAGTTTCATCAGGTGGTTCAGTCTTTTTGATGAGCTTCACCTCCTCATCCAGGAAGTGGTTTTCCAGAAAGTCACAGAGGTGAGGATCTGTGCAAGCAGAAGCCAGGGAATGAAGATCTAAGAGAGCCTGGTTCAGGTTCTTCTCTAGGGCCAAGGCAGCTTTCATGGCCTCCTAGGCTTTACCCCACTCATCCTGAGATGGCTTCTGCACATCCTGGAAGAATGTGCGGCTCCCACAATCGTTCTGCATCTTGAGGAGCTGCTGGGCGCCCTCACGCTTCTCCCCGGCCAATTTGCAGAAGTGGCCTACACCCTCCAGAGCCATGCCACTCCAATCAAAATAGTAGCCCAGAGAGAGGTAGGTAGGTATAGGAGGCCCACAGGTGCAAGTTGATCAGGCGGTTCACTGCAGTCTCCACTTCGGTGGAATAGTTCTGATGAACCTGGGGAGGTCATGGCTGATACATAGTGTGCAGTTAACAGCGAAGAGATGGTGCTGGCTGGTTCTAGGAGCCAAAAGCAGCTGGGAGATGGTCCCAGAGACTGCGGCTGGAGAGACTGAAAAGCGGATGGAAGCTAACATGAGGGAGTCCCTTGGGTCTGTTCCGTCTAAACACTGTTAAAGCAAGACACAGACACACGGGCTCTCCGAGGCGCTGCTCTGTCTCTGCAATTTAGTTTTGATTCTTGACTTAAAGCTATAAAGTATGAGAAATTTTTATCTTGTTTGTTAGTAAGATAGAACAATTGGGAGTATTCTATTTGATTAGTAAATGGTTTATCAATTTTACTATTTCATTTTTTCTTTTTAAAATTTAATTTCTTGGTTGTAGATTTCTGCATCTGCTTCTATCAGTTACTGGATGAAGGTTCTGTGTTGACTCCCATGGGAGGCCTTACCCTTTCTGAATGGAGACAGAGGAGGAGGGGATGGGGAGAGTAGAAGGGAGGTGGGGAGAGGTAATGAGAGGAGAGGAAGGAGGGGAAACTGTGTTTGGTATGTAAAATAAATTTAAAATTAAAAAAAGAATATTCCCTAAAAAATAAATAAATAAAATTTAATTTCTTTTATTTTGAGATTATAATTCTATCATTTCCCCTTCCTTTCCCCCTCCAAACCCTTCCATATACCCCTCCATTTTTATCTTTCATTATTAGTTATAGCATTTATTTTCTACTATATTCATTTCTGCTACTTGTTTTAATATTTTCTGCTTTGTTTGGATCAGTTTTTAGATTCTCTTTTTAAGAATTTGTCAATTGAGTACTTAATTTGTTTATTTTACTTTGGCATTATCTTTTCTTCCTTTTATTGGAAATAGATTCTTCTCTCACACAATATATCCTGATTATAGTTGCCCCTCCCTCTACTCCTCCCAGTTCCTCCTGACTTTCCCTCCCTTTCTGTCTCTCATTAGAAAAGAACAGGCCATTAAGGGATAATAATAGAATATAACAAAATTAAATAAATAAAATATAGTAAGATAAAACAAAACTTTCATATAGAAGTTGAACAAGACAAACCAGCACAAGGAAAAAGCCCAAGAGAAGGCACGAGAGTCAGGAGAAAGCACACACCTGAATCCCATACAAACACTAAACTGGAAGCCATAATAAACACACGGAGGACCTGGTGCAGACTGTGCATGCTGCTCTAGTCTCTGTGAGTTCATATGGGCTTTGCTCATGTTGATTCGGAGGGCCTTGCTCTCCTGTTGTCCTCCATCCCCTCTGGCTCTCACACTTTCTGCCTCCTCTCCTGTGGGGCTCCCTGAGCTCTGAGGGGAGGGATTTGATGGAGGCATCCCATTTAGGGCTGAGTGTTCCAAGGTCATCTTTTAATGTAAGTGTTGAGAGCTATAAATTTTCCTTGAACTACCACTTTAGTGAAGTATGTCCTCTGGCTTCTGATGGTTTCTAGATATCCTAAGTTTCAGATTTCTTCTTTTATCTAAAGTGGAAAAGTTTTCCTGTTTGTTTTCTATATACTATACATTTTCATCTTTCATTTTTGGAATTAATTTCAAGTATTACTGAATTATGATTAGAGCATGTGGTCTGTATTGCCTCTGGCTCAATATATAGGCAATTAAAAATATTCACTGGGGTCCTGAAAAGAAAGTATAGCCTTTGTTAGAGTTTCTCTTATTTTAATTTTAGTTGTAAATTGAAACAGTCTTAAATTTGTTTCTGACTTTATTTGTTTGACTTTACATTACCTACAGTTTTCTTATGATGTTTGATTCTATGTTTATTTTTTTACATAAAGATTCAGGGCTTCTGGGTATAACAAGATATGCTAGTTCTTATGTGGCTGACAAAGGAAGATTTCAAGTTTAAAGCCAGCCTGGACTATATAACATGACTCTGTCTCTCATACACATACACACACACAGGCTGGGACAGATATATATGTATATGTATATATGCATGTGCTCGCACCTAAAAAATGAGGGGGGAGAAAGAGAAAGATTTAGTGTAATTAGAACTATATCATATATCCAAATTGTTAGCATTATGGTATTTTGGGAGAGGATGGAATACAAAGTAGAATCAGAGTAATTAAGACTAATAAATAGGGTCATCAGGAAGGTCCTCTCTATCTGATATATATCTTCCATCCTTTTGCTGTCCACTCACTACTTTTTGTTTTTATTTTATTCCTTGAGAGGCTATGCTGAATTGGATAATTTGTGCATTAGGAGTCTACAGGTAGTCTAAAACCCACATGAGAAGAGTGAAGATATGTGGGTATGAATTTCTGATTCATATAGGAACCAGTGATGAAGGGAATGATGTTTTGTTTCCATTTTCTCTAAGCTTAGTTAGCATTATGTGTACTGTTATTTTTAAAGAAATAGTCTCAGCCATCGTCATGACTGTTGAATGCATAGTCTCTCTGCTGATCTAATTGAACCCTGGGAATTTCCTGGCAGTAGACAGGACTCAGCATGATGTTGATTGCTCACAGGCTACCATAGGAAACAAGATCATAAGTTTAAAGAGTTTACCTCTTTATAATCAGCTGAAAAGATGTCATTTCATTTTGATAAATCTTACCATGTGGAAGTTTGACATTTTATAAATAGTCAAAGTACCTAGACTTTGTCTTTGGAGATTATCTTTTATAACTTAAAAGAATATTATTTTTCCTAGGAGAGATCATATTTTAAATTTCATTTTTGTCTTATTTATACAAATATATAACATAGAATATTAAGTATATATTCACATATATAGCACCGATCAAAAGTTGTCTCAAAAATTTACTGAATAATTTTTATCTCCTTGTTTTATATAGATGATGTTTTTATAGTCTATTTTATTCCTTATCTTTATTTGAGACAGGATATCTCTAATATATATAGTCCTGGGTATCTTGGAATTCACTATGTAAACCAGGCTGGCCTCAAACTCACAGAGATCCACCTGTTTCTGCCTCCTGCATGCTGGGATTAAAGGTGTGTGCCACCATGCCTGGCTAGTTTGCCTTATTTCTAAATTTACTGATTGGTTCTGTTAACCTATAAGATACTTGTACTTACAATTGTCTTATAAGATGTTTAACCTTTATATATATTTATTTTTAATTTAAATATATTTTGACTATATTCTTCCCCTCTCCCAACTTCTTCCAGGTCCTCTTCTCCTCTCTACCCACCCAACTTTAAGTTCTTTCTCAAAAAAAAGAAAAAAAAAAACAAGCAAAAACTCAATACAACAACAAAACCCCTCAAAATAAAGAAAACAAAATAAAATCAAGCTACCACTCCCCCAACAAAAACAAACTATAGCCAAATGAAATCACACAACTGTGGAGTCCATTACATGCTGGTCAACTGCCCCAACCATGAGGCCTCCCCTAAGAGTAGTTGATATACCCAGTGCCACTTTATGGAGAAAACTGATTTTCTCTCTTCCAGTGGGTATAAGTGACAGTTCAGTTGTTAGCCTTTACACTAGTGCCTAGATTTACATTCATTCATTCGTTCATTCATTAATTTTAATATAACAAAATAGAATATAATAAGATAAAACAAAACCATCCTATCAAAGTTGGACAAGACAAACCAATAGAAGGAAAAGAGCCCAAGAGAAGGCACAAGAGTCAGATACCCACTCATTCTCACACTCTGGAATCTCATAAAAACCCTAAACTGGAAGCCATATTTATATACACAGAGGACCTGGTGCAGGGTACCCGTCTAGGCCCTGTGCTTGCTGCTTCTACCTCTGTGAGTTCACATCTGCTCACATTATTAATCCTTCTTTACCCTATCCTCAATTTTTTGGTAACAGAATAGTCTATCCACTTTTGAAATTTTTCAGAAAAGCCTATAATTTAATGGTTCTTTTTGAAATTTCAGGTTGTAATGTATCAGAAGGAAATATTTTTAACCAAAAGTGACAGATACTTGTGAACAGCTTATTTAGTATTTTTATTACACATGTAAGAACAGAGAAGTTATATGGAATTCATTTATAATCTATCTTGCATCAAATAGGCAGTAGGAAAATGGAAGTGAGGAGTGAGACAAGAAAAATTCATGAACTTTTGATAGTAAAGTATTAAATTGTGCTGATTCTGGGTAGTAAGTGGGAATGTGGATGTTCATTATGGAAATCGCTGTATATTTGTAGACACTAGAAACTTTTCATAGTAAAAAAAAGAGCAAGAAATCATCAACGAAAGCAGGAAAACCAGTCTGAGTGCCATAAACAGACTGAGGTGCTATGTGTGTATTTAGACTTTGGCTAAACAGTTCAAGTTCAAATCCTAGCTCTACCACATAACCTTGATAACCCTGGACAAGTTATTTATCCTGACTATGTCTCAGTTTCCAAAACTATAAAATCCAAACTATAAGAACTACCTCCCAGGTTTATTGTAAGGAGCAAATAACTTTGAACATGGAAAAAAACCTTGAAAGTGCTGTGGTTCTCATCCTGTGGGTCATGACCCCTTTGGGGGTCTGCATATCAGATTTACATTATGATTTATAACAGTGGCAAATTTACAGTTATGAAATAGTAATGAAATAATTTCATGGTTGGGTGTCACCACAACATGTATTAAAGGGTCTGTCTTAAAGGGTTGCAGCATTTGGAAGGGTGAGAAGCACTCCTCTAGTGTTTAGTACTTAGCTTATGCACAAAAAGTGTCATTGTCTCCATTATTATATTGTTATCACCATGGTCATTACATTTACTGCAGATATTAGAATTTTGTAGCCATTTTAACTTTGCAGAAATTATGTCATCCAAAATATGGGCCCATCCACCTCATGCTTGTCTTGGTCAACGCTTATCTGCTGTTTTGCAGGGAAATGGCTCATTCTAAGGCCAGCTTTTCATGGTCTACTCCCTTCCATCCTTGCCTTGAGAACCCAGCACTGGACTTGTCAAACTACCGAGCAATCTCTTCTCTTGACCTTCTTGGAGACTTCAAACTTGCCTTGAACAAAGCAGAGGAGTCTTCAGTTTATGAAGATGGGAGTTCTGTTGCCTCCATGCCCCGCCCACTGCGAAGCCGAGCCTTCTCAGAGAGTCACATCAGCTTAGAGCCTCAAACCACCCAGGCCTGGGGGAAGCCTCAGAGGGAACCATTTACTAAAAGCAATGAGACTCAGCCAGAGCTCCTTGGGGCCCGAAAGAAGGCTTTTCCTCCCCCTCGTCCTCCTCCTCCCAACTGGGAAAAATATAGGCTCTTCCGTGCAGCCCAGCAGCAGCAACAGCAGCAGCAGCAGCAGCAGCAGCAGATGCAGCAGCTGCAGCTGCAACAGCAGAAGCAGAAGCAACAGCAGCAACAGAGGTGTGATGAAGAAGAAGAGGAAGTAGAGGAGGAGAAGGAGCAAGAGCGGGAGGAGGAGGGAGAAAAAGAGGAAGACCTACCACCCCAGTATTTTAGTTCAGAAACCACTGGTTCCCGTGCCCCTAATCCAGATGAGGGCTTGGAGCAGCCACAGCCCCTGAAGATGGGCCACCTGGAGGCCTCAAGGCAGGGTCCACAGCATCTCCTAGAGCAAGAGACCTTTGCTCTGCATCCCAGTGGTTTTGTGCCCCCAGTAAGGGGCCACATTGGAGCCCAGCCTGAGAAAGCTCAACCTCCTTGCTATTATGGCGCTCATGGACTGTGGAGGACAACTGAGCAGGAAGCTACTGTGACCCCAAAGTAAGTGTTTGCAAAAGACATTGGGTCCCAGAAAGCAGCCAGCAGCATGAATTGGATTTCACCCCTACTACTTAGCAACTGTCTAACAATGATCCTCACTTTTCTTACCTAGAAAACAGGCATGATAAGGTACCTGTTCTCCCTAGTTCTGACTGTTAAGATAGTGCATGTAAAGGACATAAATAGACACTTGGTACAAGTAGGTACTCAGGAAATGGAGTTCAAGGTTTTATCCTTATCATTAGGAAAGTACGCTGTTGCTTCTCTATGTATCTTTAAGGTATACATCAATATCTGATCCCCCGATCATGAAAGCATAAAGCGTTCTTTGCCTGTCCTACCTAGGCCTTTTCTGACACCTCGCTCCTGTCTGCTCTAACAAAGTAGCCTGGGCATCTGAATTCTTCCCCCAACCCCAGAAGAAAGGTGTGGCTGGAGCTAGGTACTTATGGCCTGATAATTCCTTGCAACAGCTAAGGGCATTCTTTGTCTCCTCCACTTTCTCCACCCTCTTGTTTCGCTGCTGCTTCACATTTGCTTTGCCAGACAGTAGGCAGTCGTTGACAGGGTGAGCTGGCTGGGCTGAGAGATCAAAACAGGATTGCGAACTGCCATTGACTTCTATGTCAATGCTCATCTGTGCACCCCAGTGTGTGTCTGTCCTTTTCGCTCCCGAACAGAAGCACCATGATCTCCATTGCTCAGTGCCTGGCTTCTTAGCTCTGCCTCCCCTCCTTCAGAGCTCCACTGGGGATGAGCAGACAGGTGTCCCCTAATTGCTTTCTTTAAATCTTTTTATAGCAGGATCTTGCCTGGGAGGAGCTGCTATTAGAAGTACCTTGTTTATGTGACTTTTATGGACAGGCTAATCGTGTTACTTGGTTATCTGGAGCTGATTGAGCAGTTCTCTGAGGTGCCATAAGGAAAGCATTTATAAAGCCCAGCTCCTGGGCTCTGTGAGAAGCCCTTAGCAGACCACATGTGGCGACTTCTCAAGCTGCCTTATTGCAACTGGAAAATGTGTTGCAGAAACTAGCTGTGTTGTGCTTGTTATGTATTACAGCTGCGAGATTGAAAGGTTACCTGGCAGATAGTAGGCACTGAACTAATATTTCAAAAGGCTAAATAGATAATCAAATAAGTTTTCAATTAAGCACTTTCTATGTGCCAGACACTGCCTGGCATTTAATGTACATTATTTAAGTTATTCTTCCCAACATCCCTGTTGGCCATTATCATCTCCATTTGACAAATGAGGTAGCTGAAGTTGAGCAAAATAAGGGACTAATTAATTCAGTATTGTGCAGCAAAGACTCAAATCCAGATCTATCTGCCTCTAAATCCAGGCATCTGCAGCAACCTTGTCCTCGTCGTCCACGTCGTCCTCGTCGTCCACGTCCTCATCCTTGTCCTCCTCCCCCTCCCCCTCCTCATCCTCTTCCTCTTCTTCTTCTCATTCTGCAACCTCTCTCACACAGGCTTATTCTTCCAGTTGGCTGGGGCTTTACAGCATTATCCTCTCTCTTAGAGGGTAATGTGTGCCAGAAGTAGCAGTTCTAGGCTATGGACTTCCTGCCTTTAGGAACCTTTATTGTCCTGACACCTGGGCCACTGAGAAAGAAATCACTATTGCTAAACATCAGATGACCTGCTCCAGCCATTGGTTTGTGATGAATTATAGGCTGCAAGGGAATGCATTCATTTGCATACAGCCTTGGCTTCTAGTTGCAAAAAATCAATTCTAAATGTTCCTTCAGATGATAAAGATTTAAGGAAGAGCATCATTTCCATAGTAGCTGAAGTTTCCCACCTGTTTATGATGTGCTGAGCATGATTTTAAGTATTTTCATGGACAGATAATTCCTGGCATGTGATGTACTCTTTCTTAGGGTTTACAATGATCCAAAAGCAACATGCACTTAGCAGTATTGGCATTTTAAGGTGAGGGAGTGTTGACCTTTTCCCAAGCTAGCAAGAGTCTGTACAATAACCTTTAGTGGTGCTGGGGAGCAGCAGAGGCAGTCAGCCCTTCAGTGAGAGAGAAGCCACTGACACTCGACAGTGTGCTGGGCTACTAAGTTGTGGAGTTTGAGAGGTCAGGTGTAGTGGAAGTATTTTAAATTTCGGAAGGGTTGATTAGGGTCTTGATTTAGTCTCCCCCAACAAACCTAAGGAAGAGTTGTAATTCCGCCCCTCCACCTTCCGAAGAGAAAAGTGAAGCTAAGGAAGGAAGTGTAACTGTCTCACAAGATCACAGACAGTCTAACACATTGCCCACAGTGTCATTTCAGTACCTCGGGTCCTGAAGTCGATTCTCTTCAGACCTGAGGACAGTACAAGATAGATAGTGTTGAGGCCAGCAGACATGTAAGGTTTGCAATGCGAGATGCAATAAAGACATCCAAAGTTCAGCCGTGCTAAGCCACAGTATATCTTTACCACAAATTTTCTTTTTAGTTACAAATTCGTAACACATATGGAGGGAAGTCATGGAAATTATCAAGCGTTGCTCCAGGCTAATAACCAATGCTAGTATACATCTAGTTTGCTTTGCAAACTCTAAGCACATTCTCTCAATGCTCAATGGAAGGTTCTGATCTTACATTTAATGTTTACTTTTCAATTCAGATTAGTTTCCTATAGATTTCTTGTAATCACTTTCCTGTTCATGAGGGTAATGAGGAAAAGTACCCTAGAGCACAGTGCTTAATATGATCTACTGTAACACGGGTGTAGGGCTGTATCTGCTGAGGAACTGACTTTCCATGGAGCACATGAGTTTTGATCATTACAGTTTCTGACTCAGCATTGATGTGTACCATTCTTAAAAATTCTTAAAAGTAGGATTTCTCAAAGTTCATGTCTTTGCATTCCCTCCAGAATATTCTCTCTTCTCTGATATCAAAGGCATAGTCCAGCTCAAAAGGCCTTTATGAATAGGGGGTTTGTAGAGTATCAAGTTGTTCGTTTGTCACTATCACATAATATAAAGGATAAAAGCACAAATGTGGAGTCAGGTTGCCAAAGGAGAAAACATTGGTGTGTAGCTTATTGGCAGATGACCTGGGGAATGTAATTTTACCTCTTGGTTCTTCATGTTTCCTGTCTGTAAAGTGGTTATGATGAGCATTCAGTTGTGAGTGTCCATATGTGCACATGTGTGTGCTATGCACATGTGTGTTACCTGTCTTGGGACAGTTTCTGGGGTATAGCAAGCACTGCATATATAGATCAGTATTATAGTTCTAAGCTTGAAACCCTCCATGCAAAATAAATGTCTCTAGAATGAGGATTATTGGCATGCCCAGGTTGCCTTTGTGTGATGAATTAAGAGACAGCATAGCATGAATCAGTAAATAGCTGTGGAGCTTTTTTAGCTATTATATTTGACCTTTATCTAAGAGCTACAAATAGCTGCAAAAATGACTAATGAGTTTCTCCTATTTTCCTTTTCAAACAGCTAGAGGTTAGGAAGGGCTAGAGACACAGACAGGTGGATGGTAGGAGTAGCTGCTAGGCAAAGGGAATGTGTGTGTGTGTGTGTGTGTGTGTGTGTGTGTGTGTGTACACGTATATGTATATATATATATGTATATATACACATATATATATACACATATATATATATATGTATATATACACATATATATATACACATATACACATATATATATACACGTATATGTGTATATATATATATATATATATATGTATATATACACATATACATACACACACACACACACACACACACACACACACACACACACACACACACACACACACATAGAGAGAGGGGGGGTGCGGAGGGAGAGAGAGAGGACTTTGCCCTTGCATAAACCCTGGGCAGAATTGTTCACTCCTCCATTACTGAAACCTGACATTATAGCCTTCACTTCCCCCTTTTCCCACTAGACAAGAAGCTTTATTGGCAGAAGAGTACAAATCCAAGCCAGGGTAGAGTCAGAACAATTTCTTTCCTGGGGAGAAATTCTCTTCCACTGGCTGGGGCTCTGAGAAGCCTTCAGTGAACCCAAGGCAACAGGGTCTGAGAAACCTTCAGTGAACCCAAGGCAACAGGATCTGTTGCTATACCAGTCAAGCCCTGGGTGTCACTGGTTTCATCCTCCTCATTTGGTTCTGCAACCATGCAGGAGGCTGGGGCCAGTGAGAATATTCTGGAAGTGGAGGGATACTGTCCATTCTCAGGCCAAAGGGTTGCCCTACAAGAGGCAGTATCAGAGAGCTCATGAGAGATAAGATGGGCTGTGACAAATTTTTGGCAGGGATGCAAATCCCAGCCTTCAAAATGGTGACCATGGCTGAGGTCACACTTTGCTATGGGACATCTACAGTGGAGTGGCCATTTCAAGCAGGTGTGGCATCAGGATAAAAGATAAGAGTATGAGGAAAGCCACGGGGTACCTTTGTAAGCAAGCAGGTCTGGTAGAGCTGGGCTGAGTAGGCTCTATGATTAGATAGAGGCCTAGAGGAACACATTTCTCTGCTGTGCAGTCCCTCCCCTGAGGTCATTAACTAAGGAGAATCATTTATCATCAGAAGCCCACAACTTTGAGGTCTTGTAAGTTCTTCTATATTTTAATAGGGTGTTAATGACTGAGCCAAATGATAAAAACATCCTATGAGCTACTAAGGGCAGGGACATAGAGGGATGTGGAAATAGGCTTCTACATTCTTAAAGTTTGCCTTTATTTGCCTTTTAGATAGCCGCCATGTGACCTGTTCATGTTTGAACAGTGCTTTCTGGTCCATTTTATAATAGCTAAGGAAAGTGGTGCCATATGTAATAGGTAGAGAAAACCAAGGAAGGAGAAACATCAGTGGTCTCTCAACAAAAATGCTCAAATGGTCACCTTTTGTTTCCACAGACAAGAGTTTCAGCACTTCTCACCTCCTCCGGGGGCCCCAGGAGTCCCTACCTCTTACTCAGCCTATTATAATATCTCTGTGGCCAAAGCAGAACTGCTGAATAAGTTAAAAGAGCAGCCTGAGATGGCAGAGGCCGGCCTGGGAGAGGAGGGAGTTGACTATGAACTGGCTCAAAAAAAGGTAAGGAAATCCCAGAGATTTCTAGCATTTAGCTGTGTCTGAAGGACAACTACCCCTTCCACACCCCCAGCATGCCTTTCAGTCCTGTATTTCAGTATGGAAATCAAACAGCTCTCCTCCGTCTAGTCTCTAATCAACAGTAGCAGCACTCATCATTATCTCTCTAATCCTTAGAACCATCTTGCTTTGGAGTGTGTGTGTGTGTGTGTGTGTGTGTGTGTGTGTGTGTGTGTGTGTGTATCCCTACCTACCCGCCCGTCTGTCTGTCTGTCACTGGGGATTGAACCCAGGACTTTATGTGTGCTACACTGATGCTCAACCTGAGTCTCAGTGGAAATTTTTGAAGCATTTGGGATCAAAACTAGGGCCTAGCATGTGGTTAGAAAAGCACTTTGCACTGAGCTGCATCCCCAACCAACCTCCTTCCCTTCCACCCTCCCTCCCTGCCTCCCCCACCCCACTTTCTTTCTTTTGTAGTGCTAGGGCTGAACCCAGAGCCTTGCCCTTGCCAGGTCAGAGTTTTAGCACTGAGTTACAGCCCTAGCCCTGCAAGGTAAGTGTTATTATTGCCCCCACTCTTTTAACCAGTTAGAGGAACTACTTTTTCCAAGGCTACATACTAAATAACGGGTCCTGGACTCAAGGCAGGACTGGGTTTCTGCTTTCCCATACTGTCCTTTTGAATTAAGCAATCTAACTCACTGCCTAAGGCACATCAGAGCTCTGGCCAATGGTAGTGCCATTAATTTGTATTCTCTGTAAGTTTCTGGGAGAGAGAACAGACTGACTAAGGAGAAATTATAGGCTGGCAGACTATTATTTATTTGCAATGATGGTCAATTATCTCTTGAAAATACAAAATAGGTAAATGGGGATGTTGTTGTTGTTCCAAGCCTCCCTTTCTTCCTCTAAGTACCAGTAGCCTAGTTTTTTAATCAAGTTCCTGGAATCATTTTACCCACCCCTTGCACTTACCTATTTTATTTCATAAGCAAATAGAGTTGTCATAGCAACCTCAAAGGCCCAATTTACCATTTTGTGGACATGTGAACTCAATGTAAATTGCTCTTCTGCCCATATTTCTCTTTCAGGACATGACCTGTAGGAAAACATAAGGCCATTTTCAGAAGCCCTCCTTCCAATTTTCCATCTGAAGCAAAATGTCAGGGAAATAATTGGACCATGGAAGTGTCAAATGTTATTGATCCAGATGCTCTTCCTTGGAGTCTATGTTTCTTGAACATGGCAGAGTGGCTCCTTGCTTATTCAAGGCCTGGCCTTTCCAGGGACAAACATAATGAAAGTCTAGCCAAGGGAAGAGAGATGACTGGAAATGGCAAAGAACAGAATAACAGAGAGTGATTTGCAATGACCGCGGGTTGGGCAGGGCAGTGTTTGTGTGTAAGGAAGAAAGGAGAGGAAGGTCATCAATTTGCAGTGTTCCAGAAAAACAGCTCAGCTCTGGCTGAGCCTGTGATGACTCGCCAGTTTCATACAGTGCATATACAGTATGCCTTCCCCAGGCTAAAGAGTCAGGTTATATAGCCCAGGTCCTGCAAAGTAAAGCGTTCCCTCCACTTCCATTCTCCCTCCATCCCCAGAGGTCGGCATCTGGGTGAGGAAGTGAGAATCCAAGTGGGTCATCCTTTGACACTGACATCGGCTTTTGTATGAGAGAGTGGAAGGTGACAAAATCATTGAGAAGATTTTGAAACCTCGTTATGTTTCCTCTTTCCTGTCACTGGGCTCCCAGTTCTCAGTGGATTTGGTGATCATCCCCACACTTCCAAGCACAAACATGATGATTTCCTGACAACAGGCTTTGGAACCTTGTAGTCTGGTCACCTTCAACATTTCCAAATGAGCTATCAGAAAGGAACACTCCAAGTCTACACATCCCAGAAGCCTAAACTTGAATAATAATAAATCAAACACTGGAGCTTACTTCCTGTGTACAAAACACTATCCTAAGTCTGTATTAGTTCACTTAATTCTCATTACCACTCTGTGATATGGGTGCTATTGTTCTCCTGCTTTTTTCCTGTAGAGCAGTTGAAGCACACAGAGGTTGAGTAATATGTTAGCAGGTCAGACCACTACTTTATGGCAAGTCTGATATTCAAAACAGTCTGTTGCTAGAGTTCATGATCTTAAGCACAATGCAATACTGGCTACAAAGGCTGTAGGCAACCCAGCATAGTCTCTCTCTCTCTCTCTCTCTCTCTCTCTCTCTCTCTCTCTCTCTCTCTCTCTCTCATTTACTGGCTTGTTCTCACTCTGTCTTGCTTCCTGGATCACTCTCCCTCACTCTGGTATATGTCTGTACCAGGATGTGTATGTGTGCACACATATGTGTGTGCATGTGTATATGGAAGCTGGAGGACAATACTGGGTTTCTTCTTCAGTTGCTTCTTACCTTAGTCTTTATAAGAAAGTTGCTCTCACTAAACTTGGAGCTTAGTGGTTGGCTAGACTGGCTCATCAATGAACTCTGGGGGTCCTTCTGTCTCTATCATCCCCCAATGCTGGGGTTGCAGACACATTCTGCTGTGCCTGGCTTCTTATGATCCTCATGCGTGCATGCAAGCGCTTCAACCACTGACACATCTCAACAGCCCCTAGACATATATTCCTGAACTCCTTATAATAATATTAATAATAATGCTTATGAAAATGAAAGCACAAATAAATGTGCATTGGGCATTTACTGTCTCAGACACAGCAGTCAATAGTTTGCTTCTGTGATCACATTTACTATAAATTGTCACAGCACCCTGGACAAAGGTAGACTAGATGAAGAAGTAAACTTTGTATCTGAAGTTTCAGAGTTTGTAGAAGACATTATTCATATCCAGGGGTTTATATGACTGCAAAATTCCACTCACTCTACTCATTGCCTTCCTGTGAGTGTAGTCACACAACTGATTACTGCTATAAATGGGAAGAATAGGCTATGGTGCTTAATCTTGTCAAGTTGATTAGATTGATAGGTGCCTAGAGGCTGCAAAGCATGCCTTTGGGAGTTCTGTGAGGCATTTCCACAGAGGATTAACTAAGACATGCCCAAAATGTGGATGGCACCATCCTATAGACTGGGGGCCCAGATGCAGTAAAGGGCTAGGGTGGGAAAACCTATAGTACAGGCTCTCACTCTCTGCTCCTGGCTGCCACAATGAACAGAAGCATCTGAGACTGTGAGCCAAAGTACATTGTTCTTCTCTTAGTCCTTTAAGTTGTTTTGCATGGACACTTCATCACACAGAAAACAAAACCTAGCACATAGGCAGTACTTCCCTTGAGACACTGATAATGAACAGTGAAGGATTGAACTCACACACATGAAATAGAATTAACAAATGAAAATTACACTGTGTCTTAGTCACTGTTCTATTGCTGTGAAGAGACCACGGCCACTCTTATAAAGGAAAGCATTTCATTGGGACTGGCTTCCAGTTTCAGAGGTTTAGTCCATTATCATCATGGTGGGGAGCATGGCTGCACACAGGCAGACGTTGCTGCTAACATTTCTAATCTGGATCCAGAGGCAGCAGGAAGAAGACAGAGACACTGGGTCTGGCTTGAGCTTCTGAAACCTCAAAGCCCACCGCGAGTGACACATTTCCTCCAACAAGGCCACACCTACTCCAACAAGGCCATGCCTTCTAATCCCTCTCAAGTAGTGTCACTCACTAATGACCCAAGCATTCAAATATATGAACCTTTGGAGGCCATTCCTATTCAAACCACCTCACACTGTAATGTTCTGATTCTAAAGGTTTTGTTTTGTTTGTGGTTTTTCTGTTTGCTTGTTTGCAGTTCTAGGCATGGAAATAAGTACCTTATATATGCTAATGAAGCACTATACTACTGAGCTATACCCCTAGGGTAAAATACTTCAAAGCTCAAAAAGAAAGATACCATTTAGAGAAGACTTCTAGAAGAGGTTTTCCTATAGGAAGGGTGGGGGCAAAGCTGGGCCTTAGAGAAAGAAACAGAATAGCCTGCCCCCCCACCCTTCCCCACGCCCCCAACCCCCCCCGTACTGAGAAACTGAGCAAGTGGAACTACAGAATCAATTCAGACAGGCAAGAATGAGGGCTGTGGATACAGTGGAGCGGAGAGCTAAACCTGAATGGTTATGAGGTGGAGGTAATGGGTCATATTGAACAATAGTAATAACAATGGCCTACTTTTTATTGACACCTTCTCTGCTAAGTCTTTTTAATTATTATTGAATCATTGCCACTCAGTATAATGGACACAACACTTTACCTACAATCCTTCTACAAAGAGAGAAAGTGAAGCTCAATTAAGTCAAATCATTCAAGATCCTGCAGATAGAAATTGGAAGAGCTAGAAGTCAAACACAGTCATTGTCACTGCAGAATTTTCATTCTCATCCAAAAGCCTCAAAAGTGATCCAAGGGGACAAGGGCCTAGCACACTGTCATGAGCACCAAAGGAGAACATAGAAAGTGATTAGCAAATATCTGATGACAATTCTTTCCAATCTAGGACCTCAGAAGCTCTCTAGTTCTCATTTATTATAGTCTCAGTTGCATTTTGCAAATGTGGCTGGGTCCATGGGTACCACTTTCCTAATACCAGGAACTCTGGTAGTGACATGGAAATTCCTACCAAACAGGGAAGGAAGGTACCTATGCAGAAAACTGGAATTGCTTATCACTTGCTCAGGTTGCACTCTATCTCTTCCCTCTCTCCTTCCTGTCTTTCCTTGCCCTATCCCTCCTTTCCTCCCCCTTCCATTTTTAGTCTGGTCCTTTAGACAAGGTCTCAGTATGTAGACCAGGTTGTAATCCTCTTGCCTTCACCTCCCAAGTGCCAGGATGCAGGAATGTATTCTGCTAAACCCAAATCTGTTTCTGTTGAAGGCCATGCTCATCCTTTGTCTTCTATTTGGCTCTCTTAGATTCAGCTCATTGAAAGCATTGGTCGGAAACTTTCTGTCCTGAGGGAGGCCCAGCGAGGGCTCCAGGATGACATCAATGCCAATGCTGCCCTTGGAGAGGAGGTAGAGGCCAACTTAAAAGCAGTCTGCAAATCCAATGAGTTGGAAAAATATCATTTGTTTATTGGAGACCTGGACAAAGTGGTCAACCTGTTGCTGTCACTCTCTGGACGACTGGCCCGGGTAGAGAATGCTCTCAACAGCATCGATTCAGAGACCAACCAGGAGAAGGTACAGATGTTGTCTCTGAGGGTGTAGATGGAAGAAATGCCTCTTTAGCTTTTAATGGAGACAGGAAACAGCATTAAGAGTGTGAGCACTGGCTTTTTAGTGCCCTGAAAATTTGGTTCTGCATGTTAGCTGTGTGACTCTAAAGCAGCTTACTTAGCTTTACTCCGTCTTAGTTGCTTCATTTACAAAATGAAATAAGCGTGCAACCTGTTTCATGGGTTTTCTGTGATGGTAGAGATAATCCGAGTTAATTGCATAAAATAGTGTCTGAAACAGAGTAAATATGGAATCAGTGCTAGCTGCTAGTGCTGGTGATTGATAGTGATGGTAGTGATAGGGGTGGGGGTGGTAGCAGAAGCAGAAACAGCAGCAGGAACAGGAACAGCAGCAACAACAGCAGCCAATTTGCCTCTGATCCCCCTTAGAATTGCAAAGAGACCCTCAGTTTTGCACGTTATTTCATTATTCTGTAATCGTATTTGAATTCAACTCCATTACCTTCCCCTATACAAGTAGCTTTGATCCACGGTAAGAGGTCCATACACGTGCACACACAAATACACACCCCCAGGCATGACTTAGTCCCAAAGAGACACCGTACAGAAGGCATCACCACAATGATATTTGTTCAGCAAAATGGAAGGGACTTGGCTTTGTGAGAGGCTTCCTCAATGCCAAACCAAGTGGTGGTCCATGGTTTAAAGATAGCCTTAGAGATGGAGAGATGTGATTGCACACCTCCTATCCAAAAGTGCTGTCATGCTTGTCTTTCTGCAGCTACAGGCAAGGGAGGTTTGTGTGTGAACGAGTACTTTGGAGCAGGAAATCAAGGGCTGGTTAATTAGCAGAATGTATAGCTGCTCTGGAGCTGCTTCCTTGGTGGAAGACTGCTGTGCAGATGCCTGGGGACTGGGATAGCCTTTAATTGGTCCTCTGCTTCCCCAGGTGGTGCTGATGGAGAAGAAGAAGCAGCTGACAAACCAGTTGGCAGATGCCAAGGAGCTGAAGGAGCACGTGGACCACAGGGAGAAGCTGGTGTTTGGCCTGGTCTCCCGATACCTGCCTCAGGACCAGCTCCAAGATTACCAGCACTTTGTGAAGATGAAATCTGCTCTCATCATTGAACAGAGAGAGCTGGATGAGAAGATTAAACTTGGGGAAGAGCAGCTGAAATGCCTCAAAGAGAGCCTGCACTTGGGGCCCAACAATTTCTAATTCTACTGGTGCCACTGCACCCCTGCCTATCCCCAATGGAAAGTGCTTTCAATCTTCAGTAGCAGTTTGCTAGCTGACTATATAGAAATTACTTAGCAGATGGTTGCAGCCATCTACCTTGGCCAGCCATCGAGGAGAGCCTGGGAAGGCCTTAAGCTTCTGCCTTGCAGAGCTGAAGCAAGGTCTGGTTGTACTGCCATGTGCTCGTTCCCAGTGAGTGGGAACCCATAGAACCAATGAAGTGCCTTCATCTCTGTACTAGGACACCAAAGACACCACAAAGTCAATGTTCCCCCTTGCCACACTACCCTCGTGATGTTCGGAGCGAAACTGCCAGTGCAGTTTCCCTCTGCCCTCAGGCTAGTGGCCTAGCTTAGCCATTGTCCAGGCAGATTTGCTTGACTTGAATGCATTCACCTAACACCAGCGTCAGGCCCTCCCCCAAACTTCGCAGCAGGAGACAGAAGAGGAGATTGCATAGAAGGAGAGCAAATGTTGGGTATACCCCCGTACTCATCCTCCCCTCCAGTAAAACCCCAGCTTAAACAAAGTGGTTCCATGTCTACCCTCCCCGACAGCAAGCTGACAGTGTTTTACTATGGCCTTCCTGCCATAACATGATGGACCTACTACTTTAATTGTATCTTGCCCGGATATCACTAGGAGTCACATGCCAGGGCTTCACTCTTTGAGCCTCTAATATCTCTTTTGCAGCTGACTTCAGGATATAGCTTTATTATTGGGGGAGAGGATTCTTATTATATTTCAAATGGTCTTTGATTTTATTTAATTTTATGTTTTTTTTTCTTTGTTAACTAATGAGGCAAGAAGAAATAAGTTAGGGAGGGGGGTGTTAGCCAGAAGGAAAACATTTTGTGTAGACAGCCTGAGTCCACTGTGGCTAAGTAAGGAAGTGCCGAGGCAGTGAATTCTTCCTGCCATAGCTTCAAGGACCTAAGAAAGCTCTCCCCCTTGAACCCAGAGCCCCCCTGCCATAGCCCCCCTGCCATAGCTTACCTATGTGCTTCCTTGAGGTCTAGATGGCCGTAACATTCCTGAGTACAGTTCACTCTTTTCTCACTGCGTTTTGAAACTAGAAATTTTAGGATGCAGGAATGAATGAAGGAGAATGTGGAAGGCACTCTTCTAACAACTGCTTTCTCAGTGGCTAGCCTCAAGGAAACAAAACTAGAAGAGTACTTTCAGCCAGGGCCAGGCTCCAGTGAAAATTATGATCCATCCAGGATCTAGACAGACAGTATCCCTCCTTATCCTCTTGGCCTATGTACTAAAGCATCCCCCTCAGGTGGATGCCTGAGATCTCGAATAGTTCCAAACCCTGTATATACCACAGTTGTTAATCTCATCACTGAGGGGACTAATAAGCGACTAAAAAGAGGTAGCCTATATAGCATGGATACACTGGATAGATAGATGATTCATAATCCATGTGGAATGGAGCAAAGTTTTATCACACTACTCAGAATGGCACATAATTTACAACTTATCAGTTGTTTATGATATTACATTTAGTATTTTCAAACCATGTTTGATCATGAGAACTGAAACTATGAAAAGTAAAACCACAGATTAATGTACAAAGCACTAAAGCTGTTGCTTTTGCCAAGACTTTACATTTGTAGCCAGCTTCTGTCCTGGAACAGCATTTGGGAGGGCAATAGCAAGAGGGGAATCACCACCAAACTACCCTTTTATCTAGCTCAATCTTATGTTCCTTACTAACTGGGTGCAGTCCTTGATGTTGTCCCCCATAAATACAGCAGAAGTCCAAGACAACCAAGCCCTGGCATCACCACATGTTACTGCTGAGTTCCTCAGGGTCCTTGGAGGTTCATTGTAACTACAGTGTTTCCTCATCCAACCAAAGAATTTGCCAAGGAACTGCACTGCTGCTCCAGATACTGGTCACTGTCTTCCATTTTCTCCACATTGTGTCTGACAGCTTTCGGAGACTCTTGGCCAGCAGGGTATTCTAAAGCGGTGGCAACCTTGTCTGTGGCTCTCTGGGTATGTTTTAATAGTACTGCTGCCCCCACAAGAACCACTGTTACCATATCAGTACTGCCATTCTCCCCTCAAGTGGAAGATTACAAATTATTTTAAACATAACCCTGAAGTCTATACTGAGCAGCAAAGCTCTGTAGCCCCTATTATATGCTGTGTTGTGCAGTGCTGTGCTGTGCAGTGCTGTGCTGTGCTGTGCAGTGCGATGATGTGCAGTGCTGTGAAGAGCTATGCTGTGCTATGAAGTGCTGTGCAGTGCCGTGGTGTGCAGTGCTGTGCAGTGCCGTGGTGTGCAGTGCTGTGCAGTGCCGTGGTGTGCAGTGCTGTGCAGTGCCGTGGTGTGCAGTGCTGTGCAGTGCCGTGGTGTGCAGTGCTGTGCAGTGCCATGGTGTGCAGTGCCGTGGTATGCAGTGCTGTACAGTGCTGTGCAGTGCCGTGGTGTGCAGTGCCATGGTGTGCAGTGATGTGCAGTGCCATGGTGTGCAGTGCTGTGCAGTGCCGTGGTGTGCAGTGCTGTACAGTGATGTGCAGTGCCATGGTGTGCAGTGCTGTGCAGTGCCATGGTGTGCAGTGCTGTGCAGTGCCATGATGCGCAGTGCTATGCAGTGCCATGGTGTGCAATGCAATGGTGTGCTGTGCAGTGCAATGGTGTGCTGTGCAGTGCTATGGTGTGAAGTGCTGTGCAGTGCTGTGCAGTGTGATGGTGTGCAGTGCTGTGAGGTGCTGTGCTGTGCAGTGCTATGGTGTGCTGTGTTATGCTGTTATGTTCTGTGCTATTCTGTTCAGGATGGCTGAGAGCTTACCCAAAGGAAAATTGGGAGATGTGAGGAAATACTTGTAGTAAAGGCCACACTTGCCTTACCTTCTTTTAATAATGGGCCCTAGGACAATCAATAAAGAAGTTCAAATGTCTTGTATTAGGATAATGAGAGTTATATGTTCTGTCATTCAGAGATGTGTGAGAGTTATGTATTTTATCATTTGAAGATGTGTTTGGCTGTAGTAGAGCAAGGAGCAGTCATTGTGCTGGATATGATGGCCATAGGCTGGATATTTGTAGCCTTTGTTATGTTTATTATACCTGAAGTATATGATTACCAAAAATGCTATTAACTGTGGTTTGTGTTTGTTTGTTTGTTGTTTAGCATCATTGGAGGAGGAACCCAAGGCCTTATGTTTATGTATACTGGGCAAGTGCTGTATCACTGGGCTACAGCCAATAGCCTAAATTCTCATTTTGTCACTCATCCCACCTCAAAATAGTTGGTAGAGTTGGATTCAGAACTCAGTTGGCTGGGTTTCGAAAGGATTTGAAAGATAACCTCAAAAATATACCAAGTAGCAAAGATCAATAGACTGAACCCACACTGGCATGCCCTACTCCTGCTGTGGCATTTCCATAGTGAGGAACATCACTGCAAAGTGCCAGTACTTTTTGGCATGGGATAGCTCTCTCTGGTCTTGGTTTCTGGGATCAGCCATCTTCCAAGTCCAGAAGAAGATAGCAGTGTGAAAGTGGGTCAAAAGATTGGCACCTCCCATCCAAAGGTTACTGGTCTTCCACTCTTTCCCTTCAAATACTTACAGAAACCTCACTAGAAAGCAGGGTGGATTGAAGGGAGTCAATGCAGGATTACTATCATACAACTATTTCCTCCATCCCCAGGGCTCTATATAATTGACTCTCCTCAAGTCCCATGATTGAAGACTCAGCCAAGATACAGAAGTAAACACCCAAGTAGAATCTAAGAGAATGAGATTGATATACTGGAATTAAAGCCCTAAAAAAGGGAGACATTGGATGCACAGGAAAAGAGAATAAAAACATAAAAATCCTCTTTCAAGATTGGGTTCATATTTCTGTTGCCACTTAACCTCATGTGCCAAAAAAGCTGCCTAAAGAGTACCAGGACTGCATCCTCAACTCCAGCCTCCCTGAAGGTGCTGCTTTTCAAGTAGCAAACCTCAGATGGAAGAACTTGGGTAGACTGCTAGCTATTTCTACCCATGTGGAACTTGGCAGCTCCCTCTCTTTGCCAGAGGAGCTGTGTATACCAATATTCATTCTGTGGCAGAATATTGTATTATTTGAAGATTAACTCCTTAGAAGGGGGTGAGGCATGGGGCAGTGTATATAGATAAAGAATCAGTGTTTGCTGTACAATTTCGGGGAGTTGTCTATCCCATGTACTGCTATTATTTTTCTGAATCTTACTGTTTCTGCATTTGTGTCCTCCACCACTCCCCTCTTGGCTGACATTGATATGCCTGCCATATTGTCACCAAGGGTCGTTCTTCAATAAAAGGTGCTAAGGACAACAGGAATTGTCTCTTATGTTTTGCTTATAAATATATAAATCCTCTAGTATTCTGATGAAAAATAGTAGAAAGGAATGTGGTTACTTATCTATAGTCTTCCCTATACAGCTATATGGCCAGAGCTTTATCCATATTCTTTAACTTACAGCCTGACACCCTAGGGATGGTAGTAATACTGCAGAATTCATTATCACCAGTAAAACAACAGGGTCTGCCATAGCCTTCTTAGGGGAATAGCTTTAGACATCTATTCATACTACTACTACTGAAGGATAAAAACAATCACCAATCTTACCCAGCTGTGAATTCTGCCACCTATAGTAACAACTGGCCTGACAAAACAATCCACCTGGTGAAATAGTGGCACAAATATCATACCCTGCCCTCTGCTACCCTGCCCTCCAATCTTATCTATAAAATGGGAAAATGATCTACTGGAGGTATTATAATTTGGAATAAATTTTAATTTGAAAATAATAAATAAAAGCTCCTAAGTCTATACTGAGGCATTGTTAGAAAGGCAGAATTCCAGGTCCCATCCAAAATCCTGTGAGAACAGCCTGACTTGTAATTAAATTCCTGGGAGATTCATGTGTTTAATATTAAATTTTGGAAGCAGAAGCCCTAATATGTCACCAACATACCCAGGAAGAGTAACTATTTTATAGTTTTGATTCTATGCTTATCCTACATATATATTTGCTTTTCTCATATTGCTCACAGCTGTCCAAATAGGGTTTCCAGATGCAAGGTTTATCTTTTAGCTCATTTTGAGCTGCTATAACAATATACCCGAGACTGGGTAATCTATAATAAGTTAAAATGCACTAGCTTATAGTTCTAGAAGCTTAAAAGTCCAAGGTAAAGGGTCCAGCACCTGGTGAGAACCTTTTGTCTGTACCTTATGACAGAAGGGGAGGGTGCAAGAAAACAAGAGATCCAACTCGGAGCTTAAGACCTTTTAGAATCAGTAGCAACACAACCTTGAGGGTGGAGGCCTTTTGGTCTAAGTGCCTCCCATTCAGCTCATATCACTGTTGCAGTAAGGATTAAGTTTTCAAAACATTCTTTTTGGAAACACATTCACACTATAGCAATATACAGAATCAAAGGAGCAATCTGAAAAGGAAATTAAAATTAAAATTGAATTGAATAATTTCTGACTTGCTATTACAAAGATATGATAAATGTTTGAGGTGATGGTTTTACCAGTTACCTCGTCTGATTTATACACTGTTAATATATAGAAATGTCATACTGTATTCCCAGAAATATGTACAACTATTGTGAGTAGATTCTAAATAGAAAATAAGTGGGTTAAAGGGGGAAATAATTTGGTTAACTGTAGCATAGAAAAGAATAAAATACTTAGAAATATGTTCACAAAAATGTGAGACTTTTCCATTAAAAACAATAAAATATTGATAAAAGAAATTGGGAACGCTCTAAACAGGAAAATACCCATATTCATGGTTCATAAGACATACTAATGTAGCAATATTTTATTTGTGCTCTAACAAATAAAGCTTGCCTGGGGATCAAAGGAAAAAGCCAGCCACGATATTAAGCATGGAGATCAGGCAGTGGTAGCACATACCTTTAATCCTATCAATTCAGGAATCAGAGATTCATCCAGATCTCTGTGAGTTCAAGGCCACACTGGGAACAGAGCCAGGCATGGTGGCACATACCTTTAATCCCAGCACTAGTTAACCATAGAGGTCTGTACAGACAGACAGGAAGTGATGGAGATGGGTGGAAAGAGGAAGTGATTTAGCTGGGAGGAGAGAGGAAGTAAGATGGCAGGGACAGAAATGTTTATAAGGTTTGATTATACAGGAAGTAGCTCTCTTGGGCTGCGGATTTCCTAGTCGTGAGACCTTGTGGCTGGCTTGCTTTATTCCTCTGATCTTTCAGTTTTCACCCCAATATCTGGCTCTGTGTTTTTTTTTTTTTTTTTTTTTTTTTTTTTTTTTTTTTGGTTTTTTCGAGACAGGGTTTCTCTGTGTAGCTTTGCGCCTTTCCTGGAACTCACTTGGTAGCCCAGGCTGGCCTCGAACTCACAAAGATCCGCCTGCCTCTGCCTCCCGAGTGCTGGGATTAAAGGCGTGCGCCACCACCGCCCGGCGGCTCTGTGTTTTTTATTAATAAGACCGTTTAACAATTTGTGTTACATACTATCACTAAGATGATTATATACCTCAAACTGATTTACAAATTCAACATAATTCTTATGAAAATTCATACTGATTTATTTGCCTAAATTACAGTATCATCCTAAAATTCATACAGAATTGCACAGCTCAGAAAAGCCAAAACTAGCTTTAAAGGAAACAAAGTATAGGATTTAGAATTTCAAATTTCAAAATTTATTGCAAATCAACAGTAAAGGAGATAATTATTTAGAAGAAGTACAGGAACATACATTCAAATAAATGGAAATAAAGAGAATTAAAACCTTCAAAATTATGGTAATTTTCAACAAGGGCACTGAGTCAGAAAAGGAGGGAAAAAGGATGTGGTTCTATAGGTAATGTGCTTATAAGCATGAGGACCTGAGTTCAGATCCCACCATAAGTGTAAAACCAGGGTGATATGGGACATGTCTGTATCCCCAGTGCTGCAAGTTGAAGAAATGCAGATCTCTGGAGGTCACTGGCCAGCCTGCCTCTAGCCAAAACAGTGAGCTTCAGGTCTACTGAACAGACTTTGTCTCAAAAAGCTAGGTGCAGAGCAATAGAGGAAATATCACCATGAGTTGACCTCTGGCCTCCACAGGCTCCCACACACGTGCACATATGCTTTCATAAACCACGTACATAAAATTTATACAGAACCATTTTTCTAGAAATGGTGTTGATATAGCTGGGTGTCTACATAGAAAACATGACCTTGGACAAAAGACATTGCTCCAAAGAATATGGATGTCTTAATCTGCTTGAATTTCTGTAACTTAATACCATTACACGGAATACATTGAGTTTCTTCTATTCTGGAGCACAGGAAGTCCATAAGCAGCACTAAATGGACTTAGTGGGTTATCAAGAAACAGAGGAGTAGAACAGGGAGGAGGAATGAAGTTAGGAAGGGAGATGCAGATACAAGGAGAGTTGGAAGGGGGAATGGGAAATATGATCATGTACTAATAAATGCTACAACAGGGATGAACCTTCAACATTTTTTTATACTAATGAAAAGAAACCAAAAGCAAAGGACCACATTCTATGATTCAATTTATTCAAAATACTCAAATAGGTAATTCTATATAAGCAAAGGACATATTAGTGGTTTCATGGCCTAAAAGACCAAGAGGGATGAGGAATGATTGATAAGGAGCATGTCATTGCTTTGGAGGACAATGGAAATATCTTAAAATTAGAATATCATCATGGCTGTATGACTCTTCCAATGTACTAGCAAGCTATTGAATTATAAGTTTTAACTTTTGTTAATCACATGGTCCATGGATAATTTCTAATAATTTTTATAGAAAATATTCCTTATTTTCACCAGTCTCACTCCCATTAACAAACTCTAATTAGCATGGTGCCAAGCATAGAGTTCATTCCTGGACATATCATAGGGCTTCTGCAGACCATGATTTCCTTCCTTCACCCTGCTCTGCACACCAGATAAAGATTTCCCTGGACTTGCAGTTAAAATATTTCCAGGCTCAGGGGTTTCTCATAGAAAGAAGTTCTGATAAGCAATCCTGCCATTATCAATATTCCCCATCCTGGAGTAAAGTATAGGCTACTTGTAAGATGAGTGCATATAGGCTGAAGAAAATGCCCCATTCTGAATAGAAAGGAAATGACTACCTAATTTGCATGCTGTCTTCTTGGACTCCAATTTGAGGAAAGTTATGTGAAAGCCTATACTCTTCAAGCCCATCGTCTGATGTGGAGTCCCTTATCCCATGTTAGATATTTTCACACATCTTTTATCTATCCAAATATTCATTTAAAAAAATCTTCAATCTTTAAAATTGCCCTATGATTTTTGAAAATTTTAATTTTGAAATAGAAGTTTAGAGTTGTATCAGCATGTTTTGTTATTTGTAAATTACATGAAGGGAACTGTGTGGTATGATTTATTCATCCATTTAAAAGTGGAAAAGCTAGACGTCTCCATTCTTGTGAAGCTTCTGTCCTAATGAAACCGATCAATCAATCAATCAATCAATGATTGCATAGTACTTTATATATACACACACAAGACAAGTTTGTGTTGCTGCTGGCTTGAGACTGTGAGACTAGAAATCCCAGTGTGACTCTGTTTCTGTGCTTTCAGAATCTTTAAGCTTTCTTAGGTCTATATAGCTTAGTGTCCCACATTGGGCACCATTTGTAGTCAGAAGGTTTCTCTGGTCCCACCTGGCCTGCAGTCCAACAGCTGCTTATAAAATAATTACTCAGAGGCTTATATTAATTACTAATTGCATGGCATATGGCAGGCTTCTCACTAGCTAGCTCCTATAACTTAAAATAATCGATTTCTATAAGTTGCCACGTGGCTTTGTGGCTTACCGGTACTTTCACATCTTGCTTCTCCTTGTGGTGGCTGGTGTCTCTTCTCTGCCTGTCCTCTTTTTCCTGTCTCTGTCCTGGATTTCCCACCTGCCTATAAGCTGCCTTGCCATAGGCCAAAGCAGTCCATTTATTAACCAATGGGAACAACACATATTCACTCACAGAAAGACATCCCCCAGCACTTCCCCTTTTCTATCTAATCAAAAAGGAATGTTTTAGCTTTAATATAGTAAAATTATATATAACAAATAGTTATCACTAGAATAGACAATCATTTTTTACCTTGTTTTGGTGACATAAAACCAATTATTTATTTTCACAGCTGTAAACAATTCACTAAGTTCATGGATCTCTGTTATTAAATTAAGGAGAATATTTTGCATTAATTGTCAGCAGAGAATAATGGTACATGAACATGAGAATATAAATATCTCTTCAAAATACTGATTTAATTTCCTTAGGTTATCTAGTTATTAAATCATTGGATCACATCATGTTCATACTTTTAATTTTCAGAGAACTTTCTTACTGTTTTCTAATTTACTGTTGATCTCATGTACCTTCTCAGTACGCATGTGTAAGGATTCTCTTTTCTGTACACACTGAGAAACAGTTTTTCTTATCTTTCTTAAAAACATAATTTCTTTATTGACTCTTTGGGAATTTCACATCATGCATCCCAATTCTGCTCACCTCCCAGTCCCTCCATATCCTTCCCTCTTCCTGAAGTGCCCCCCCCAATGAAGATTAAAAACAAACAATAAACACAAAGAGAAAAAAGAATACAAAACAACAACAATTAAAAAAAAAACCTTCTTCACTTCTCCATCTTTCCTGCCTCTCCAATACCTCTTCGTTGGTCCTGGTGGCATTGTGAGCACAGTGCATCACACCTATCAGCTTTACTTGCAAATGTTCTTTGCAATGAGTCACTCACTGGTCTTGTTCAAGGCCTCTGGTTTCTGGTACACCATCATCACTCACCTATAGCAGGAATCTTAAAGGTTCTTATTGATAAAATCAGACCTGAGCCAGGTATTGGGGTGAACTGGAAGATCAGAGAACCAGAATAAGCCACAGATAACCTCACCTGGCCAACTTCTCAGCTGGAAGCCTCTGTGTCCTCATATCCGAATGGCTCTCAGCTGAACTGTGCTGCTCAAAACCTTAAAGCTTGAATGCTTAACCAGCCAAATGCTTAACCAGGCCAAATGCTTCTAGTTTCTGGTCCTCACACCTTATATACCTTTCTCCTTTCTACCACCACTCCTTGGGATCAAAGGCTCGCTTTCTGGGATTAAAGGCATGATGTGTCACCATGCCTGGCTGTATCCTTGAACACATGGATTTCTGCCTCTGGAATGCTAGGATTAAAGGCGTGTGCTACCACTGCCTACCCTCTATGTTTAATATTGTGGCTGTTCTGTCTCTGACCCCAGATAAGTTTATTAGGGTGCACAATATTTTGGGGAACACGATACCATCACACTCACCGGAACTCATTTCAGGCCTCCTGCAGCCTCCCGAGTCATGGATATCTTGAAGCCATCATTCCACAGGACCAGTCCCTGCACGAGCTCCAGCAGGTCCTAGATGGGGTAGATGTTATGATGGGCCAACCCCAGGCCCAGCTGTGGGCCTGCGTGGTAGTTGAGCTGGTCAGTCCAGGCCACTGGGACCACTCACTTCAGGTGGGAGGAGCCAGCTCCCCAATGCCCATGCTATCAGCATAGTTCTTCCTTGCCCATGGTGAGCAGTAGGCCATTTCTCCTGAGGTGGGGGCAGCTCTCCCATAAGGGTCAGGGCCAGCTCTCTTGCTACAGTGTCAAGTGAGGAGCAGGGCCAGCTTCCCAGCGTCAGCAAAAGTCAGGGTCATTTCAGCATGGCCCTCTGATTCCATCAGACATGGCTCCCATGGCCCCCTGAGGTGACTTGGGCCACAGACATCAACACAGACCCCAGCTGTAACAGGACCATGAACTCAGACATGGCCCTCAGCAGCAGCTCTGGCCTGGATTACATCCTGACTCTGGGTGGAAGCACAGGCCACTGAGATCAGGGTGGCTCTGCTTGCATGGCTCCTGGACACCAACAAGGCCACAGGTTGCAGCCATAACCCTGGACTTCCCTGTAATTTTTTGTGGCAACACAGACCACAGGCATGGTCCTCAGCAGCAGCCAGATTTGCATGTCACCATTGCCTCATGTGGCAGTGCAGGCCATTCAGATCAGCACAGCCCCAGCATCAGTGTGGCCCTCAGACACTAATTTGGCCCCGGATCTTGGGCATCCATGTGGCCTTCGATGGTAACAAGAACCTTGGGCATCAACATTGACCCTGGCTGCAGTAGAGTCATGGACCCAGACATAACCCTCAGCTGCAGCTGTGGCCCAGATGTCACCACGGCTTTGGGTAGCAGCCAGGCCACTCAGATCTTCATGGGCTGGCTGCAGCATGTCCCTTGGCCAACAACATGGACTCAGATGGCTGACCTGACCCCGGCATCCACATGGCCCTCAGTGGAAACATGGGCCACGGACTTCAACACAGACTCTGGCTGCAGTGGGACCATGTTTTCTTGTCTTTTTGACAACTCTTTATGACAATATGAATGAACTGGGTATCATCTTAAGCGAAACATGAGATGAAAATGCTGCATGATCTCATGTATATGCAGACTCTAAACCTGCTTAACATAGAACCTGAGTAAAATGGTGGTTACTAGGGACAGGGACATGAGGAGGATAGTAAGGGTGAAAGCTATGGTCATGAGGGTAGGATGCGAGTCTAGATGTCTAATATACAGCAGAAGGACTATGATTAGCAACACTGCATTGCATACTGGAAAGCTGCTAAGAACATAAGTTTCGGGATGCTTTTTCCATGAAATAAAAAAAGATAACTTGGAAAAAAATGGGCATTTTACTAGTGTGACCATCATTAACCTCTTCACTATTTATACATATATCAAAATATCATGTTGTTCTTAAGTATATAGAAGGTTTTGTAGAGATATTCACCTTTTCACCAAATACAAATCATTATGAGAATTTTAAATGCCTATCAAAGGGATGACACATTATTACTGAAGAACATAATTTGAGCAAGGTTGAGTTCCACTACTTTAAAAAGAAACCTAACTTACATCACATGGGAAGGTTGCCTTTCTGTGGGTTGTTCAATCATGGGCAAAGGATAACTGCAAGGCTGTGATCAAAACCCCCTCCTTTCAGGTAGTCTAAGATGCCATGCTCCGTCTGTCACTTTCAGGTCTCAGTTTCAGAATTGTGGCCCTCCATCTTGGAGCAGCTCACTGTCCTTAACTGAATACAGACGCAACGTGTCTTTGAATGCTCATTTCCCCCCAAGCTATTCATTTCCTATCTTAAAAGGATAATTAATGGAATTCACCTCCTTCAGCACTAAGTTGATTGTATTTTTGCTGAGGAAATAATTTGGGAAAAGGCCATGAATGAAGAATCTTCCTGACTTTAAAATGCCTTGGGTTAAATGTGAATAAATCAAAGTGCTTAAAAACTATACAGTCTCTGCCCTGATATCTTTCATTTATCAGTTTGGTAAATGTGAAAGAGCAGACTAAACTCGTTAGTACATAGAACAAATGACTTCTAATTGAGAAAAATCCTTATTTGAGCTAAGCTTAAAAGGATATTGTTACAAAGACTTATAAATGACTATATATTCAAAGACTTTTTGCAAATATAGAAACATTACTTATCTTCTAGAAAAGTAGGTAAGAGTAAAAAGAGGGAGAGAAAACTAATGAGATTGTGAATAAATCAGATAATGCTTTCTATTTTGGACAGAATTTGGTCATGTTCCCACATGCTGGTAGCTATTTTCTTTATCAAATAAGCTTGTCATAAGAATCAAACAATTAATAAAATCTTTTATGAACAATTCTATATTTCACAAAGTGTAACCTGGTACGGAAGCAATCTCAAAGTCTTCTGGACCTTGCTGGAATGATACTCAGAACTCATATCTGCTACTGCTTCTGCCACACTCTGCAACTCATGTTCCTCTCGGTTCAGTGAAAGGGGTACAGTGTGGATGTTAAATGGGTAACCCCTGCCTTCATCCAGACTCTGAGAATAAGAGAATAAGTGCTGTGCACAGCACTATGCTCCCATCTGGTACTCAAACATCCCACCAACCCAACCTCTTCCAGTTGCTCTGGCTGCTCATAGAATGAAGTTTTAAGTCCTTATATATGATTTGTCTTCTTTGGATGTCTCTGGCTCAGACTCTTGACAGCTTCCACACTCATCCTAAGCTCAAGCTCACTCTGCAAATGAATCCTACAGCCTCGTTGCTCTGTGCTTTCTCTATCTGAAAAGGTCTCCTTCACTTAGGTTTCCCCCACTTAGCTAAATCCACTTTATACTACGGTATCAACTCATATTTTAACTCATTCACAAGTAGTCCTTCATAATGCTAATAATACTGTATGCAATGCTGATGTGCTGTTTATACTTCCCGTCTCTCCCTTTAGACTGTAGGCTTTTAGAGAGCAGAAACTAATTTGTACCACTAGTACTTAGGACAGTGGTCCTAGCTCCTCTGAAAGGCCCATAATAAATATTTCAGAACTACAGGCTTCCTGAAGCCTTTCTTGTGGGTTTTAAATTTTCGAGGCAATTTCACATGGCTTTATCCTTGTCAAAAAAATTATCAAATGTTACAGTTTCTTTCGTTTGATTTCAAGTCTCCCTTTCTTTCTCTCTCCCTCCCTCCCTTCCTCCTTCTCTCTCAACCTCTCCCTCTTTCTCTAGTTCATCCATACCTCTGTACCCAGGGTATAGCTTATCTTCCATAGCAAAATAACTTCCAAATGTATATCTGCAGTTTCTGGCTATTATGAATAGAGCAGCAATGAACATGGATGAGCAAGTGTCTATGTCGTAACATATAGACTCTGAGTATATGCTCAAGAGAGGTATAGCTGGATCTTGTGATAGATCAATTTGCAGATTCCTAAGAACCTCCATAGTGATTTCCATAGTGGCCGTACAACTTTGCACTCCCACCAGCAATAGATAAGTTGTACCATTTTTCCTGCATCCTCAAGAGCATGTGCTGTCATTTGTTTTATTGATTCTAGCCATTCTGACTGGGGTAAGATGAAATCTCAAAGTAGTTTTCATTTACAATTCCTCAATGGCTATGGATGTTGAACATTTTTAAAATGTTCCTCAGACATTTGTGTTCCATCTTCTGAGAACTCAGTTTAATTATACCCTGTTTTTTTTTTTGTTTTTTGTTTTTGTTTTTGTTTTTGTTTTTGTTTTTCGAGACAGGGTTTCTCTGTGTAGCTTTGCGCCTTTCCTGGAACTCACTTGGCAGCCCAGGCTGGCCTCGAACTCACAGAGATCCGCCTGCCTCTGCCTCCCAAGTGCTGGGATTAAAGGCGTGCGCCACCACCGCCCGGCCTACCCTGTTTTTAATTGGGATATTTGTTTTCTTGATGTCTAGTTTTTTAGTTCTTTGCATATTCTAGATTCTGTCATACATGTAATTAGTAAAGATGTTTTCTCATTCTGTGGTCTGCCACTTTGTTTTAATGATGGTGTCCAATGTCTCAGAGAATATTTTTAGTTTCATAAGGTCCCATTTATTGATTGTTGATCTTAGTGCCTATTCGATTGGTATTCAGTTCACAAAGTCCTCTCTTTTGACAATAAGTTCAAGGCACTCTTCTGTTAGGTTTGAGATATCTGCTCTTATATTGAGGGCCTTGATCCATTTGGAGTTCAGGGTGATAGATATGGATCTATTTGCATTCTTCTACATGCAGCCATCTAGTTTGACCAGCACCATTTGGTGTAGATGCTGTCTTCTTTTCAGTGTTTCCTTTTAGGTTCTTTGTAAAAAATCAGGTGTCCATAGGATTGTGGACCTATGTTCAGATCTTCAAGTCTATCCCATTGATCCACATGTGTGTTTGTATGCCAATACCATGCTGTTTTTATTACTATACATCTGTAATACATCTTGAAATTGAGGGTGGTGATACCTCTAGCAGCTCTTTTATTATTCAGGATTGTTTTAGCTATTCTGGATTTTTTGTGTTTCCATATGAAGTTTTAAGAATATTTTTCACTCTCTGTGAAGAACTATGTTGGAATTTTGATGGGAATTTCATTAAATCTATAGATTTCTTTTGGTAGGATGGTCATTTTCATAATATTAATCCTACCAACCCACAAGCACAGGAAACCTTTCTATCTTCTGATGTCTTCTTCAATTTCTTCCTTCAATGTCTTAAAGTGTTGATTATATAAGTATTTCATTTGCTTGGTTAGAATTAGTCCAAAGTATTATTATTTTTATTTTTTCCTTTTAACTTTTTTTTGTTTTTTTTTCTTTCTTTTTTTTGTTTTTGTTTTTTCGAGACAGGGTTTGTCTGTAGCTTTGGAGCCTGTCCTGGACTAGCTCTGTAGCCCAGGCTGGCCTCGAACTCACAGAGATCCGCCTGCCTCTGCCTCCCGAGTGCTGGGATTACAGGCGTGCGCCACCACCGCCCAGCCTTTAACTTTTTAAATTATAATTTAATTACAGTAGCTCTCCCTTTTCTTTCTTCCCTCCAAGATCCTGCCATATACCCTTCCCTGCTCTCCTTGAAATTCAGTCTCTTTTTTAATAACTGTTATTGCATGTATATATGTATATATTTGCACATATATGTCTAATTATAACCTGTTCAGTATATATATGCATACACACAAACACACACACACACATATATATACCATTTCCCCAATTTATTTCTCAGTCTGTATATAAGAAGGCTACTAATTTTTGTGTACAAATTTTATATCTTCTTACTTTGCTGAAAGTGTTTAGCAGATGCAGAAGTTTCCTGGTTTAGTGGGGGAGTCACTAATGTATAAAATGACACCAAGCAAGCATACTTTGACGTCTTCCTTTTCTATTTATATTCCCCTGGTCTCCTCCAGTTGTCTAATTACTCTAGCCAAGACTTCAAGTACTATATGGAATAGGAGTGAAGAGAGTGAACAATCTTGTCTTGTTCCTGATTTAGTGGAATTGCTTTGAGTTTCTCTCCATTTAGGTTTATGATGACCATAGGCTTGCTGTAGATTAACTTCATTATGTTGATGTATGTCCCTTGTATCCCTAGTCTCTCTAGGACTTTTATCATGAAGGGGTGTTGGATTTTGTCAAAGACCTTTTCTGCAACTAATGAGAGGATCACATTTTTTTTCTTTTAGTCTATTGGCATCACCATGCCTAGCTATAATTTTCTTTTTTTAATTGAGTCTTTTTTTGTGTGGTTTCTGTAACAGGGTAATAGTAGCTTCATAAAAAAGCATTTAGAAATGTCCCCTCCATTTATTTTTGTGGAGTAATTTGAGGAGGATTGGCATTAGTGCCTCTTTGCAGGTCTGGTAGAATTCAATGTCAAACCATCTGCTACTTGGGGGGGTCCCTGCAAATGCCAGGGCCAGTTTGTGAGAGGCAAGTAGGAAATCCAGTTCCACACTATGCCCTTGTCAGTGCTGAATCAAACTTCTAAAGTCTGACACCAGGCAGTTTATATTTTAGGCATTTAAATACTGTACAGTTTAAGGGAAAAAACTTTCTGGTAACAATTATCTCAATTTCATGTGCACAATAACGCTTAAGGCAAAGTGCATGTGACCTCTTCCATAAAGATGGTTTCCATAGCTTAAGAGCCTAGGGTCTGGTGTGGTCTTTGTCACCAAGCTATAAAGTACCTGTGACATCTTGTGTGAGGATGTGTTCTATTGACTCAGAAGCAATGCTCAAGATAAAGGTCTAGGGAGTAGGAGTCTGGGATAAACATAACAGTCTAGGGCAGCAGTTCTCTCTCAACCGGTGGGTCGAGACCCCTTTGGGGTCGAACAATGCTTTCACAGGGGTTACCTAAGATGATAAAAACATAGATATTTACATTATGATTCATATGAGTAGCAAAATTATAGTTATGAAGCAGCAACAAAAATAATTTTATGGCTGGGTGGCAGTGAGATTCAGGACAGGCACCAAAACTACACAGAGAAACCCTGTCTTGAAAAACCAACAAAATAATAATAATAATAATAATAATAATAATAAAATTTAATGGTTGAGGGTCACCACAACATGAGGAACTGTAATAAAGGGACCCAGCAATAGGAAAATTGAGAACCACTAACCTAGGTGATTGGGTACATGTAATGTTTTGATTATTATGTATCATGGGAGTTTCTTTTTTGGTCCCATCTATTTGGTATTTTGTATGCTTCCTGTACCTTGATAGGCATCTCTTTCTTTAGATTGAGGAAATTTTCTTCTATTATTTTGTTTAAAATATTTTCTGTGCCTTTGATCTGGGTTTCTTTTTTTCCCCTCATATACCTATTATTTTTAGGTTTTAGGACACTCTTCATAGTGTCCCAGATTTCCTGTATGTTTTGTGCCAGGAGTTTTTTCAGATTTAATGTTTTCTTGGACTGAGCTATCCATTTCTTCTACCTTGTCTTTGATGCCTGAGATTCTCTCTTCCATTTCGTTCAGTCTGTTGGCGAGACTTGCCTCTGAGCTTTTGGTTCCACTTTTTGAGTTTTTCATTATGAATTTTTATCAGTTTGACTTTTCTTGAGTGATTTTATTATTATTTAAATTCAACTCTCATTTCTCAAATTGTTTTCATTATTTCATCCAGTTGCTTGTACTTTTATGATTTTCATGAAGGTATTTGTTTATATCCTTTAAGGTCCTTGAACATATTCATAATTACAACTTTGAAATTCTTGTCTTGTGCTTCAGCTAACCTGCCTTTCACAGGACCTGTTACAGTAGGCTTCAGGGGGAGGCACATTGCCTTGGTTACTCATGGTGTGTTTTTGTGCTGGCATCTAGGCCTCTGGAATTATGAGGTTTGAGGTGTTTCTTAGAATAGCTACTTGGCCATGGCCTTTGTTGAGTGGATATGTCATTCTTTGTTTGCTGTTACTCCAACATGGGTTCTGCTAGCCAAATGTGGCAGCTGTGGGGGTCCCTGGTAGAGCATGGTTCTGCAGGTAGATGGGGAGTCACAAAGAATGGAGATGGGCTAGGAGGAATGGCTGAATCCTAGACAAGTGTAATGGGTGTGGGGTCCCTGGTAGAGAGCAGTTTTGAGTCCTAGACAAGTGTGGCAGCTGTGGGGTCCCTGGTAAAGAACTTTTCTGGGTACCAACCAAATGCAGTGGCTGTCAGTTCCCTGGTAGAGGGTGGTTCTTCAGGTAGTTGGGGAGCCACAAAGGAATGGACATGGGCTAGAAGGAATATCTGAAAGGGGTGACGGTGAAGAATTAGGGTTATCCTTGTCTTGTCCTTCAGCTAAAAGGCTTTTCCCAGGGTATATTATAATAGACTTCTGAGGGAGGCATACTGTCTTGGTTATTCAGTGTGTTTTGTGCTGGCATCTAGGCATCTGACATTATAAGGCCAAGTCCCAAGGGGACGGAGGTGACCTGGGAGGAGGGGTTGAGGTTGGTGGGCAGTTGCAGGTCTAAGAGTAGTCTGGGGAGACCAGGATGGAAGGAGGGAAAGAAGGCAAAGTTAGCCTACTTGAGTTCCAGCCAAGTGTGGTGGCTATAGGTCCCTGACAGAGAGCAGCTCTCTCGGCAAACATTTTCATTTTTTTAAAAAGAAAGACGACATCATCTTAAAACCTCTGTTTTCTTTTTTAGTGTTTTTTTTCAAACTTTGAGGAAAGCTTGGACATTGGTGTGCTCTATTATATACTTGTAGATTTTCCTCTTTTTGAGCCTATTAAAATTATTTTTTTTAAACGAAACACTTGAAATGTCAGTATATGTAAGATTCCAGGCACAGCTTGGATGAGTCTCAGTAATACTGTCATCATGGTCTTGTGTTGGGAGCATAGCACAAAGGTCCTTGTGCCCACAAATCTACAGAGAAACCAGGAATGCTAAGCACACTGGATTGTCTTTCCAATGGGAAAGATGTAAAACCTGTTCTTCCATCCAGAAAGCTGGCAGTTGGAGGTAATTAACAGCCTGGTGGTCTGCATTATCTGCTGGGTCAGGTCATATCTAGCTCTTACAACCAAGACTGCAGGTGGCTAGTAATCTAAATGACCCTTACAGCCAGGGGCTTCCCAAGCTCCCACAACCAGGACTGGAGATAACTAATAATCTCAATTACCCTCACATTATCTGTATAGCCAGAGGCTCCCTCAAGTCCCCAAAACCAGAACCAGAGGTGGATAATAGCCCAAATGACCTCTACACTATTTGTGTGACTGAGACCAGGCCAGACCCTTCCTTAGGCCCTTAAGCTAATACGGGTAGACTATCTCTAGAGCCCATCTTCTGGGATGAAATGACAGACCCTGAGGTGAGTTTCTATGTAATTATGCCTCATTGTGCACTGGGGATTGTGTTACACCAGGAAACTTTTTTCAAAATTATACTGTATCTATTAAATATGATGCCAATAAACCACCTGGCATCAGATTTCCCAAAGTCTTGATCTAGGTTGGCAAAGTCAATCTGAACCGAGTTTTCATTCTCACCTCATTGTACTTTGTTTCCCTGCCACAGCTACCTGCAGGGTCCTCCTCAGTCTTGGTCAGGGCTGGACTCTCATCTAGAAGATTTAAGATTCCACTCCAAGCTGGGTCTAGTGGTAGGCTAAGATGAATTCCAACAATGCAAAACCCACGATTACTTCTGTACCAATCTAATATTGCTGTCGTGTGCTTTAAGAATTATGATGGCAAGTTGCTTTTTCCAAGCCAGCAATAAGGTAGGAGGGGAGAGGCAGAGATAGAGAGACAGCATCTATACCAAGCTAACAAGAAGCGGCCTTCTATAGTATAATCAAGAACATGAAACACATCACCTTTGCCACATTCTGTTGGTTAGAAACACCCATGGGTCTCATTCCCACTCAAGAGGAAAGGGATTACACAGACATGTGGATACCAGGATATGAAAATCATAAGAGCATATCAGAAGTAGATACACATTTGAAATCACAGCAAGATACTAATAATAACAATAACCAATTTATTCGTAAAATGTCAGTAGCCAGTTTTTAAAGTTTAGCACTACCATCTGAGAACAATATTCTGAAAATTATCACACTGCTTACCATTTCCCACTCATAGTATGTGAGTTTTATGTTGTTACTGTTTTGGAGATGGAGTCTGACTCTGTAGTCTTGGCTGGCCTGAAACTCATAGAATTTGGCTTCCCTTGTCTCTGGAGCACTGGGATTAAAGGTGTGTGCCACTATGCCCAGCTCATTCCTAGCATGTTATAGTCACAAATTTACATTTCTTTGTATGGCTGCTTTGTTAATAAACAGGTTGGTACAGAAGTAATTGTAGCTTTTGCATTGTTGAAATTCATTTGATTGGATGTTGCTTCATAGATGGACATGGTTCTGTTATACATCATCTTAATACACATTTTTCACTTCAGGGTTTTTGCTAGTGGCTTATTATGTGTTGTGTATTTTATATTTATTTTATAATATGTAAATGATGTTAGTCCAAAGGCTGATCCAAGCAATGTCTTATTTCATTTCAAAATGTGTTGTAAAGAGGCAAAGGCAAGTCAGTAGCATCAAGACTTCATTTGTCCCAGGGACCACTAGTGAGAATACAGTGCAGTACTAGGCCAGGAAGTCTGAAACTGAAACGAGAGCTTGGAAGATGAGGAGCACAGCGGCCACCATCACAGGTTGACAGCCCATCCACTTAAAATGACGGGAGAATCTGCCAAAGAATCCGATGCCAGAATTCAACTTCAATAACTGAAGGGTCAAAGTGGAAAGGTGAAAAGGCTTGATGAGGAGGTGACTCATAAGCTGCTTGAAAATACACTCAAAAAATCATTTGAACTCTTGTCCTGAACTGCCATCTTCTCATAGTCATTGCAACAGTGAGTCACTCACTTCTTGATCAGATTGTGATCGAGCATGTGACAAAAAGTGGCTTGTATGCACCAACTGCCCAAATTGCACTGAAAGGAAAAAAAAAAAGGTCATGGTCACTGTTTGGTGGTTCACTATTGATCTGACCTACTAAAGCTTTCTGAATCCTGGTGAACTGATGACATGTGAGAAATGTGCTGGGCAGATCTGTAAGACCCACAACTCCTGTACTTGGTGTTGTACAGTAGAATGCAGCCACCTCTCCATGATGACACTGGCTGAATTTCATACAACCAACACTTCAAAGGGTGAGTCAACTGGGCTAAGAAACTTTGCCTTATCCGTTGTTACACCTGCCAAGTAACTACGTGTTCTTTAAACACCTCAACAACCTTTGCAGTCAAAATACTTCCATGACCATCAGGATGTATAATGCTTTCCAAGAGTTGGTCAAATCCCCCTATGCATAGATCTTTATACTACAGGGGTAAGCAATCTGATTTCCAATTATTCTGTTTTGATTAATGAGTACATATTTAAGTCTAATTATAATGATTTAAAAATCATAGTCTGATTGCAAATCCTTTTGCACCAACCTTGTATTTGAGTCTTTTGTTGAACTGTAATCTCCAGGGGAACAGGAGTCTATGCCTAATTTTATTCATAGTGCTGCCTTTTGTAGGTCAGAGTTTGTGGCATCCATGTCTCATTTGGTACCGTCCATAACAGGACACATGGGAAGAGAAATTTTTAGCATTAAAAACCTCCCACCAAAATCTGCATCAGGAGTTAATAGCACTGAACTGCTCTTGCAGAGAAACCAAGTTTGCTTCCCAGCAAACAGGTTCAGTGGCTCTCAGTGTTTCAATGACTTGTAACTCCAGCCCCAGGAGATCTGATACCTCTGGCTTTTGCTGGTCTCTGCACTTATGTGCATATACCCCACACACAAACAGATACATGATATAAAATATTAAAAATACATTATTTTTAAAAACTGTCAAACTAATTGTGTCAGCAAATGGTAAGAGACAGATTTTTGAAGAGAGGATTTAATTTTAAAATTGTTAATTATTATGGAAACATGTGAAACAACAATAGAGGACATACGAAGTATAACACAGTACAGTCAACCCATTTTCAAAGAAAATGGATGCCACTCTTTCCTCTGTTAAGTATTTAATATATCTAGGGACATAGAAAAGAAATGAGACTGTTGCCCAAGCAATATCACATGCATTTCTAAGTAATGCAGTAAATGTAAAACACGAAGTCTACCAATTGTGCAGAGCCAAGTAAAGTACTGCATATCTTCAAAGTAGAATGTCTGAAGCGATGGTTTGAAACTTTGAGAAGCCTGGTCCTTGAAGCAATAACATCAGCGTTAAGTTAGAAGTGCTAGGTTTTTTGTTTTTGTTTTTGTTTTTGTTTTTGTTTTTGTTTTTGTTTTTTTTTTGTTTTGTTTTGCTTTTTTGGTTTTTCGAGACAGGGTTTCTCTGCATAGCTTTGCGCCTTTCCTGGAACTCGCTCTGTAGACCAGGCTGGCCTCGAACTCACAGAGATCCCGCCTGGCTCTGCCTCCCGAGTGCTGGGACTAAAGGCGTGCGCCACCACCGCCCGGCAGAAGTGCTAGTTTTTGATTCTCAACCCAGAATCAAACTACAGGAGCAAAATCCAGCATTCTATTTTTAAAACAGCCTTCAATACAATTGTAAAGCAGTCACAAATCAAACTTCAAGACACACTTATTATTATTATTACTATTATTATTTACATTTTTATGGAAGCCTCCTCTTGGTTGTTTTGGTGTCCGACCACTAGGTGGCGACCTTTGTCTTATGTCCCTGAGGTTGACCAATGTTTCCAGAGGGTGTGTCTAGTGGTCTAGCCACCTAACTGTACAAAGGTAATAATTGATGTGATATTGGGATGTGAAAGGAGGAAGTGGGGGAGGAAGAAAAGAGATGGCATAAGGGTAGGTATGGTAGGGTGCTCGTTTTAGCTCTACTTGAACACAACAAACTGTCTAGGGAGACTTCATAGCATCAGTTCATTCTGGATACAAAACAATGTGAAGCAATGTTTGGGAATTGGTGTGCAGCCAGCTCCATCTGCGCTCTTCTTGCCATCACCCAAAGACAACTACCTCCCTCTCCATTATCTTCCCTCTTTCCACCCTCCTAAGACCATGAAGTCCTTCCACAGCCGTCATTGAAATTCTTGCACAGTACAAGTTCAAGCTATGAAAATAGCAGAAATTTTTTGTCACCCCACTTACTTGAAGATTTCCTTCGTATTTTTCCTTAATTAAGATCACATTTTCCCCCTGAAGATTCTGCTTTCCATACAGCCTTTTCTGAGGAAATTTGCCCATTTTCTCCTTTCTTATAAAGTACTGGGTTTGAGAAAGAGGATAGGAAAGCCAGAGATGGATGTCTGAAGAGAGGATCATTTTCCTCTCATCTCTGGCCCCCAGCTTAGCTTCGCAGTTCCGTTGTATACCTCGGTTCTTCAGGGCAGCAGGTGACATCCCTGACCACACACACTTAGAAGGAAACAATGGAGATCATTTTTGACTCTTTTAATCACTTTCTTCTTCCCGGCTCTCGATAGCATAGATTGAATTTCTTATCTTGGCTTTTAGGCTATATCTTTTAGTGTTTGTTTTATTGTGATTGTTCTAAACATCGACATTTAACTAACTGTATTATTTATTACATTTATTAATATCAATGTTTTCAACTCATCAATACACATACTTGAAATTTTTCTCATGTCCCTTGGGATCTGCCACAATGGCCCTATTGTTTTGCATCTTGTTCATGTTTAAAATATTTAACTATGGATTAATATGGGTACATACCTTTTCCTCTTTTATTCTCAGTGTCCCTTTAATTTTTCAGTTTGGCAAGAAGTTATTCCACAACCTATTCATGCACATATGCATATATGTGTATATACAATGTTTACCCTTACTTTCCATGTCTCATGCATCATCTGTTCATGTTTTCTCATTTAATGATCTCTTCCAAAATTATATTCAGTGAGGGATTGGTATGGCAAACCTTCTGAGACATTCTATATCCCAGCACATTTTTATTACTCTGATACATTAAATGAAAAAAAAAAACAAATAAATGCCTTTGAAATTGTAGGCTCAAATTCATTAAGCACAACAGGTCCAGATCTCCACAAATATTACTCCATTGTCCTATTGTATTCACTAATGTGCATAAGACATCTGTTATCAACTTAATTCTTTCCTTTGTAGAGATTGATTTTCCTATATGGGAGATCTGTGAATTGTCTTTAGGCTGATTTTGTTAAATTCTATGATGTTACTCTCTCCTCTTTTCTGTGTCTGTCTCTCTCTGCCTTTGCCTCTCTGTCTCTCTGTCTCTGTCTCTGTCTCTCTGTCTCTCTGTCTCTCTGTCTCTGTCTCTCTCTCTCTCTTTGTGTGTGTGTGTGTGTGTGTGTGTGTGTATGCATGTGTATCCCTGAGTTTTCAATATATTATTTTTTTACTATATAGCCATCGCTGTCCGTTAGCTAACCATATAGGTCAGACTGTCCTCCATCTGGTGATCCTCCTAACTCTGCCTCCTACACTCGGAGACTACAGGTGTATGTCACCAAGACTAGATACTATATCTCTCTTCATCTATATCAGCTTCAATACATTTGAGGGGCAAAGAAAGGATAGGGTCAGGTACCACAGGACATGCTACTCATTCCCACTTGCTTCTAATCTCTAAGCTGCTGCTATGATCAAGACTTTCTCCTGATCCTCTCTGAACAAAGCAGCACTAGGAGGTGTCATTGTCTCCAGGATGGAACAACCAGCTTTGACAATTGGGAAGACATAAATACCTAGTGATCAGGGTTGGTCTCGTCTAGTTTTGTTTTTGTTTGTTTGCGATCTTTTGTTTTATTTGAGATAGGGCCTCATTGTGTAGCCTAGGCTGGCCCTGAACTTGCCTCCATCTCAGAAGTGTTAATGTTACAGGCATATGTCATCATTTTCACCTATTTTTTTAAACAACTTCTCACCCAAACAATCATGGATGTCTTGTGGTCCTGATATACTCTGACAAACACACAAGCACACTGATAACTGTGGTGGAGGATGTTTGTGCTGACTGCTGCCTTGAGACAGTAGGTAACATAGGTAGGTACTCAAAGAAGAGACAAGAACAAAATGCAAAACGTTTCCTAAAACTTATCCCCATCTGTGATGCCTCAACACTTACATTCATTATAAAACCTGCTTATCTACACACATTAGGGCCATCACAAAAAGATAGCCTCTTTTCTCACCAATGCTGAGCCATCTTTTTATATGTCCGCTCCTTTATCATTCTGGTAATGCCTGTTCAAGTCTCCACTGTAACAGCCAAGCCCCTCCAATTCTTCTCACGTCCTCCAGTGGGCTGAGAAAGAGCACAGTCTCCACGGAGAATGACAGTCCTCCAATACAACACAGAGCACAGTGAGGACCAAACCTCCAGTGCTGCGGTACGATGCAGCCCTGCAAGGTGTCTGAGTCTCGCGTAAAAGGAAAATGAAGACAAATAAAACAAAACCAAAAGAGAAAATTAAAGACCAATCTCTCTATCTAGTGAAATTATCCCATAGAGATTAAGTAGAAATCAAGATATTCCAAGAAAAAAGAAAACCTGTGGTCAGAACATCTTTGCTACTGCTCAAGTCTCTGAAATGTAAAAGAAAAGACAAGAGAGAGGATCTAGGACTACTGGGAAGGAAGAATGAATAAGGAAATACAAAATCTTGGAAAAACTGATAGACTTCATCTTTCATTCCTAAGTTATATTTGATATCTGAAATAAAAGTAATAATACTTGATAATATAGCTCTTACTGCATATAGAGGAAAAATTATGTTATAAATGGGGGCAAATATAATAATTTAAAGGGAGATAAATACCTCACTTAAACTGGCGAAGTGATATAATTATTGTAGACTTTGATTATATGCGTTTATAATATAATGCCTACAGCAATGACTACATTTTTATGAAGACATAGACTCAAGAATTCAAAATAATTTCTGTAAATAAACTACCTCTAAAGAGATGGAACATGACTCTCTCCTCTTTAACTATGACTTCCTTACAGACAGTATTTTATAGAAAGTAATAGAAAGAAAGGGTCATTACAGTGGAGAAACCTGAAAAATACTACTTAAGTCAAGTAATCAAGATTATTATAAACTGAAAAATCATCTTGATAGTACCCATGAGAATCTCTATGATTACCTCCGGATTCCTCTCCAAAAACCAGTAACTCACATAATGATCAGGAAGACATCAAGTAAATCCCAGTTGAGAGACCTTCTATAAAAATGCCTGACCAGCACTCCGCAAAACTGTCAACATACTACAAACAAGGAAAATGGAAGAAAACATTCAAGTCAATAGTATCATACAGGGAGCTGACAGCCCATGTTTGATGAAACATAAAAAGCCAGATGCTTGGTCTACCTAATAGCAGAAACTGACTGTCTCTTCTCCCAGAAGCTATTAATTGCCAATAGCTCCTAAACTAGGGGTGGGACTTCATGCTGACCTCCACTCTCCATGCTGGGACATTGCCTGGCTTGAGCTTGTACAGGTCTTACGTCACAACTGCTTTGAGTTTGTATGTGCAGCTCCTCTACTGTATCCAGAAGGCCACACATACAACAGTATATGAGCATCATAAATTGGACTTGATGGGTTTAAAAAAAAGACACAAAGTTGAGTGGGGAAGAAGAGAGAGTGGATCTGGGAGGTGATTGGGAAAGGGGAGAATATGACTCAAACTACAGTGTATGAAATTTTGAAAGAACTAATAAAAATGAAGAGAAAAAAAGCCAGATGTTGTGGCATGCGTCTGAAATCCAAATATACCTATGGTGAGATGGGAGTTAGAGCCAGAACAATTGCCTTGAAGCTCCAGGGCCAGCTAGCCTGGGGTTCATACCAGTACAAAAACAAGAGAGACCCGCCTCAACAAGGTGAAAGAAAACTTAACTCTTCAAAGTTGTCTCTTGACCTCCACGTGTGTACAGTGGTACACAGTGGCACAGAGTCTCTCTCTCTCTCTCTCTCTCTCTCTCTCTCTCTCTCTCTTACACACACACACACACACACACACACACAGAGAGAGAGAGAGAGAGAGAGAGAGAAAGAAATAATAAATAAATACGATTTCTCTATTGAAAAAATTAACAGCTTACAGAGAAATGGTGATGAAATGGGATCCTTGAACAGGAAATGACTCTAAATAACAAGCCAAGAAAATGTGAGTAATTAAGAATTTTAGTAATGTGCTAATATTAGGTTGTTCATGATAATGTATTTATCTCACTAATATAAAGTATGAGCAATGAGATAATTGACTATGGTGTGTGAACTCTTTATCATATATTCATTTTTTAGCAAATTGAAAATCATTCTAAAGGTAAAGATTATTTTAAAAGTACAGGTCGTTGGTACAGTACAAAAATGGCCAACATTAGGCATTGAGGAAATGAAAATTAAAACCACAATACAATACCACTGTCCAAAATTTTAAATGAATAATGCCACATGCTTGCAAGGATTCACAGCAGGTGGGACCAAAAACTGGTACAGTAGCTCAGAAAACAGTTCAGCAATTTCTTTGAAAGATAAAGATATATACTTACCATATGATTTCATAATGCCTCTTCTGATAATTACTCAGGTGAAATAAAACTTAGGTTCAAACAAAAATGTAAGCACAAGTATTTACTGTAGATTTATTCACAATTTCTCAAAACTGTAAACAATGCCAGTATCCCTCACAGAATGGATGCATAAGCAAACAGATGAGTATACCCATCTATTGAGATACCACTTGCTCATCATTAAAACAGAAGGAACTATTTATGCATGCAACTTAAATGGCTCTCAAATGAATTATGCTAAGTGAAAAGAGCCGGACTCAAGAGGCTTTAGACTATGGCCCTCATTGTATGACATTCTGAAAAAACACAAGCTCTAAAGATAGAGGCCAAATCAGTCAGTGACATTGCTTGTGGGTTGGGGAGGAAATACAAAGATAATATTAGTGGGAATGTGGGAAAGTGATGGAATTGTTATATATTTTGATTACAGTAGTGGTTGGACAACATTATTCATTTGCCAATAAAGAACTATACACTAAAGAACATAAAATGTAAAAATCAGCTCTGTTTATGTATTCTGTCAATATTGAAAATAAGATTTTTTTTTGTTTTTTTCTTTCTTTGTTTGTTTGTTTTTTGAAGACGGAGTTTCTCTGTGTAACAGCCCTGGCTGTCCTGGAACTCACTTTGTAGACCAGGCTGGCCTTGAACTCACAAAGATCTGCCTGCCTCTGCCTCCCCAGTGCTGGGATTAAAGGGGTGCGCCACCACTGTGAAAATAAGGTTCTTAAGAGGCATTGCAAGGCATCTGAATTGGTTACTTGTCTTGGTGTTGTGATGAAGCATCAGACAATAGCAATTTCAAGGAACAAAGTGTTTATTTGAGTTCACAGTTTGCGGTTATAATCCATTATATTGTGGAAGGCATGGCAGCAAGAGTTGGAAGCGGATAGTCACATGACTTCCTGGTAAGGAAACAGATAATTGCTGGTTCTTATCTAATTTTCTCCTCCCTTTTAAGCCCAGAATCCCCCACATAGAATGGTTCTGCCCACATTTAGGGTGAGTTTTCTCACCTCAACTAACCTTATCAAGAATCTCCCTTATATATGCACCTAGAAGTTTGTTTCTATAGTAATGGTACTGTTCATTAATTTGACAATTGAGTTTAACCATCACAACACCACTCTTAACCACCTTGATACTCAAACACATCACTTTAAATTCATAACTTGTTTTAGGAATAGAAATGATAGAATGAATGTATATAAATATATTTAATATGTACATATACATATCTGTCTGGGATTTATTAGACTTGTGGTCTGGGTAGTCCAATAATGGATATCTCCTGACAGAAAGATAAAGAATACAGTAGTTGTTCAGTACACAAGATTGAATGTATCAGAAGTCCTAGTCTGGTGCTGGAGTACTAGGGAATTCCTAGGGAGCTGTTGGTCTTCAGTCTACCTCAGAATCCCAAAGAAATAGGTTCTAGTACCAGCAGATGGATGCAGGATAGATAAATGTGTCAGCCAGAGTTTGGGCAAGAAATCAAAAATCAAATCTTCCACCTTCCAGGCCCTTTCATGGATGCTGCCAGCAGAAGGAGTGGCCTTACTACAGGTCCCCCACCTCAAATGATCCAATCAAAACAAAAGTGTCTCAGGCTTGCCCATCTGTTGGGGGGGGTTAGTTAATTAAAGATGTAGTCCAATTGACAACAAGTTTAACCATCATAGTCACCTTCCTCCTCTTTTCCTCCTCGGCTTCTGGTAATCTCATAACACCAACTCTGTTCAGTCCAACCCCAAAAGTCTCTGCAGTCTTTAACATAGTTTCAGCACTATTTCAAATCCTAAGTTCAGAGTCTTCTCGGAGACACAAGCTGTCCCTTAACTGAGGACTCCTACAACATCCAAACACAAGTGATGTACTCGCAACACTTAATGGCACGCGTTAAATACTATAATTCCAGAAGGGAGAAGGGGGAATAACAAGGAAAGGTCAGACAGAAGCCAGAATGAAACCTATCAGATCAAACACCAAGTTCTATAAATGCCTGGCCCTTCCTGTCTTGATGGAAACGATTAGGATCCTAAGGGACTAGGGAACAGCACTTCTCCACCTCTGCTGCTTGAAGCACAAACCGCTCTCTTGAGTAAACTCTACTGCAGTATGCAGCTTGACTTGGCAAATACCCCATGGATTCTCAATTACAAATTAGGCTTCACCTTCATATCTTTGTGAAACAGTCTCTCAGGGGCTCCTTGCAGTCTCCAATCCTGCCATGCATTGCCTAGCCTGTGTTGCTCCCTGGAACTGTGGTACAAAATTCCACAACTTCCTCACTTTTATATCGTTCATGCCTTCAAAACAAGCATCATATGAAAAATTGTTGTCATGAGCTCCATTTTAATGTTTTCCGTAAATGACTGAAACTGTTAAAAGCATGCTGTTTTATTGGGCCCTTCTCTTATGCCTTACTGCATTGACGAGAAGAGTATCTCCCCAGAAGCCTATCTTTGGAAGCCACTAGGTATGTCTTCTTAGCCTGCAGGAATTAAACGTTTCATGGACAGTTTGATGAAGCAACTGTAGCTCCTTGATTTGAAAGTAGAGTTCTGGTTCCAAATGACACCAATACAGCCATGTTATTTCAAACAGCTCGCTCTCTTCCTTTTCCAAATTCAGTGAATTATAGAGGAATCTGCATGTGGTTATTTTCATCTAGAACATAGGAAGACGCATTCCCTGGTGTCTCAGAAAAGTCTTGTGAATGGTGCAAGAACAAATTGTATTTAAATAAAGGACTGTACTGCAATTGGTGGAACCACAATCATTCATAGAGAACTGTGACAAGAGTGGTCAAGAACAGTCCTACACTAGCATGCAGAGCTGTGCTATGATTGGCAGAAGCACACCAATCTCTTGCATGGAGGGCTGTGTTCTGATTGGTGCAGGACATTCCTTAAACTGTATCTAGCTTTGCCATGATTGGTACATAGTATTTCATTTGCATGAAGGGCTATACTTTGATTGGTGGGATCACAATCCATCATTTGCATGAAGGGTTGTGATCTGACTGGTACAGTGACAGTTCTTAGTTTACAGTATGCTCTTCATAATTGGTGAAGTCACAATCCTTAATTTGTATATCGGACTGTTCCTTGATTGGTAGGATCACATCCCATCATTTGTATTAAGGATTGGGCTCTGATAGGTGCAGGGACATTCCTTAATTTGGATAAAACTTTACCATGATTGGTGGGGTAACAATCCTTTATATGTATGGAGGATTGTGCCTTGATTGGTGGGATCAAGTCCCATAATTTACCTAAAAGGCTTACTCTGATTGGTGCAGGAATATCCCTTAAAATATGTGAAGCTCTGTCATAATTGGTACAGTCACAGTCCTTCAGGAAAGACTGTGACTTGATTGTTGGGATCCTTCATATGCATGTTGGGTTGTGCCATGATTGGTTTAAGCACATTCATCATTTAAATGGTGGGCTGTTCTATGACTAGTGTAAGCATAATATGTCATTTGCATGAAAGGGTATGCTGTGGTTAATAAGAACATAATCCTACATATGCATGATATGAGGAACCTGCCTGACTCCATTTTAAGGCAGGAGCCATTATGCTGTATTTTAAAAAATAAGTTTCTATTTACTGAGAGAGTTGGGTTGCTCTGGTTCCTGGAACCTGACCTTTCCTAACCCATGACTTCGATTTTTTTTTTTTCAGAATACCCTGACACTGACCCTCCCTGACCCTCCCTAATCACAGTGGTGGATGACCACATGATTTTTTTAAAGTTTTTTATTTTGTATTTCCTTATTGCCCATTGTCTCTCTTCTATAAAACTACTCGTAATTTTATTCTTTAAAGGGGGCACAAGAGGTGGATTCCGGACTGCTCTCTTTAACCTGACTTAGGAGGCAGTCGCTGGCCAGCACCCTAATAAAAATCAAGCTTGCTTCAATTTCAGCTCAAATTGTGGTAGTGGTCTTATTCTCGCCATTGGGATGATTCTTATCCCAATGGGCCATAGTTCTGATTCTTATAGGCATAGTCCTTCATTTATTATTATTCCTGAAGTGTTATCATATGATCGGTAAAACAATCCTTCATTTATATCAAGATATGGATATTATTATAGACACAATCCTGCATTTGCCTGAAGTGCTGTGGCATGACTGGTAGAAGAACAAAATTTTACTTGTGTGAAAAGGCTTTGATATGATAGGCACGAGCATAATCCTTTATTTGCATGAAGGTTAGGCCATAATTTGTAGCAGTACAATCCTTCACTTTCATGGAAAGCTATTCTGTGGCTGGTGAAAGCACAATCTTTCATTTGCGTGAAGGAATGAGAAATGATTGGAGAACACTATCACTCATTTGCAGAAAGGGCTGTTTCATGATTCATCTACACACAGCTCTTCATTGACATGAAAGGCAGTACCTTGATTGCTGCAAACACCCTTGCCACACATTAACCTCTGTATGTATAAGTAGTCTGTTGAGCTCACTTTTTGGGTCAGCCAAGAGATACCCTCACACGCTGTTTTCAGGCATTGTTCCATTAATCTCATTTAAAGGCTTCCCTCCAGTGCTGCCTTCTTACCTGTTTTTTAATCTTTATCATTAGTATTGTGGTGCACTCACTGAAAGATTCTCCAGAAGTTGTCAGACCTTAAGCTCTGACGATCCTGTCACCCTAGGCCTAAGATCTATAACACTGTCTGCATTAGGAACTGAGGATCACAGTAACTGGGGTCCATTCAGGAGACATGACACTATCAGGTGTTGCCTGCTGCTGCTGATCACAGCTGCTTGAAGCCAATGATCACAACAGTTTCTAAGCACCAGGACTTCTGGTAATTAAATCTCAGAGCAATAAGCCTTTAACCTGGATGTCAGTACCTAATGTCATAAATCTCTGACTTCCATTAGACAAGGACAATAAGGCACTAACTTTTGGGGCTTGAAACTTTAAGTATCTTGGGATACTTGATGGGTATCTACTAGGTACTCAGAGACTGGAGATTGACAACACTAGATGTCTCCTCATCAAGTCATGATTTCTTTACAGGTGGAGCAAAATGATCCCTGCCAGTTGATGGATAGCAAAGGGATTCTTAAAGAACTGATGTTGGGCTTCTGATCAGCATTGCCAAATGGGAACTAACGTAAAATTTGTATTTTTTTCTAATATAATCCATGTAGACATTTATTGTGCTTTCAAAATGAATGTAGATGAGAAAACATGTATAAAGTAATTTCTAATCACTGAAAGGCCCAATATATAGAGTTGTTTTAGCTGCTAAGTGTACTGGCACTGTTTTAAATTCTGCAGATTTAAAGACTACAGATTCCATATGTCAAAATTATTCCGAAAGGTAACTTTAAAAGTTATGTAGATAATAACAAAACTTATATGTTACAAGTTTATGCCATTGCTTGCATTTATACAAAAAAGCAAAAAACAAAATCATGAGTGACGATAAAATGTTATTTTCTCAATCCACAAACCAAATAATCAATCTTATTGTAGTTAAGCATTTAGAACATAGGTTGCCTTTTAGTTAATGAACTTATTTTGGGTGCTGAGGGTTAAACAGTAAGCATATGGTCTAACGGTGAACTACAATCTAGCCCCTTGATTTATAATTGAACTTTTAATTTGTACAGCATGAGCAGAGAAAGCACATAGTACTATATTCAATTGACAGAGTCTCACACAAAAATTAAATACAAAACAGTATAGAGAGATCCTTGCGTGCTTCATGCAGTCCTCCTCCATCTGGGAAATTGTGCAATATCACAACCAAAAAACCAAACTGTTTCCTATTTTGTCCTTTCAAAATTTTTAGATACATAGAATCATATACTGCATAACCTTTTGATAGCAGCTTATTCACTCAGCCTGATTATCTGAAGTCTTCTTCTTCCATTAATTCATTTTTCAGTTTGTATTTGGCTCTTTTCATATAACTTCTATTTCTCTCCTTAGATTTCTACCCACCCCCATCATAGTACTTTTTAAACCTTTTTCTTAATGTGTAATTAAGGCACTTTATCGATGGTTGCTTTGAACTATTATCTGATAATTCTAAGATATGATTCATTTGAGTGCATGTCATTTAGCTGTTTCTCTCACTCAAATGATTTTCCTAGTTCTTATACGATGGGTTATTTTTAATACATTTTGAAAAATATTCTCACTTCTGCTATTGCATCAGGCACTCCCTAGTCCTCATTAAATTTTCTATTTTCAGCAGTCTCCTTGTTTAGATTTATCATGCAGGTCCCCTGTCCCACTCGTATGTGTCATGGTTCCAGTGACAGCAGGAGAACATAATAGCCATGCCCTTTTCAATGGGCTTTCCACCACACAGTCATCCTGTCATCAGGACTCTTGTGCAAATTAAGTGAGATAAAATAGGTAAAAGGTCTTGCTCCATAGCAGATGTTCCTTAATAGTTTGTTGAATATGGAGATGAAATGAGACAGTAATACAGACTGGCTTGTATTATAAACAGCTCTAAAGAAGAAAACTACAAGATATATGCTCTTTTTTTCTGCTAGGCAAGAGCAGATATTAAGTAGGGCTTACTTTGTGTGTTAAGCACCATGAAAAATGGTTTATACACGAGGTATCCTTTAACCTCTGTAATTAATGCTAAGACAGACTTTCCTACTTGACGTATGAGAAAAACAAAGTTCAGGAAGGTTGGATAACTCACCCACTGACACACAATAACAAATGATAGAACATGAATATGGACATGGACCCTAGTTCCTAGATATATATACAAGCAAGTCTTTGCAAAAAGAAAAAAAAAGAAAGAAAGAAAAGAAAAGAAAAGCAGAAGTCAAGCCCCTCTTCTTAGAGTGAACTGGTGTGGTTAGTCCCAGCAGACCTTTGCAGGCTTTTCTCTGCTTCCTTCTGCATCTTGGTTTTTTGTTGTTGTTGCTGTTCTCATAATTGAGCCATCTCTCTCTTCTCCCCAGCAACTAAGCATTACCTTTACACCCCGCTGCTTCTCACTTCTGTGGCTTGCTCATCCTGCTCTCAGCTTGACACTGCTCCTATTTCCTCCCTCATTTATAGGGCTGAGCCACCTCACAGAAATCTTCGCAAACCCCCATTACCCGTCTTTGCAAGCTACCCTCAACATACTTGTTTGTATGAACTGCCATGGGGTACTTCCTTTTCCAAGAGATGCCTGAATGTATGACCACTCCTTGTTTTGTTTTTTAATAATTTATTGTACCTGGTACATAAATGTCATATAGTAAATGTTTGTTAAGTGACTAAATGATGAAAGAACAAATGAATGGCTCCCTTCCTCTCCAACCGTTTACCTTATTCTGAATTTTGGAGCTATATTCTTATGTCAGCCATCTCTATTATAATTAATTGCTTAATGTGTTTCTTTAACTAAAGTCACTTTTCAAAATACTTTAATCAATTTTGTTTTGTTTGATATCTGTAAAATTATGGGTTGTGTGTTGGAGATAGATATATAAATATTTCTATTACATGGCAAGATAAATGCATAGCTACTAGTTACAAATTCTCTTTGGTTTACCTCATACACCATCATGTGTAAATCCGTGGATTCCTATACCATGAGTAAAGAAATAGTGATCTAATGTCACTACTACTGTTTTGGATCCCACAGGCAGAAGAAACTTGAGAAGGGTGGATGGCAGAGTAATAACTTTGTCATTGAACACTGTGGATGGATGAGCCTGTTAATACTTGAACAGTAACAACTGAGACACTGTCTAGGATGTGGCATCCTGGACGTGGCACCAAGATGTTCACATGGTAAAAGGAGTCTCACCCAAACTGTATGTGGCCTCATCATGGCATTCCTGTCCTCATACAATTTGGTTTAGACTTCATCTTTCTGGTAGCCCACAATGGGAATATTGACAACAAATTAACCAAGTCTGGTGCTGGTTTTTAAATGGAAGAAAGCTATCTAAATCATTTTTCTAATCTTTAAAAATGGGTACACACACACATGCATGCACATGCACGCACACACATGCACATACACACACTCGTACACGTGCACATGCACACACATGCATGCACATGCATACAAATTCACACACATGTACAAGCACACACATGCACACATGCACATGCACACACATGCACACGTGCACACACATGCATTCACACATATACACATGCACATACACACACTCACATGCACATGCACACACGCATACACACACGCACACATACACACTATAGTCCTTCTCAATCCTAGCTGTACAATATATGTATCTGAGACATTTTTAAAAGAGCAAATTTTATCAGAAAATGATCCAATTGGCACAGGGTTTCCTGGTCACTGATTTTTCCCCCAAGTTCTCCAATGTATAAGGTTGATGTTCACTGGGTTCACTGGAGAATTAAATGAATTTCAAACATTTCTAAAGCATCTGGTACAGAATGAATTCACAGGAAGCATAAGCTATCATTAATAACCTTATCATCTTATTAAGCGTATTCATTTCTTACCCTTTCTAGTTTCCATTCCGGTAACGGCTTCACAACCTGTCTCCCGACAAGCCTACGCATGTATCTAAAGACCTGGCCAGCTGGCAGAGTCATATCTACCTATGATGACTTGGAGCGGCATCCTTTGCTCACCTCTGTGATGGGCCCCTGTCACTTGGATGACACGTACTCTACAATGTCTAGTTGAAGCGACTCAGGACAATTTTGAGAGTAACTGAGAATAAAGCCCCTAGTCCTGCTTGTCTACTAAAGCTGAGATGCAGCGGGTGGCCATGGCAATCACACAGTGCTTCTCTCCCCTCCCTTTTATGTGGGGACATCAGGTTACAGGAGAACAAGCTGTTCTTCTGTCTTAGCAATGGCTGGGGGAAGGAGAAGAGGCCAGCTGTATGCATATGAGTTGCATATGAGCTGAATATGAACTTCAGGTTAGTTTGTAATTATGGAAATTGTTTGACTATTTTTATTATATATAATTATAATTATATATTATATCTAATATATACTTACCAGACATTGAAGCTAGTTCTGAATCTAAGGAAGACTATTTGTTCATGATCACCATAAAAGCAATAGCGATGTTAATTGAGTGAATTAAAATATATGGGTGAGCTTATTTAGTCTCCGGAGTAACTCTCTGAGACAAGGTCTATTTTTATCCTCTTCATTTTTCCCACAAGAAAACTGAGAAGCCCATAGAGGTGAAATAAGCTGTCTCAAGGTACCAGATGGTGAAACCCAAGAAATCCGGCTCATAGGACTGTGGTTTTAACCAGGATCTTCAGATTTAGCCAAAGAGATACATGAGACTTGAGAAGTCATCCAGTCTAATATGCATGTTTTATCAATGAGAGTAACTGAGCTCCAACTAGGGAAAATAACATTTTCTTGAACAATGTTCATCTCTTGAGAAAATTCATTCAATATATTTATTGAATATTTACTAATGTGAGGTCTTGTGGTTTGTGTAAAAGCTACCCATTGATTTATTTAAAAAAAACGTAAAAATAATCCTTGCTCTCATGAAGCCTATATTCTACAGGGGATATAATCAATTAATAAATTAATAAAATAAGTACAATATATGAAAAGGTGCTCATACAATAAGAACAATAAAAAAAGGAAAGAGACAAATGGAGTTTAGCTCCAATTTTAAATTGAGCAGTGGAAAATTCACTGAAAAGAGATATAATTCAGATCTGAAGGAGATAATGGTATAGACCATTTGAGTGCTTGGGGTAAATTGTTTCCAGGTACAAATAAAAGATAATGCAAAGGCCCTGGTGACAGAGGTATGCACAGCATGACCAAGGACCAGCTCAGAAGCCAGTATGGTTGAAAGTGCACACATAAAGCAAAATAGTAGTTATATGATCTAAGAATGGAACAGATCAGACAGGGATTGAAAGTAACTGAAATGTTTGACTTTGAATGTGAATGAGACATTGGAGGATTGGAACAGAAAACTGATGTGACTTGAAAATTAGAAGTCACCCTCCCCTGGCTGCTTTGAAGAAAATTAATTGTTGAGGGGTGAATAATGAAGCTACAACAGGTAAATGGTAGCTTAGTACAAAGTGCTAGTGGGAAAAAGAATGAAAAGCGGCCAAATATTGAGTATATTTTCAGGATAGACCCTTTTTTTGAGGAAAGAATAGTCATGCAGTATGAGTAAATGGGAAGAACCAAGAACGTTTGCTTCAGGCTCCCCCATTCTACTACTTGTTGGGCCTGAGAGTTAATTTGACCCAAGCAGCTTCTGTTTTTATCCTCTTCCCTGTCCTTATTTCACTCTAAATCTGAGGCTATATAGCCTTCTAAGCCGTTCTGGGAGAGCTAAAGACAACAGTTACTGAGACACTCTAGTGAATGTGAGGCAGTTCGGCATAGTATGCCCTATTCCATTCAGATTAGCTGCTCCAGGACCACATCAAGAAAGGCTGGATGTATCCATTTGTCATGGACGTATCTCACAGCCATGGGAGCCTGAGCAGAAAATAGTGTAGCCTCCTGGTCCCCTTTTTCATAGGCTGCAGATAACCTCAGGCAGAGCGTTCATTCTGCCTGTTTCCGGTTGTTTTTAAGAAGCGCCACTGCTCCAAAGGCTGACATTTGGAAGAGGAGCGAAAACTCTTTGTTTTCTGTTTTCCGTGACAGCTGCACGTACATTCAGACATTTATAGACATGTGAGGTCAAGAGGTTTGCTCCTCCCCTTTCTCTGCTTTTTGTTTTGTCCTGTTTACTGGGATTTACAGTTTCAGGATTCTTGAGAATAGCAGCTAATCCTAGCCATGCTTCTAACGCTTACATTTCCAGGAAGATATGCAGATTCAGAGTTTCTGTAGCAGATCCATCCACAAATTAAAATGGTTGGGGTATGATATTTTATCTAAGTGTAAAAAGGGCATATTAAGAAACAAGGGAGAGGCCAGAGTCCCAGCAGGCATCTGGACCATGTAACCCAGTTCCTTACCGCTATGTACCCTGAAATAGACTGGCAGAGATGAAAATGACTAGGTGTTGAGGATATCTTCGGAGTTCACCATATGGCTGATTAGTAAGAAGAGGTGTTGTGATTGAGCCGCTCTCCGCTTTAGCTGTCCCCATCCTAATGGTAGCCAATAAGATTCACTACCCATGATAGAATGGTCAATACATAGCCAGGGAAGCTTTCCTGACTCATGGCAAGTTTGGGTAGTACGTACCAACTGGAAGGACACCAGCAACCCAAAGCCCAGTGAATTCAGCTAAATACCACCAAGAAAAAAACAAACAAGTAAATGTACCTAATAAGGAATTCTACTTACTTGGGACTTTGAGGAGCCATTTTCTAGGAACACTAAAATAACTATTTGGGGAGCTGGAAAGACATCTCCATAAGTCACAAAGTAACAATAGCCATAGCTTCCATTTATTGTGACCTACTCCATACTTTGTAATGTATTTAATCACTACAATTGATGGACTGGAGAGATGGCTCAGAGGTTAAGAACACTGACTGCTTGTCCAGAGGTCCTGAGTTCAATTCCCTACACCCACATGGTGGCTTATAACCATCTGTAATGAGATCTGGTGCCCTGTTCTGTATACATAATAAATAAATAAATCTTTAAAAAAATTGCAATTGATATAGAAAAGAAAGACAGGGAAAGCAAGGCCACCACTGACTTGCCCGCTGTCACAAAACTAGTCAGTGGATTCAGTACCAAAAGGTGTGCCTAAAGCTCTTTTTCCATAATTTGTGATACTAAAGTCTCCAGAATTCCAGTTCTTTGAAAATTGACTCCCTCCTTACCTATCCAACTTGCTCACTCCATTTCTTAGTAGCCTCTAACCATGCCTCCATCTTCACATTCCCTCAGAGAAACACCTTGTATACTCCAGGAGGCAGGTGAAGTACTAATTAAGATTTTACATTCTGAAGCCAGATTGTCTGGGACTTCTACCTCTTACCTCTGATGAGGTCTATGTAAAATGAGGTAATAGTATGAGTGTTCATTAGTTGATGAATGAGAAAGCAAAATGTGTTATGACCATATAACAATGTGGATATTCTCTTTAATTTGATTTTTTTATTTTTTTGAGAATTTCATGAGTACTGTATCTACATCATTTTAGTCCCTCTATCTCCCCCTTTGTTGTGTGACACTATTCCTGAGGAGACACAAATAAACGTCTGCTCACTCCAGATAGGGGGCCAACAAAAGATCTAAGTATGGATACCACCAAAGTCCAACTTAGTCAAACAGTTTGAAGAACGGCATCATCAAAAGCCCACCCCAGCAATGAAAGCTAGAAACCCAGCGAGCACTGGACAGGCTTCAGGCAGGACAAGAGGTTGGAAAGAATCCTCTTCAGTTGTCTGAGCCTCTTCCAGATGGTTTTCCTGCTCTCTGCTTCTTCCAGGCCGTTCAGTTTGTCTGAGCTTGGCTCAGTGGGTCTAACTCTCTTCCAGGAAGCTCTGTTTATTGGAGAGTCTCTTAGCAGTACTTACAGCGTGTACATGTTTGTGGAGGGAGAAGCCTAGTAAATTTGGTCATTTCAGGGACTTCCTGAAGCCATTGTTTACTTCCCAAGTCAAAGGAGCTTCCCTGCAGGATGGGATGTTTCCCCTCCCCTTAGAACATCCTATTGTTCCACCGCCCCTTTAACAAGCTGTGTCTTAATGAGCTTCCGGAAAAGATGGAAGATTTTAATCTCAGAGGAAACTGCTCTACTGCACCCATCCAACTTCCCCTGTGTCATTACCAGACCCTCTCGAACTCATGACCTCTTCTTCTTTAATTATTGTTATTACACACAAACACACGCAGACTCCTAATGAGTCCATTTACTGTTGTTTGTATGTTATATGTTACGGGATTGGATAATGTATCAGCTCGTTTCTAGAGAAAACTGATTCTGCCCCTCTCACAGGTCATTTCTGGGCTGTAACTCTTCAGCTATGGGTGAGGGTTGTAAAGTTTTCCCCGTTTACACTGACTTGTCAACTCCTCTTGTCACTGTGCAGATCTTCTCTAGGCAAAAGGTTTCACCAGTGCTGTTTCCTGGTCCTGTCTAGAAGACATGACTCATAGCAGACTTCCCAGTCCTCTGGCTCCTTCCACCACCTTTAGTCCTTGATTTGCCTGAGCCTTAGGGTTGCCTGAGAGATGTATCATTGGAGTTAGGATCCCCACAGTCTGTTGGTCAGCTCCAATCCCATCCTTTCAAGTCCTGTGTCCAAAGTTTGTGGTACCTTCAGCAATAGAGATTTACTTCCAAGTTCTGGGAGGCAACCAAGGGCCATACCAATACCTTACATGGTTTTAGAAGTCTCTTGGACTCCCATGAACAATAGCTCAAAGAAACATTTCCCATGTCTGGCACTGCAGACGTTTTTGTTAGATCATCTACGGCTCTTGGGGCTATCAACCCCAAGTATTATCAACCCAAGTGGCAGAACTCCATTTAAACTTGTGTGTGTGTATGTATCTGTGTATGTGTGTCTATAAATATAATGTATTTTTAAGAAAACAAAATAATATGCTTCCCTAGTGCTTTTCCTTAGTGTTATTTATCCCTTCTTCTTCCCCCTCCTTCTATATTACCTTCCTTTTCCAACCCATTCATTGCTATAAAGGATATGCTGATAAATACTACAACAAAGATGAATATTGTCTTAGGGTTTGTATTGCTGTGATGAAACACTCTGCCCAAAAAGCAAGTTGTACAGGAAAGGGTTTATATGGCTTAAATTCCACACTGCTGATCATCCCTGAGGGAAGTCAGGACAGGATCTCAAACAGGGCAGAAACCTGGAGGCAGGAGCTGAAGCAGAGGCCATGGAGGGGCGCTGCTTACTGGCTTACTTTCCATGGCTTGCTCAGCCTGCTTTCTTATAGAACCCAGGACCACCAGCCCAAGGATGGCACCACCCACCATATACTGGGCCCTTCTCCATTAATCACTAATTGGGAAAACACCTTACAGCTGGATCTCATGGAGGCATTTCCTCACCTGAGGCTTCTTCCTTTCTGATGACTCTAGCTTGTGTCAAGTTGACACACAAGATTAACCAGTACAAATACTGAAGTCATTATGCCTTATGGGAGAAGCCATTTACAGAATATCACATGTACTATGATCACAATAGTGCAAAAGTAAGGAATCTAGAGGTCTAAGGATAAAGGAAAGATACTAGATGCTGCTTAGGACTCAGGATGAGATGGAGTAAGTGACAGGATAATGAAGGCTACAGGATACAAAATTTCCTTTTAGATGATGAAATTGTCTAAATATTCACACACCCTTAAATATGTCAAAGCACTAAATTATATATATTAAGTGTGAATTTTATATTATGAGAATTAAATATTAACAAAGCTCAATAAAAGCTTTAAAAAATGCCTACACAGGAGAGCTCTAAAGACACACAAAATGATTGTGCTCTGAAGTTCTCCAGTCTAGCTTCAGCCTACCTGCTCAGCTCCTATCTACACAACTCATAGCACCATTCTCTGGGACACCCCGTTTCATCTCATACTGATATCCACAAGTCCATAATTATGAAGAGATTTCTCTAAATTCTGCACTAATTTAACTGTCTGCTCTGAGAATAACATTTCCTCACTTTCTTTCTTGGGTAATTTCAAGTGTCGGCTCAGGTGTCTACATCTCTACCAACCATTCTTGTAAGGTCATGTAGAAATTATGTAAAGTTCAGCAGAATACTTTACACCAACTTCTTATCTATCAGACTGTACTATAGTCAAAAGTTTTCTTCCCTATAACTCGTGAACATTGAGAACAGAGGCTATAGTTCCTAATCTGTATCCCCAGCCTAGAGTAGTGCACGTCTTCTAAGCAGTATTCAGTAAACATTTGTGGACTGAATCAGTTCCTCCTCTTGCCCTCATGTTCCAGCTCAGTATATTTGTAAGAGAGATTTTTCTAGTTATTTTAACTCATTTCAATTTCAGAACTGCCCTTCTTCATTTTCTTTCTGTGGGCCCACCAGCACTTTCTACTTCAACCATGTTGTTTATTTGCACCCTTCTGAAGTAAGTCTTTGCACACTGGACCCCCTCAGGCAGCCTTTCATCACCTACTCCTTACTCATCTGCTTCCCTCTAGCCTTTCCTGAAGGCACAGTAGCACACTCCCTCCCTACGCTTACACATAACTGTAAATTCCTCCCTTTCTGGTCTTTTTGTAACACAACCCAACCTATGGGGACTCTGATTGCCATTTCAAGGCTCAAAATAGTGTGGGTCCAGGACATGAAACAACATTTCCAAAATTTAACACATGAGAAGGAACCTAATTGTGGCTTATCTTCTTGTATCTTTTAAAGTGTTCATTCATTTCTTCTTTGCATTACACATATTCATGTATTTATACTGGTACTAGTACTAGGTGGCAAACTTTTTCATGAAGGAACACATTGAAGTATTTTTAAGGACATTTGAATGATTTGTTCTATTCAACATGAATAGTCAATATTGAAATGTTTGTTGAATGCGTATGACTACTGGAAAGACCATGAAACGAAGCATACTGTACTGCTATCGCTGATTCTATTATTTCCCTTGTTCAGTAAATCAGAAGCTTCATCAGAAAAGCTTCAAATGAGCCAAGCATGCATGTCCCTGCCACAATTCCTTGGACCTAACTCCATCATCGAAATCTTTTTCATACTGCTCTAGAAATATCCCTCCATATATCTGTCTTTAAATTCTAAGATCATCGAAGGCAAGAACCACGTCTGATAAAGATGGTTAATTTATAAGTGAAAAAAATCTGATTCATTTCTGTAGTGAGGTAATAAGGGAAGATGAACTCTTATTATAATAAGGGAAGATGAACTCTTATTATAATAAGGGAAGATGAACTCTTATTACCACCACATCAAATCTACCATCGAATCTTTGGTCCCATCTCCACAGTATCTGAAGTCCAACAACCTTTCACCTAATGCTCCACTTACAGTTCCCTATGGAGCGTGTCAACATTAACATATCTAGCTAGGTCCCCTGACTTCAATACTTGACATGCAAACCTTGAAACAGCAGCTGTAGAAATCTTGGTGGAGAGGGAAGTCTAGTTTGCTGTTTATTGCCTTAAAAATCAATTGCCATCTGCTACACCTTGAAATTCATGGTTACATTTAATTTCCACTGAGACAATACTAAGAAGTGGGATATCTGGCTGATTATGTCACAAGGGCTGTGCTTTCATGAATTGATTAATGTCATTTTCATAGGAACTAGGTTGCTATCACAAAAATGAGTTTGTTATAAATGAGAACCTCCTCTCACCCCCTCTGTCTGCCTCATACATGCCTCCTCGCCCTTCTGTCATATCATGATATTGCCCCCAGAACTGCGTGCCAAAGGAACTCCTATTTATATATTGCATGAGATGTGTTATTTCATTATATCAGAAATGAAAATGAGGGCGAGGAGTGAGATTGTGGATATAATAAATACCTGAAAATGTGGAAGCAGCTTTGGAAGCTCATGACATATAGAGGCTGGAAGGACATGGTGTATAAGAGCAGTCTAGGGAAAGTTGATGTTGCCATGAACAGCATTAACGGGAATTCTAGTGGGGACCCAGAAACTTCTCTAAGATTATTAAAATGGTTATGATAAGAATATCAGTGTAAGTAAGAAGAGTAAAAGCAATTCCAATGAAATTTCAGATGAACGTGTGAAATAAAGTATTAGTGCTTGAAGTACGACCACCCTTGCTCTAAAGCAGCAGAGAATTTGGCTATTTTATTTCTTGAGAGTAAATAACAAGGAAGGAGATTTCTAGGTGATGTGATAAGTCTTTATTTAACTTTATGAAAATCTGTACTTGCTGATCCATTTTTTTTTTTTCGAGACAGGGTTTCTCTGTGTGGCTTTGGAGCCCTGATCCCTTTCTCTCTGTTCCTTTGATAATTCTATGTGGTAATGATTACTGTAGTGTATTAGTCAGGATTCTCTAAAGGATCAGAACTGATAGAATATATATGTGAGATTAGTAGAGTGGCTTACAGGCCAACAATGTCTCCTGATGGAAAGGTCAATGATCTCGTCAGAGTTGTTGGGCCCAAACTGAATGTCTCAGTAGTCCCTGTCCGGTACTGGAGCCCCAGAAAATTCATAGAGAGTTGTTGGTCTTCAGCCTACATTGGAAATCCTGAAGAAGTAGGTTCTAGTACCGGTGAAGAAATGCCTCAGCCACAGGCTAGGTGAACTTGCCAGTGAGAGAGAGTGCAAGCATTCAAAAAAGCAAAGGATTTCTTCCTCCATGTTCTTTTAAGTGGGCTGCCACCAAACGATGTGGCCCAGATTTAGGGTGGGTCTTCCCATCTCAAGTAATCTAATCAATAAAACCTCTCACAGGAGTGCCCAGGTGCTTGAGTTTTTGTTGATTTGAGAAAGTCACAACCAAGATTAGCCATCACATGTAGTATTACAATAATTCACTGTTCTGTTTCACTGTCATTTTTTACAATGTTGTTTTGATGACCATAGCTTTCTAGAATGCCTAGTTGTTGTTCCTTTGAATTTCACTCACGTACACGGTGTATCTTAGCCATATCTGTAGAAGGGCATGAGGTCCTTGTGCTCACAGACAGCACTAGAGAAACTAGAAATGATAAATTCACAGGCTTGTCTCTTCAACAGAAGGGATTTATACCTGTTTTCCACCCTGAAAGCTGGGAGTGGATGTTGCTAATAGCCTGGTGACCTTTTGCTATCCTTAGAGCCAGGTCTGACCTGGATCCCCCAGCCTCCTGAGCATTGTTTCTCAGTCAATAGAAACCATTCTTATGAAAGAAGCATTTGCAAAAGAGTCTACTATTATGCTTATTCCCGATCTTTCCTCCCTAGGCCCTTATGCTGAGCAATATTTCTCAGTCAATAGAATCCATGCTTAAGGAAGAAGTCACAGGTATTTTGCAAAAGAGAATTTTATCATGGTTATGGCTTAAGCTTTGTGGTGATAATTGTCACGAGGAAACTTTTTTCCAAAGTCATACTGTGTTTAAATGTGTAAAAAATAAACTGCTCAGGATCAGACTCTAGAAGTTTGAACCAGCACTGGCTAACTAAGTTGTGTCAAAGTGGATTTCCTTCTTGTCTCATGCAGATCATTCCTCTGCTGGCCTGTAGCATTTGCAGGGACCCCCACAATAACTAACCTATACTCTCTCCCTCTAAATCCCTGGCTCCTCTTCCAAAACCATAAAGTCATAGTACCAGACCTCTGACTTTCTTCTGTTTTGGTATGATACTATCTATTCTGGGTATTTTGCCTTTCATATATTCAATATATTTAAAATATATTCAAATATTAGTTTTCCAATCACCATAATATGGCTTACCAGGCTTTTGGGTGTTGTTTTTTTATTGAACTGTTTTTGAAACTGTATTGAGCCAGACATCAAATTGGGAAGAACTGCCATCATAACAATTTTTATTATTGTTGACTGAGTACTTCTTTTTATGACTATGTAATATCATCCTGTGAACTTATATCTTCTTTGATTTCTAGCATCAGAGTTTTATAGTTACTTTAGGTTTTGTGGTGCTGGGATTACATACAGAGGCCTACATATATTGGGCAAGTGTCCTACCATGGAGCTAAATCCTCAGCCCAGAGTTTTGTAGTTTTCCTCACATAGGTACTGACAGATTTTGTTGGCTTATGCCAAAGTATTTAATATCATGGTGTTAATGTATGATATGGTTCTATTTCAAATTAAAATTTCAATGTTTAAAATATCTTAAGTCTAAAATGGATTTAATATACTTAACCTACCAAACAGCATAGTTTAGCAATATACATAGTAGAGTACTGGCCATTTAATCTACATGGTTGCATGGCAGGGTGAGATCTGTGGCTTCCTGGCATGCCTAGCAACATAAACGAGTATGATAAACACTGTACATCACTAGCCAAAGAAAAGTTCAAATTTCAAAATTCAGAGTACAGTTTCTTTTGAATGTGTACCATTTTCTAGGAAAAAAGTCATAAATCAAACCACAATAATTCCAGTATCATATATACATGCATTCAAGATATAAAGGACTGGGCTGGAGAGGTGGCTCAGAGGTTAAGAGCACCGACTGCTCTCCCAGAGGTCCTGAGTTCAATTCCCAGCAACCACATGGTGGCTCACAACCATCTGTAATGAGATCTGGCACCTCTTCTGTATACATAATAAATAAATAAATCTTTAAAAAAAGATATAAAGGACTTCTTTTGATAATTGTTTTATTTATAAGCATGTTGATTAATCTACATTTCCTTTTTCTACTACTTATTTCTAGTATAATTTCAATGCAGATTTCCTGTTACTTATTTCTATTATAATTCCAGTGCAGATTTAATGTATATTCCATAAGTTATTTCAAATTTGAGATGTTTTCTATGGCCCAGAATGTTTCTTTCTTAGTATTGTACCATGTGAATTTGAGGATAATGTGCATTCTGCTGTTTTGGAATAGAGTATTCTATAAATGTCAAGTAGATCTAGTTGATCGATGGTGCTGTTGAATTCAACTATATCCGTACTGATTTTCTGCCAACAGGATCTCCAATGGCAATAATGTATTCATTTATTCCTCTTTGTAGACCTATTAGTTTTTGCCTCATATTTTGATGCTCTGTGTCTGCATAAGCATTCAAGGTTGTTAGAACCTTTTAGAAAATTTATCTTTTATAATCTTTAATAACCTACCATACCTCTGATAAATTCCTGTGTTATGAAGTCTGCTTTCTGAAATTAATATTAGTAATTTGGCTTTCTTTTGATAATAGTTACATGGCATATTTTTCTCAGTCTTAGCATATTTTTATATTTATAGATTCCTTAGAAAATTATAGTTATTTAATCTTAATTGTTCGGAGTCTCTGTCTATTAATTTACACAGCTATCGAACACACAGTTAAAGTGATTGTTTATAATTAGCATATTCACTCTTTTCTGTCTGTTGACCTTATTTTTTGTTTCTTTTTAATGATCTCATTTTTATATTTCTCTGAATTTTTTTCCTTTCCTCTTCTTTAATTAGTTCTTTGAGAACTTCATAGATTATATTTTGATCATATTTACCTCTCCCCTCAATTCTACTCAGGTCCTCCCCCATTTCCCTACTCACACAATTTTGCCCCACCCTCATTTTTAAGCATCAAGAACAGTTTGTGCTGCCCATACACTCTTGGAAGTGTGACTCTCACTGGAGAGCGGACAACACACTATTGTCCACATCTTTAAATAAAACTGACATTATTTTTCTTTGATTTTTGTTTTGTTTTGTTGAGACAGGGTTTCTCTATGTATCTCTGGCTGTCCCGGTTTGTAGACCAGGCTTCAAACTCAGAGATCCCCCTGCCTCTGCCTCCTAAGTGCTAAAGGCATGTGCTTTCCTAGCAGCTCTCCATTGATAGCAGATCCTTAGCTAGGGGTGGAACTTTGTACCCACCCCCATCATCTCCACATTGTGTCTGCCCTGAGCCTGTGTATGCTGTCTCAAATTCCACATGAATTCATATGTGGAATTGTCCAGAAAACACTGTTTCCTTACGGTCACCTACTACTTGCAGCTTTTGCACTCTTTCTGTCCACTCTTCTACAATGATCCCTGAGGCTTGAGAGGAAAGGGTGTGATATAGACTTGCCATTTAAGGCTGATCACTCTACACTCTCTTATTTGCTGTACACTGACCAGTTGTGGTCTCTGTGTTAATTGCCATCTACTGTAAGAAGAAGCTTCTCTGATGAGGATTGAGTGATGGCTGATCTATGGGTATAATGAGAAGTCTTTTGGAGTCAATTGAATATTATATCTCAACAGTAGAGTAATAAGTGGTAGTTTCTCTCTTAGGGCCTATGACGAGGCCACAGGCTCTTGTGCCAGATAATGGTGTCAGATGTGCTATCATCTTATGGAGCAGGCTTGGTTACTGGTATGTTATTTGTGTTACTATTGCTCCAGTGGGCATGCCTTACCAGTCCAGTCATTCATTGTAGCTCACAAGGTTCACAACTGGGTAAGACTGATGACTGTTTTTCTCCTCTGGTAGCATGCTTAGCATCTTCCAGCACTTTTAAAGCTAACCAGTAGAGATGAAGTGTCCAGTTCAGTAGAAGCTTGATTTCTCTGTGTTCTATGACTCAAGTATGTGAAATATTTTTATTTTGTTTTGTGTGAGATAAGGTCTAATTATATATCCTAAACTGGTCTATAACTCACTTGGTAGCCTAGGCTTGCTTTAAACTCATTTTGTAACCCATAATATTCTCAAATTGAGGAGCTTCTCATCACACCCTCTAAGTGCTAGGTTTATGCATAACATATCCAGTTAGATACTCTGATTTCAACTGAAGAGGTTGCATGATTTTATTTTTCTCCTTTTTTTTTAGCAAGCTAATTATCCTTATTTTGATAAAATTTTAGTGCTGTCCTTGCTACATTTCCAATTTAATATAATTTACAATTAATCAAACTCAGCTTTCAAATAATAGCATACTTCTTGACAGGTCGAGTAGGTATTTTGTAACAGCCTATTTTCAATTTCTGCTTCCCATCTGTCATAACATACTCATAAGTTACAATCATCCAATACATTGTTACTATTGTTATTTTGAACAGTCAGCTCTTAGATTGTCTAAAAGGAAGAAAAATGTATTTGCCTTTTATTTACTCCTTCTCTAGCACTCTTCCTTCATGTCATATCATTTTCCCCCACTCTCTGATGAACTTCTTTGAAAATTTCTTGTACAGTGGGTCTACTAGTCACAAAGTCCTGTAGTTTTCTTTCATCTGAGAGAGTCTTTTTTCTTTCATTTTTAAAAGATGAAGACATCTGGATTTTAAATTTAAATAATCTCTCTTCCTCTCCCACATTAAAACTTTATTAAATAAAGAACACTCTCTAGAACACATGTCCTGATGAACTACATATATATTATATGTACTGAAAATAGGCATGTTAGCCAGACATGGTGGCACATGCCTTTAGCACTTAGGAGGCAGAGGCAGGGGGATCTCTGAGTTTGAAGCCTGGTCTACAAATCCAGTTCCAGGACAGCCAGAGCTACATAGAGAAACCCTGTCTCAAAAAACAAAACAGAAAACAAAGAAAAATAAATGTGTCAGTAATTTAAGATGTAGAAGTATTAGACAAGCATATAGTTTTCATCAGACTAAGCTGTTTTAACTCTCATTTTGCTTGCATGGATTGTGAAGGAAGGGGTGACCTAATTCATATCCTCATTCCTCCATAGGGATGGGATTGTATCTTTCTTATTTGTTTCATAATTTTCTTTTTAACTTATTTTTTAATATTCTTTTTGTCTTGATTTTGTGACACTTGAATATGCCATTCAATTTTGTGTAATTTGAATTTCTGGGACCTGTGTCATTCATGAATTTTGGCAAGTTACCAAGTATTGTTCCCTTAAATATTTATTCTGTTCTTGTTTTTATTTTCTTTCTGTGATTACCATCCCACATATACTACATTGTTCCAAACCGGCCTCAGGTCTGTTTTCTACCTTCTTCTCTTTGCTTTGAAGTTCCTATTCATCTACCTCCAAGCTGTATGCTTTTTCCCTTCCCGGTGTCCAGTCTCCTGTGAGCTCATCAAAAGCACACTTCATTTTTCTTACAGTGTTTTTGACACCGAGAATTTACTTTGGGATCTTATTAGAGTTTCTATCTGTTCTTGCATGTTGTCCATTTTACATGACAGCCCTTGGCATATTGCTTATGATTATTTTTATTCCCAGTTAGATCATGTCTAAACCTAAATTATCAGAGTCTAACTCTTGTTATGTTTGTTTGCATTTATTTGTATTACTCCATATAACTGTGGGTTAAAAATTCAGTATAATATTAAATAATAGGATGAGAGGCAGTTACATCTTTAGTAGAGGCATTATAGTTATCTGGCTAGGAACTAGACTATGTTTGATATTTTTCTATAGGCTAAGTATCATGAACTTCAATTTCTACTAGTATTCTTGTTTTTGACTTCCCTGAAGTCTTTGGTTTTATTTTGAAATTTTTTTACTTCTATTATGTCCTACAATATAAATACTATGAAATTACAGTGTTGAGACAATAATAACCAGAAACATGTGTGTACATGTTTATTTCAGATGCAATCCCTCACACACACACCCATCTCCCTATACTTCCTTTACCTACCATACTTTCAACTTGTGTGTTCTGGTGTTTTCCTTCCCTCTCTCCTCTCTTAGGCAGTCTGTTTAGAAACACCTTTTTAAAAGAGTCTCCAAGTTCTCTACCCGGAACTCCACTGTCACTATAAAGTGACACTGTTGGCATTGTGGTTAGATAAAGGGAGAAGAAACACATTCTGTGATTGTATGATTAACTGTTACCTTTGAGTGGTTCTGTCTGTAATCCAATATGCTGATCCTTCTTCCTTTATTGAAGTTTTACTCTATTAACATGCAATGTTATTCTTATTATAGTGGATTAAATTTACACCAGTCATTTCTGAAAAAGTTAATATTTTAACCTCCCACCTCTCTCTCTCTCTCTCTCTCTCTCTCTCTCTCTCTCTGTGTGTGTGTGTAGAAAACACCTGAAATCTACTCTGAAGAATTTTCATATATACATTAACTGTTGTCATCATATGTGTGTGTGTACAGATGACTGAAGTGGCCAAAGGCTTTAGATCCATTGGATCTGGATTTAGAAGTGGTTGTAAGATGCCCGAAAGGGGTGCTAGGAATTGACTTAGGGCCCTCTACAAGAACGGTGTGTGCACCTAACTATTGAATCATGTCTCCAGCTGCTGCATTTGGTCATTTTACTTTTTGTTATTTGTGCTCTTCCCTTTACTTTTAGTGAAAATTTAAACAAGTGTAAGTACATATGTGTTTGTGCACATGCATGTGTGTGTGTACGCATGTATAAACATATTCTTATGGTTTCTCTTTTCCTTCTTTTCTCTCTATATATTTTAAGTATCAGAATCTGCTTCAGATTTATACTAATTGAATTTTAGTAAACTATAGAAACTTTATTGTTATATAGTTCTTTTACTCCTGCTTTTAGATTATACAGAAATTACATTTATATACTTTAAAATATTGTAATAATTATCACATTATTATACTATTAAAAGAACTGAGAAAAGAAAGGATATCAAATATATATTTATGGTTTGTTATAATAGCATTGTTAATTAACATTTTATTTTGTTTCATATTATATAGTCAAGTGACTATCTGGTGTCATTTCCTGAATCTAAATTACTGCTTATTCTACATGCATTCTTCCTTCTCTTATGAAACACACTACTTTCCAATGTTATAGGTACAAAGTCAATCATATACATATTGTTTTTGTAACTATATTATAAATCAGCCTAACAGCTATGAATAATACCTGCATAATTTCTTTCTGGTTTTCCTGTGATTTGAATTGCTGTCTCATGATACTCACTGAAAATCTTTCTCCAGTACTTGTGAAAAATCATGTTTACTAACAACAAATTCTCTCAGGCTTTGTTGAATGTCTTTCTTTCCTCTTTATTTATAGAATATAGTCTTACCGTGTGTGATACACTTGTTTGAAAGGCACTTTAAAGCTATTTCCACTTCTGTTTTCCTTTTTAATGAGAAGTCATCTGCTAACCACCTCATTTCCCTCTTGTATGTAATGAGTGTCTTTTCTTCTATTTCTTATTGAAATGTGAAAATTTGTTTTTTTTCTCTCTCTCTTTTTTTTTTTTTTTTTTTTTTTTGCTTTTTTTTCGAGACAGGGTTTCTCTGTGTAGCTTTGCGCCTTTCCTGGAGCTCACTTGGTAGCCCAGGCTGGCCTCGAACTCACAGAGGTCTGCCTGCCGCTGCCTCCCGAGTGCTGGGGTTAAAGGCGTGCACCACCCGGTTGTTTTTTCTCTTTAATGTCAATATTTTAACGTGTGTGTGTGTGTGTGTGTGTGTGTGTGTGTGTGTGTGTAACCTGAGTCCATTTGAAGTTGCTTGTATGTGCATGTGTTTAGGGCTGACCACACAGGATTGGCTAACATATCAGACAGCTTGTCCTTTCTCAGAAACCATTGTTTGCCTGTAGCTCTTCATCTACGGCTGCAGCCTCGGGAAATTTCCTCTATAGATACTGTCATGTCAACTGGTATTGTCATTATGCAGGTCTTATTTAGGCAGCAGCAACCTTTTCATGTCTAGAAGAAACTACCTAACTGAATCCTTCCTGGTTCTCTGGCTCTTACCATCTTTCCACCCCCTCTTATGCAATTTTCCCTGAGCCTTAGCTGTTTGGTAGATGTACCAACTGGGGTTGGGAAACCCATGGTCATATATTCTCTGATTTTGACCAGTTATGGATCTCTGTAATAGTTCCCATCCTCTGCAAAAAGAAGCTCATTTAATGAGGGTTATAGCTATGCTTATCTATAGGGATAAGGATAAACATTTAGAATACAGTTAGAAATTATATTGGTTTAGAAAAATAGCAGTATCAAGTTATTCTCTAAACCCTGTGACCTCTCTCTATGGATAGAAGGCTATGCTTACAGTGCCAGGCACTAATTTCCTCCTATGGGCCTGACTATTGGTTAATTCCAATATTTAGTGTCACTATTTTGCCTTTCAGGATATCTTACCAGATCAGTCATTGTGATGGCTCAGAGGCTTTAGACACCTGGGTAGGACTACTGACAACGTTTCTCTCTTGGAAGTTTGCATAGCTCCTTCTGATACTATGAGAACTAGTCCTCAGGAAGGAGGCTCTCAGGTCAGTCCCAGCTGGATTTCTCCAAGTCCTGTGTCTGAAGTGTGTGGTGTCATCAGCAATTGGGTCATACTTTCAAGTTCTAGAAGGTAGCCAAGGGCAATGACAGTGGCCTTTGGGAGTCTTTTAGACCTCTCTCATCAACAACAATGTGGCAGCATGCAAAGTCAACTTTAAAAATCAGTGTTGTATATAAATATCAATAAAAACATGATGAGAAAGAGACCATAGAAACACTCCTATTTACAACAGCCTCAAAAAAAAATTGTAGGAGTAAACTAATCAAGTAGATGAAAGGCCTCTACACTGAAAACTTTAAATCTCAGAAGAAAGAGATTGAGGAAGACATTCTAAAATGGAAAGACCTCATATGCTCATGGATTGGTAGAACTAACATTGTGAAAAGGAACACACAAAAAAGCCATCTACTAAAAGCCATTTGCAGATTCAATGCAATTCCCATCAACATCCCCATGAGAGCCCTTCACAGAAACAAACACACAAAAATCCTAAAATTTATAAATAACCACAAAAGACCCCAAAGAACCAAATCAATCATGAGTAAAAAGGCAATGCTGGAGGGATTGTCATAGCAAATTTCAAGTCATATTGCGGAGTTAGAGAAATAAAACCAGTATGATGCTGACACAAAAACAAACATACAGCTCAACCGAACAAAATAGGAGACCCGATATGAGTACACATAACCACAAATGTCTGCTATTTGACAGAAATGCCAAAAAATACGCTCTGCATCAGTAACTAGGGGAGTGGGATGTCCTATCTAGAAGAGTGAAATCGGACTCATATATCACCCTGCACAAAAACGCACTCCAAATGAATCACATACCTCAATATGAAATCTGAAACTGCTAGGAGAAAGCATAGGCAGAACCTTACAGGATATCAGTGTAGGAAAGGAGTTGCTTAGTAGGACTCCATTTTCTCAGAAATTAAGGGCAACATTTGACAAACGGAACCTTGGGGAAAAAAACAAAACAACAACAACAAAAATTAAAATCCTCCTGGGAAGGCAATGAAACAAGCAAGCTATGCATTTGATAAAGCATTAATAATTAGACTACAGAAAGAACTCAAAAGAAACCAGAGTCAAGAAAACAAATGGCAGCAGGCAGGGGACAACTTCTAGGGGACAGTCCCTGCCATCACCCAGGGAGTCTGGTCTACACTGTGAAAAGCTACAGCTCCTACTTGCTCGAGGTTAAGGTGCGACCCTGGCTCCAAGTGACAAAAAGCCTCTTGAGAGAAGGATGCGTGGGGTGTGGGTGTGGGTCCCATGCAGGGGCTTCCTCCAGATGCTCAGGGAGAGGCAGGGCTGCTGATGTACTGTTTGGGCTAGAGAGTCACAGGCACTGCCCACTTTTGCACAGTGCCTTGGAGGGCACCATGTCCTCCTTCTCCTTACCCATCAGCCAGTCCTGCAACAGCCCATTGGCCTCCACAGTCATGTTGTCTCCAGCCAATGGCCATGCCGCTCCTCGAACTGCCAGTGGTGGCACAGCAGCACCAGAGACTGCACTTGTCGTGTGTGTGTGTGTGTGTGTGTGTGTGTGTGTGTGTGTGTGTGTGTGTGTGTTTACTCCTGGGGCTAGGATATGGGGTCCACGGTTTGGGGCTCACAGGCTCCAGGTGCAGGGCTCAAGTGCTCCGGGTAGGTGGGGTGGATGTAGCACCTGTTTGTACCAGCACAGTGTACTGAGAAGGTATGTGTGGTCCTTGCCATTGAGGGTGAACACCATCTTGTGCATGCCCAGGCAGAAGCAGCAGTCCACTTCGAAAGCACTCTCCACTCCCATGAACCACTTCCACCAACTCTTGGCCTCATCGTGCAGGGCATGCACCTGCTTGCACGGTCAGCTCCAGACTTTCTTCAGGTTCATGCAGGGATGGCACCTTGGGGTGAGGACTTGTGGGCGATAATGACGGAGGCCCACTCAGAGCCCAGCATACATGACATCTCATCCTCCTAACCTCCATTTCTGGAAGTGTCTCCCATTAGGGTTGGTGGTTGCTCTAACTGATCCCTGGGGGAGGGGTATGATGGGATGGCCTCCTGCGTCCTGAAATTACCCCCTACACCTTGCACCTCTACCCCATGCCATATCTCACCACACACCAGTCACTAACTCACCTCTACACAGGCTTCCTTCAGCAGGCTATTTGAATGCATCCTCAGTTCACACGTAATGCTCCACATAGACAAACACAACCTAAAATCAGATAGACAGATAGATAGATAGATAGATAGATAGATAGATAGATAGATAGATAGATAGATAGACAAAAATAAAAAAGAAAGCAAGTGACATTTCTAATTATAGAAATGTGACATGTATCTGAACAAAGAATTCTCAGAAGAACATATAAAATGGCTAAGAAATATACAAAGTAGATTTCAACTTCCTTAGCATTTATAAATGCAAATTAAAGCTACTTCCAAGTGTCATTTTACTCTAGACAGAAGGACCAAAATCAAGAAAGCAGTGGAGAACAAAATGCTGATGAGGCTGGGGAAAAAGGAATCCTCATTCATTCTTGGTGGGATTGTAGGCTGATGCAGCCACTATTTAAATCAGGGTGTGGAGAATTCCCAAAAAATCTAAAAGTAGTTCTGTCTATGATCCAGCTCTACTGCTCCTCAGCATATTTCCAAACAACTCGACATCCATACTTCACAGATACTTCCCAAGCTGTATTTATTGAAGCTCTATTCATAATAAGCTAGAAAAATGGGAGCAACCTATATGCCCTTCAAATGATGTATGGGTAAAGAAAACATGGTATATATACATTGTGAAATATTATTCAGCTATAAAGAAAAATGAAATCATGAACTTTGCAGGGAAATGCATGGATCTAAAAAAGACCATATTGAGTGAGTTAACCCAGACCCAGGAAAACAAATGTTACATGTTCCCTCTCATCTGAGGTTCCCAGCTCTAAATTCTAGATTTGAGTATAAACCTAAAGTAATCAGGAAACAGATGCCAGGAAAGCAGAAAAGGACCATGAGAGGAGGGGAACAAGGAGCTCTTTGGTCCCTTTTAAAACCATTTCTGTCTCTTTGTAGATTTCTTTATTTAACAAGATGTTATCATCCTACGTTCCTTTCATTTTTAAGTGAAATTTATATTAGTTCTTTGAAATGTTTCCAATTACTGCTTTGAACTCTTTATCTACTATGTAAATATCTGGATCACTCCAAGACAATTTCTATTGCTACTTTTCATTCTATATTTCTGTTGCTTTTCTTTTCTTCTTCATTTCCTTTATTTTTTTTCAAGAAAGGGTTTCTCTGTGTAGCTCTGGCTGTCCTGGAACTCGCTCTATAGACCAGGCTGGTCTCGAACTCAGAGATTCTCCTGTCTCTGCCTCCTGAGTGCTGAGATTAAAGGCGAGCACCACCACCGACCTGCTGTGTTTGCTTTTCTTTATGGTACATGACTTTTGTTTAAAATGACATTTAGACAATTTACTGGAAATACTGTAAATTCTAATTCCATCTCTCACTTCCAGTTTCTATTAGTTGCTTGATTGCTTGTTTTGTGGATAGCTGGACTTTCTAATAAAATATATTTCTCACTCAGTATACGGCTATTATGGTATTCCTTGGAAATTACATCCTTAGGCATGCATCCAGTTTTCCTGTTTACCAGCATTTCTGTGCTTTCAGTCGGGTTTTCTTTGACTGTCTATTCCCTTGATATTTTTCTTAAGCTGGTTGGTTTGCTTCTTTATTAGTATTATACTCATTTGTTAGCCTAATTAATGTCTAGCTGGGTTGGTTTTTTTGTTTGTTGTTGTTGTTGTTGTTTTGCTTTTCAATAATGTTTCACAACTCTATAGTCTATCATAGCACAGCTGGCTTTTGTGGCATAGACAGAATACTACTATTTCAGGCTTGTTCAAATTGTGAAAATTCAATCCTGATCTGAGACTAAGGAGCAGAAAAAGGGAAAGTATTGCTCACTTCCATCGGATGATCATCCATAACCCTACCCAACAGGTAGAGGTGTGTGTGTGTGTGTGTGTGTGTGTGTGTGTGTGTGTGTGTGTGTGTGTGTGTGTACATGACAAAGAAGAACTAGCATCAAATCTGATGTTGACACTACTAAACATGGATATTCTATATCTTAAAACTTTTGCAGGATGTGATCTATAGTTTCACTGGCTACTCATAGCAGAAATATATCCATCCCTGGAAATCTTGGCAAGATTGGAACTAGCTCTTGACTGCCAAATGCAATGAAACATCTTTCTTATAATACAGACCTATGCAGCAAAAGAGAATGAAGATCCCCTTTACTAGATTTTTCTATCTGCATCCTTCCTACATAGTAGACAGTATGTGGCTATATCTTTTGCTTAGTAGGAGGCCTTCCACAGAACAGAGTCTTAGAAAATAGGATCTGACGATGTTTTCCAACTGTCAAGTACAAACAAAACAGTTCTCCCCAACCCCAAGGGCCTGAGAAAATAATAATAGACATTAAGCAGCCAGGTCTGATGAAATAGTTCCGCATGACAGAACTGCCTGGTTGGCTGCAGTACCTGGCATCTATACCTGCAGCTATGGCATCTTGCTGCTATTTTGAGTAGTTTTTTAAAAAGAGTTATTTCTTTGAACTCCTTGATTAGTTTTTATGGAAGTAGGAAAGTCCCTTTTCCTTTTTATAGACACTCTTGTAGAATGAGTTGTTTACATTTAGTGCTTCATTTCCCATTTTCATTGTTGCTTCAAATTATTGCAGTGTTACTTTTTGCCTAATCTCATGTGAAAATCTTATCAGACTTTGCTATTGTAGGCTAACCTTCTTTCTTTTGATGTGCTGCAGAGGGAACCCAGGTGCTTGCACATGGTAGGCAAGTTCTCCCAGGGTAGAGCTGGATGTAGATCCAGCCTCAATTTGTTTTGAAGCCCCCGCGCTCCCCCCTCTTTGTCTCTTTATTCTGTGGTTTTAAGATACATTGGTGGACACATGAATGAGGCCTTTACTGCAAGGCAGAGAAAGCTCTCCTATAGGCCCAGATGCTATCTAGTGACATTCTTATCTTTTCGTTGGTAGAAGATAGTTGTCTGTTAACCGATTCCAAAATGTTTGCATCTATTAGTTACAGGATGTTAGTTCCAACACGGAGGTGAGCAAACTATTCAAGAGGCTAAAGCTGGCCTGAAATAAGGTAAATAGCTTCTTGACCTGCAACATTCCAACCACTTTACACCTCTGTAGTTCTAATCCATCAGTCTCCAGACAGCTTCTTTCCAAGGATCCCCATTTATAAGGGGAAGGCTGAAACTTCTTAGCGATTGCTTAAATGGCCATGGCAAGAATACTAGCAGGAATTGAGGCAGGAAATACCATATAATGAAGTCTAAGATTAAAATGAAGAATATATGTTTGGAAACGAGAGAGAAGGCCATCATTGTTGTGAAGCGGCAAAGAACTTCACTAATTTTTTTTTTTCATTGAAGGAAGAATTTAAGATGATTGACAAAATAAATTTCTCAGTAAAATATTGCACAAGCTTCGTGGTAGTAAAATGATAGAAATAACTGCTGGTTTTAAAATGGAATTTATAATTAAAAGAGAAATAGAATGTAAAAAACTCTGTCACCACCACCCCCCCCAAGCCTGGCTGTGTGAAGAATAAAAAAGCATATTCAAGAGAAAATATTGAGCCAAGCATTCATTTGATAGGGAAATTAATATGAATAAGAGACATCAGGTGCCATTCATTAAGACAATGGATAGAAACATTAGAGGTCTTCAAGGTTGTTCCTCCCAATTACATGCTCAGAGCACTAGAGAGACAGAATGAGCTCAGGGATTGGTACCTGGCTGTCTTCTACTGGCTCTCAGAGCCACCTGCTGACTCTGCTCCCTACATCCTAGTGCAGCATCCCTTGGATACGTTTACAGTAGCGCAACTTGGCCAAGATGTGGCTCATGCTGCCGCTCTGAAGGATGAATTCATAAGCCTTGGTGCAACCATGTGGCACCAATTAATTCTGCATGTACACAGAGTTCTGAAGACATGGGTACATCCCATGGATCTCAAAGGATGTATCATATGGCTGGGGGGCCCTGTCAGAAACATGACATGGACCAACTACAAAGACTTCCTAATAGGGAAATAGCTAGTGAAGTTGTGGGATCCCTCTTTACCTGATTGTGTCCTTTGACATACAGAAGCTTTTTAGTTTTATGAGGTTCCACTTGTCAACTGTTGACCTTGACTCCTGGGCAAATAGAGTCCTACCCTACATCTATAGCATGCAATTCTTTCCAAATATTTTCTCCTTGCTGTTTCAGTATTTCGGGATTCACATTGAGATTTGATCCATTTTCAAGTTGATTTTTGTGCAGGGTTACACATGTGAGTTTAATTTCATTTGTCTGTATTTTGGCATCCAGTTTTCCCAGCACCATTTATTGAAGATGCAGACTTTTCTTTGGTCTATATGTTTTGGTAACTTGGTCAAATATCAGATGATTTTAGCTTCATGTTTTCTGTTTTGTTCCATTTACCTACATGTTTGTTTTTGTGCCAATGCAGTGCTCTTTTAATTACTATAGCTCTGTAATCAATCTTGGGGCCTGGAATGGCAATCCCTCCCACATTATTATTGTTGCACAGGATTGCATTGGCTAGCTGGGATCTTTTGTGCTTCCATATTTTAGCTTCCCCCACCCCGTTTCTGTGAGGAATGTCTTGAGGATGTTGATTGAGATTGAACTGAATCAAAAAGCTGCTTTTGGTAGAATGCTCATTTTTACAATATTAATTCTACCAATTCATAAAAATTGGTGTCTTTCCATCTTCTAGTGTCTTTTTGAATCTCTTTGGCTACTTAAAGTTTTCATTGTAGCGGTCCTTCACTCTTTCTCAGTAGGTTTGCTTTTTCTATATAGAAAAGTTACTGATTTTTGTAAGATGATTTTGGGTCCTGTCACGTTACTAAAATTGTTGATTGTTTCTTAATGTTTTCTGGTAGAATTTCTGGGATCTCCTGCAGTGAGTGATAAGTTTACCTCTGTTTCCTATTTGTTTCCTTCTCTTGTCTTATCGCTCTAGCTAGTGCTTCAAAGTCTATTGAAAAGTATCAGGGACTATAGACAACTTTGTCTGATCCCTGATTTTAATGAATTGCTTCCAGTTTTTCGCGATTTAGGATGCTGTTGGCTGTGAGTTCATCATATAAAGCCTTTATTATGTTGAGGCCTGTTCCCTCCAGCCCTACTTTTTCTAAGACTTTTAACATAAAGGAATGTTGGGTTTTATCAATAACTTTTCTGTATATATTGAAATAATCATGTGATTTTTGTCTTTAAGTACATTTATGATTTATTACTATACACACACACACACACACACACACACATATATATATATATATATATATATATATATATATCTATATCAAAGTATACCTACATCTCTGGGATAAAGGTAACTTAGTCATAGTGGATAATCTTTTTTGTTATATGCCTGCATTTGGTTTACAAGTATTTTATTGAGGAGGTTTTATTCATCAAGGGCGTTGGCCTATAATTTTCTTTTTTTGTTCTATCATTACCTGTGTTTTATATTAGTGTAATTTTGGATTGCAGAGGGAGTTTGTCTGAGACTTGATTTCATTCACTGCCACCCCCTGCACCTGTTACAGGACATGACATAGACTGAAATCTCGATAAATATTTGGACATGAATATTAGCTTTCTTTTAAGCCATAACTCTTCTTTTCAGTTCTCTGGTGACTTTATATATTGCAAAGGATAATTTAGAAACAAAGCCCTTCCCGAGTACCAAGCTTCGGAGGTAACTCTTCTTCTCTGAAATCACTCATCTCTCAGCTATCTATCTCCTTGCCAGCCTTCCCAGATTTCACTGAAACAATGTTTGGTATTTCCATAAACCTTACCTTCACAAGAGATTTATTTGCCTGGATAGAAACACCTTTATATATAGAGAGGAAGACATTCACATATTAACTTAATTTTTGTAATTCTAGTCCAAATTAAAACTAAAGACTAGTTTCAACCCTCATTTGACTGAATAAAAAGAGGAGTTCAGTAGTTTTTGCTGTTGAAAGTTTGTCAAGAGTCCAGCATCCACACCCTGAACATGTGAGAACCAAAATCTTGTTGCTGATATCCCTTTGTGTGTTTCTCCCACTGCATCTTTTAACAACCAGGGTTTCACTCAGTTTCTCCAAAACCACAAACTGAGGACTAATTGTCTTGAATTTATGAAAGCATTTCTTCTCTCATCCCACCATTTTGTAAGACTTTGGTCTTACTTTGAATGTTGAACCTGACTTTTCTATTGCCTACTTCTAATTTGGAAGTCAGCAAGAAATCACATTTACATATTGTTAAGACAAATATTTCCAATGTAAATATTTATGAAAGTTACATTTATACTTCATGTTTATATTATATCTATGTACTGTGAGGTAGGTCATCAACATTGCTGGCTGACTGAATATGAATAAATCTGTTGACATAAAACCAACAAATTGTCACTTGCTAATTGAATAGAGTAATAGAAGAGGAAATGTTCAAACATTTCTCTGTTGCCAAAGAAGTTAATCGAACCTTTTTCTTTTCTTATTTTTTAAGGTGATGCAGCAATTTCCAACCCTATTGTTTCTGTAGAAAATGACAAGAAAAGCAAAGGCACTCTTGTGTTCAGTTCCTCTTCTTCGTGATGTTGTTATAAACTTTCTGTATGCCAGTTGCTTTGTCTTCTCACCAAGAAAAAAAGGGAAACTGTTACTATCAGTTGGGCAGCGATTGTTTTCATTTGTTTACCTGGGAAGCTGAAATGTAGCTGCTTTACCTGGACACCTTTTAACACTCAAAGAAATTCAATAAAAGGAAGGGGAAGGCTAAGGGAGGTCAGAATTCTGGTAGATGGTTATCTCTGTGCTGGGTTTTTCTTCCAATAGCAAGAGTTTAACTATTTTCCAAATTTTCCAGCTCTTCTTCCCAAAGACCCAAAACTTTTCAGTCTGTTAGTAACTTTCAGTATTTAGTGAGTTTACTTTCTTGCTTCTCTTCATTCTATTCTAAATAACTAAGGGTGCCTTTAACCAAGTCTCTAAGAACAGTCTACTCATTTGAATCAGGAATGCACTCTAGCAATATCACATTGGACCAGTTTTCACAGAATCTGCAAACAATGCTGTGGGCAGGCACCCAGCAGGCTGATCACCCAAACTTCTGTTGACTGCTACATCAAAACTGCCCTGGGAATTCTCTCATTTTTATCCCCAGAATGTTCTTTTCTTCTTCCAATTATAAGGAGATCCTGGCCATACTAGAACAAAAACAGTTGGAAATCATAAAATTAAACAAAAGAAAAACCATACAGAAGGTAAATCATGTAGCTTCAATATGACACTAACATCCTACTTTTGGTTATTTTCTGGGTGTAAGGAACCATTTCATTGCTACTTTAGAAGTTGATGATCTGCGGCAAAAGTTATTATTTCTCATGATTCTGCTCATTGACTTGGTATCAGTTGAGGTGGGATAGCTACAAAGGTTTAAATTATCCCATTTATATGGCTAGCTGTTTCCTGAGATTGTTGACTAAAGCCTTGGTTTTCCCCCATACGTACCTCTTTACATGGTTGCTTGGATTTTTTTTTCACAACAGAACATCTGTTTCAAGGAGATGTATCTTAAGTAGTGAAAGCTGGAATTTCATATCCTTTGAGACACAATTTCAGAATTTAAAAAGTATAATTTCTGCTACTTCTACTGGTAAAAATGAGGTGAGGCAGTTGAAAAGTTGTGCTGGCTAGTTTTATGTTGACTTGACACAGGCCAGAGTCTTTTTTGAAGAGGGAACCTCAATTGAGAAAATACCCCACCACATACCTTGAGATGGTGGTCCTGGGTTCTATAAGAAAGCAGACTGAGGAAGCCACAAAGAGCAAAGCCAGTAAGCAGCATCTCTCCATGGCCTCTCTATCAGCTCCTGCCTCCAGGTTTCTGCCTTGAGTTCCTGCCCTGACATCCCTGGATGATGGACTATAAGTTATAAGATGACATAAACCCTTTCCTACCCAGGTTGCTTCTGGCCATGGATTTTTATCATAGCAATAGAAACTGTAACTAAGACAAAAGTCAGTATGTAAAGGACTGTACAAGGATGTGGACAATGGAAAGAATGGTTCACTGGCCATCCTGTTTGGAGATGACCCTATGAAGAGAATTTCCTGCCTCTGATTCCAGTACTTTGCTCTTCCTCAACAGTAACTGGCAGATTTATGTAGTTAAGATATTGACCATATATTTATATATGCCCAGGTTTATATCTCTTACATACATAACATATATGTAGTCAAATGAGGATAAGTAGATGAGATCTCTATTGTGAAATGAAGTTATATTTTTCCCTGTTGCTAAATAACTGACCATTGAGATCTATAAAAATCAAGATCAGAACTTTATCACTTTCTCAAAGAATCCTTGAACTCTTTCTTATAATGTAGTTGTAAGGACTGCATAAAACAGCAGTGTTCTAAATGCAAGCTGGTATACTAATGAGAACAGGCCAGGAAAAGGTAAATGTGAATTTGGCATAGAGAGCAAAGGATAGAAAGCATTCCTATTTATGTTCTTTAACTTCACCTGTGAACATCATTGTTGAAAGTGTAAACTTTGGGGACAAACAAGGAGCTGGAAAAACAGCACTTAAAAGTTTGGACCTGCTGATGAGAGAGGGAGGTGCTAAGGAGCAAGAGGATTACTGAGCAGCATCGAGGGCCTGCTTTGACTGTCTCCTTTACCATCTTGCCTCCAATCCATCTTGCACAACAATGATACTTTATTAACATTCTCAAAAGGACACATTCATCATGCCATTCCAATACGGGTTTGCTGAATAAAGTTCATGCATCATTGTTTGACACTTCAGGCCATTTGTATTCAGCATTCTTCCCACTGTGCTGTGTTCTATGAGCCCACAACCAGCAAGAATAAGTGCTGTTCCCTGTATACACCTTCCCAAATTCTGCAACTTCCTTTATGCTATTCATCATGTCTTCCATATGAGGTTCATTTCAAAAGTTTCTAACATGCACATTTTAGAGTCCTAAAGAACTGGGTTTCTATTTGGATTCTGTCACTCACCAGCTACAGCAAGGTGCTGTTTCTCTGTGTGTCAGTTTCATTATGCATAAAATACTGAATCTTAGTCCATGTGCTTCTATAACAAAATACCTAAGACTAGGTCATTTCTAATGACTAAAATGAATAGAAATTTATTTCCTCAATGTTCTGAAGAATGAAAAGTTAAAGAACAAGAAAGTAGCATCTGACAAAGGCCTCCTTACTGCACCATCCCATGGCAGAAGAGATAAAGATGGAGGAAGGAAAGGAGGGAAGGATAGATTGAGGGGAGGAGAGAGGGATGGAAAGGAGGAAAAGAGTGATGGCAAGAGGGAGGGAAGGCAGGTAGAAGGGAAGGAAAGAATAATTCCAAACTCACCCTTTTATAAGGAACCTACTCTTAAAACAGCCGTTGATTTACAGTAGCTGAACCTCCATATGCTAATTGCTTCATAAGCCCCACCTCTCTCTCTATTTCTTATATGTGTGTGAATATATATATATATATATATATAATTAAATGTATATTTAATTATGCCAGTTAAAGTAACAATGCTCTTTGCCAAAAACCACATACCATTTACCAAATGCCCAGTGCCAGGCAAAGGAAACTTCCTTTCAAGTTGTTAGTAGAGAGTCCAAAGGATCCCAAATCAATATAGGCTATTGCCATTGCCCTTGGTGTCTTCCAGAAAAAAGAAGGTTAACACCTTACTGCTGAAGATACCACCACATGCTTCAAGCACAAGATTTAAAGGAAATAGTCTGGATCTGACCTGATATCCTACTCACTAAAAACTAGCTCTCACTTTTGGAAGGAGCCATGCAAGCTGACAATGGAGAAAAGCAATTGATAGTTCTATCTAGCTGTAATGTCTATGAATCACAACAATGACCAGCATGACAAGATATTCTGCAAGGTGCAATAGTGGTACTTGTATCCGGGGGTAACCAATAGTCACGTATTTGGAAGTAGACTTGCTTGGTAGAATAGAATTCATGCCCAGCACTGTAAATTTAGCCAACTACCCGTGCCTGGTGAGGTCATGGAGCCTAGAGGAGAACCTCTTGCTGCCAGTTTTTTAAACTAGTATAAAACCTAACTGCATTCTAAACATTTATTCTCAAAAGCTACAGATAAGTATTGATCTCACTTCTTATCAAATAACCTTCTTTTTGTAGCAGAAGGAGATCATTACAGAAATCCAAAGCTGGTCCAAATGCAGAGCACAACTGACCTAGAGATGCTCACACCCGATTAATACATTTACAACACAACCTCTATACTTAAGGCTCAAGGCACATAGCAGGAGGGGGCAGAAAGATCTTTAGAGCCAGAGGACCAGGACATCTGATATGAGACAGTCTCTTAAAAGAAGTGGGGTGGTGGTGGCACATGCCTTTAACCCCAGCACTTGGGAGGCAGAGGTAAGGTGGACCTCTGAGCTCAAGGCCAGCCTGGACTACATAGTGAGTTCCAGGCCAGCCAGGGTTATGTAGAGAGAAGTTTTTTAAAGGACAGCAAGTGGGGAGAGGGGTAGATCTGTGAGAAATTAGAAGAAAGAGTGGGTGGGTGTGATATGACCAATATATGTTACATGAAATGCTCTATGAATTAATGAAAGTATTATTTCTTTATGCACTAACATCCCAAATATGTAATATAATCACTTAATTCTATTTTTATACTTAATCACTTATTAATATTACTTTCTAAACTTTTGCATTACATTTGACCCTATATTTGATCCACATTTAAGACTAAATTGGTTTTATGGACTAGCCTTGGAACCTAACAATCATTCTGCACTTCAGACAACTGACATACAAATGAACTTCGCAACTCAGACCATTTGTAAATTGGAAATGACATGTTTGTGATTGAGAAATGCCATATGATGGTTGCAGCCAATAAATGCTCTTAGAATTCACACAGAATGGGCCCAATGTATTAGAGTTAATAAAAGCAATTTTTGTAGAAAGGACATGAAAGCATCCTAGCCAAATAAAATAGCAAGAGTTAGAGCGTTAATGTAGGAATGCCAAGAGTGTACTTAGGTGTCATTACTGGAGTGAGTGGCTTGGATGGGAAAACTGTTGGCTGAAATAATGCTATAGAAATGTGTATGGGGGTCTAGAATTTTGCAACAAGGCGTAGATAATGCAAGGAAACTGAAATCAAGGCCTTTCGTTTCAAAGTATGGTCAATTTTCATGTCAAAGAATGACATCCCCATCCATTCATCTGCACTAGCTAAAAGTATGGTTACTTTCTCTTGACATGTTTTCCTTCATTCCCACATACACAACATCAATATGTACTGTGGGCTTCATGACACAAATATACCCTGAATTTAACTAAGTTTTTAAATTTTAGTTTATGTGTTTGAGTGTTTTGTGTACATATGTACATACATACATACATACACATACACACATGTCTGGTGCTCATAGAGGCCAGAAGAGAGCATCAGATTCCCTGAGACTAGAGTTAGAAATGGTTATGAAATGCCATGTGAGCACTGGGAATTGAGCCAAATCCTCTGGAAGAGCAACCAGTCCTCTTAACTGCTGAGCCTTCTCTCTCGATCCAAATAATCCCTTCTCTCCAGCTAGAGTAGCTCTACCTCTAGCTCCATAGTCCAAACCATCAACATCTCTCAATTGAGCTACCTCAGTATCCTCCTGCATTTTGATTTGCCACCCCACAACATAGGAACTTTACAGAAAGCCAATCTGGTTGCGTTAGGCACATGTTAAACTCCTCAACGGTTTTCTACTGTTTTTTTTTTTTTAACAATATAAGACAAAATAACAAAAACAAAAAAGCAAAAGAACAAAAACAATATAAACCAGACATCTTAACATAGATTTCGTAGTTTATCACCTACTATATCTCAAATTATTCCTCAGTGCACACACGTCCCATCCTCTACACTCAGCCATGCTGGCTTTTCAGTCCATCCTTGCTGCCTTGTTTTGCACTTCCTCAAGGACTTTGAACACTGCATTGCTTCAGACTGGAATGCTCTCTCCTTCTGTAATCTGCCTAACCTGCTTAACTTCTCTTCATTCTCTATATCTCTACGACTTTGCAGTTCCCCCTGAGGAGACTTCCTTGATCCGCTAGTCTAAATTATGTTTTAAATTATGTCACATCCTATGAGAATCTTCTTCCTGCTACTTTTCAAAATTGTGCTGTTAGATTTACTTAAGTGATTTTTTTTCATGCATCCCTCCTCAGACTATAAATCCCAGGAGAATAGAATAAGTACTAGATTTGTTTTGCTTCCTATCATATACCAAATGCTGAGGGGAGTGAACAACACACTGTAGTTACTCAATAGAAATATAAATTTATCTCCTTGCTCCTTTACACTTCCAATCATACTAGCCTGGCACTATTCCTGTTGCCTGCTTCTTGGACAATTCTGCATGGAAAACTCTTGCCTCAAGTCACTTCCTCATATCAGTCTGGTCTCTGGACCTACATCTTTCCTTAAAGCACATGTTTGTGGCATGCACCCTAGTACAAACTACATAGGACAATAGTGAGAATTATTAGCAAAGCTCCATGGAAGTTAAACTTCATGAACACTGAGGTGTTGGTCTGTTTTGATTGCTGATATATCCCCAAATGGCTAGAATAGCACCTGTATTCTAATTGGCACCCAATAAATAATTATTGGAAACATGAATAAATCCAGATACCTAACCAAAGTTGTCTGTACCACTAAATAGGACTGTTTGAAAGACCATTGAAGATGAATATCATTCAAGAATTAGTGAGTAGGAACCTGGAGCAATTTGTGTAAGGACTCAATGTTGGAAGATTTACTAGTTTTCAAAGATTCTTTTCTTTCAGTTTTATTGAAATATACATGACTAATTGCGAAACCTTAATTTAAACATTACACATACTGAAACATTATGATAACCCCAAAATATGCATGAATGTTTTTGTTAAATTTAACATAGAAAACATTGTTTATATTGAAGGCATACTAATGATATTTTGATACATATATACATACACACAAACTGTACAATGATTTCCACAAGTATACTAATTAATATATTCATCACCTCACATAGGTACTATAGATTCACTTAAACTTGTATTAATGAGTTGAATTTTGAGATCCCTCAGAGGATCACTCACACTTAAGTATGAATGGTGTTTTAGCTATTATCTTCAAGAGCTACCTAATATTTACTTAAAAGTTGTTCTCATGTAGGTTAGTCTGGTCTATCCAACTATTATGGACTATAAAGTCTTCACAGCAAGAAACTATGTTTATTTTCTTTGTTTCTTTCTAAGACAGACCTAACATAGTAAAAATGTAGAGAAGAAGCCCACTTAGTAAAATGCTTCTGAAGCCTCATCCATACTTTGGCTGGCAGGCTAATGTTCCTTGTCCTTTTCTCACCTTTAAGAAATACTGGAAGTAACAGAGGAATGAAATTGCAACAAGTGATTTAGAAATAATAGGTAAGTGTTCTCAGATGAAAAACAATGGTTTCCCCATATAGATGAGCAAATAAGTCCATGTAGAAAAATAGAGATGTATTTCCTAATATAGTTAAAGAGCTGTGGCTTTTGTTTGATGAATCCAAATGATAAACTAAATTATTTTATATGAACAAATATGTAACCAATTTACAACTTTATTGTAAAGTTCATAATTCATATCACCAAGGAGCTTCTAGGATCGATATAATCAATATCAGAGGGCCCAGAATGCAGTTCAAGCATCAGAAACCAGACACTAAGTAGATTAAGAGATTTCAGCTCTCCTTGGCTTACTAATTAACAAACCTAAGATTTTGATTGCTTACTCTTTCATGGATTGTATGCCCTTTCAAGCTTCTTAAACAGAATACAAATGAAAAATAATTCTGTAACACAAATAACAAGATTTTGAGGTTCTTACTATGAATTGAAACTATTCCAACTATTGTTGAAAATTATTCCAACAAGAGGAATGGTAATGGAAGGCTGCTGTGGAATAATCCTTCTGTACACTGTGAATATGCATTACTCTCACTGGCTAATAAAGAAGCTGATTGGTCTATAGCAAGACTAGATAAAGTTAGGTGGGACAATCAGACTGAGGATACTGGGATGAAGAAGGGTGGAGTCAGAGGAGATGCCAGCCAGCAAGGAAGCAGGGCATATAGAAAATGAGGTAACAAGCCATGAGCCACATGGCAAAGCATAGATAAGAAATATGGGTTAATTTAAATGTAAGAGTTAGCTAGTAACAAGTCTGAGCTATCAGCTGAGCATTTATAAGTAGTATTAAGCCTCTGTGTCAGTTATTTGGGAGCTGGTAGTCAGGACAGGAAAACTCCACCTACAGATGGCTTTTTCTTCATTCTTGTAAATACAAGACACCAGCTGAGTTTGGCCAGGCTGCTGTTTCAGAACTGGCAGGCAGTTATGGTAGACATATAACCAAACACCACAATATATAACTTTCAAAACCCTTCAACCTATCAATGCCATTTACAATGGCTCCACTGTGTAGTAGAAACCCCATCCAATGACTGAGAGAACTGGCTGCAGAGATCCAAGGCCAGGCCCCAGGTGAATGTCCAGGAATCCAATCAGCGAGAAAGAGGAGGGATTGTATGAGCGAGAATTGTTGAGACCAAGATTGGAAAAAGCACAGGGACAAATAGCCAAACGAATGGAAACACATGAACTATGAACCAATGGCTGAGGAGCCCCCAACTGGATCAGGTCCTCTGGATAAGTGAGACAGTTGATTAGCTTGATCTGTTTGGGAGGCATTCAGGCAGTGGGACCAGGACCTGTCCTTAGTGCATGAGCTGCCTGTTTGGAACCTGGGGTTTATATAGGGACACTGGGCTCAGGGGACTGGACCTGCTTGGACTGAATCTACCAGGTTGAACTCAATCCTCAGGGGAGTCTTTGCCCTGGAGAAGATGGGAACGGGGGGGTGGGATGGGGAGAAGGGGGGCAGGAGGGGGGAGAACAAGGGAATCCGTGGCTGATATGTAAAATTAAATTATAAAATAAAAAAAAGAGATGCCCAGCAGGGACATGTTTTGACACTATGAATTGATTTTTTGTAGCAACCAATCTAGTATAAAGGCAACCTCTACCCAAATACTAGTCCCTTAAATGCCTGTTGTCCTAGTACATTTTTATTGTCCAATTAATACAACCAAGAGTCACCTGGTAAGAAAGTCTCAAGTGAGGGATTGTGTAGATCATATTGGCCTGTGGCCATGTCACTAGGGAATTGTCTTGATTGTTTATTGATGTGGGAAGACCCAGCCGACTGTCTATGGCACCACCCCAAGCAGGTGATCCTGAGTAATATACAAAAACGGCAGAGGATCAACCAAAGAAAGCAAGCCACTAAGCAGCATTTCTCCATGATTTCTCCTTCAAATTCCTGCCTCAACTTCTCTTAACAATGGATTGTAAACTGTAAGATGAAATGAACCATTTATTCCCCAAGTTTCTTTTGGTTTTATCACAGCCACAGGAAATCAAACTAGGATACCTGTTCTAACACGTGAGGTACAAATTAAAATAGTCGCAGATATATAGACAAGTGTTGTAAAGCAGTTTCCTCTTAGAGTAAAACCTTGGAGGGAAACTTCTTAAGACAGGATGTTTACAGGGAGGGGAAACAATAGGATGTTCTAAGGGAGTACAATACTAAGTCCCTGAAACTGACCAGACTGAGATCCGACCCCCGCAAGAGTGTATAAAGAATCAAGACTTCGGAGACAACCTCAGCCACCTGCAAGAAGCAGAGAGCACCCTAACTGCCGAGAAGAATCAAAAGCTAGCTGAGTTGCCTGGAATAAACCCAGACCAACAAAGTACTTTGGAAAGGACATTCTCCAACCTGTTGCACTGGCTGTAGGGTGTGCAATGTGCTCTAGGCTTCCACCTTTGGTGAGTTGTCACTCATGCTGGGGTGGCCTTTGATAATACAGCTGCCTTTGAGTAATTTCTGGCCCTGGAAGTAACACTAATAAAACTCATTGGTTCACCATTTGGACCTTGGTGGTATCCATACTTTTGCTTGTTGTCAGTTCCCTGTCTGGGGTGAGTAGACAATTGGACATGTCTACCCAGGAAAAGTCTATCACATAAGAACAGAATGCCAAACATGCCAAACATGTAATTAGAGAAAGGAAATAAAACCAGAAAAGTCATATTGAAGAGATAAATTGTCTCAGTTTTTTTTCTCTATAAAATGCGGAGAATTATAGAGCCTCCCTCCTAGAGTTTCATTGACAGGTAAGCATGCTCATAAAGGACTTATGACACAGAGTTCATAGACGCTACTGCCATTTTTCTAAACTAGTATAATTTCTAACTGTAATCTAAATACTTAGCCTTATGCCCACAGATAAGTATGGCTCTCACTCCTCATCAAAGAGGCTTCTTTTTGCAGTAGATGGAGACTACTACAGAGATCCACAACTGGTCAAAATACAGAGGACTACTGACCGTGGGGTGCCCAGTTCCAATAGATATAGCTAAAATTCAACCCCTTTAGGTAAAGCTCAGGGAACATCACAAAAGAGGGGATGGAAAGATTGTAAGACTCAGAAGACCAGGACACCTGCTGTGAGATAATGCTGTCTAGATACACTGTAGCTGAAGGTTTTCTTGTGTCCTGCCTGGGCCCTGCAGTTGGGACAAATCACTCCCACCCATGACCCTCAGGCTCCTTTACACAAACAGGCTTATATTAATTTTAACTGCTCGGCCATTAGCTCAGGCTTCCTACTGACTAGCCCTTACACTTAAATTCAGCCCATTTCTGTTAATCTATATGTTGTCACATGTTCTGTGGCTTTACCTGTGTGGCATTATATGCTGCTCCCTGGACTGCAGTCTGGCGTCTCCTGACTCAGCCTTCCTCTTCCCAGAATTCTCTTTGTCTGCTTATCCTGCCTATACTTCCTGCCTGGCTACTGGCCAATCAGCATTTTATTTATCAACCAATTAGAGCAACACATTCACAGCATACAGAGTGATATCACCCATCATTTCCCTTTTCTATTTAAAAGGAAGGTTTTAACTTCACCATAGTAAAATTACATATAATAGAACAGTTATCAAGAATTACAGTTACAATATCTAGTCTATTTGTATTTTGTAAAATTAAAGAAAATACTCTATCCTATATTTGTGAGTCTAAAATTTCATATCTAATTTATCTTTTATTATAACCTTATCTTTTAATATAGCCAAGGAAAATTATAACTATCTAGTCTTCAAGTACATCAAAGACCTCAGAGGGATATAACATTACCTGAGAAATGGGAGAACGATGCAAGCAACTTTCAGGAATCTTGTGAGAGTAGACAGAGACAGCTGGCAGCCTGGAAAGTCATCTAAAGTTCCTCTGTAAAGTTGGGGCATCTGTCTTCAGCCCACAGTCCTAGAGTCTCTCAGTCACTTCTCTCTTACTTATTAATCTGTATTTTTAAATTATCCATTACGATATAAATGAGTTACATAGACATAATACCTCAAACAAGAGTAGAAATATATATACAGTATAACAAAATTAAGTTTCAACTTGTATCAATAAACTAAAATCCATAGCAATGTGAAACATTTCTAAACAAGTTGTTGTTCTTTAAAAGTACCTTTTTATCCTATTATATCTATACTATCCCCTTTTCTTCTTTAGAAAGAGATTGTATTTATAATTAATCTGCTTTAAATAAAAATATTGTTTTTTTTCTGTCTCACACCAATGCACCCATGAAATTGCATAATGACAACACTAGTGAGCATGACATTGTAGGTGGGGCAAATTTTACAAAGCCCAGCCTTAGATGAACAGCCACAAGCAATCAATTAGCCACTAAGAAAGGGAGAGTTTTTGCTAGAGACAAGCTCCCTGATATTTTTTTTTCCAATTCTACTTGGTCAGATCTAAATAATGTACACATGAGCAACATTAAATGAACTCACTAAGTTTTGTGTGTATGTATATGTGTATATGTTGTTATGTAACAATAATAAAGAAGTCATTTATTTCAAAGGGAGCATAATGGACATGAAAAGAATTGGAGGAAGGGGGATGGATATGGGGTGAATACAATACTATGTACAAAATTTTCAAAAATTAAAAATGTAAATAAATAATTGTTTAAAGTAAAAAAAGACATCAGTTATACCAACAAACAGAATAAGCAGAATTATTGGACAATGAAACAAACAAAGAAGAACTGAAACTAGTGTCTAGCTCATAGAACTTTGATGTTTGGTACTGGATAATAATTATCATTCTTTATTTATTGAGATAAAAGATAGAATCAATAGTTGTATCAGCCAAAATAAAATAAACCATGCATAAAGTTCAGAGCAAACTTGCATAATTTTCTAGTTTTTCTTTGGGCTCCCAATTTTTAAAAATGCTCCTTGAATTCAATTATGCCTCTATCACTTACCTTCTGTGTAACATTATTAAGTTACTTTACCTCTCTCTATTTCTCCACTTAAAAAAGCATAAAATAACAATATTTTCATGATGAAGTCATTGTAAGAATTAAATAATTTGTTCCTATGAGCATTTTGAAATATTACACAGTACCCCATAAATACATATATGCTTACATTTTCTAAGCTGGACTTCAGGGATCCAATTTAAGAAGCAAAAATATTCTAGACTCAATTTTAAAATGGGGCCTTCTTGAAAGACTGGACTTGAATTCTACCTGAATTTTGTTTTTGTACAGGTTTTTATTTCCAGTTCTCTTGTCCAATCTATCCTTGTATAAACTGCCTCCTTCAGAGTGATATATGCAGTGGGCCTTAAGTACCCAGCACATCTTCCCATATGTCCTTTGTTGATTTTTCCCCTTCACAACTCTCTTAATTCAGGCCCAAATAAAATTCCACCTTGTAAATTAGAGCCATGGTGTCTTTTTCTGTAGCTTACGTTTGACTTTTTTGCCTCTCTACTCTGGAATTATCAGTGTCTACTTCACAATCTCAAAACCACACTGTTACTCTCTTCTCCACTGACAAAAATCCTTAGATCTCTATTTACATATTTATTTCATCTAACTAGCTTGATTCTAAGCTTATTGAGAGGAAAAATATTCATTCATTTTTCATTATGCTTCCAATATACCTAGTAGCATGGAGCTTGTCAAGAAATAAAGTATGAATATCTATTTGACAAATGTCAATTTCCAACTTAATCCACAACTTCTCCTTGAAAATAAAACATAAACAAATATGAATTGTGGAGGTAGTGTGCAACAAACAGTAATTGCATTCTTCATCAATGGCAGGGTGATCTCTGTATATTCTAGAACCCTAATTAGCTTTTTATAAATCCTTCTGTCTTTCCTTCATCACTCATGTTATGTGACAAAACTTTTCCTGGGGAGATGCAAAAGATAGATCTACTTACCTCCAATAGTGAACCAATGAAAGACCAAAGAAAAGACACTAACAAATCCAACTTGGTGAACCAATGAGTTTTATTGGGGTTACTTACAGGAATATGGGTGAGGAGTTGCTTACAGGAGCAGAAGTTACTTAAAGACACAGCTTCATTCACAAAGCCCTCCCCAGCATGGGTGGCACCTCACAAAGCTGTGAACCTGGAGTATACTGAACAGCCTGTAGGCAGATCAGTGCTGGAGAGTATCCCTTCCAGGTATCTCAGTTGGTCTAAACATCTTCCAGGAAGCTTGGCTAGTTTCTGCTTCTTCCAGGCAGCTGGTCTGGTGTCAGAATCTTTTTTGCAGCTTGGTTTGTCTGAGAGTCTTCTTTGTGGAGTGGTTTCTCTGAGTGTTCTTGGAAACTCTGTTATTGTTTACTCTCACTAGTGAATCTTGTCAGTTTCAGGGACTTCCTGAAGCTATTTTGAGTTGTTTCCCTTCCTGCTTAAGGAGCTTCTCTGCAGGATGAAATGTTTCAATCTCAGAGAAAATTGTTACAAAGCACTCATTCATTCAATAAACTATAATAGAGGTAAAACTAACCATAGCATGCTGTGGGAGCATAGAGAAAAGGACTGTGGAAGGCATAGGGCAAAGGAAGTGTTTAGAAGAGGCTTTGTCAGAGAAAAAAATACATAGCTCCCCCTTCCACAGCCACTATGGTAGAGTTTCATGAAGTAGTTTCATACATGGCATCAATAATACCATTACCTAAATAAGTAATACAAATATAATTGAATTGGAAGATATCAAATGAGTATAGAATTCTTAGAGAAAGCAAATTAGAGACAGGATCTTATTGCTTACATGGGGTTTATCGGGGCTTAAAATATATCTATAAATATATTCTTTTAAGGATTCAAGAACAGAAGACTAAAACAAAAAAGAATAGTGATGTATTGCAATGTCTACGAAGTGACAGGTGTTTTTATGTATAGTATTTCATTTCAATCTCAGAGGAATCAATCACATGGCATCAGTATTTCTTCATCCTCTGTGGGAATAACAGGGAGAACAGGAAGGAGAAGTGACTTACAAATGGCAAAGAGCAGTTTGAGTTCAGTTCCAGTGTTCTTTCTGTGAATACTCAGAGCAAGCATCCATACAGAGATTATTAGATACTAAGCATGTTTCCTATAATGTTATATTTGTGATGTTATTTAATTCTCTCAATACCTGCAATGATTAGTTAGGTACTAATAATCATGATTTACTTTACAGATACAAAGAAATTAAATGATTTACCCTGTAGAGCACAACAAAGAAAATAATGAAAACAGAATTCAAATACAAGTTATTCATCTTTTAAATAATCTCAAATACGCTGTGTCCACCATGTTAAGCCCACTTAACTAGAAGGAGACATTTGCCATTCTACTTCCTTCCAGCAGATCATTAACATAAACTCTCCTTGTGACTGGCTAGCCAAAGAGGATAGAAGAGTAAGAAATGAGAACTGGGATCAGCAGGGGAAATCAGTACATTTCTTACCAGCTGCTTGTCAAAACTTGGCTTCATTCTGAGGTCAGAAAGATGTGTATGTGTCAGGCTATAGAACTCAGAACTCACAAATCTAGCAAGGGCATCATCAATCATTTTGGGAATTAACCCTGTAACTGACCTTCCAACTCCATTCCAGAGAGATGTATTGGTGTTAGAGCTTTAAAAGTGATCTTCTGTTGTCCTAGTTACTCCCCACAACGAGTACCGTGACAAAGAGGAATGGCAGCAAGAGTTAACTAACGCTGAGGCATCCCATTCAAGATTTTATTAAATAGTTTCTCATAACACTATCCTTATTATCCTCACGATATAACTGTGATTTTCAGAAGTCTGGATCAAACTACAGCAACACACAGAAATTACTGTAGAAGGATTTTCATCCACATGTTGCCATATGACTCATAGCTTTTACCTCTCTTCCTGCACATCTTGTTCCCACTGTGTCTGGCTGGCAACTTCGCCTTTCTTCTTCCCAGAGCTTTCTCTGTGCGGAATTCCTGCCTATACCTCCTACCTAGCTATTGGCTGTTTAGCTCTTTATTAAACCAATCACAGTGACATATTTTCATACAGTGTAAAGGAATAGTCCACAATAGATAACTGCACAAAAGCAGGCCTGTGCAAACTCCACTGTAAGAATGGGCGAAGACTGGCAGATTGGTAACTATTCCCTATCCCTACCTTTCCTGGGATGGTGAGGTTTAAGCCTCCTCTCCATGTAGTGGAAGCAGAAGAGGAAATGCGATGCTGACTCTTACAGAACAATCTCAGATTGGGAAACCAGGAGCATCACTAGGCTGATCATGAAGAGTAAAGACTCCTGGGCTGAGAAGTTTGAACCTGTCTAAATGTCAATTTCTTCTTCACTAGGGAAGGATGGAACATAGAGGGGAGGTAAGACATTTTCTATTTCTGGACTGCAGGGATTCAATTTAAGAAGTGAAAAAAGATTCTAGACTGAAACAAGTTCCATAAGAATTGCCAGTCCTTCCAGCAACAGACCTATTGATTTGTCCTAACATGGGTTGTGAAATCTTTATCTCCCCTTAAGCTACCCTTTTACTATACAAATTACTTTTCATTTCTGTTGCATTGCTTTAAAAACAAAACAAAACAAAATAGCTGGCTATGTCATTAACACTTTCGATGTTACCTTGGCAAATGTGTTTTAGTAATGTTTATTAGTTGTTTTTAATGGATAGGCAATTAGAGCAAGCAAAAGCCTTTATAATGGCTCTCATCCAGACCATATCTCCTAAAGGCACTTCTGTCTGACACAGTAGCACTTGCATGACGCTCAATAATAGCCAACTTAGGTTCACCTATATATTTGGAGTTGAGCATATCATACTAGAGCCCCTACTGAGATAGTTGAGACACCCCCTATCTCCAGAAAAGAATAAAGCAATTGAAGCAGATACCCCAATCCTCTTGCAAAGAGTAAAGCATTATACAATCTTCTAAAGTTTCCTATTTGCAAGGCGATCCAGAAAGTGGTTTATAACAAGCTAGAGAATTACCATTCAAAGTGTTTCTGCAACTCGATTTATTCCACCTTTAATTAAATCAATGTGTTAGGCACCCACTCCCAGTGGAGGCAGCAAAGGGTGGTTAGCTCCAGGAATTTCTAAGAGAATAAAAGGCTTCTCTATCCGTAGGCAGAAAATAACGTTGCCTCTAAGGAAGACTGCAGTGACTGTGGTGGGAAATGAGAGGGAGAGATGGGAGATGAGATCTGAATATGGAAGGGTGAGAGTGAATGGAATGCAGGATAACTAAGACCAGGGAGAAGGTATAGGTCAGATGTAGCAGCTGTTGATCAAGCCCCGTAGCACAGGCTGACGTATCTGAAAAAAATTTCCCTTTGGGAAATAACTAAATCAGTGAGAATATTAAGAATCTTGTTGAGCAATACAGTGGCTACAGTCGCTTGGAGCTATGAAATAGGGAGAGCAAAATCCAATCCCCTAGCTATGGAAATGACTCAAGGCAGTCAGAGGTGGAGGAGGATACAGAATAGAGGGGGAAATGCAGCAATCTCTAAGAGAAATTGAAAAAGAAAGACAGTAACACTGGCATTCAGATGTTGACATCCTTTTTACTGTTCAGTGTCAGAGTTCCACAAGGGAAAAAAGAATTGCACAATTCTCAAGGTGAAAGGAAGACACATGCTGAATCACTGAGGGAAGAGAAAACATCAGTGAACCGTTCAAACGGTGATTTGTTGTCAGGATTAGATGCCCAGCAATGTAAGTAAATATTCACACAGAGACTGTGTGGTGGGGACATTAATAATTCATACATTGGGAGGTTTCCCAGGGATCTACTTCATATGATTTAAATCTGAGGCATAGCAGAATTTGATGTAAGTTGGAGGCCCCTGGAACAGCTGCATACTGTAAGGTTAGAAATAAAGCTATAAAGGAGAGAATCAGATGAATTTTAGAACTAAACAATCATCTAATTGATCTCTTGCCTTGACAGATAAATAGATACTGTGACTCAGAAAGGAAAGGGATTTCTCCAGTGAATTAATTACTATAGGCCGTGATCTTATGCTCAATTCCAAACAATTGCTCTCTGGTGGCATCTGTGTGGGTCCAGAACTGAGAACGGTGGTAAAGAGACCTTAACCACATCTTCAGGCATCAGGAAGTGGAGAAATTCTGAAATGGGCAATAAGCAAAAGGGGCAAATGTCTGAAAGAAAGGTTGGCTCACCATTACAAGACGAAACGTGCTTTCTGTCTTATTCCCGGAAGTGATTAAGTGGATGCACCACCAAATCACGTGCAGCCAAAATGATTCCCCAGCATTATTTATTAAAGCCAAAAGGTATTTTTGAAATGATGCCATATATTCTGTACTATATATGAGGCTATGAAGGATGGAAGTGAGGCATGCATGACATTTGATGTTTTTTAACAAATATCTCTGTGTATGTGAGGGAAACAGCTGAAGCAAATGATTTTGCCCACCAAAGGGACTGCATTTCCCAGGTCAGTCCTTATTTTAAATGTTTCCTTATATTATCCCTTTGTAGTTTATAGCTGTAAAACAGTACCATCTGGCACTTGGGTTAGAATTTTGCGGCCCTCATCCACCCATCGCATATTTATTTGATGTCTGCTGTGTACCTGGCAGTGCACAAAGTGTTTCAAATACCAATCTCTGGCTCTGTGGAGTTGAGAATCCGATGAGAGACAAACACAGAAACACAGAATTACAGTCATCTGGGAAAAGGTAGCCATTGGATAAAACAGAATAGTCTAGAAACATGAAGAAGAGGATACTACTTCTAGAAGCTGAAAAGGCTATCTAAGTTAGGGACGGAAGTGCAGAATAGGAAAACAAAGGAGAGTGTGAAGAGAAAGTGACCTTCATTTTCTCGGGCACCACTCAGGCGTTGTTTTCTTTTGGTTTTTTCTCTTTATGCTTATTCTCTTTTCCTTCAATGAGCCACCTCCTGTGTCTTCTTTAATCTCCTTGAATTCTTTGATGAAGTTTAAGATTGTTCTTTTACGTCCTATGCCCTGGGGTTCATGTAGGTAGTTCTCATTGGAGAGCATTTCTATAGGACCAATGGATCTGAAGGGAGCATTATACTGACTTGATGTTTCATATTTTTTGTTTATTCAAACATGGCATGTCGACCATTTCCTTGGTTCTGTCTCATATGAACACATCAGGCTAGATAAAGCACAGGATGTGAGGGCCTAGTTGGACTTGGAGTTTGGATAGAGCATGGAAGGGATGAAGTGGACACAGGGGGCTGGGTTAGTATGCAGGATGTATGTCTTAGCCCAAGTCTGGAGGTTTGAAAAGGCATCGGTGGGGCTTACCAACCTAGGCAGAGCACTGGGTGTGGGACCAAGGCTGTATTAAGGAGTGCAGGCAGTACAGGACCTGGTGGACTCACCAGGCATCACAAAATATGCAAGCCAGCTGGGTCTGGGAATTAGAGATGGCCATAACTTCATTTTTAACAAATCTATTTTTCTATTGTTCTGTTTTTCTACTCTTGTTTTATGATTTGTAGATAACTTGAACATTTTTCAGTTAATTTTTTCTTACCTCTGTATAGCATCTTAGTGATTATTCTTAGTACTTCACTGTCTACACATAACATCACATTTGACTAGCATCAACACTTTGCTACTTAACAGGGAAATGTACAAACCTTACCTCCCTTTATGCTTCTTCTATCTCCCATTTGCATTATAATCATATTATTTCCCTTATATACACTGAGAACAACTTTCATATTATCATTTGCTTCAGCCTTTGACCATAACTAACTAAAATCATAAAATGGAAGTTTATTACTTTACTATGGATGCCAAAACAAAATGTCACAAAATTTCTGATCTTTTGTTTTGGGTTTTTTGTTTGTTTGTTTGTTTTAAACTTTTAAAAAATTAGTGTTGCTAAAATTTCTTCCCAGGGAGAAATGTAAGCACTATCTACCTATTCTTCTAAGGTCCCAATGACAAATCAAGGCACCATTCTACCAGAGTTCACTCTGAGAAGCCAGCGAATTTACTGGGCTTCCTTACAGAGCAAAGCTGAGGGGTTTTTCTTGCAGGGATGTGGTCACTCCTTTCCCAATAGGCTGCACCTGAAAAAGCTTTGACTAGCAGGAAGGAGGACTTCCCTGGAGCTGCTTAGATGGGTCCTTACTCCCTTAGTCTTCCCCAGGCTATATACTCTACCCATCCCTCCCAAAGGCTATATGCAATTAATGCTGAATGGCCCCAAATGTTGTTGGCTTGGAGGATAGTCACTCACAGCAGTTGGTGTACAAAATAACGGGCTTCATTATGGCATTTCACTCATGTATATCATTGTACTTTGCTCATGTTCACACTCCATTGCCCTCTCTTGTCCTCTTCCACCTCCTACTGGTTTCTCATCCACAAAGATAGTCCCCCCTCTGAGAATATATATATATATATATATATATATATATATATATATATATATATATATATATATATATATATAGTTCTAGAGGTTATAAGTTCAATGGAAAAACATTGAAGCTTCATCTTCTTTTGAGAGATTTCTCTTTGGCTTGTAAATGGCTACATTCCTGCTATGCCATCTCTCTTGGTGTCTCTGTCTCTGTGTTTCCGTCTGTCTGTCTCTCTCCCTCCATATTCCAAAAAAACCGGTCTCACTACATAGCTCAGGTCAGCTTTGAGCCAACAATTCTCCTGCCACAACCTTCTGAGAGATGGGATTATAGTCATATGCCACTACATCTAGCTACAAATATATACCTAATCTCCTTATAAGAGTGCCAGCCATATTGGGTTAAGGTTCATCAATAAAATTTCATTACATATTAATTACCTTTTAAAATGTGAATCTCCAAATACAGTCACATTCCGAGGTACTGCATAATAGGTCTTCAACAAAGGAAATCTGGAGTAACGTAATTCATCCCATAAGAAAGTCTAGCTTACATACAATATTTTTGCCCTTTGTGCCTTCACATCTTCCCTCTTAGTGTTCCAAATTCCTTTGCTTTAAGCTCACCCGTTACATATTCTTTTAAGGTAACTTTGTTCAAACATCACAATTCTTAATTTCCCTCCCCTGACAATATTTTGATTTCTCTATCATATCTAAAGGGTATTTTCAGTGGGTGGAAAATTCTGATGTAGCCATTATTTCCTTCTAGACACTAAAATATCACATACCACTTCCTTCTGGCCACCATGCTTTCTAATAATGTTATTACTCCATGGTTCCTTTCAAAATACGTTTTCATTGTCTTTAGTGTTCAAAAGCTTGACCTTGATATAACTCAAAATAAATATTACTATGTTTTGGGTTCAGTTAGCATCAATAGGCTTATACCTCCTGCCAAATTTAGCAAAACTTAAACTACTTTTCTCCAAATGCTTCACTTCTACACTTTGGCCCTCTCATTCTGGACTCCAGTGGCATGGACTTTATATATTTTATTATAGTGCTATAAGCTCCTGAGGTGTTCTATTTTATAATCAGACTTTCATTTGGGCCACCAGCTCATCTCCATTTTGCCCGTCCTGCTTCTTCCAGGTCTGGCTGGCAACTCTGCCTTTCTTCTTCCCAGAGCTCTCTCTGTCCAGAAGTTCCTGCTATACCTCCTTCCTAGCTATTGGTCATTTAGTTTTTTATTAAACCAATCACAGTGGCATATCTTTACATAAAGTAATCAAATGTGGTGATTCCCCTGCAGGCTTTACAGGAGGAAAAAGAATCCACAAAGAGACAATTTCATTGTAACTGGTGCTGGACCAGGACTTCTAGAGTCTGGCCCAGATCATTTTACTTTAGCCATATTTATGCACTGCACAATTTTTGAAAAAGAAAGTATTCAGATAACAATTAACTCAGCCCCAGGTGCACAACAGTTTAAGACACGTATACATTGAGATTCCTTACAAAGTATATCTGGCTTCTTTCACAAAGATGGGTACTATTGTCTCAGAGATAGTGCCCACGATTTAGGCTCTAGAGAGTCTGATTGTGGTAAACATACTGCCTGTGGGTGTTGGGATTGGCATGACCCTAAGATAATATAAAAGTCACTTTGGCTGTTGTAAAGCACAAGTGACCTCACTCATAGGAATGGGTTTTATGGTCTAAAACTCATGCTCAAGATTTAGGGGAAAAACGGTCTGGGATAAGTAAAAACATAAATTCTAGGAGATACTGGTAGAACCTGGCTCATCAGACAGCAAAGGGTCATCAGGGTGTAAAATTATATCATTCCTAGAGTTCCAGGAAGAGCAGCTATGCGTCTCATCCCATTGAAGAGGTGAGCTGTGTGTTTAGCTTTCCTGGCTTCTCCAATGCTTATCTGTGTGCACAAGGCTTTTTGCTCTCTACAGTCAAATATCTGGCAACACTATTTAATTAATTTATTCTTTACATTTACAAGGGCGGGGTGGTTGGTCACAGCCTGGACAAGGTGGAAGCCCAGTCTTCTCACCTGACCTCTACTGACAGTGATTAGTGGAGCCACCGGGTGGTTGAGAGTGTTTGGTTAGAGCTGTCTGTCTTGCTGCTTCCTCCTTTCCTGAACTTTTTTCTAGAGAGAGTAGGCTTTTCTTGACATTTTACTTTTGTCCGAACCTGCTGGTGTTCTTGTAATCTCTAGAACTTGTTCTTGATATTGGAAACACAAATGAAACTCAGAAGATTCACCTCGCTCCTTGGGCCTGAAGATCTCTAGCTCGATTACCTGCTTTTATATGCCTCTTGGAATCTTCTTGGTTTTGTTTTAGATACAACTTCCAGGGCTTTCAACTGGATTCAATGAGGGAAAGAATGTTTGGTCTAGCTTCCCGGAACTGGAATTATAAATTATAAATTACAATTCTTTGTCTTGACTTATCTGACCTCCTGACAACAGTTGACTCTGCTAACTATAAATTCACTCTTTTTTAAAAGATTGACTTGAGTTTTAAATGATGTATATGGCTTGGGGAGCATGTCAGTGCAACTGCCTGTGGAAGCCAGAAGCATCAGCTTCCCTTGAGCTTTGATTACAGGCAGTTGGGAACTGCTCAGTCTGGGTCTGGAAACCGAACATGGGCCTCAGCAAGGATAGCTGAGTCATGTCTCCTGCCCTTTTGTCCCTTGCTTTTACAGTTCATTCTTAGTCAACATTATGAGCCCCTTTTCTTATCTGAGAGATTTTGAAGTTCTTTATGTTTCTCTATCTGATAGAGTCTATCAGACTGAAGAAATTTCAATTTATAGCCTGTCACGATTGACTCTTAGTTATAAATACCAAATTCAGAGATTTTTGTCAAGTTCCTCATCCATGTATCTAATAATTGCTTACAGGATATAAATACTTAAATATCTTGAATGCATTTCATAGTTAACATATTAAAAAAAACTGAGCTCATTATTTTCCACTCAAATCTGATTTTTTTTTATTTTCTTGGAGAAGTTGTGTGGTGGAAAGATTAATCATTCAGTCTCTGTAGCTTCAATTCAAATTCAAGTTCAGTTCAGATGCATAACTGTGGAGAAGTCATCCTATTTGTATATGTAGCACTTTTACCATTCATTAAGTTAGCTAGCAATAATAACTACCTCACAGGCTAGAAAGTGGATTATTATGACTTAAAATTCTTCAAGTATTGCTTTTTTTAAAGGTCAAATCCAAACCCACTGTCATGGCAAATAAGGGTTAGTTCACGCATTGATATTCTCCCTGTCACTGACTCCATTTCCTTTACCAATATATAAACTACACTAGCACCTACAAACCTTGCAATTTTCAAAATGCACCAGGTGCTATTTGTACTTGGCCTAGCCCTTTTAAAGTAATTCTCATCTTTTAAGGAGCTGCCCAAACACTCAAAATCAAGCCACTGAAGAGCCTCTCTTGGTTCATTTAACACTTACATAACATTTTCCCTTCTCTAGATAGTGTCCTAAAAGCTCCACATCCATTAACTCATTTTATCTGTACAGTTCCATGGGTCACACTATTATTATCATCACCATTCTAATGGTAGAGAGTGAAGCATAGTAAGAGGCTAAGTGACTCTATTACTCCAGGTTTATCTCCTCTAAATGCAAGTTTAGACTGAGTCCTTCTTTTATGTGCTTCTGCTTAACTCTAAACACACCTCAAACTTAGTGCTTATCAGCTTTGGCACTGCCGATTTCCACTCCAGTGCATGGCCATTGGGAGCTGTCTTTGTATTTCAGCATGCAGCACAGGATCTGGCTGTGGTGGGTTAAATGAGAATGGCCCCCATAGGCTCATCTATTTAAATGCTTGGTCCCTAGAAGTTGGAACTGTTTGGGGAAAAATTAGGAGATATGGCTCTTTCGGGAAAGATATGGCCCTTTCAGGAAAGGTTTGTCCTTGGGGGTGGGCTTTGAGGTTTCAAAAGTCCATGCTATGCCCAGTCTCATTGTCTGTCTCTTTACCTTGTGTCTATGGATCAAATGTAAGCTCTCGGCTACTGCTCCAGCACTGTGCCTGCCTACCTGCTGCCATGCTTTCCACCATGATGATCATAGACTCACCCTCTGAACTGTAAGCAAGCCTCCAATTAAATGCCTTTTTTTTTATAAGTTCCCTTGGTCATGGTGTCTTATCACAGCAATAGAAGATGTAACTAATGCCCATTAAATATTTGATGAATAAATGACTTGTACAATAAGTTAAAAGGAAGATAAACTTGATAAGAATAAATATAACAGATTTTTCCATGGGTCCTAAGGACCAGGATAATAAATTGTGTCTTCACACCAGTCCAAGTGAAAAGAAAACTAAGTAGATTTGTGGTTTGACAATGACTCTCATTAGAACCAAAAATGTGATATGATTGTCAAGGTTCTAATGTAATAACTTTTATTCACTTAACCCTTCATAGCTAGAGTTCTTGAGAGCTGATTCCAGACATCAGTATGAGACAATCTTGAGAAGTAATGTAGAACATTTCAAATCTAAGATGGCATCCAGTTAGAAATTACATAAAACTTTCATAATTGTCAAGATGAAAAGGTGACTGAGGGCCATTGAGAGATGCAATTGATTGAAAAGACCCATTTTTGCCTTCAAGGAAAAGTATATGTTTAAATTTGATGAAAAATTATTATCTATATCTTTAGGTGGATATATATATATATATATATATATATATATATATATCCCACCATTTAGAGAGATTCAACATAAATCTCACTATCAATCTATTGTCAGTGCTAAGGCTAAACACAAAACTTTTCAATACCCTTTCATTTCTAGTATTCCTGTTTTGCCTTTCCAGTTTCTGCCAATTTTTCTGCTGGCCTAGGCAGCACAACAAAATATCTGTCTGTGCATTTGTATGTCAGCCAAGAGGTCTTTCTTAACACCTGTTCCTCTTGTGCTAGGGCTCTACTGTAAATCCTAGTCCATATGGATGAGACGACTCACATCTCTGCACCTTTTTAAGGTGGTTTGAGTGAGAATGGCCACCACAGGCTCATGTTAGGATACTTGGTCCCCAGTTGATGGAACTGTTTGTGAAAGAGTAGGAAGTGGTACCCTTGTTGAGAAGATGTGACACTAGGAGGCAGGTTTTGAAGTTTTCTAGGAGGCAGGTTTTGAAGTTTTCTAATGCCTGTGCCATTCCCAGTTAGCTCTCTCTGGGTCATGCTCATGAATCAAGATGTAAGCTCCACCACCATGCCTGCCTGTCTGCTGCCATGTGCCTTGCCATGATGGTCATGGAGTCAAAACCTTTGAAACTGTAATCCCCAAATTAAATGCTTTTTTATGTTTCCTTGGTCATGGTGTTTTATCACAGCAATATGTACCACACTAAGACACTTTGCTCATCAATTAGAGGTTATAGTAAGTAAATTAATTGCCCTGAAGCTTCTGACATTGAGAAAGCCACTACTCTTGGACTTCTTAGTTTTAATGAGTTTTTTAATGATGCCCTGTGCTGGCCCTATGCTTTGGACACTATGAACTGGAATTGCTGGTAGTTCCTCAAAGGCTAGCTTCTGCATCCCAGTTAGTATCATCCATACTATACTATATTGTTTTATTATGAAAAGCAATATTACATCTGCAAAAAGAGCTGCTCAAAAACAAACAAACAAAAAAACTCACCTCATCATGGCTTGAAGGCTACTATAGTATTTAAAGCACACTGCCTGCTTGATTACAGCCTGTGGACCATTTATTCTGTAAAATATCTGTGGTCATTTTGAGCCCAAATCTGCCTTTGCCCCAATTGCAGAGGCTATATCTAAACTCCTGCACTGTCAATGACCAGGCTCCCTACTCCTGTTCCCAACAATTAATGTGTACTCAGGAAATGCAAACTCATTCTAATATCAGCCTAAGTAAAATAGAATTAGGAATAGAAGAAGTAATAAAACAAATAAATAAACCTTAATGCCTAAAGAAGATAATTGCAAGCTTCTCACTACCACAGATAATCTCATTAGTGTGTATCAAGTATGGACTTGATTCTCTGAAAGCATTCTAAAGCATATATAAATGTGTAACAAGATAAAATTCAGATAGCAACATACATTTTAGTTATCCAGAGATAGCTTACAATTGCTATGTGTCTGAGACAAGACTAGAAAACAGGAAGTTATTCAATAATAACACCACCGGAGAAACAGAATGGATTACTTGCTTGCTCATTGCCATTAAAACACTAAAAAGTTGTGTCACTTAAAGATGTGGGTGGAAGGATGAAGATCTAATACACCTAGGAGAAAAGGACAATGAAGGAAAGTGATAGGGGACAATAGACACTTCAAAATGTTTGGTGATAATGATGAATATGATCAAAACAAAACAAAACAAAACAAAAGCCAGTGGTTATGCCTGCTACAAGACTAGGGCATGGCAAGGGCACAGTGATCAGTGGCTCTGGTGTGTCTTCAGGGATGGACTGTAGAAGTTTGCACTCTACTAATTTGACCCAGAAAAGACAAATGGTGGCAAAATTGTGAGAATAAGTGATGAGGAAAAAGAAAATCAGAAAATGAAATCCCAAAGAAACTAAGGTGAGGGGAAAAAGCATGTGGTAAAAAAAAAATGAAGCTAAAAATAATTGAGATTTAGCTATTTTAAGAGGTGCTTGATGTAATGAGCCAACTCCAGTCATAATTATGCACTCAATGCCTAATTCAATGCCCTTCACATTATGAGTGTTCAAGATTTATATGAGTCAGGATCTGTGCGTATGTACATACACATACTCCTATAGAAACTTGGGGGAGGGCTAAAATTTTTTTCTACACAGAGAAACACAAACCCTAGTCAAATGTATTCCTGCCTCTGTTTTTACCAAGGCTTGGCCCTCTGGATTACACCAAGCCCCAATAATGCCCCTCTTCTCAGGACCACAGCTTTCCTATTTATAGCATTCATCTTGCATGATTCACCGTATTTTCTGTTCACTCATTCAGGATAAGGAGTAGTCACTCACATCACTTTAGCACAGAGAAGACACACAGTATTTAGCACAGAGGAAGACACACAATAGGTGCATGAAAACACAGAGCATCTGGACTAATTGAGTGGAAAATCACAGAATTCATTTTTAATTGAGCTCTTTTGCACTTTACTAAATGAGCTATTGACAAGTTTTCTTTAATTTGGAGAACAGTGTAGAAGAGGTTCTTCAAAAAACTAAAAATAGATGTACCATATGACCCAATATTTTTTTAGATAAATGGAAGCTTGATTTTCTTTTCCAAGGAATCATGTTGTTACAAATGGAGAGTAGCAACCTTCTAGTGTGATGGCTGAAGGTTACTTTTTATTTCTTTGGAGAATATGTACACAGGACTGTTTATTGACCCCTTTCTCCTCCCAGAGAGCATCTTGACCTCAAAGGTCATATTGAGAACTGGAATATCCCACAATTAATCAACCTACAATGATCATAAATCCTTTGAGGTACACGTCAAGTTTGATCACATATTTTAGGACAAAAGCCCATTTTAAGGCATTGTTACTGTATTTTGTAAGGAAATAATTCTTTTTTCATAGTCTATTAAAGGGTTCCAGTGCTGTCTGTAGGATGGATATTATCTCGCACACTGAAAAGAATCCCTAGAAGTTCATTAGCAGACAAGGGACTTGAAAATGATAATGACACCTAATATTTGAATAGCACAACCTAGTCTAAAAAATACCTTATATGCATTGTAGCATGTAATTCTCAGAGCCATCTTGTGAGGTATAACTTAGTCTATCAGTTTTAAGATTAAACTTGCAGTTCAGAAAACTGAAGTGAACCATTACTATTAAATGAAATATAAACCTATATATATATTTCAAATACTAACTCTGTCTACAATCTCCTGATCCTCAATACCACCAGCAAGAACATCTCGCCATACTCCCCTGATAAATCTTTTTAAAGCTCTTTCCTTTGGGCCCCTGTCCATGATAACTCTGAGCCAATCTGGCTTGTTCTTCTTAGCCACTAATCTTCATGCCAGGTCTGGACAGATGAACACGAGTCATTTACCCACTATAAACTCCATTCCATCTCCATGAGGCCATTCGAGAAAACTTTTTTTTTTTTGGTTTTTTCGAGACAGGGTTTCTCTGTGTACCTTTGTGCCTTTCCTGGGACTCACTTGGTAGTCCAGGCTGGTCTCGAACTCACAGAGATCCGCCTGGCTCTGCCTCCCGAGTGCTGGGATTAAAGGCGTGCGCCACCACCGCCCGGCGAGAAAACTTTTTAACAATCTATGCCTATTTATTTGTGCATTTTATTAAACTGTACTTTACAAATCCAACAAAGTTCTGGCCTGTAGTAAGGGTTTAGTGAATATCTCCTATTTGGCATTTCTGTCTGACTAAAACCTCCATCTAAGCTTTTCCTCCTCCATCCCTGCTGTATCAACTTCCGACTTACCTTGAGATTTAATTCAACTCTAATGGTCTTTGTTTAAACAGAGCCACCATCATTTCTTTGCACATTCCAATTTCATGGGTCTAGTTACTAAAATAATTCAGGTTATTTCTCTGCCTTAAAAGTAATATTACAGAGGAAAAATATACTTTCATATCTTCATATGACACACACTTATTGAGTCACTTATAAGCCACATACTCAGTGGGTATTCCAGACACAAAGGTGAGTACAATCTAAGACATTGCCTCTAGAAATTCATAAAGAAGTTCAGATGCATTAAAAATGTATTACTACACTATGGGATAAGGATTCTAATAGTTTACTCCTTTACAGTTCCCTTTGGCGACAGTGCTGCCCCTTAGAAGATGATATATGACAGGTCATAGCACTGTCTGGCACTGTCCTGGATTTCATAAAATAACTCATTCCCCCTATTATGAGCATGCTTACTTCATCTCCCCTATTCCCAGAGCCCCTAAGTCTACTTGTTCGTACTTTTTACCAGCATCATCACCCAGCTCATTTCTCTTCATTGAGAAGGTTTCCTTCCTGACTCTCTGGTTGTTTCATGCTTTGATTGTTGTTCTTCGTTCATCTCATCTGGCTTCTCATGACCGTATTGAATCTAGAAATCCCAAATTGTCCTTTTTTATCTATGACTTTCCTGGATTCTTTCATAGAATCTCATGCCTTCTGCTATCACATATTCATGAATGATACTGAAAATAAACATTTGGAGTAATAATCCTTACTTATAGGTGATTCTATTGTGAGAAGTAGAAAGAGATTGCTAAACATCTTACAATGTGCAGGTCTACTCCATATAACAAAAGAGTTCTATCTAAATGCCTACTTTACTACCAACCCTATTTATTTCCTACCGCAAATGGCAGTTTTACTGGAGCTGAGAAATCATGGTTTAAAGCAACTATAAGTACTCAACGTTCCCAAACAAATATTTTGCTTCATTCTCAAACAATTTTGAGCATAAGAAGTAGGATATGGTTGTACATGTCTGTAATCCTAGCACTAGGGAGGGTGAGGCAGGAGGAGCATTGAATTCAAAGTTAGCCTGGGATACATATTGAGACTAGTTTAAAAAGAAAAACAGAGTGAAAGAGGAAAAATAAACAAAGAAGAGGTGGGAAAGAAAGGGTCAGGAAGAAAAAAACCAACAAAAAAGAAAGCACAAACACACATACTTACATATGTGTACACATACATACAACCATACATGTCCCAAACTCATACTCTCAATGACTATTTGAAGAAATCAACAACAGTCAAAATATAATTTATTATCTATAGTATCTCATCTCTACTCTCTGTGGCCCCTATTCTGAAAACTGGAAATCAGTTTTTACTCTTTCTCATAGGCATTCTCCCCAGAGATCGCTACAAAGTCCTATATTTCTCTGTTTTTGACCAATATCCAAATTGTCCAGTTTTGTTCATTTTTGCTGCCCCAATCCAAGCTCAGCTTCCAATATCATCCTATGTCAGTTACTGAAAGAGCCCCCAACAGGTTTCATTGTAAATCCTCTAATCCATTCTTTATACTGAGTCCAAAGAAAACATTCTAAAGTATAAATCTGATCATAGCACTCCAACATTTCTCACCTTCCAGATCTTTTTCAATATTTTGAAATTAAAATATAATGTCATCTCCCCCTTCCCTTTTCTCTCTCCAGTTGCTCCTATACCTCCCCTGCCCCTTTGCCCCCTCTCAAATTTATGGCCTCCTTTTCTTTGTTATCATTACACATACATATGTGCATAAATGTGTTAAGTACAACTTGCTCAATCCATCTAGTGTTATTTGTTATGTATATGATTTCAGGGTTGATCAATTGATATTGGATAGCCAATTAAGGTTTTTTTTGGGGGGAGGGGAGGACTATTTCTCCAGCTCTGAGCAGTCATTAGTTGCCTGTTGTTTTTGTCTATGGATGAGGCCCATGAGATTTTGCCTTCCATGTTAGCATGTATAATAGCATTGCCATTGCTTGGGTCTTATTTAGGCAGGCATATTGCTAAAGTTTCATGGGTGGAGCTTCCCCGTCATTTCTAAGGGATACATTCTCACAGCAGACTTCTTGATCCTCTGGCTCTTCCACTCTTTTCGCCCCCTCTTCTGCAACATTCCCTGAGCCCTTAGGTATTAGAGTTGTGTTGTAGACATATCCTTTGGGCCTGGCACCTCACTGTTAGTTTTTCTCTGTATTTTGACCAATTGTGGCTTTTTGTAATGGTCTCTGTCTATTGAAAAGATAAGCTTTGTTGATTAGGAGTGAGAGTTACACTTTCCTGTGAGACTAAGGATAAAAATTTAGGATGTAGTTAAGAATTATTTTGGTTTAGTAAAGTGATGAGAGTAGGTTCCTTAAAATCTGGTATTTCACTAGCTCTAGGAAGTTTGGGTAAGTTTCTAGTACCAGACATGATTTCTATCCTGTTCAGTGGGTCTTATGTCCACATATACAGTAGTTGGCTACCACCAAGATATGAGTGCCATCATTGCACATTTGGGGATACCTTGTCTTGCTGGTCATTGTTGTGGATAATAGGCATTTTGTAGGACTGTTGAACTATTGAACTACGAAAGCTAATCTTCAGGGAAGAGGCCCCCACGTCCAGTGTCTGAAGTGTATGATATCTTCAGCAATAAGGATATACCTTCAACCTCTGAGAGGCAACCAACATGTCACTCAATGTTTGAAAGGACAGAAAGATCTTGACTCCTGATTTACCTTCGAAGGTTTCCCATACACACTTTTAACTCAGAATCATCAGGTTATTAAACAAACCTTGACATGATTCTGTGCAAGTTTTCTTTGCAGTGCTGAGAATGGAACCCAGGGCATTGGGAATGCTCGGCAAGCACTCTGCCACTGAGCTATGACCCCAATTTATGTAAATTTTCATGTCTACTCAAAAGCAGTGCCACTTAATTACAGTATAGATGTGGGCAAACACATGGAACAGGTATGGCCAATAAAATATACAAGATATTTTACCACATTTTTATCAAAGAAATGTATATTGGAATCATAGTAGTTTATCATTCCATAGTTTTCAGAATAGTTGTAATTAAAGAGACTGAGAATACAAATTGTTGATAAGTGTGTGGATCAACAAGAATGCTCATACACTAGTACTAGGAATGTTAATTGGTTCAACTCCTCTACAAAACTGATGTCATCTACTAAAGTTGAACATCTATTTACTTTTTAATTCAGTAGTATCATTTCCAGATATAGACCTAAAATAAAGGGTTCATACAAAATACAAATTATAAACATTAATGTAATCACATATATAATGATAAGTTTGGGGTTTTGAATTAGGTGGCAGAGCTATTGTGCAAATTGGTTATGAATATTTGTCTTTTAAAATCATTTATTTGAGAGTGATTGGTTAAAAAAATGATTGTTAAGGAGAAGTACACATCTTATAGTACACATCTCATGTTAGAGATTCAAGCTATGGTTTACCTGATAGAGTATCAGTAGATTACTATTTATCTTTACTCATCTTCTTCTAATTCTCCCTGTGCATTCCTCTAAACCTTGCTATATGTTACTTCCTCTTCCTAGACTGACCTTCATTCCTATCCCAGAACACAACCAAGTTGTATTCTTGTGTCTGAGCTGAGATGACACTCCTTTCAAGAAATATATCCTGTTAATCTTTTCAAAAAAACTAACACTTTGTTTCATTGATTCTTGGTATTGTTTGTTTGTTTCAATTTAATTAAATTCAGCTCTGATTTTGATTCTCTGTTCCTGTCTACTTTTTCCAGGGGGAGTGGTTTGTTTTCCAATGCTTTCAGCTGCATGATTAAGTTATTAATTTGTATCTCTCATGTTTCTGTTTTGATGTAGGCACTTAGTGCTGTAAACATTCCTCTCAGGATGCCTTCATTGTATCTTATGGTTTTAGGTATATTGTGTTTAGTCATTCAATTCTAGGATTTAAAAAATTTCCTTCTTGATTTTTTCCCCTTGATCCAATTATCATTCAGTAGTTTGTTGTGCATGAGTTTTTGTACGTTCTGTAGAAAGTTGCTGCTGATATCCAGTTTTATTCAGTTATGGTCAGAGAGAATGCAGGGTATGATTACAATTTTCCTATATTTGTTGAGACTTGTTTTGTTTCCTAATACGTGGTTTGTTTGGAGAAATTTCTACAGGCTGCTGGGAAGAATGTGAATTCTTTAGTGTTTAGATGCAATGCTCTGTAGACATCTGTGTGTGTAGCCAGCTTTCTTGTCAGATTATGTTTGGACCATCAGCCCCCAAATAATGACATGGAGACTTATTATTAATTATGAAAGCTTGGACTTTAGTTTAGGCTTGTTTCTAACTACCTCTTTAAAAAAATAAATAAGTAAACTTATTTAGTTTACATCCCAGCCTCAGTTTCCCTTCCCTCTTCTCCTCCCAGCACCTCGCGGCCCCCACCCCCCCCCCGTCCACCCTCAGTTCCCACCCCCAATCCACTCCTTCTCAGATTCCCTTTAGGAAAGGGCAGGTCTCCCATTAGTATCAACAAAACATGGCATATCAGGTTGCAGTAAGACTAAGCACCTCCCCATGTATTAAGACTGGGCAGGGCCACCCAGTACGAAGATTAGGGTCCCATAAGCCAGTAAAAGTGTCAGAGTCAGCCCCTGTTCCTGTTAGGAGTCCCCACAAGAAGACCAAGCTCCACAACTGTAACATATATGCAAAGTTCCCAGGTCAGTCCCATGCAGGCTTCCTGGTTGTCAGTTCAGTCTCTGTGAGCCCCTGTGAGCCCAGGTTAGTTGATAGAAAACCTGCAAAGTCATGGAAACTTAACAATGCTCATCTGAATCACCATGGGTAAGGACAAAATAGAAAGAAATTAAAGACTTCCTAGAATTCAATGAAAATGAAGGCACAACATACCCAAACTTATAGGGCACAATGAAAACAGTGCTAAGAGGAAAATTCATAGCACTAATGCCCACATAAAGAAGTTGGAGAAATCTCACACTAGTGACTTAACAGCACACTTGAAAGCTCTAGAACAAGAAGAAGCAAACTCACTTTGTACATGATAGGAAATAATCAAAGTGAGAGCTGAAATCAATAAAATAGAAACAAAGAGGACAATACAAAGAATTAATGAAACAAAGAGTTGGTTCTTTGAGAAAATTAACAAGATAGACAAGCCCTTATTCAAATTAACTGAAAGGCAGAGAGAGAATAGTCAAATCAACAAAATCAGAAACAAAAAGGGGGACATCCAGGGACTCAAGGAAATCCAGAGAATCATTAAGTCATACTTCAAAAATCTGTACTCCACAAAATTGAAAAATCTAAAATAAATGGACAAATTTCTTGATAGATATCACTTAACCAAAGTTAAGTCAAGATCAGATAAACAATTTAAATAGACCAATAACCCCTAAGGAAATAGAAGCAGTCATCAAAAGTCTCCCAACCAAAAAAAGTCCATGGCCAGACGGTTTTAATGCAGAATTCTGCCAGAATTTCAAAGCAAAGCTAATACCAACTTTTCAAATTTTTCCACAACATAGAAACAGAAGGAACATTGACAAATTCTTTCTGTGAATCCACAGTCACACTGATACCAAAACCATACAAAGATTTAACAAAGAAAGAGAATAACAGACCAATTTCACTCATGAACATTGATGCAAAATTACTCAATAAAATACTGGCAAACCAAATCCAAGAACACATTGAAAAATTATCCACCATGAGCAAATGGACTTCATCCTAGACATGCAGGGATCATTCAATATACAAAGAACTGTCAATGTAATCCATTCTATAAACAAACTGAAAGAAAAAAACACATGATCATCTCATTAGATGTTGAAAAAGCCTTTGACAAAATCCAACACCCCTTCAGAATAAAAGTCTTGGAGAGATCAAGGGTACAAGGACATAACCTAAACATAAAAAAAATACACAACAAGCTGATTGCCAATATCAAATTAAATGTAGAGAAACTCAAAGAAATTCTACTAAAATCAGGAACAAGACAAGTTTGTCCACTCTCTCCATACCTATTCAATGTAGTACTTGAAGTTCTAGCTAGAGCAGTAAGACACCTAAAGGAGCTCAAAGGGATTCAAACTGGAAAGAAAGAAGTCCAATTATCATTATTTGCAGATATGGTAGTATACATAAGCAACTCCAAAACCTCTACCAGGGAACTCCTACAGCTGATAAACACCTTTAGTCAAGTGGCTGGATACAAGATTAACTGAAAAAAATCTGTAGCCCTATTATATACAAATGATAAATAGGCTGAGAAAGAACTTAGAGAATCAACACCCATTACAGTAGCCTCAAATAATATAAAATGTCTTGGTGTAACTCTAATCAAGCAAGTGAAAATCCTGAATGACAACAACTTCAAGTCTTTAAAGAAAGAAATTGAAGAAGATACCAGAAAATGGAAAGATCTCCCATACTTATGGATTGGTAGGATTAACATAGTAAAAATGGCCATGTTACCAAAAGCAATCTGCAGATTCAATGCAATCCCCATTAAAATCCCAGCTAGCTCTAATAACTTAATTAATCCATATTTTTAATCTATGTTCTTTCATGTCACTCAGTTACCTCTCCTCAATATGGTGCATCTGACTTGCTCCAGTTGCTGGTGAAATCCACATGCCTAGATTTCTCCTCCTCTTTATCTCTCTCTCCCTAGAAATCTTGCCTATCCTATCCTGCCTAGCTATTGGCCATTCAACTCTTTATTAAACTAATCTGAAGGTGCTCTAGGCAGAGATATATCTTCACAGTGTACACAAATATTCTGTGACGTTCCCCCTTTTTGTCTAAATAAAAAGGAAAGGGTTTAACTCTAACATAGTAAAACTATATATAATAAGAATAATTATCAGGTGAGAATTACAATCTCAATGTCCAGTCCATTTGTATTTGGCAATTTCAGAGAAAATACTCTGTTATCTAGCCTATCTTGGTGTGTCCAAAGTTTTTTTTTTTTTTTTTTTTTGTTTTTTTGTTTTTTTTTTTTTGGTTTTTCGAGACAGGGTTTCTCTGTGTAGCTTTGCGCCTTTCCTAGAGCTCACTTGGTAGCCCAGGCTGGCCTCGAACTCACAGAGATCCACCTGCCTCTGCCTCCCGAGTGCTGGGATTAAAGGCGTGCGCCACCACGGCCCGGCTAAAGTTTTATATCTAAACCACTTTCTATCATAACTTGTATTACCATCCTAAAAATACCTTTTTAGATCTTAAAACTTTTTCTTAGATAAAGAACTGAGCTTTTGTGTCTCTCAAACTTTATAAACTTTACATGCTGTGAGATGGTCTGGATGTCAAATCTGTTGCTCTGATTGGTCAATAAATAAAACACTGATTGGCCAGTGGCCAGGCAGGAAGTATAGGCGGGACTAACAGAGAGGAGAATTGATAGAACAGGAAAGCGGAGGGAGTCACTGCCAGCCGCCGCCATGACAAGCAGCATGTGAAGATGCTGGTAGGCCACAAGCCACGTGGCAAGGTATAGATTTATGGAAATGGATTAATTTAAGCTATAAGAACAGTAAGCAAGAAGCCTGCCACGGCTTTTGTAAGCAATATAAGTCTCTGTGTTTACTTGGTTGGGTCTGAGCGGCTGTGGGACTGGCAGGTGACAGAGATTTGTCCTGACTGTGGGCAAGGCAGGAAAACTCTAGCTACAAATGGTGCCCAACATGTTGGCAAGAGTTCCCACCTAAAATCTGAGTAAAAAGATACTGAAACGGAGCTAAAAAACAGCTCCTAGTTGTCTCTTTCAAGTTAGTTGAGCTACTATGGCAGGTTCCTGGCGTGTGCACTCGACCTGCAGTATGGTGGGAATGAGGACTCTGCAAGTGGCACATTAAGCTGCATGGTGGATTTAGCCTTTGCTAGTACAAAACAAAAAGAGGTTTCTGGGCTACATGCTGCTTTGATAGAAGCATATACCCACTATTTTTGAGAGTTGATGGCTCCCAGAGCTGTTGAAAACATACCACCGCCATGTTGGGAAGCTGAAGTAGGCAGAGCCAGCAGCCACATTTCAGTCTTAGAATGCTGCAGTTTAAAGCAATGGGCTCAAGGTAATATAAAAAATAAGCCACGTAAAGATGGCTATCACACAGAGAACCTGGATTATGTTCTCTTTGATATTTGTAACTGAAGAAAAACATTTGATTGCAAAAGCTGTTGAGTTATACCAAAATGTATATTTTAAAGGTACCTTGACTTCAAAATTTGCATGTAAGGATACGTTGCTTTGGAAACGAGGCTCTGCTTTTGTTTCCACAGAAAGTCAGAGGCTATGGATTTGTTCCAGATTAAGATACATCAGGTTTGACCAGCCAAGACCCCCTGAAAGGTCTCCGATGACACCAAGGCCAATATGATCCAGCATCCAGAACCATTTCAAGGCAACTGGCTCAGACGATACACCCTCATAGCCTATTCCATAATCCTAAAATTTTCTTTGTGTCCCCATAAGATACAGCACCCCCCTCCAGCAGGAAGTAGTAAGAGAAGCAACGGCAAAATTCCCAAATATACCAAGCTGGCTTTGGAGATGTGTAAAAGTTAAAACCTTCCTTTTTGAAAAAAAAAATAGGGTAAGTGCTATGGGATGGTCTGTATGTCAAATCTGTTGCTCTGATTGGTCAATAAATAAAACACAAGCCACGTGGCAAGGTATAGATTTATGGAAAGGGATTAATTTAAGCTATAAGAACAGTTAGCAAGAAGCCTGCCACGGCCATACAGTTTGTAAGCAATATAAGTCTCTGTGTTTACTTGGTTGGGTCTGAGCCACTGTGGGACTGGCGGGTGAGAGAGATTTGCCCTGACAGTGAGCAAGGCAGGAAAACTCTAGCTACACTTTACATCTCTTCTTTAAGTTTCTTTTTTTAAATTTGGTGCTGGGATTAAAGGCATGCGCCACCACCGCCCAGCCAGAACTTTACATTTTTACATAAACTGCATAGGTACAAAACCTTAAACAAGAATAGAAACACATATACATATAACAAAAATAACTTTAAATTTGTATCAATATACAAAAGTATCTTAAACAACAGTAGAAACATATACAGTAAAACAAAAATAAACTTAGATTTGTATCCATATGCAAAAACCTATACTAATGCAAAATATTTGAGACTAGTATTTGCTTTTTTAGTTTAAAAGTAGAATCAGTAATCTACCCTTTTATCCTATCATTCCTATACCCCACCTTTTTCATTTTGGTATGAGATCCCTGAATCTAATCTCCTTTGCTTAGTTTCCTCCTTGACCATGGCCAATAACAAAGCACCATACAGGATCCAGACACCCTGTGTATTTCTTATCTTTATGTAGCTTATTCCTTTTATATTACTTAACTCTCTCTTTAAAGACTTCATTTTATTATTTTTAAACTATTTATTTTTCTATAACTGTCTATACCCATTTTCTTTTCCTTCTTCAGTATGTAAGCACATTATTTTATTTTATTTATTTATTTATTTATTTATTTATTTATTTATTTATTTATTTATTTATTTATTTATTTATGTTTTTTGAGACAGTTTCTCTTTGTAACAGTTTTGGCTGTTCTAGAACTCACTTTGTAGATCAGGCTGGCCTGGAACTCATTGAGATCGGCCTGCCTCTGTCTCCCAAGTGTTGGGGTTAAAGGTGTGTGCCACCACCTCCTGGTTCTAAGCACATTTGTAAGTATAGAATATATGAGTAGAGGCTGCTTTTTTTTTTTTTTGGTCTGGAACTGACTTTTTGAGCTTCTACAGCATTTTTCTGACTGCATGAGCCAAATGTTAACCTCCTATGCTCTCTGCCACACGGCAAGCTTAGCACATGGCCTGGTGGCTGGATCAGCCCCCTTTGGGTTAGTGAGAGAGGAACCTCATACCTGCAGACTCTGGCCTGGAGCTGTTCTATCTGCCACAGCTCTGGGAAGGTTTTGGGTCCATGCTGCAGTAGGCATTTCTACCTAGTCTCCTGCCACTTAGTAGCATGCTGCCCACTGCTCATAAACCCTATTCAAGTAGCAGGGTCTCTTAAAAGAGCCAGTATGCTCAAGCACCAAGCCTGCCCAAGAGACTACAGTCACCAGAAAGCCTCAGGGTTTTTTTTTCTGCTTTTCAGACCCTATGTGGATTTACATGTTGGACTTTGGGCACCAAATGTAGCAAGCTTTTTTGTCTATCTTTGGATTACTAGACCTCAAATAATGACACAGAGACTTACTATTAATTATAAAAGCTGACCTTAGTTTAGGCTTGTTTTCTACTAACTCTTATAATTTAATTAACCCATAGTTTTTAAATCTACCTTCTGTCACATGGCTTGGTTACCTCGCCTCAGTACTTGCTCCGAGTCTCTGGTGAAATCCACACACCTAGATTTCTCCTCCTCTTCCTCTCTTTCCCCAGAAATCCTGCCTACCCTCTCCTGCCTAGCTATTGGCCATTCAGCTCTTTATTAAAACCAATCAGAAGATGCCTTAGGTAGAGACACATCTTTACAGTGTACACAAATATTCCACAACACATCTGATAGGTTTATTTGATTTATGATATTATTTCAAGAAAGTCATATGGAAACCTACTTTAGGAGCACACACACACACACACACACACACACACACACACACAGGGGGGTGGGAGGGAGAACAAAGAGGGAAAGAGAGAGAGAAGAGTTAATTATAATGTAGTAGCTCTGTAATAGGACAACAATGTCCCTACTAGATCCCATAGAATAACAAATAGAAAGTGTCCCAGTGACAGAAAAGGCTTTCCCATTTTTGGAGTTGTTGGCTAGTGAAATCCCATAGATTCTCCAACATTTCGGGCTAATTCTAAACCTCCAGAACTTGATGGCAAGACTCTATTCCTGAAAACACCACATGCTTGAATCACTGAACATGGAGATACTACGCTGGTACTGACCTAGAAACTGCATTCCTATTGGCTAGCTTCCTTGGTGTTAGAAGGTGCTATGCATGCTATCAAAGGAGAAAAGTACTCATCAGTTTTATCCTGCTGTGAACTCTGTGGCCTAAAATAACGAGTGGCCTGGCAAGATATCCCCACTGGTACAATAGTGGCTTGAGCATCATGAGAGCAACCACACACTTTCCGATTGGCTTTAAGTACCACTCCACAAGCTGGAATCATTATCATGCCAAAAACCTGTGGGTAAGACAGGTCATGGGTCCCAGGAGAGAGGACCTACTGTTATTCTTTCTAAATGGACCTAGTTTTAAACTGACTCCTAATGACTTATTATTGTTATACCTATAGATTAGTGAATCTCTCAACCCTCATCAGAGAAGCTTCTATTTGCAGTATGTGATAAATTAACAATAAGACCCACAATTAGCCAAAGTGCAGAGAACAAGAGACTAAGGGATGTTCACCACTAAATAGAACATCTATACTGTACCACCTTCTCCCACAGCTCGGGAATCAATAAATGAAAGAGGGAGTAGAAAGACTAAAACTCAGAGGTGGTGAGTGAAGACAAGGATCAGTGTCATCTGCACACAATAGGACAGCTGCGCATAGGAACTCACGGTGTTTATGACAGCATGCACAAGCCCCATGCAACTTCAAGCCAGACCAAACCCTAGTTTGGAGAGAAGAGGTAGACATGAAGTCCTAACTCTAGCCCCTAGCTGAGGAGCTATTGGCAATTGATGGCTTCTGGAAGAGAGAGGGTCAGTTTAATTTAAGAGTGTTGCCACTGGCTGGGTGACCACACTCTAGTGAAAGACCACACATGCAGCAAAGATTAGATTTGATAGGGAGAGAGAGGGAGAGGGAGAGAAGACATGGATGTATAGGGAAGAGGAGTAGGATAGGGAGGCGGGGGGGGGGGGGGAGGTAAAAATGGTCAAAACTCGTGTGAATTTCTCCACAATCTAATTTTAAAAAAGAAACCTATTCACAGCTGATACTTAACATCATTCTTTTCTACCCACCAACATCCTGTACTATTCACCCTCACATAAACTCGGCACACTGGATAATAATTGCTTGTTTAGGGTATAATTTACCATGGTTGTCCTAGCATCTGTCACATGTTCTGGCACGTAATAGGCACTCAATGAAAGCTGCTAAATGAATAAATCAAAGAAAATTCATTTCTGTGAAGCCATTTCAGCCTTTCCCGGTAAGAACATATTGCTCTTTCCACATTCATAGCACCTTTCCAGAGTGCTCTTGTCTAGGCTGCCTGGTGTGATAACTAAACATATACTGGCTGCTTCCCTCACAATGTTCCAGGCTTTAGGGGCCAGGGTTGGTGGAGGCAAGGAATTAACCGAATTTATCTTTGTATTTTCTCTACGACTCACCTTCTTCCTTATTTGGATAAAGCAGACTTCAACAAATGTTTGCTTGGTTGAATTGAATTTCTCTGCTCTCTAGACCTATTGGCACAGAGTTCAAAGATTAGTAATGATTGGTTCACGATCTGGAAACAAAAAACAACTGCACTAGAAAAAATGGTATTATAAAAACAGGTTAGTGACTGGGAAAAGCAGAGAAAAATGAACATGTAATATGAATAATTATCTTCTAGTCTTCTAGTTCAAGATTTTGTAGATAGTTTAAGGAAGGTTATTCTGTAGATATAACCATACTTTTGTGATTATTTTAATTTATGTGATTCTTCTGCTTTTTTTCTTTGAGATGTGTATTAATTAGGTGAAACTAGAATTAATTTTAGAGAACTAAATGAGAGAATGCTGAGATACCATATGTATTCTCTCTCTGTCTCTCTCTGTCTCTCTTTCTCTCTCTCTCTCCTACATGGAAAAAGGTCATAAATTAGACTTCTTTAGTCTCATCTATAATCTGAAAGGTCCCAGCTAACCAAGATGAGAGGCAGCATAATGAATACAGCCTGACACTTTTGCAAGCCACTAATTTAAACTCAAGGCATGCATATTCAGTCTTTGTAATTTGTTGCTTACATTGCACTCTTGTCTAATCACAACTTTTAAATTAAATGGAGTGTTGCAAGCTACTCCGCTGCCCTCCCAGATTCTACTCTTTTCTTTGCACAGTACATCTTCTATACAGCTTCCAAAAGGGTTCTCGTAAAACATAAAGCACATAGTGCATGATCACTTCTTAGAATTCTCCAATGGCTTTGCATCATATGAGAACCAAATTTAAACTTTGTACTTCGGCTTGGCAGGACCTGGGTGACTCAGCCTCTACCTACTCCTTTGACTATTCAACTTTCTCAGGTCTTCTTTCCATCCCGTGAATAATTCACACTCTTGACATCTGTTGAGTTTCCCAGTCCTAAGTGAGTCATTTCCTTGACTTCATTTAGTCATTTTGGATGTGGCTATGCACACCTACAATCCTAGCGCGTGTGAGGTAGGTGCTGGAGGATCACAAGTTTGAGACTAGACTTGGCTACATAGTAAAATTCTGTTTCAAAATAAACCACAATAAAAGTAGCTCTGTATCCCAACATTAATCATTTTATAAATCATTACCTTCATAGCCCTTATCACTATATAATGCCATTATATACTTCCTTAAGGTGTCTTATTCTTTAAGAAAGCAAGTTCTAATCAAGAAAAGGCCTTATATAATACTATATCCCCAGCAGCCTGAATAGTGTGCTTCATTTATTGAAGATGCTTGATAAATGTTAGTGAAATAAGTTATCATGAAAAGCAGTTACGATTCTTTGCAGTATTGTTAGTTCAATAACTTGACCAGAGCTGATTAATTCAACCTGGTTTAAATTAATTGGCTGTGCATTTCTTTCTTTTATTTACCACCGATGATTCTCTAGAACCTAAACGTGTGGCACATAGTAGATGCTGAGCTAACAAAGGTTATATGGCTGAATACATTTCACTCCTTCTTTGTGCAACACTGAGATAGAAATAGGTGCTGGGAAAGGGGGTCACAGCAACAAGGAAAGCAGCCCAGGAGCCATTTGTTGACTGCCAACAGGCTAAGGCAAAGGCCAGGACTAGTCTCCATGGCAACCATTCAATAGAAAGCATAGGAAGGCATCTATATTAACCTCCTCCTTGGACCAATTAGAAGCTACAAAGATGATGAGAAAAGAGAGAGGCATGTTTTCCGAGGCGCATGTCACCTCTCCTTTTCACTAACAGGGTGTAGATCTCCATACTGCTTGCATGGTAGGTTTGGAGAAGGAAGCCTCTCCATCAATCTTGTTCCCACTAGAGTGTTTGATGGAGGAATGAGCAAAACACCAGTAACCACGGAAGGTGATCCCCTGGGGCCTGCCTGAATCACTGCGGGGGAGGAGTTTCCATGGAGAGGGCTGCTTCCTTTAACTCTGTTAGGCCTGGATAAAAGGTAGGCATGAGGAGGAGGAAGGGGCTGAGGCCAGATTAAAGCTGAAGCTTGTAAAGCAGGAGACAGGCTGTGTGGCACCAGCTGTTCTTTATCTAGGTAAGTATCTCCTGCTACCCTAGTCTGACATCCGCTGACATCTTTATGGGAAATCCTACAGTGCTATAAAATCTAGAGAAAGATTTTTGCTCCTAAAGCACCAACTCCAGATTGCTGTATTAGTTATTCTTCTCACTGTCGAAAATAACCGATGAAAGCAATTAAGAAATGAGGGTTTATTTCAGCTCCAATTTTAAGAAAATATACTATATGGCCCATCATGGTGGCGAAGACAAAAGAGCAGAAGCAAGGAGCCACACTGTATGTGCAGTCAGGAAGCAGAATACAAACAGGAAGTAGGGCCATGCTATAAAACTTCAATGCCCACCGGCAGTGACCCACTTCCTAAAGCAAAGCTGTACCTCCTAAACATCCTACAAACCCTCCAAATCAGCACCACTAGCTGGGGACCCAGGGTTTGAACATAATGGCCTGTGAAGAATGCTTCACTTTCAAACCACAACTGTCCACCGTCCACACTTAGGAATTCTGAACCACAGAACATTTCTATTGACCTCATTATCTTTAGACTAACTTCCACTAGGTGCTACTAATGCAACGTGTAAGGTTAACACTTAATAAAATGGGGCCATACCACTCCAAGGTATGGTTGAGGAGGTTTTTATTGTAGATATGAGGGAGAGTACAGCCAGAAGCATGTGGTAGAGTCCAGAACAGGGACAGAAAGTAGTGGACTCAATAGCATACTGAACCTGGCCATGGGAGGGTGGGGAGCTGGAGAGGAAGTGGGGGGTGGGCAAGGGGATCAAGAGAGCCAAGAGGGCAAAGAGAACCACGAGAGCACGTGGTCACGGAAATGGCAGGTTTACATAAGAATCAGAAGCTGGAGGAAGGGAAGCCCAGCCCAAGAAGGGAGACGTTTATGGTAGGGGGTGGGGTGAGAATTGTGGAGAGAAGCCACAGGTACTGAGTTAGCCCTGAGGTCAGCATGTGCTTTGGTATGTTAATAGACTCCACAGGTGGCCATTTGTCCTGGGTTTCCTTGGGACCTGACAAATACAAAGCACCCCTACTTTTTTTTTAAGCCCACCAACAACAGTTAAAGCTCAACACAGGCACCCACTTCCACCTTAGAGTGTCCACTATCGAGTCCCCTCTATACATACTCATAGGCTTAGCCGTATTTCAATTTCCCGGTAGGCAAACTTTCCCCAAATTTCTCCCATGAGTGGTGGCTAAAAATGCAGTCCTTTGGCATAAGTACCACAAAATGCAAATATCTCTGATAGAATAGCATATGAGACAAAGTAGGTCCTAATACCAAAATGCCAGTGTTTCTAGGAGTACCTGCAAAGTATCAGACAGCTGAGAAAAATAGGGTACAAAATCCAAACTTATTGAGGGCTGGGGCCATGACTGATTCTTTCGCTTCCGTAAGAAGACCCTACTTTACTGTGCCCTCATTCTTTTCATATTTTGTTATTTACTCAGAATGCCCATTTGCATTACATAGTAATGCTTCCAAATACATATGTACATTACCAATGTGGAAATTGTACATTACAGCCTCAGGTCCTCATTTTGAATTTTACAAACAATACATTGTCTCCTTTCCAAGGATAGGGAAGTGTGTACTTTCTCCCCCCCCCCCCCCCCCCCGGTCTTTGCCCTCCTTTTGACCATTGTCTTAAAGCAAAGGGGATAAGAAAGCAGAGTGGAATTCAAACCGCTCAAGGTCTTAGATGGGAATAAGAAACTGGCAATGTCTGAAATTTCTAGAACTCACTACTGGACAGAATCTGTACAGAAATGATTTGAGAGTCACACTGCAACCCTACTGGGAATTTTTATGATCCTTGTTCTCAGCGGCTGTCATCGCTGAGCTGCTATTAATCAGCAAGGCTCTATTCTTCACTCCTCCTTATAATGGCTTCAATTTTCCCTATCCACAGGAAGAGCCATGTGACAGTGTCCTGCTCATTGCACTTCACCCAATCATCTGTCTCTTTATATGTCAAACAGGCTTCCAGCCACCCATTTTGTATTAAAGCCACTTACGGAGAGGCAGAGACAATGATCCTGTGAACTGCTTCCCACAAGGTACTTTTCTCTTCTGATTTCTTGAGGGGAGGAGGCAGCTGGAAGCTTCCCACGCCCTTTCTGATAACTCATCAATGACATCCTTACCTAGAGAAGGGACTGCAGGCTGTCACAACTGTCTGTTTAAAATAAATCCCTGGCAGAAATCAAGCTATTGGAAGTTCAGGATCAAATAAAAGTAGTTTGAGGTTGGGAGCTCCGATTTATCCACTATCTTACCCTTTTGCCAATAGCACAAGCAACCCTTGCCTTCTACATTAGTGATTTCTGTCCTTTAAGCATATTTATTTTAGCGTCTGCATCACATTCCTCACAGCATATTATATATTTTCTCTTCTGATTCAATCCTGCTCTACCTAATCATGCCTCCACCTTATTGTAATTGAAATTATCCGGAGTAAGTTCCATTACACATACCTCTACTTTATACTTTACCATGATAGACACATCCTTCTTCCTATCTATTTTTCTCTGCAGCTGTTGGTTGTATCTGCCTATCCACACTTTCCTAAATCTCTAGCACTCTGTTGGCTATTCCTCACCACTCTTTTTTGTTTTGTTTTGTTTGAGACAGGGTTTCTCTGGGTAGCCCTGGCTGTCCTGGAACTCGCTCTGTAGACCAGGCTGGCCTCAAACTCACAGAGATCCACCTACCTCTGCCTCCTGAGTGCTGGGATTAAAGGCATGCACTGCCACCACCGCCGCCGCCGCCGCCGCCACCACCACCCTCCTTACCACCTTTATCCTTTTTAATTTAATCAACAAGCCCATGGAATGAAGTAATGCTTGTAGAGTACATGGTACAGTTCTGACATGGAATGATTGTTCAGTAATATTCAAGCTAGCATTCACACAAGCACTCACATGTGTAGACACACACACACACAGAGACAGAGACAGAGACAGACAGAGACAGGGACACAGAGACTGAGAACTCCATTGGCATTCGCTCAGAATTCTGAGTATTTACTTCTTCATGATAATTAACAGTCTAGCTCACTTTCCTTGCATCCCTGGAAGTTTTTGCTCCCTGTCTTTAGAGACGAGACATTAGTGCAGCATCTTCGAACTTCTTTTTCTTTTCATAACTACCCTACTCTCCCCCACAGCTGTGATCTTATCCCAGGGTCCACAACTGAAATCTCTTTTCTCTCTGTCTGCATCCTTTCACAGATCACTGATACTCAAATTATAGTCCATGTATCAGTGCCCATCAGTAAACTGTCAGTTATAATGGACCACAGAGCGATAAGCAGCATGTCTAGAATATAAATCACTCACATCACTAAGCACATAAGTTACTTCTCCTGGCATTTTGATAAAGATTTCTAATAAAAGAAGAAATGTGTTTAGTTGAAGCATTGTCTCTTCCATTACATGGTAATGTCACTTAAATTTCCTTTATATAGTTTAGGAAGCTTCTACGGTAGTAGATTTCCATATGGATCTTCGAAAAGGCTTTCATATTAGTCTTCTCTCCCCACATTCCCTCCTTTACCCTGCCCTCCCATTCCTTCCTCATGTAATCCTTGTATTCTAGTTTCCCTTTTATCCCTCCCAGTCCCTGATCCCTTATGAACTACCACACCTATGAGGGTATTCTAAATGAAGCAGACATGTATAAATCTTATAAGCTAATATCCACATATAAGAGAAAACATGCAATGTTTGTTTTTCTGGGTCTGGGTTACCTCTATCAGGATTTTTTTTAATAGTTCTATTCATTTTCTTGCAAATTTTATTCTTCTTAACAGCTGGATAATATTCCATTGTCTAAAAAATGGGCCATATTTTCGTTATTCAGTCATCAGTCAATGACCATCTAGGCTGTTTCCAATTTCGGCTATTATAAACACAGCAGCAATGAGCATGAATGAGCAAATATCTCTGTAGTAAGATACAGAGTCCTTTGGATACACATACAAGAATAGTATACCTGGATCTTTTGTTAGATTGATTTTCATCTTTTTCTGAGGAACTGCCACACAGATTTCCATAGTGGCTGTACCAGTTTGCACTCCCACTTGCAATGAATAAGTGTTCCCCTTTCCATGCACCCTCACAAGCATGTGCTGTTATTTGTTTTATTGATTTTGGCCATTCTGAATGGGGTAAGATGGACTCTCAAAGTAGTTTTCATTTCTAACTCCCCGCTGACAAAGGATAGTGAACATGTCTTTCTTTCATTGCCATTTGTGTTTCATCTTTTGAGAACGCTGTTTAGTTCTGTAAACTGTTTTTAGTTGGGTTATTTGTTTTCTTGGTATCCATTAAAATTTTTTTATATATTTTAGATATTAACCCTATATTGAATGTTTAGTTGGTAAAGATATTTTCTCATTCTGTAGCCCGATGCTTTGTCCTAATTACAGTGTCCTTTACCATACAGGAGCTTTTCGGTTTCATGAAGTCCCATTTATTAATTGTTTTTCTTAGTGCCTGTGCTGTAAGTGCCCAGTTCAGAAAGTCTTTTCTTGTACCAACGAGTTCGAGACTATCCCTCACCTTGTATTCTATCTGATTCAGGATATTTGGCATTATGTTGAGGTCCTTGATCCCTTTGACAGTTTGTTTTATGCAAGGCGATGGTTATGGATCTATTGACATTCTCTTACATGCCACTATTCAGTCTGACCAGCACCATTTGTTGAAGATGCTGTCTTCTTTTCCAGTGTGCAATTCTGGCTTCTTTGTCAAAATTAAGGTACCTATAGGTGTGTGGACTTATGTCCAGATCTTCAATTCAATTCCATTGATCCACATGTTAGTTTTCAAGGTCAATACCACGATGTTTTTGTTACTATAACTCTGTAGTATAGCTTGAAATTTGGGATGGTGATACCTACCAAGTAACTACCCGTCAATATCAGGAATGGTTTACACCTTGTTCAGTCATTTGCCAAAGGGGTTTCATAGACCTCCTCAAACATTATAAGTTATTTCCAATGCTATTAGTCACTTTCCACTGTCTCACAGTAAGTCCCCATTGCTGAAGAACCATTTATTTATTTTTATCAGCAAATATGAAGAAATCAAGCTGATACCCAATTAGAAGCTTCATCCCTACTGACTAGTATTCATAGTGTTGGACGGTACTTTGCACACTACCAGAGGAGAAAAGTGATCATAGATTTCACCCAACTACAAACCCTGCAACCTACGATAGAGACCTGTCTGCAAGGTATACTGGTGAAATAGTGGCACAAGTATTATGAGAGCAAATAACCATTTTTAAATTGGATTTAAGGCTCACACCATGAGAAGGAACACATCCATACCTAACACCGCTAAAGTTGCTAAGAACCTGAGGCTAGATAGGCCATGGGCCCTAGGGGAAATCCTATTACTATTATTATGTCAAATGAACATATCAACAAAATGACTCCTAATGACAATGTTGCTATGCCCATAGGTCAGAGCATCACTCAACCCTCATCAGAGAAGCTTCTTCTTGAAGTAGATGGTAATTCACACAGAGACTATTAACTTAACAATGTGAAGAGAATTTAGCTTTATTCTTCTAGACCTTTTCCAGTATGTGTTCATAAATACACAGATTATGTACTCATAGGAAACATAGGGCATAATTTTATTTTAAAAATATTTTACTGTAATTTTATATCATGTTATATGCATCATTATATTTAATGCACCATCCTCAAATTGTTTCTATCCAATGATTAAAATACTCTGTAGATATTTCTGTGCTAATCTCATAGAGGATTTTTAATCTTTTAAAAACACTGACAGTTTTTAAATCTTCATGGGAAAAACACATCTCTTACTTAGCCACTTCCTACTAAGAGATATTGGTGGAACAATATTGATATATATCCCACAAACTGCTTCATTGTCTTTTTGGATATGCAAGAAGTCACATGTGAATAAATGTGGAAGATGGTGATACCACAAAATAATAGAAACTGGATGTCTGAATGATTGCAAGGATCAGAGAATATTTTCCTCACTGACCACATTGACTGTCAGGTGAGCAGACAACATATCTTTATTCTGTCAAATCACTGAGATCCTAGGCTTGTTAATTATAGAAGCTATTATTGCTTCTCTTAGCTTGTATTGAGAAAATAGGTTGCATAGAAATTAAAGGCCAAGTGTTTGGGGGTTAAAAAGTGTCTACACTCTGTAGCCACAAATGTATAATTGTCTTAGCATTTTCTTCTTTATTGTATCCAGAGCAGTGCTGATACAACTAAATTAAATAATAAAGAACTGTGTGCTTCAAAGTGAGTATAATCATGATAAAGAACCTACGTATCAGTCTCTAAAGTCCTTGTAGGTGTCAAAAGCTCTATTCAGAATTTCCATAAAATGTTCATCTATTTTAATCACACTCCAATTTAAGCCACTTTCTCTTGAAGTATCAGCATTTAAAACCCATGTCTTACGAATGTCAACTTGATAGTTCATTTGGCTTAATTATTACAATAGCCTTATTTCATGCTTATTTTGTGACAAATATATATATCACTTCAGTTATGTAATGCATAAAATTGTGTTTATGGATCTAGCTATAAGGATACATATCTTTAGCAAGCTCCCCATATTAAATAAACTTCAGGTTCTAAGCTTTAGGACCCAGGCATTTATTAGTGCATTAAAAACTGCATTTATTCTTTGCTTTTCTGCATGTCTAGATAAATATTCCATAAGCACATAAAAATTAGGAACATGTCATTTTCATTTCCTATCCTGATGGCCCCCAACCTATGGCCAGACACATAGTGTATTTCCTTGGAGAGAAGACAGGCTTTAGGTAAGAATGAAATTGAAAAGAGCTGTATGTGTGCCTGTCGCTTTTACTTTCTCTCTTATTTTACCACCCCAATTCTTGAAAGAGTAGAAAGAATATCAAAGCAAGTGACTAAATGTGTTAGTCATCTTTCTGTCTCTGTAACAAATACCTGAGATAATTATCTTTAAAAAAGAGGATGTGAATTTGGAAGGAAGATGTGTTGCAGGGATCCAGGGGTATGGAGGAGAGGGAGTTGAGGTGGGTATAACTGAGACTGTATACATGTATGAAATTCTCCAAGAATAAAACAGAAAATAAATAAAATAGAGAAGATTTATTTTAACTCACCATTTGGAAGATTCAATCTGTGGTTGGTTGACCATAGTGCCTTGGAACTGTACTAAGGCAGTGCTATGATTTACTGGTTTTGTCAACAAGACACAAACACAGACATCCCCAGGAGAGGGAATCTCAACTAAGGAATTGCCTCTATCAGACTGGCCTGGAGCTGGGTCTGTGGGGGCATTTTCTGGATTGTTGTAGGCAGTGCCATCCTTGGTCAAGTAGTCTTGGGTTATATATGAAAGGTAGCAGAGGAAGCCATGGAGAGCAAGCCAGTAAGCAGCATTCCTCCAGGGTCTCTGCTTCAGTTCCTACCCTTAGCGCCTGCTCTAGATAATGGACTATAAAGTGTAAGTCAAAAACTTTCCACTCCAAGTTCTTTTGGCCAATGTTTTATCATGGAAATAGAAAGCAAATTAAGATAGGCAGTATTGTGGAAGGAGCATATGATAAAGCAAAACTGCTCTCCTCGTGGTCAAGGAACAAAGAGAAAAATGAATGGGCAGGATCGTATATTCCCCTTCAAGGGCATGCCTCCACCTACCCCAAAGACCCCTTCTAGGCCCTACCCCTGAAAGGATCTAGCACCTCCCAACCACAGTACCAAACTGGGAGACAAATACATATAGCAGAGGCCTTTTGGGGAACATCTGAAATCTGAAACATCCCTCTTACTCCTCTGACTCACTTTCTACCCCTGAATCCTGGAGGCAGAGTGATGAATCTGTTGAAGACAGTATCTGGCTATTTAATAAAAGTAGTCTTCATTATGATTTCCTGAGGTACTTGCAGTAAATTGGTTACTGACTGTACAAGTCAGACCTGTGTCCACAGGTCACAGTGGAAAAAACGTTGAGGACCACTGCCTGAGAGTTAGCCTGTGTAGATTTTGGATTTTAGTTTTCATACTTCCTTGAGGAATGAAGATGGGCTCAGGTGTGCTCCTTATCCTCATCCTTGACTTATAATCTCCTTACCAATGAAAGAACATGGGGTAAGTAATGTAGTGTGGGAAAATGCAAATGCTTCTATGAGAAATGAATGCCCTAAGTACTAGCATTCTTCTCAAACTGGGGAACAGGGCTACTTTGAGTCATGTATAAGCTTCTAGAACCAAAGATTTCAGTATGTATGCAAAACTTACTGTTCAGGAAGGATCTTCCAAACTGTAATCAACCATCACCCTCTCAAAAGTACATTTTCATATAGGTATGTTTACTCAGATATGCTATATAAACCAAACAATAATACATAGAGAGTTACTGTACATTAGGTACAAAAAAAATCAATCTAGGTATCTATATCAGTGTACATGAGGTACAAAGGTCAAAGTTCATTATTATTGGATTGTTTATGGATCTACACTTCAAAGTAAAAATAAGAGTAGTTTGAACTCACTGTTCCCACTTCTTTTCTCTAATTTGTTTCTCATCCAATTTGGAGTAGGATTCTCCTGCCATCATTCTACTGAATATTCTCTAGAGTCTCTAATACCCAGTATAAGAAATCTGGTGGACTCTGCTCATGTCATTTTTTGACAATGTGGTTCAGACCTTCCATCTCACTAAGGTTTCTTCCTAGCTTGCTGAATATTCATTCTTCTATTTTATTGATTTCTGTTGTTGTGCCTATCCCTTCAATGAACCTGTTTCCATAGGACATTTATAAGACTTTTTTCATGTCATTCTGCAAAATCTTATGAAAGTCTTCTTTACTACCATGGTTCCAGATACACAAACAAAATTTTATTCTGAAGTTGCCTAGAGAAATAATAGAAGGTTCTATAACTATAACCAGAACTACAACAACCAGAATCAAAGTTACTTAGCCACTTGTATATCCTCTTTTGTCCTTTATCATGTTCATTCTTGGCACTAAGAAGAAAAAATAGTAGCCCTTAAGATAACTTTAGAAGTAGGAGTCTAGGAGAGAGGAAAGAATAAGTTGATTTCTTCAGTTTCATTTACACGATTTTGTTTCCATGGACAAGAGTGAACACACATTCAATGTTGTCAAGACTATAAAATCTTCACTCATCATTCTTGTCTCTAGAGAAGGTGAATCACTTTTATTAACTCTGTTCTCTGATTTACCCTCACCCCCTTCACTAGTCAAACAAAAAAAGAATTTCTCAGGGGAGGAAAGTCAATGATGTTTTAGTATATAGTCAGTCAATCTTTTTTTTTTTAAATCATTGTATCAGAAGTATGTCTTAATGAAGCTTAATATAACACGAAAGAGATTTACAGAGGAGTGAAAATCTATTCAAGACTCATCAGAACAAAAGGGTTAGAAGCAAAGAATATCAGCTCTACAGGTGCTGCTATGGTTAATGGCACGGAGGAAACACAGCCCGTGGAAAGCTCTCCTCAATTTGCTGACTGATTTGGTTGTCAGTGTCCGCCTATGTTCTCAATTGAAGTATACTCAAGAGAATACTCAGTGAGGACCTGGAAACCCAGAGCTTAATTCACTCTCATAGGTATTGAATTGAATTTCACAAAATTCACATGCTGAAATTTAAACCCCATAACCCCAAACTAACATGATGCAACTTAGAGACTGGAGCCTCTGAGAGAGGTTATCAAGAAGGTGAAACTTTTACAATAGAGTTGATGGCCTTATCAAAAAAAAAAAAAAGACACTAGAGAGCTGGCTAATGCCACCCCCACCTACCTTGAAAGAACACAGGACGAAAAGAGAGAGAGCCATTTCTAGAACCTGAGCATCCTTCCATCCTTACTTCAAACTCCCATCCTTCAAGACTGTGAGGAATAACTGCCTGTTGTTTCAGCATCCTACTCTGTGGTGCTTTGTTATGACAGCCTCGGCTGACTAAGATATCCTTCTACACTTTCTCCTACACAATTTGTAATGAGTGAAGATAACACATACTATAATATCTACTCTCATTTCTGCTTCCTCTTCTGCTCTTCAAGGAAAAGTCTCAAATTGCATTGAGGTCTTTGCTTTTCTTGTTTGTCCTTTCTAGGCTGTATTCAAGTGAATAATCAAGCCATTTCTAGTCTCATACCCTCCATTCCTGAAATTCTACAGAAAGACTGCAGGTAGTGTCATATTTTTTGATTTCCACCTGGAACTTCCATTTCTCCTACAAGCAAGTTATAAGGCTGCAATGGGAAGAAAGATGAGCATTCTAGGAGATAATAAAGCACAGTAGAGGGCCTTTAGGATCTGGAGGCAAGAATAGGAAGAGATACTTTAAAGGATTGAGAGGTAGTGTGACCAAAGAGGTGATACATCTTTCCAAAAGTGTGGAAATAGCAACAAAAAATAGGAATAGGAGCAGCTGATGTACTGTACACACCTGGCTCTTCTAGAGCCCCATTTTGTACTGACATAATCTTCCTTACACCTTGATTGACTTGGAAAGAATCCACTTAAAGGATTCTATGGTAATGAATATATCTACTTCACAGGACTGTTAAGGAAATTAAACAAAAGAACATATAGATATCCCTTAATGTGAAACTAGTCTTGCAGTAAGGATTCCATAAATGAGACCTGTTGTAGCTGTTATTGTTGGGAGTGGCTATTGATTAAAGTTAGGGTGTCCCTATGGTAATAACATGATCCTAGCAGTATTATATTTGCTCTTTTGGTGACATCAATTGTAGCACAGAAAGTGTACAAGTGTGCTGAAAATGTTGATTGTTTGTGCTACAAACCCTATGGGTTGTGAGAGTTAGTCTCTAGAGCAGTGGTTCTTAACCTGTGGGTCATGACCCCTGGAGGTTAAACGACCCACAGGGGTCGCCTAAGATCATTGGAAGACACAGGTATTTACATTATGATTCATAACAGTAGCAAAATTAGAGTCATAACAGTAGCAAAATTACAGTTATGAAGTAACAACAAAAATAATTTTATGGTTGGAGGGGTTACCACAGCATGAGAAACTGGATTAAAGGGTTGCAACATAAGGAAGATTGAGAAGCACTGCTCCAGAGTGAGTAAAAGAAAAGGTCTGTGGACTGGGAAAAAACTGAGCACAATAAAGATATCTATCTCTACAACAGGAAAATTAAGTTTTCATATTTATTAATGAGGCTCTTAGTACTTTACTTGATTTGGATCTTAGAGAACTGCAAACTCTAAGCAGAGTGTTGGCAAATTCTTCTTTGGGAATGTGATAAACTCTAGACAAAACAAAGCATGTTGATTTCAGCAGGATGTGGTGACACACACCTGTAATCCCAACACTTGGGAAGCTGAAATACAGAGGACCATGAGTGTAAGGCCAGCCTGGGGTATATAACACAATTCTGTCTTAGAACTGAAAAAAAAATCAAATAAGTCCCTTTAATGCAGGTGGGATTATCTGCCTTGTTTCTAAGACAGCAGAAGAGACAGAATTGTTAACTTAACATTACAGAAGGATCTGCCTTAGCAGAATAAAGCCAGGATCTTAGTTTATGGATTTGGGAAAATTAGAGGACTGCCAAGAAGCCTTACGAAACATTGACTGGCCCAGTCAACAGGCAACACAATGTCAAGACCTCAGTCATAGGAAAATAAATTCTGGAGCAACCTGAATGACCTTGGAAGCAAATTCTTTCCCCATTCTAAACTCCAAATACGATTGCATCCTAGCACATACACTGAATTTTATGGAGCTGAGCAGAAGATTCAACTACATACACATGAATTCCTGACAGCAATTATGAATCTGTTGATGTGTATTGTTCAAGTCACTATGTCTGTGGTAACTTGCTACACAGCAATAGAAAGAGAACACACTCCCAGCCTCAAGTATTAAGTAGTTTGTCTTTCTAACTAGGTTTTTAGGAACCTATTCATAAACATAAAATATAAATGGTTGTAATTTATATGAAAGCAGTCCCTAAACTAACAAACCAACCAAACACTTAAAATGAAAAACACGGGAAAAAAGAATCAGATCAACATTAATGACCCCACCATTATCCTCAAAGAGATGAGTGAATATATTGCATCTATCAAACAAAAACAACGTGTTATTAAAAACCTCAGAAAACAAAATTGTTCTTAAAATTCCTGTTCCTGAAATCCCTACTATAATTTGTTGTATAATAAAAATAATTACGGTTTTGTCTCAGGTTCCTGGAACATTTTCTAAACCTTTGACATTTTTTATGACAGACAATTCTTTGTTCTTCATGTTAAGCCTCTAGAATGACCTTTGAACTTTTATCAAAGCGGTGACTTATGGTGAGCCCCTGGATTATTATTTCAGGATGAAACCTGGCCTCAAAATACCAAACAGCATGATTAAAGGGTTAAGGCTTCAAATTAGATGATATCAGTCCAAACTAACCCTTCTCAAGGTAAAAAGGGGGGTTGGAATTGGACACTGGGTTCAATCATATATTTTTATCAACCAGGCCGATGTAAACAAACCCCAATAAAAACTTTAGTTTGGGCAAGCCAACTAGTTGATGAACATTATTGTTTCAAAGGATGATGCATCCAGATTTTATGGGGAAAAAACACAAAAATTCCACAATAGACACTGTTCCAGACCTCATCCTATATAGGTCTTTTCATTTTGTTAGTTGTGATTGAATTGGTTTTATAGAACTCTTTTTTAATAAAATTGCTACTATATACCTACTACTCACATGAGTTATTCTAGAGAATTTTCAAGCCTGAGGGCATTGTTGAAAATCCCAAATGTGTAGCCAGTTGGTCCAAAGGTTGAATATCCTGCAGATGCTTAGGACCTTGTGACTGGCATCTGAAGTGAGGAAAACCTTGCTGGGTACCACGCCCTTAAACAATGGAGTCTGCACTTTGGATACTGTCAGAATTATACATCAGCATTGCAGAAAATTTGGAAGATAAAGCTGAGAAATATTGCCCGGCGGTGGTGGCGCACACCTTTAATCCCAGCACTCTGGAGGCAGAGGCAGGGAGATCTCTGTGAGTTTGAGGCCAGCCTGGGCTACAGAGTGAGTTCCAGGAAAGGCTCCAAAGCTACGCAAGGAAACCCCGTCTCAAAAAACAAACAAAAAAGCTGAGAAATATTTTCAGAAGTAGAGCAAACAGGCAGACTAATAAATGGGGGGGAAAGGACAAAAGTAGGCATGGCCTGGTGGCACACACCAGTCATCCTAGTGCTTGGAAAGGCTTAAAGCAGGAGGATTGTAATTTTGAGACCAGTCTGGACTATAAAATGAGACTCTGCCTCAAAAAAATATAGCCAGCGCTTCCGGTCTCTTTGGCCTCCGCGGCAGATGCAAGATGAGGAAAGGAAGGTCATCCTTTGGAAAGCGTCGCAATAAGATGCACACGCTCTGCTGCCGCTGTGGCTCTAAGGCCTACCACCTTAAGAAGTCAACCTGTGGCAAGTGTGGCTACGTGGCCAAGCGCAAGAGAAAGTATAACTGGAGGGCCAAGGCTAAGAGACGAAACACTACCAGGACTGGGCGGATGAGGCACCTGAAAATTGTCTATCGAAGATTCAGACGTGGATTCCGTGAAGGGACAACACCTAAACCCAAGAGGACAGCTGTTGCAGCATCCAGTTCATCTTGAGGAATTACAGTCAGTCATAAAATAAATCTTCTGGTTTCAAAAGCAAATAAATACATACATACATCTTACATACATACATACATACATACATACATACATACATACATACAAACAAAAAATATATAGCCAGCAAGTTACGGTATCAGTGAGAGAAGTTCCACATAAGAATTACATGAAGTCTAGAAAACAATAGAAAAATCAGAAAAAAAAACCTTAAGTAATTCAATAAAATTGCCAGAATTGACAGCAAGTTTTAAAATGCAAAGTGTCCACAGAGTTTTCAACATACCAAGAGGCACTAATTATGCACAAAGTAATATTAATGGGATGTTGTACACTAACAGCAAAACAAAGAAAATAATAGGTTCTAGAGAAAAACATTCTAAGAGCAATCGTGGCGTCAGGCATCTTAAAACTTTTCTAACTTCTCTAACAATATTTAGAAGATAATGGTGAAATACCTCTGTAATTAGTAGGGATATCTGAGAAGAAAGAAAGAGTTTTATGGATTTAGAGAATAATTGGAATAGATTGAAACAGTCTCAAAGGATGTTTCCAAGAAGATAAAATTGATAGGAGAGTCTAAGTATGCTTCTTCACATATTTGGTAAATGTTTAGTCAATTGAGGAATGGGTTGGAGATGAGCTACTACTATGTGCATAAAAGTAAACAAACAAACAAGACTGTTATCATCTCCATTAAAAACAAGCATGTAAGAAAACAAAAGCAATCATAATATGCTATGTAATTCAGCTATAGAATGTGCATATTCACAATAATATACACTCTAAGTAGTGATCTAATAAAATTTGAGATAATTGTGCTTGGACAGTGGTACAGTGGGAGGTTTCTCCCTTTGTGGAGGATGAAGGTAATATTGAACTAATCTCTTTTCATAAAGAAGCAATACTCTGAAAACTTCTGAATTAACTTAAAAAGTATATTATTTAGCTTAGCAAATCTGTTCTAATTAGTTTCTTCTGGAGAATAGATATGAGGAGGCGGGTTCTTACAGCCGTGACAAGTAACTTGCTTGTATCACAAAGAATTGAAAGTTTTATTAAAATTAAATGAAGTTTTGGAAAATAAAAATGAATTTTCCGTGAAAATTCATACCATAACATCAAATTGCTTGCACTCCTCAGTGGCTCAGCATTGTACCTTTCAAGCTGATGTGGTCCTTTCCACTCTGAATCGTGTCTAGTGAGCTTGCTGCATCTCATACCTACTGTTGCCCTTCACTTTGAGACTTTCCCACAAACAAGTTTGTTCCCATCTGAGGACCTTTATTATTTGCTGTTCCCTCTGCCTGGAATTATTTTCTCTAGCTCATTTTGTCACTGACTCCTTCTTTATTCAGGGCTCATCAGAAAGTACTTCTTCAGAAAAACACTCCATCAACATATCACCACAAACAACCTCAATCAAATACAAATTGAAGTTCAATCACTAAATCATTCGGTCTGTGCTTTTTCAACAATACCAATGCAATGAAGATAAAACAAAAGTTAGAATCTGTTCTAGATTAAAGGAGACTAAAGAGACAAAAACTAAGTGCAATCTATAATTTCATCCCATTTTTATAAAGAACTTTTATAGAGATCACTGTTTTGGCAAGTGGAGAAAACAGAATGTGTATTATATGTTAAACATTGTTTTTGTGAATTTGATTATTACCTGTCTCGAAAAACAAAAAAAAAAAAGAATTTGATTATTACATACTACATGAAATAGGGTGCCTTTTTCCCTTATGAGATACAAACTGAAATACTTCTAGAAGCAAAATTAAGATGTCTGCAACTTGGGGCTGGACAGATGGCTCAGCGGTTAAGAGCACTTGTTGCTCTTCCAGAGGACCCGGGTTCAATTCCCATCACCCACATGGCAGCTCATAACTGTCTGTAATTCAAGTTCCAGTGGATCCAACTCCCTCACAAAGATATGCAGGTCAAACATCAATGCATATAAAAATAAAATAATAATAATTAATATTTAAAAAAGACGTCTGCAACTAAATTTGAAACAAAGGGGTTGGGAGAAGGAGGGAGGGAGGGAGAGGGGGACAGAGTGGAGGGGGAGAAGGAGAGAGAGTGAGAAAGAGAGAAAGGGAGTACATATTAAGCAAATATGCCAATATGTTAATGCTTGGTGAGTAATAGTAAAAGTACATGAGTGTTCATTTTATTGTTATTAAACTTATCCAAAGGATTGAAAGCTTATCAAGTGAGTAGAAAACAATTTTGAACTTTACCTAGCAGCTTTGTTATTGATATTAGTATTGGTAAAGTTATTTTTAAACTATTTTATGTGCTATAAGAGTAAGTAAATGAATAGATAAATTGACCAGAGACGCCTTTTTGTGAACATCCTCTCCTATTGTCCTGTTTGGGTTTCTTTTGTTGTTGTTGTCTGCATTTCATTTATCCTTTTTCTGAAACAATTTCTGTATATGTACTTCCTTGACTGTCTAATGTGTGTATCACCCCAGCCCTATACTTAGATGTTATTTGAGCAAGAATGGTGGTGTGCCTTGTTTATTGGTGAATCCCCAGCATTCAAACAAGTATCTACCGTGTCGCTGATATTTAGTATTAACGGTGAAATGGATAAATGAGGAGATCCCAAGGAACTCTGGAGTCAGGCAGTGTTTTCTTGTTCCCAAGGCTAAGTTAATGTCTTGAGACCTAGCTGCGAAAGGGACTTTGTTATTGTAGAGTTCTGGAAAGCTGAAAGGGGACACTTGGTCTAGTTGTAACATGTGTAATGTGGCTGAAGGGAACAGGTACTACCAAAATTTTCAGTAATCCCAGGAGTTACAACCAGAGGAAGTAGACTTGAAACCAAAAGGTGACTAGTGATACAGTCCTGAAACTCTCTCTCTCCCCGTGTGTGTGTGTGCCCATGATATCTATATATCTATACCTATATCTATATATAATTTATATTACTTTATGTTATGATATTCATGTGTGTATATATATGTAAATATTTATATGTATGCATGCATGCCCTGGCACATGCATAGAAGTCAGAGAACAACTTTCAACTGTCAGTTCTCTCTTTCCACCTTGTTGAGGTAGAATCCCTCTTGTTTCTACCTTGTTTCTTACTGAAGGCTAGGTGGTCCACAAACTTCTGAGCAATCTCCTGTATCTTCCACCCATCTCACTTTAGGAGTTCTGGAATTACAAATGTATACCACATCTGGCTTCTTCAAGTGGGTTCTGGGGATTAACTTCGGGTTATCAGGCTTGAGTGACAAGCGTGTTTACACATGGAGTCATCTTTCTGGCCTGGAACTGGCTGTTTTAATGCGTCAATTTCAACTAAAACAGTTGAATTAAGTGGCATTTTGTACTTGTAAATCACATCAACTATGTAAATATTTTCACCATGATTCCTTTTAACACATAGCCAAGAAAGTGTGCACTTTGAGTTGTCTCAACAAAGAAGAACTACAGGGACAATTGTGTTACGTACAGAAGGAGAAGAAAACTATATTCCTCACAATTCCGCCTATAAGCACCTCTTTGTTTGTCTCAAGTTTCTTCCCCTATCTGTTTCCCTCTCCTTGGTTTGATGTCAAAAATGGGTGCTTATGAAGAATGGTAGGGTAACAGTGGTCTCTTGGGCCACTGTCCACTCTCACCCCTGGGGAGTATATTCTCCTCTACTCTGCAATAAAGTGTCTTCTATACCATGCTCTGAGGGGTTCATCTAAATTCTTTGAACAGAGAAAATGAGGACTAGGGTCCATGGGGATCCAAGAGCAAGATCCTAGTGATAACTTTCGGTATTTCTACTACGTTATTAGCATATTTTCCTCATCATCATTGTGCCATCAAAGTGCCAGGAATTGTCAGCTGGATTCTTCACTTCTGATTTAAAACTTGTAAAGGAGACCCTCTTAAGGAATAATTTCCTTTAGATATTTGGGAAAGTCATTAAATGGTATTGGTATTAAATCCTTGTTCAACTGAACAGTGATTAAAAGTTTTACTGTTTATTTCTTTCTGGTTAAAAAGCTAGTCATTTTTAAAATGTAAAAGTATTTATTAATGATACACTTATAACATATTATGCATTTCCATTTTCTTTACTTCATCTCTTCATGAAACCTTTCACAGCTTTACCTTGCTACAACAGAAATGATGATTTGACTTCTTAGAATTACACAATGACAAGCATCCATGTTGTATAGAAGTAAATCAAGATGTACAAGTTTCACCTGCTCTATAACTGAGAAGAATGACAAAATAACTTAAAATTTTCCTCTTATCTCCTCAGCTAGAAAGTAGCATTAGTATCCAAGATTTATAATGGCTTTGTATGGTTAATTTATGGTTATTCATCATTTAAAGGAGGATTGAAAGTTCTGCTTTAATCAACATTTAGTTTTATTGAAAAATGGAAATTTCTATCTTATTAAAACACTGTATAATAATTTGCACAAGATTTTGTTGACAGTAAGTTTACAGAAATAGTTCACGTTTGTTCTTAAACAATTTAGAAAAATACAAGGTATATATATATATATATATGTGTGTGTGTGTGTGTGTGTGTATATATAGTTAGTTAGTTAGTTAGTTAGTTAGTTTTATGTACATGGCTGTAATAATTCCTGGATCTAAAATATTTTGAGGGAAATGCATTTTTAATGAAGAGCTTAAGACTTTTTTCCTTGACAAAATTTCCTAAACAATACTGTACAACTGCAATGATCAGCCAGGCAAGACATCTCAAAAGGCACCAATGGCTGTCAAATTTGCCTTAAGGCTCTCTCAAAAGGAGGGAAGTCATGTCTGGTCCTGCAAAGAAAGTGACTTTGAGGTAGAGGAAGGAGAACAACATCTGGGGGTGGGGTGGGCTATGATAACCAGATTAGAGATGATTAAAATATATTACATACATGTATGAAATGTCATGATGAAACCCATTAGTTTGTACAAGTAATATATGCTAATAAAAAATTAAATCTATATATTAAATCAAACTTACATTTAAATCTAAATTACTTATCATACCAAATACAATCTAAACGTTAAGGAAAGTTATACCCTTTTAACAGGTGTCTTTGATTGTGGCCAGCATTCTTTTCTGTCCTCCTATAGCCAAAATGAAAATTCATTCCTTATATGGGTCCAAGACTACACCAAAGATATCAATTATGACAGCTACTGGGTCTTTGAGCTCTCATCCACTTCAAGTACTTCTGAATTTCCAGTTATCTCCTCTTTAAGAGGATGATTGTAATAATTTGAAACAGTACATTAACCATGTCAGAGCTAGTTCACTCATCTTAAAAAATGATTACCAGATGGGATGTTTTACAGTGGCCTTTTAATTCAACTCAAAGTGTATATTCCTTAAAATGTTACTAATGTCTCATCTGCTTTATATGATGTACAAAATCATATTTAAACCATGTTAAGCATCATCCTATTTGGAACTGAATCTCTAGATTTCCATGGTGCAACAGGTTTTGTCTGTTACAACCTTAGTAACAATACTATTAGTCTTCGTGTGCTTAGCAGCTGTTTTAATTTTTTTTATCTTCTACTCATTACAGTTGATCACCTTCAAATGGCCCAGCAACAATTCAACTCCAACTCTCTGGGTGCCTTGGCCATCTTCTGAGACCTGAAGAACTCTTTACATAGCCCAGGATAACTGTGAATTCACAACTCTTTTGCTTTAACCTCTAGTGTGCTATAATTATAGGCAAGATCCACACACACCCCCTCCCAACCTCCCTCCCAGCCTCCCTCCCTCCCTCCCTTCCTGCTTCCATCCTTCCCTCTAATCTCCTTCTTCCACTCTTGTCTTATGCTTATTGGAGTTACAACCCCGAACTTACCATTTTTTCCCTTTCTGCCATATCTAAGCCATAGTATGTCAAAGATGTTATAAAGACCTCCTTCAGACTGTCCTCAGATCCACAGCCATCTTACTACTGCCTGCCTACAAAGACCTTTTCACTCATCCTCTGATCATTCATCATTAGTTAGAATGTCATATTAGAAATTCCATTAGCGTGTTTTGTCCATGGATAAGCTACTGTGGAATGAATCCAAATGCATAGATAGGTGGTCACACTGATTGTCTGGAGCTGGAGCACAAGCTTTGGCAATACAGACCCATAACTACAGATTGCATCAAAAATGAAGAGTTGTGATTTTACAAATGAGTCCAAACGAACTGGATATGACTTCAAGGAACCAAAGCGGGTTAATAGATGCTTCCGGAATAAAATATACTGTCAAGAGTAATTTTTCTTGCCAGGCATGGTGGCTCATGTCTTTAATCCCAGCACCCAGTGAGTTCAAGGCCAGCCTGGTCTACAGAGAGAGTTCTAGGACAGCCAGGGCCGTTACACAAAGAAACCCGGTCTCAAAAAAAACAAGCAAGCAAACAAGCAAAGAATAATTTTTCTGAGTGGTTTTACCATATCACCCTTATACTGAAACAACTTCTACTGGACCTCAATTAGCTTTAAAACAAAAAAAGTGTAGTCTTCAAAGACTTTTAACACCCTCTACTTCTATTACTTACTTTGCCCTAACCTCTCTACTCAACCCCTGCCATGATCCCCTGTTCTCAGTCAGCCCGGCTCACTCTCACCATGGATTTCCATTGCTTCCTTTCTTTTCACCTAAAAATATTTCATACTTGCCCCGTGCTGATCTTTGTTAGCTGACTAATCAGGATCTACTTCAGGATAATATTTTTTTTCAGTAAGTCATCGCCACCTCACTCACAGCCTCACTTGATATTTTGTGACAGAATACACGGAGCTACAGAAAGAATTTGCACAGCCATTGTCTTACAGTTTCCAGATCACTGTGCTCTGGCTTTTCTCAGATGGGAGTTGAGAGACCTAAGTTCTAGATAGCTGTTCAACCAGCAATTATCTCTGTGACCTAAGACATGGTGTTTAATCTCACTGGGCTTGTGTTTTCTTGTCTATAAAAGTCAAAGGGTAAGAATGTGCAATGGAAGTCCAGACTTCCTTCCTCACACATTTGCTATGAGGCTCAAGAGAAATAGTGTCTTCAGATGCAGTTTAGAAGTCAAAATGCGTTGTATGAACACAACTTTTTAAATCTACAACCCTATATCTCTTAAACCCTAGGAAACCAAACTGAGTGAAGGATAACAGATTTGCATTCTAATCCCTTCTAAATTGTCATACTCGTCTACCTTCTCCATAAATGTTGTTCATCACCTATCTCTTTTGGCTTTGAATATTGCCAAGGTGGCAACATGGGGAAGGGTAGGCAGCTGCTATGACTCATTCAAAATTTCTGTGAAAACGAGGACTTAAAACTATTGATCCAAGGCCAAGGGGCCCCCCAGCACAGCATTATCACTCACATTCAATAATGAAAATGAAATGAGAAAAAGAAAGAAGAGCTTCAATGTTGTGATGGTTCTCTGGCCTCTTCTTAAATGATCCTTGGCTATCTGAAACACCAAATTCTGCGGAAAAGTACTGTAGAAAAAAGATACCTTACCCATTAACCTGTAATGCATGAGTTGATTAGCAATCAGCTTCCGAAATCTTACTCTGGCCTCGTTGCTGGAGTTTGAGGAAGATACACTAGCATCTATTCTAAGCAAAACTTTTTCTGGTTTTGTTTTTAGTAAAAACAGGTTATGGAGGAGAGGAAGTATACTTATATATATATATATATATATATTAATACTAGTATACTTGTTGTAGCCAAAGTGACTCCCTTATCAGGCACTAATCATCTGTTCTGATTCCCCGCTACCAAAAAAGACATATATAAAGCATTGTATTTAAAGCTAGTCAGCAGAAGAAAGACCAAAACAGACAAGTAAAATCAGCCTTTTCTCTTGAACTGTGACAGACATCTCTTGAAGCATTAAGAAATCATTTTAAAAGACTCAGAGCTAATCATGTTACCCTTCCCACAGTGTTAGGCCCAGCAACCTACCCTAGTTGAGCAAAAGCTGTATACGACACCCAGATCTTGGAGCAAGAGCTCACACCATAAATTTTAGACACGTCGTGACTGAGCACAGACAGAATTATAAACAAGAGTTCACTGACTATACTTAGCGATGACTCCACGTTGTCTCCTACTGCTATTGTGCTTGAGGACAAAATCATCTGTGTCAAAGCCTGAGAGGTCATGTCATTCTGTGACTGTACAGCCTTCAGCCTTTCTGACTCCATGTTGAAGCTTTGAAAAGGAAGCATTTAAATGTGGGACACAAGTTCCTTCAAAGGGTGTTTTTTGTTTGTTTCATTTTGTTCTGTTTTTATCAGGGTGTAAAACCCCGAAAAGTGACCCCAAACCTTGGTTAAAACTGGTTAGGTGTGACACCTGTGGGTTTCAGTGATGAACAGACAAGGTTAACCCAGCTTGTTGTTTTTGGTTTTTATTTTATTTTTGAGTGTGGGATCAGAGAGAGAAGAAAAATCCCAAAGAGGGGGAAGCAGGTGAGCACATAAGGTGGATTTATTAGAAAGAGGCCTGCTAAGTGAGAGAGTTGAGGGCTCTGCTCCCCTGGGTTTCTCCAAGCCTCGAGGTTGGAGATGGTCTCTGTGCTGGGCTTTGCAGCTGTCAAGCAGTGACATGTATTCAGAATGAGAGGTTTAAGTAAAGATGCTGCAGCAAGTGTCGGAGGAATGCTGGCTGCATCATACATTCTGGTCTTTGGAGGGGGATATACGAGACGGTCTTCAGTGGAATTCATTGCTAAGACTTGGTGTCGAGAACAGAACAGTACTGCAGAGTCTAGAAAATGACTGGTGACTATCAGCTAACAAAGGACTAGGGACCAGCCGATGTTGTACTCTGGAAAAAGATGGATGGAGGAGGGGCTGCAGATGGAGGGCTGCCATCCAAACTGCAGCATTCTCTGTGTGGGAGATAAATTCACTTGTCATATTTCAAATTAGGTTTATAGGTATCCCTCCCCCACCCGGCTGTGGCTTGATGGGAAGACTTCTCAAATTTGAATTCTATATGGCAGCATATTGGCGTCTAAGTTCTCGGTCTATGATGGTTTGTAGGTATATGTGCATGACTAACAAGGACAAAGCTTCTAAAGTCTCCTGATGTCGTTGGAGGGAAGAGTGCTGCAGCAGCAACCTGTCCTTTTTGCAACACATTTTTCCATCTCTAATGTCAGAGTGCTTCGAGAGGTTTAAAAAGAAGAGGTGTGGGTGTTGAAATTATTTTTTTCTCAGTCCAGGACACGATCGTTTTCAAACATACACACACACACACACACACACACACACACACACACACACGCACACGCACACGCACACGCACACGCGCGCACACACACGCACACAAGTTCGATTAGAAGTCCTGCAGATGCCTAGGAAGTCCAGCTAAAAGCAGAAGACAGTCTCTCCTATGGCAAAGCCCAGCTAGACAGATGCCAGATAGCTGCGGAGATCAGCATAGTCTCCGCTGCTGCCCGCAGCCTAGCCACCAACCACTGCCAGGGCACTCTCTCTAGCCTTGCTGTCTGGCGTGCTGGGCTGCATCTGCGGGCTGCGGAAAGCCAGGGCTCCAGTCCTCCCTCATCACACTCCTTTCCCAAAGCACCGCAAACCCGGTCGGGAATAGTAACCTCCTCAACTGTTCTGATTTAGAAGAGCGCAGACAAAATAAAATAATAAAATAAACCGGAGACTCGGGAGACTCTTGGTGGAGGGTCTCCCCACCCCCACTCCCGTCTCTCTTTTTCCAATCACTGCAGGTTAATTTCTTAATTTCTTTTCCTGGGTTAAATGAAAGGGATTACTTGTGCATCGTGACTTGGAGATTGGGAGGAAGTGGATAAGGAGGGCAAGAGGTTGGTCCCAGGCTAGATCCACCTGCTGCTGCAGTGAGAGGGCAACTACCTTATGGAAGCTGTTGAGACCAGTAGCGGCTCGGTAGAGTGTGGAAGGATTGCAAAGACCCTCAACTTCTCTCTCTCTCTCTCTCTCTCTCTCTCTCTCTCTCTCTCTCTCTCTCTCTCTCTCTCTCTCTCTCTCTCTCTCTCTCTCTCTCTCTCTCTCTCTCTCTGTCTGTCTGTCTCTCTCATCCGTGTCACTAAAGAGTTAACCCCGGCCCGGCTCCAAGTCCTCCCCACAAGCCACTCCACTCCCCCTCCTCTTTTTTGCCCCCCTCCCTTCCCGCGCACGTCGCTAAGAGGTCATCAAGCGCTCTGCCCAGTCGCGTTCTCAAGCTTTACTCTTTCCCGCCCATCAAACCCGTAGCTGCTTACGAAGAGGTGTGCGCTCACCAAGGGGCGTGTTCCAGCTCCGGGAGACGCTGCGCGCCCCTGGGTTAGACCTCAGAGCTGCGCTAGCCATGGAGCGAAGCGGGTGCAAAGTTTGGCACCCCGCAAAGGGATGTCAGATAAGAGTGGGCGGACCGCCCGAGGGCTTTTTAGCTTTCCAGTCTTAGGGGCGCCGGCTGCCGGGACCCCAGACGGTGCGCTGCAATGGACGGTGTAGATTCGGCGGCCCAGGGCACTGCCCAGCCTCAGGATGGAGAGCAGCCGGCCGAGTCCCCAGAGCCGCCGCCGCCGCCTCCCGCTCCGCCGCCGGCTCCACCGCCGCCGGCTCCTCCACCAGAACCAGAACCAGAACCACAACCAGAACCACAACCAGAACCAGAACCTGCTCTGGGACCCTGCCCAGAGGCGACTCCAGAACCAGACGCAAATCCAACTCCAGAGCCGGCCCCGGAGCCGGACCCAGGACCAGACTCAGAGCCGGACCCAGAGCCGGACCCAGAACTTGTCCCAGAGCCGGCCCAGGAGCCGGTCCCAGAATTTGCCCCAGAGCCGGCCCCAGAGCCGGTCCCAGAATTTGCCCCAGAGCCGGCCCCAGAGCCGGTCCCAGAATTTGCCCCAGAGCCGGCCCCAGAGCCAGCCCCAGAATCTACCCCAGGTCCAACCCTAGAGTTGGCCCCAGAACCGACTAGAGAACCTACCCCCGATCTTGACATAAGGCTGGTCCTAGAGTCAGCCCCAGAACCTGACGAGGAGAGGGCCCCAGAGTCGTGCCCTGAGCCGACTCCAGAGAGTCCAAAGATGAGTTCAGCACTACAACTGTTGCAGGTGGTCCTCGCAGAGAAAGATCAAAAGCTATCTCCATTGCCATCTCCATTACCATCGCCCAGAATTTCAGCAACGTGGTCCAGAATAAAGGTAAGAAAAGACCCCGGGGGGAGGGGGGTCGGCAAGGTGAGGTCGGATGGCTATGGAGTTTGCTGGACTCTGGGCATCCCTTGCATCCATTTGGCTGCCACTCACTGACCAGAAAGATGTGGGACTGGGAGAGCCTGGGGAAGCGGGAAGTGTCAAGGAAGCGGGAAGTGGTTGGGAGGCGGGAAGCAACATGTGGGAAAAAAAGAGTAGGCCATTTAGGGTTCGGAAAAGAGGCGACAGCAGAGGTGGGAGTCATAGCAGTTTCCCCCATGGGAGGAAGTGACAGTGCAGTGGGCATCTATATCTTGAAAAAGCAGTGAGAGGCACCCCCAGGGAACGCAAGATACCTGAAGTATTTGGGGATAGCTCAAGGTACTTAAGTGGAAGACACTGAGGGGGGGGAGGGCGATGGGACACACCTCTGGCACAGTCACTGCAGCAGAGGCCCAAGCCGCAGAGCCTCTGCCCGCTAGGCCCCCCCTGCCACTGAGGAGGAGGGGGCACATCAGCTGAGACGCAGCTGAAGACTCTCTAGGGAGGTTCCTGGTGCCTCTGTCCACTGCTAGGCACTGGTACTCCAGGCAGAGGTGAGGGGAAGGGCGGCGCCCACGCGCACTGCAGGGGAAGGGCAAGGTTCCCTGGGAGGAGTGGGGGAGCATGCGTGTGTTGAAGCCACCATTCTGTCTGCAGGATTTCCCAGCAGGTAGGTGCAAACACAGTGATACAGTGATGCGAGGCATCATACGCAGGCAACTGGCATCCCAAGCCAGGACCAGTTGGAATAGTACTGCAGTCCTTGTTTAGAGACGTGAAAACACGAGTTGGGTTTTGTGAGCAGAGCGTGTGAACCGCAACTTCATCTCTACGGCTCTACAGCAATTCCTTGTGAATGAAGGGTCCTCTGGCACCAGTCCACGCCAGAGGAGGGAGGAAGGTTTTTCAAAGTCTACCTCCCGTCTATCTGATTCTCTCTCTCTCTCTCTCTCTCTCTCTCTCTCTCTCTCTCTCTCTCTCTCTCTCTCTCTCTCGTCCCCATAGTCTAAAACTGTGAAAATTATGATAATGCATATGCCTCACTGTTCCCCCTAAGAAAAATACACAGGTGGGGGCACAAGCAAATAACACAACATGCCAACAACGCCAGCCTATCCTGCGCTTAGCAGAGCTAGGAACATGTCTTGGGAATCCTACTGCTGTGAACTGCACACTTGTAGAATGCAGAATGCAGGGGTTTGGGGGTAGAACTGGCATCATGAAATAGCTTGCCAAATATCTGCAGTGAAAGTTTCAAAGAAGACAAAAGGGTGGAAATTTAAATAAATAAAATGAGATGATAGTGACTTGGATAATTAAAAAATTGGGGATGGATCTTTCCCCTTTCCTGCAGATACCCTTCCTTGGGGAGATTTCAAGAAAGGGGGGTGGGCAGCTAAACAGGGAGGCCATCCTAACCCCGAGGCTAGCTGTTGTCTCTTTGGAAGGGTTTGCTCTAAGCTAGTGAGTGGGAGATGAGCAAGAATCACCTGACCTGTGGCCATCTTAAGTGAAATTTGAGGAACCAGGCTGAATAACTGGCCTAGCTCCTTGATTACCTGGATGGTCTTCGAGGGCATTTTCCCTTTGGCCTCAGGAAGGCATACTGGGGGCCAGGACCCCCTTTCCCAATCCCCAGTGAAAATCATTCCTTAGCTCTAAAAGCATATTTCTACCAGCTTGACTGGAAAATGTCGGTTGCCAGATATGAGGATCAAAGCAAGGGGAATCGGAGTATTTTCCTTTATATTGTACTGGTTCACATATAGTGGCTGGGTGGCTCACTGACCTGTGACAGCATTTATAGGAGGCAAAGACCCCAGGGGTTGACTTTGGCCTCAGAAGAGTCAGGCATTTGTTAACCCACCTATCTGTAGAACAGAGTTACGAACCCTAACTATCCATCCAGAAGGACCTGTAGATAAACTACTAGAGGGTCCTGGAGATTCCAAGGATGCAAAAGATGTAGGTAAATGCTCACAAAGTTAAGGAATTCAGTTCTCCAATATCTTCCATGCTGATATGCCATTGCCCTCTGGTGCAGTTGGCAACAGCTGATATTCAGTGATAGGGTCATTTTCTTCTTCATTATTTCAAGCAAGCAGCACTTAGAAACAGCTCACTTGTATCTTAACATTCAATACAAATAGATTGCCTTATTAGCTGGGGGTAAGTGTGTTCTCAGATACTGCCTCCTTGAGGAAAGCTTGGGAAAACAGACACACACACACATACACCGTCTCAAACAACACAAGTCTTGGTATTCAAAGAAATCCTTCATAGCAAGTATGAAATCTAGCTTGAAAATTTAAAAAAAGAAACAGGCAAAAGCAAGTGGCTGAGAATATGACTGCACGTTTTTTCCAGGTAATATTGTTGGCTGGTATTTTAATAAACAAACAAACAAACAAACAAACAAACAAATAAATAAATAATGAGCATCTTCCTGCCTGTACTTTGGAGCATTCAGTAAGTTTTCAGGACCTACTAGCTGCAGTCCTATGCAGACACTAGAGACTGCTAAAGGAGGCTCGTGTTTTCTTTCGCAATAGCTACCAGGGTCATTAGAGTTTGTGAACCAAACCTATCTGCTCCTTCCCTTCTACAATGCTTTGATTCCCAGGAAATGAGCTTTGGTCTCCCACCTGGTGGCAGTAAATGTAAGTAAGGATGTGTGAATTGGTTCTTTAACAACACTATGACTCTCTTGGGGGGCGTGGGACTTATATGAAGTGGATCATATTTGCTTCTCTCCCCTCAGTTGTGCCTGAAGAAAGACAGCTTGTATTTTTTATTTAATGGATTTTGAGCAGTTATAAAATTATAATCACACTGTATGAGTGACTGATGAAAATGTGGGGAGAAATACACATTTGTGACTGTGATTTGTGGGTGGAGGGGTTTGTGGATCCCTATTAATGACTATACAGTAATTACCATCACCCAAAATCTATAAAAGTACAGTGTTTGTCCACTGAGCTGATGTTTTGGGGCACATATTTTCTTATAAAACAGAATTTTTCCAAATATTATCATCATGTATGTTTATTACTATGAATTTTTTTTATTATTTCCTGAAAATAAAATAAAAATAAACTAAGGTTTGGTACATTACACAAATAGCAAACATTTATCATATATTATATTGGGTAAGTCTTACTTGATTATTTTATTAGCTTACCTGTTTCTGAGTTTCTCAAAAGTAGGGACTGTCTTTCTCAGTGATTGGTGCAATGCAGTACTCCTTGGGTTTGCTCAATAAGCTAAAGCTTGGAACCTATCAACTCCATTTCCAGCAACACAGAGATTGTTGCTCAGAATAAATGAAAATACATTCTCATCAGTTTCAACGTGAGAATTAAAAGCTTATTTAAATAGCCTGATATATATATATATATATATATATATATATATATATATATATATATATATGCGTGTGTGTGTGTTTGTATAATCCCTTAATGAAATGAAGTCAATTTAATAATATATATTAAATACCCCAATATATGTGATATGTATGTATACATGCATATGTATGTACACACATATATATCCCTCAAAGAAGTGAAGTCAATTTAATATGTATTAAATATCCCAATATATGTAATATGTATGTATACATGCATATACACACACAGAGAATTGGCATTGAAAATATAAATATAATTAAGAAAAATATTGCTAGCAATTTTCAATAGCTAAAAGTGTTCTTATCCCAGCAGCAGCAGCAGCAGCAGACTAATGATGTTGGTTTTTTCTTAAGTGTACAGAATATCTGCAGTAACCGTAAACAGCTTTAGGATTGCAGATTCAGATATTTAACCTGTTGAAGGTCAGGATGATACTGCTTTCTTGCCTCTTGGGTTATTTTTTAACCATTTATTTGGTATATTCTGAGAGCTCCTGAGTATTTGCTGCAGGATGTCCTCGAAAAAATAATGAGGTATTTGGTCAGTGCATCTTTTCTTTCTGAATGTACAATTCTTATGTATTTATAAAGATCTCCAGCTGGGGCTTCTGCAGGTCTGTAGTACAAAACGAAGGGCAGAACCTTTACCCATAATGCCTCCCAAGAAGAGGGGGAAAAATCTACAGAGGCCAAAGAGCATTGTAAGAAGGCTTACAAAATTTTTTCTGCTAGCATGGTTCTTTACAATTTATAGAACGCTTTCCTCTGTGTTTGTAACTTCTTCACTACTGTGAGGAAGGCAGTAGGGTAGCTAAGGACGAAGACAAAGCCAGATGGCTAATAGTATCTATTGATTAATTTCAATGCTGTGGTGCTTCTATGATATTAATATATTGCTTTGTGCAACACATAGGCTCCTCATTTATCTAAGGACAGCGCTGACGTAGTTCCAAAGCAATGATTCCTGTTCTACTTCTGGTGCTCCCAGAGGGGTCTGGCATAGAGCAAGACCCTGAAAAGAAAAGAGTAGCAGTGTAAGATCTTGAATCTATTATCACAGAGATATTTGGGGGTCGAGAGGGAAATAAATAGAAGTCATGCTAAGGATAGGGACAAAGTGATCAACTTTGCCAACACCTGCAAATTGTGACTGCCTCATTGAAAAAAAAGTGAGGATAAATGAAGAAGGCCATGTATTTCAGGGAGCTGTACTGTCCTCATCAAAGCAAATGAACTTTAGTCTCAAAATAGAAAAACTCAATGTATGAGTATATTTTTTTAAAAAAATATAGAGATACAAGCACCTTAGTTATTAAAATTTATCCCTAATCTAAAAATTATCAAAAGGAAGTCTAAGAAAGATTGTTTCTTAGCCGTCATCCAGGTCCTCAAAGCTACTATCTGTCAAAGAAAAGTTAGAAAGTAAAAAGGAGAAACCATCTTAAACAGTATTTGGACTCTTTAAAAGATCATGGAATTTATACATTTTGTGCATACTCTGTAGCCCATGCCTGTTCTCTGATGAAAATTATGGAGGCGAAAACCACTCCTCCAAAGGAAATCTCTGACAGTCTCTGGGTTGCTCCCCATCAAAGCTGCCAACACTGTTTCTTCCAGTTCCAGGAGATGTCCAAGACAAGCAAGAAAGGAGGTGAGTGGTTGTCAGGAGGAAGGATGGAGAGGAGCTTAAGGTATAGGACTTCATTTAGGAAGGACAAAGGTTTGAGACTTAGTTAATGCTGCTGCTTGGACACCCTTGTGAACAACACAATCTAGCCCACAAGATTGTGCACATTAAAACTATTAATCCCATGATCTGTGAACTACATCTGTTTTTAAATTGTTTTTTTTGGGGGGGGGGTGTTTTTGTTTTTCCAAGACAAGGTCTCTCTGTGCAGCTTTGGAGCCTCCCTGGAACTCACTCTGTAGATCAGGCTGGCCTCAAACTCACAGAGATCCGCCTGACTCTGCCTCCTGAGTGCCGGGATTAAAGGCCTGTGCCACCACTGCCCTGCACATCTGTAATTTTTAAAGACAAGGAAAAGTAAAATATCCTTCAGCCTCAAGATAATGAATTGCTATCCCCCACAAACACATAAAAGAAGCAAATTGCAAAATTATTTAAGAAGGGATTTTTTTTTTCAAAAGGAGATTCTCTTAACTTAAAAAAAAAGAAAGAAAGAAAGAAAAGAAAAACCCAAAGACAAACAAAAACCTCCTTATTCATTCCCATCCCCAACATTTAACTTTGTTTTAAATATGGAAGTATTTAAAGGGTAAATACTCTCAAAATCCCCCATCAATGGAATGTATTGTCTCTTCATATATACATTCTCTTCTCCCACTCCTGAGTCTCGCTATGTAGCCCTATATGGCCTGAACCTTGGTACCTATATCAAGCTAGCCTCAAATTCATGTCAGTCTCCTTGCCTTTGACTCCAGCATGTTAGAATTACATATGTGTACCTAGGCCCGTGCATTTTCACTTAAAAATAAATAAATATTAAAACAAAGATTCCCTGATCTTATAAACATTGAATTTCCAGGGAAAGGATAAGAAAAAGAAAAGAAATAGCAACTGCTTCCAGGTGACCAAAGCACAGGTGTGTGTGTGTGTGTGTGTGTGTGTGTGTGTGTGTGTGTGTGTGTGTACATGTGTGGGCGCACCCACTTGTGCAGCTGTATGTGCGTGTATGCACTTGCATGCATATAACTTCCCGTAAAGGCCAGAAGAGGACATCGGATTCCCTGGAGCTGGAGCTCCAGATGGTTGTGAGCCACTTGATATGAGTGCTGGAAATTAAACCCTGGTTCTCCGAAAGAACAGTGAGTGCTCTTAATATCTATGCCAGAGCTCGCCAGCCCCAAGAACCTATTCACAAAGTTTCTATTTCAAAATTTCTATGTGCTTATGGGGCTTCCATCTCTCACCGGACGATGAGGCTGGATAATTAGTCTCGGCTGTCTGGTCAGCGAACCCCAGAGATACACCCGAGAGCTAAGTCGCCCCAGCACTAAGATTATGAGCATATACTACCACTCGTGGCTTTCCATGCCTTCATTCTTGCGCTACAAGCACTTCACACCTTAAGTCACCTCCCCAAATGTAGCACGTGATGGTGGAGGGACTATTGTCCAAGCCTCACAAAGGGTCATGAACTTTTCTTCCAAAATACACTTTAAAAATACAATTTTAATTAATTTATGCATTTATTGAGTGCGTGTGTGCACACATTCACAAACCTGTCCCATGGCGTCTTTAGTGCTTGGGACAATTTCAGAGAGTCAGTTCTCCCCTCACATCATGTGAGTCCTGGGGATCGAACTCCGCTCATCATGCTTGTTGGTAAGCGCCTTTCCCCACTGAGCCATCTTACTGACCCAATTATTTTCAGAAGGAAAAATTAAAGAAACTATTTCTAGTGGGAACTGACCCACATTCACCCAAACCTAACAGCTTTATTATTAATATGTGATTTAAAAAAATGAGCGAAGAATAGAAAAAGTAGTAGGGAAGAAACAGAAACAAATACAAGAATGTCCATTTGAGGAAAAGCACCCCCAGCCTAACAAAGCCCCCCCCTCACTTTCTTTCTCAAAGTAAGTAAGTGTATTTAGACATGATCAGGTACACTGTGGGTGACATAGCCATTTGGGAAATGTATTAGAATTAGAGAAGGAAAAAAAGATAGAACATGAATAGGAATTTAAAAAAATCTTTCATTTTGGCCAACAACGATACCACCAATTCACCAAAGTTCCAGATAATTTTTTCCAGTGAGAGGGGGAAGAGATTAGGAAGAAGGAAGGGAAAGATGGGAAGGAAAAAATAAAATGAGAGTAAGGGCCCCTGGTCGACATAGTGAGCTCTAGGATAGCCAGGACTATGTAGAGAGACTGGAGAGAAAGGGAGAGGGAGAGACAGAGACAGAGAGAGACAGAGAGTTTGTTTCTGCTCTAGAGATGAACTCAGGACTTCATCTGCGCTAGGCAAGCGCCCTACCACTAAGCTACATCTATATTCCCATTAAATATATACTGCTTGAGACAATGTATATCGTTCCTGGTCAATTCACCCCAACCCACAATAAAGTGGAAAAAACACAAAATCATCTTATATGACCCTTTCAAGTGGTGGGGGTACACCCAAATCCCAGGGCTACTATTTATATTTTATCCTATTTGTTTTATTTTGTGCTTTGGATTATGATGAAGGGTCTCATGGAGTGTCAGCTTGTCTCCGGTACAGCTAAAGCTGTCTTTAAACTCCTTACCCTCCACTTTCACCTCCCAAATGCTGAAATTACAGGCACATGTGCCTTCCTCTTTTAAAATATTGTTTGTTTTGTTTTATTTTTTGTTTTTCCAAGACAGGGTCTCATTATGTAGCTCTGGTTGTCCTAGAACTCACTCTGTAGACCAGGCTGGCCTTGAACTTACAGAGATCCATCCGCCTCTGCTTCCTGAGGTCTGAGATTAAAGGCATGAACCTCTATACCCAGTGCTTAAATGTTCATTTTTTAAAAAGATTTATTGTATTTTATGTGTATGTGTCTTTTGCCTGAATGTACAACTGCATACCATGTGTGTACAGTGCCCTTGGAGGCCAGAAGAGGGCCTTAGATCCTCAGGAACTGTGGCTACAGATGGTTGAGAGCCATCATGTAGGTACAGGGAACCAAGTCTGTGTCCTTTGCAAAAGTATTTCACAGCCCATCTTTTTGTAAAAGGAAGGGAAGAAAGGAAAAGAATTTTTTTTAAAGAAAGGTGTTCCAAATCTAATTTTTTCAAACAAATTATTTCATTTAAAGAAAAGGAAAGGGCACAAGCATGATGACCTGAGTTTGATCCCTAGAACCTAAGGTGGAAGGTACATCTCTCTCACACACACCACCACCACCACCACCACCACCACCACCACCACCACCATCATGTAGGTTTTTTAAAAGAAAGGGAAAGAAAAGGGCTTTGCACTGAAGGCCTCCAGTGGTATTAAATTTTGTGTCCATGGTAGTGCTTCTCTATAAGTATATTTTGTTTTTGAGACAGTATCTTGCCCCGTTGTCCATGCTGATCTGGGCCTCACAGTACTCTTGCCTCAGAGTCTTGCAATTGTACATGTGTATCACCCTGTCTTTCTTCTATTTTTAAAATTTGTTTTTAATTTTTAGATTTATTTACCTTATGGATGTTTTGTCTGCACATATGTATGTATACCGTGTGATGGCTGCTTTCTACAGAGGTTGGAAGAGGGCATTGGATCCCCTGGAAATGGAGTTATGGATGGTTTTGAGACACAATGTGTGTGCTGGGAACTGAACCCAGGCCTTCTGCAAAAGTAGCAAGTGCTCTTAAACACTGAGCCATCTTTTATTTTATTTTTGTTTGTTTATTCAGAGCTGAGGACCGAACCCAGGGCCTTGCACTTGCTAGGCAAGCATTCTGCCACTGAGCTAAATCCCCAACTCCAACTCTTTTAATCCTCTATCCTCTAAAAATGTTTCTTCTTAAATTGCTATATGAGGTAATAGATTTCAATGTGGCATTTTTATCCATCCTTAATTTTGGCTAATCTTCCTTATCCACTTTTCTCCCTCATCCCCATGCCTGACTCCAGCAATCTTTTTTTTTACTTTCATGTCTCATGTTTTCTCTTAACCTCCTCAATACATTTCTTTAATAATTCTTTTTACCCACTAATGATTAGTCCTCTTTCTAGTTTCTTGACCTATACCCACACTCTCGCTCATAAATGCAAACACACACACACACACACACACACACACACACACACACACACACACACCTACCTAGGACCAGCATATGAGAGAGAATGTAAAGATCTAAGTCTGGGTTACACCACTTAATAACTTCCAAAGACATCCATTTTTCTCCAAATTTCATTTTTTCTTTAGTGCTAAACAGAATTCCATTGTGTATATGTACCATATTTTTGTTATTTCTTCATCAGATGATGGATATCTAGGCTGATTCCATGTCTTGCTACTGTGAATACAGCAGCAACAAACATAAATGTACAAGCACCTTTGTAATAGAATATAGCTAGCCTTTTTACTATACACCCAAGAGTGGTATAGCTAGGCTATCTGGCAATCCTGTTTTTAAGTTTTTGAAGGGTTCCCATAATTATTTCTATGTAGTTATAACAGTTTATTCTCCACCAACAGTCATCCCTTGTTATTTTCTTGATGATTGCTTTTCTGACTTGGGTGAGATGGGACCTCAAAGCATTTTTAATTTACATCTTCCTGATGACTGAGGACGTTGTGCATTTTAAAAAGTATTTACAATTTCCAGTTTTTCTTTTGAGAACTGAATGTTCAGTTCATTAGCCCATTTGTTGATTGCCAGGGATCTTTTTTGGTATTTAGGTTTTGAAGTTCTTTATATATTCTAGATATTAACCCCTTGGCTGTAACATAGCTGGAAAATATTTTCTCCTAGTTTATAGGGGTCTGTTTTTCAAAATGAAACAGGCTCTCCAGGTCTAAGTACTTCCTCAGCACCATGAAAGTAAGAAGAAATAAGAAGGAGGGAGAGACATACAGACAGAGCTAGAGCTAGCTAGCTAGATAGGTTAGATAGATTAGATAGAAACAGAGACAGAGAGAGAGGCAGAGACAGAGACAGAGAGACAGAGAGAGGCAGAGACAGAGTAGAAAAAAAACTTTTATCATAAGAGGAGATACTTAGAGCTTTGTAAAATCAATAGACCTTATTTCTCTCCACACTCAAGAAAGAAGACATTTTCAAAGAAAAAGATAAATTCTCCCAATCCAATACAAATTGGCCATAATCTCAATAACATCATTGATCTTTCTTGCCCCAAAGAGATTTTTCAAAACAAAGAGAAAAGTAAAACGTCTTTTTTTCAGGCCTGACATCTGAAAATAGAAAGTACCCTTTCCACCCAGTCCCTCCACAGACTCAGAAATATAAAGGAAAAGGTAATAAATATCCTTTTTGAACCATGACAGTGAACCTAAAATTTAGAATCAAAGGCTAAAGGGCAGTACATATTTAATCCCAACATGGCATTCTCCCTCCCCTAAATAATTTTGACTACATACCCCATCATCCAGGAAAGCTGAATGCTCAAGAAGGCAGATCCTATCTAAATGAACAACGATTAGTAAGGTAAACCTACTGAAAAAAAAAAAAAAACATAGACTTCCTTTCCAAATCAAACTAACATGACTTGGCTAATGGCTGCATCATTATTTCATGTAACACCACAGAGACTCTAGAGTTCAAAATAGAATTTAAGACAGTAACATTCTTCCTAGCAACTCCCAGTAAGACACATACCCAGCAGTCAGTGGCCCTTACCTAGTCTCATCATGGGACTGACATACCATCTTTGAGCAGTCCTCTCATTATGTTCTGGTTTAAATGTCTTTTCTTGTAGGCTTTGATTTTCATGGATTCATTAAATAGTATCTCCAAGATGAAAGAATTTTAAATTCACTTTTTTTTCTTTCTGTGCTATATGTGCTGAGCATTGTGCTAAAACCTGAAGGTTTCTTACGTGTTCAAGAGATCACATGGATGAGACTTACATTTATCAAAAGTGGCAAATGATAAATCCAGATACCGCATACTTTGACAAGGTATTCACTGTGAATAACCAGTTGTCTCAGCACACCTCACCTCAAGCAAGCAAACAAACAAAAAATCAGCACAATAAAAGTGTGCTAGTTTCTGAGAAAACAAGAAAGCTTCTAAAATTAAATGAAAGTTTTCTAGCACTCCATTGAGAAATAATTGTTAATTCCTTGCTACATTTTTCTGTTTATTTCACTGAATATATTCCTGCAGTCTACATAGTAAGACTTCAACGAATGTACAACTATGTCTCCCTTTTCGCCTTCTCAATCACCCCTTTCAAACACAGTTATTATATTGTGTTAATTGTTTTTAGGAAACACATAATAATTTTAACTTGAAGTTTATCTAGTTGAGCTCCTGTATGATTTGATTGATATGCATGTGTTTGAAATGCAGCTGAGGTAAGTATCTGCTCTTTAAAGTAATTTGAGTATCCATCCTGTAAAGAACAATTGTTATGGTTATTTCTGTATCAAATGGCAGTTTCATCTCATATTTACTTTTAACACTCTGGTAGATATTCAGATCTCATTTGTTCAGCTAGCTTTTGTAATTTTTCCTTGAAGAAAAGGAGCTGAACAAACCCCATTCTCTTCCTCATGTATGTTTGTAAAAGAAAAATTTAAATTTCTGCGACTCTATTAGACCACTTTTCACCATATGCGGAATAAAAACGAGACTTACTTTGAGTAAGCTGGCAAATGAGATACCTAGATGCCAAAACGAAACTGTGGATGGGGATTATTTGTTTTACCAAATGCTTTGCCAAAGTACTCACTGTGTTAATAGCTAATTCTCTCAGCATGCTTTTTCACAAACAAAAAGCAAACCAATGTAATGCAGGAAGGTATACTAATTTCAGAAAATATGACTGGTGGCTTTGTCTGTAATGCACAGTTATATGTCATTTTCAATTTGGTGCCACTGACTGGGAAAGAAAATATATATCCTACATGTGATGATATTATCAACAATTGTGAAGACATACCAGATCCATCCAGCTTTCCTTAACCAAATGTAGTAGGCAGTTCAGAATTAATAAACTCCATACAATCCAAACAAGGTCGAATTAGAAATGTAAAAGGCAACTGTAATGCATTATTAAGTAAGATGAGAATAGTCTTCAGCCTGTCTGACTTAGTAATTTTCATCTTCCAAAGCATTGTAACATTTACCATTTAAGCCTCTTGCTTTAACGAGCCTATAAGAGAGATTATTGGTCCCTGGGGATAAGGATTCCTACCTCATCTTCTTCAAGCACAGGACCAGGGACAGAGGCTCCCTATTAATACCTAACAGCTTTGCAGAATACCTCTGAATACAGAATACCTCTGAAATGAGGTGGTGGGCCTGGAGACTGATAGGCATTACCATTCATAGAGCACTGCTTAGCTGAATCAACTGACTACATTTCCAACCTTGAGCTGGGCATGGTGAGGTACGTTTGTCATCTCGGCTCTTGGGAGACAAAGGCAACAGGATTGCTGCAACTTCAAGGCCAGTCTGGGCTGCACAGGAAGTTTCAGGCCAGCCAGGACTACACAGTGAGATCATGATAATAACAATAACAACAAATTTGAGACTTTGCTCCTTATTTGCTTTCTCCTGCAGATAGTGGCTCTACCTATTCTCTTCTGGGATTTTGAAGTTTGAGGCAGGAAATAAAAACCACCTAGTGGCCGGGCTGTGGTGGCGCACGCCTTTAATCCCAGCACTCGGGAGGCAGAGGCAGGAGGATCTCTGTGAGTTCGAGGCCAGCCTGGGCTACAGAGTGAGTTCCAGGAAAGGTGCAAAGCTACACAGAGAAACCTTGTCTCGAAAAGCCAAAAAAAAAAAAACAAAACAAAAAAACAAAAAACAAAAAAAAACAAAATAAAAACCACCTGGTAAACAAAACTTGACTAGCAAAGCCTGAAAGTCAGAAAGGGTTTCCTTTAACCCTGTACTCTGTCAGTCTTCAGTCTCCTGAAGTTGGAGAAGTCTTCTCTCTCTAAACCGTGACTCTAACAGTAGTTTCTAAGTGCTAGTTTTTATAAGGAGCTTTCATGGTAATTTCCTCTGATAAGCATCATCTGCATTTATGATCAACATCTAATATACTGTTCCATTATTTACTTACCTCACTAAAAATATTCCTTGCAGAATGCTGGGATATAATTTTATTAAAACATCTAAACATAAACAGTAAAGAGATTCCTTTTTGCTGGTTTGGGTTTTTGAGACAGGTTCTCACTCTGTGCTTTGGATAGTTTTGAACTTAGGGTGATGGTGATCCTCCTGCTTTCCACTTCCCAAGTTCTGGAATGACAGGTATGAACCACGAATCCTAGCTAGAACAGACTTTTTGATTTTTGATTTCAAAATCTTATCAAGTTCTCCCCAACTTTCTATGACCGAAAATTTCTCTCCTATCAAGCTTGAGAAAAACACTAGCACATTTTTAGTTTCTGCCCTTCCTCTGCCTGACTGCTAGGACTAATGAAAATGACAATCTTGACAGGTATTTGGCCTCTTCTGTTTTAATATATTTATCCAGTGACGAGATCTCCAGGACCTTTGTGGGGGATGGGGTGGGAGGAGTGAGGTTCACTTCAGTCTCATGGAATAAAAGCCCACCAGTTAGTGGGTTCCTCATCAGCTCTCACCAGTGAGTCCTTTTTGTAGAACTTCCAAAAGAGCTTCACTTTCCCTTCCCAGCAGCACTAGACTTTTCCAGAAGTTCTTGACTTTTCTTCTAACAGGAGAAAATAAAGCTAGGAACACTGAAAAGTTGCTTGACAGAATGCCTTAGTCCTAATAGCACCACTCCCTTTGAGCCTATGGGGGCCATTTTCTTTGAAACCACCACATTCCACTACATTTCCAACCTCAAGATGAGCATGGTGAGGTACGTTTGTAATCCCAGCTCTTAGGAGACAAAGGCTTGTAGCCATCTCATAATGCAGAAATGCATTTAGTTCAACTTCAAAAGTCCCCAAAGTCTATTAGTCTCAAGCCTGTTTAAAAGTCAAAAGTCTCCTCTGAGACTGGCAATCTATTAACTATAATCACTTGTAAATCAAAATGGAAAAAAAGAAGATCTCATACTTACAACATACACCATTTCAACAGGGAGGAAAGGGAGCATAGTGAGGAAATACTGGACCAAAGCAAGACCAAAAACCAGCTGGGCAAACTTCAACCTCTGCATCTTCATATCTGATGTCAAAGAGCTCTGCAGATCTCCAGCTCCTTTCAGCTTTGTTGAGTGCAACACACTTCTCTCGGCAGGCATCTCATGGCTCTAGCATCTCTAACATCTTGGGGTTTCTAAGACAATCCAGGCCTCACCTTCACAGCTTACACAATGACCTCTCTAGGTCTCCATTCAGGGACACTGCTGACACATGCCTGGCCTCAGTGGCTTTCCTTAGTCATGAAGGGAAATTCTATAACCCCTTTCTTCTATCCTTGACTCTAAAGCCAGAACCATGTGGCTGAGGCTGCAAATTCTGCTGCTAGCTGGGGCTGGAACATGGCCCCCTAGTGCAAATACATTCATTTTCACCAGCTTTTTGTTTTTGATGGTTTCCTTCACTGCCTAAGCTTTGCTATCTTGGAACTCAATTTGTAGATCAGGCTGGCCTCAAACTCAGAGATCTGCTTGCCTCTGTCTCTTAAATTCTGTGATTAAAGGCATGGACCACCACACCTGGCTCTAAGCTTTTCTTTAATTCCTTTTCACAAATTGGAAGCTCAGCTGGGTGGGATCTTGCCCTGAGGTCACCAACCCTTTATTCCATTTAGCATCAGTTTTTTCTTTAAACTTTTTATTTCCTTGAGCATTGGACTTGACTCCATTCTACTGCCTGGTGCTCCTTTTTTCCTCAAACTGTACATCTTCGATTTTTCCTTGCTCAGTTTGCTCCTTTTCATTAGATCTGCATAAGCATGGCCACTAATAACCAAGTAACACAGTTAGTACTAGGCTGTCTGGAAATCTCATTTGCCAGAGCTGCTAATTCATAACTCTTCAATTTAGCATCAGGCAGATTTTTTCTGACAAGGGCAGGAAGCAGCCACATTCTTCACCAAAATATCATAAGAAGGGTCTCTAGGCCACATACTAATATTCTTCTCTGAAGCCTCTTGAACCAGGCCCCCACAGTTCAAATCACCCTCATCACTACTCTCTTCCATGCTTCTAGTTAACACTGCTTAAAGCGTTCCACTGCTTTCCTAATCCGAAGTCCTAAAGTCTACATTCTGTCAAGAAACAAGTTTAGGCATAACATAATACTTCAGTCCCTGTTACCAACTTCTGTCTTAGTCATTGTTCTGTTACTGTGAAAAGACACGGTATCCATTGCAATCTTATAAAAGAAAACATTTAATTGGGGCTGGCTTACAGTTCAGCTGTTTAGTATATTATTGTTATGGTGGGACATGGCATTTGTGCAAGCAGACATGGTGTTGGAGGAGTCGAGAGATCAATATCCTGATAGGCAGGCAGTAGGAAGATAGAGAGACTTCTGAAACCTCAAAGCTCATCCCCAGTGACATACTTCCTCTAACAAATCCACATCTACTCTAATAAGGCCACAACTTCTATTAGTGCCACTCTTTATGGGCCTATGGGGCCATTTTCATTCAAACTACCACAGCAGGGTCTTTTGTCCAATGTAGTACAACATCATTGGCTGATTGTGTATGACAATTAAACCACTTTAAGTACTGGATCATATTATATGACACATGGAGAATTATTCCATGGCTATTTAAGAGCACTTAATAATGCCTAAAAAATTTGACTGTGGTTTTTTTCCTGATGTACAGGTGTGCTATTACTCTTTCTTTGTAAATAAGAACAAAGACTTTTACTTTCCAAATTCACTATCTGCCTAGTTTTGAGGAATGAACTTCGTTCAGGTATAAAGGATTTCCTGATAACAAATTCACATTGATATAAAAGTTTTGGGAGGATAAAGTGATGAATTTTGTTTGCATTAAATAAGGACAATATAGCACTCGTGCATGCACGCGCGCGCGCACACACACACACACACACACACACAGACACACACACACCCCAATTAGGTGGTGACCATCAAAAGTATCTGTAGAAGTGACATTATATTTGATTTGAAGCAAGGTCATGGAGACAGAAGAGACTGAAATATTCTAAAAAGTAAAATTGGTGAGGCCAGGATTACTGAAATCAGGAAGGCAACTAACAAACATACATTTTATTGATATGTAGCCACCACAGGGCTATTGATTAATGTTACATGGTTGAAGTGTAAACTGAGTTCATGGAGCCACTGCCAATGTCTTTGCATGCCACTTGAACCTAGTAAAGCTAAAACAAAGAAGTTTTGTTTGTTTGTGTTTGTATGTTTACAGTTTCAGGCTATCTTTGACCCACATTCCAACATTCATAAGTCTGGTCTACTTTCTCTATGAAATCATTCACATTAAATTTCTTAATACTTATTTTACTTTTATTTGTGTGTGTGTGTGTGTGTGTGTGTGTGTGTGTGTGTGTGTGTGTGAAACATGTGAATGTGCACATGACTGCAGGTGTCCATGGAGACCAGAAGAGGGTATCATATCCCCTGGAGCTGGAGTTACAGGTGGTTGTAAGCTGCCTGACATGGGTGCTGAGAACAGAATGCTTGTCCTCTGGAAGAGCATCAAGTGCTCTGAACCTTTGGGCCATCTCTCCAGCCCCCGCATCACAATGTTTTATGTAGTGAAGATAAGAAACTGTGTTTAGAATCCAGTAAAACCTTCTATCATCTTCATTACTACAGACACATAGAATGTGTTAGAGAGTGACTGGGGATTATTTACAGCCATGTTTAAAAAAGCACTTCAGTAATAGAATCTTGTAGTTTTCTTAATGAAAACATAAAGGAAAGTCTGATATTAAGATAAAACAAATAATTATTCTTTACTTCTCAAATATTAAAATGAGTTTGTAACTGAATTGCCTTCCCAATTATTTATTTTAGGCTTATATGACTGTGAATTTCCACACATAATTTATTACTGGATCTTGAGCAAGGAACCTGGCAATACAACAACACATTAAATAGAAAAAAGGAGCAAGTTAGAGTTTAACATTTGGCTTACTACATTCTGAGATAGATAATACTCTCATGGCAATATGGCCATTTTTGAGAGACTCTCTCCATCTCCTCCACCCCAGAATATGTTACATGTATCTCATAGAGTGGGTTTTCATTGCACTGCTTTTGGTTATAGGAACATAATTACTGGAAGTTGTGTTCATGAGCAAGAGCACCACACCAGGTAAACTGTAGATATGACTACAAATACGTGGTAAATGACAATATAAAGCTGTAGGCCTCTGTAAATATTTAAGGCAGAATAGTTGTTCCAAGTCCTATAAAATGGGCCTAAGTGTAGAATACATATTGATTTTGTAAGAGGCCCCAGTGTACTATAAACTGTACACAAAGCATATAAAAGAGCCAATTGTACATAAATTGGATGTACTGTTTATTATTGATTCAGAATTTACACTCTGCCCACATCCAGAAAGAATATGAAATAGCTTACAAAATCAAATGCAATAAAAGAGGGCAATTCAGCACAAATAAAAACAGGGCAAAGCTAATTCAAAGCAGCTGTGTATGAGACCTAAACTCATACGTGCTAGGTATAACATGAACTACAAATTCAATTAGGAGTACTTTTATTCTGCTGCTTTTAGTGGTTGGGAGACTTTGGGGAATGATTTGAAAGATTTAGGTCTCTTTGAGTTGATATTTGAGGGAATTGAGCTGATGCCCCATTTTATGCTTTATATCTTCCTATAGCAAGCTGTAGCAACCACAAAATGAAGACACAAAGGCTGCTGCCAAGACTGTGGTATGGGTGTTAATTAGTTGTCCTGGATGGCTGTGGGCTTGGGTTACTTTGGTATGCCTGCATTTTTCTAATATTCTAGTGTATCCTACTGTGAAGCACATCGGTGACCTTTTCAAAGAAATCCTTGTTCCATGGTACCTTGTAGCCAGAGGTTCAAGAGTTTGAACTCTGTAAGAATAAGGCCTTTGGAGCCCAGCTACTGCTTGCCTTTCCACAATAACAGCTGGAGCAAAAAGTAGAGTTTAACCTTTTATCTTTAATTGGCATATGTTGATTATATATATTTATGGGATAGTTGGATTTCCAACAGCTATATAGAGTATGTAACAATCAGATGAGCAGAATTGGCATATCTGTCACCTCAAGCATTTTACTAGAGAATTAGACTTTAAGCACACACATAAAAATAGGAACATGCAAATGATCACTTATTACACTATCATTCATGTATGTGTTATGATATTCACCTATGACCACTTTTGATGCTTAGGTATGCAGGTAAGTTTTAATATATCTGACCCTGTAAAATAGACTTTGTAGTTCACATGCCTTGCCAATAGGTGATTGGATGGTGACTAGGTAGGACTGTCTTTTTAAAAACTTTATTCTTCTAAATTAGTATACAAAATAAGGAATTTCATTACAATATTTCATGAATATATCACTGAATCTTGCTCTTACTTGTCCCCTCTCCCTATCCCTCCTTCTTTCTTCTCACTAGTCCTGTTCCTTCCTCCAAAGACTCCTTATGCTTTCATATCATATGAATTCATATGTACATAGATTTCTAAATTCTGCATATAACAGAAAAATGTGATATGTTGTCTTCCCAGCATTATCTTCTCTTGCTACTACCTCTCCATCTGTATCTCTCCCCCTCTATGCTTCTTCCTTCCCATTCATAGATCACAAGGGTATTGTATCTCTCAAAAGGTTGTAGATTTTTCTAACTTCCTATAGAGGTACTTTATGTACTTGGAGTAGCCCCATATTGATCATGCCATCTTGAATTGCTAGCCCTTAGTTTTAAACATACTTATTTTTGAAAAACAAAAACAATAATCTATCCAAAAAGTCCCACTCCCCCCAAAAAAACAAAATAAACATTTATTAAAGTTTTCAAGCATAGCCAAACTAAAGAGTTTTTTCCTTTTTTCCTTTTTTTTTTTGGTTTTTCGAGACAGGGTTTCTCTGTGTAGCTTTGCGCCTTTCCTGGAGCTCACTTGGTAGCCCAGGCTGGCCTCGAACCCACAGAGATCCTCCTGGCTCTGCCTCCTGAGTGCTGGGATTAAAGGCGTGAGCCACCAATGCCCGGCTGAGTTTTTTTCCTTTTTTTACAGTATTGGGATGGACCCTAGGACATACAAGACAAGCAGTTTAGCACTGAGCTGTAGTCCCAGTCACAAACTAAAGTTTATTGTATTTATTTTTATATAAATGTTATTTTAATTATTTATATTTACAGTGTGAGTCACAAAGAGTAACATTAAGCAAATAGCGAGTGATGTATCATTTGGTAATTTGGTAATCTTGAGTAATCAAGTGTTAATCAGAATTTAAACTAGTTATTTTATTCTTTTTGTCTGAATTGAAAAGCTCTTGACTCAAAATTTTTTCTTGTAGGCCGTACTTGAATCTGGAGGTAGGTATCCAGGGTTATTTTTTCATGAGGATTGAAATATAGCAGCTAAGATGTGATGTTCCTTTGGTAGTCCAAGTTATATCCAAATAGCTTTCACTGATTACAGGAAAAGCCTTGATTTGTTATACCAATGCCTCTGATCAAATTAGCAGCCTCAGCTTGAAAGGGGCTTAGTCAGGGAAAACAATGTCAAGAACTCTAACTCTAACTCATATCCCATCAAAAGGAAGATCATTTCTCTTCAGTGAGATGGGTAATCTAGCTCAGTTGGTAGTGCATGAGACTCAATCTCAGGGTCGTGGGTTTGGGCCCCATATTGGGCACCAGATTAAGTGTGATCCTAATTAGTCTTAACAATAAAACCTAGAGGAAGATATTAGGGTAAAAGCTGAAAGATCAGAGAAACAGAGCAGCAGCCACTAGAAACTTCTTACCTCTATGAATCCTCAGACTGAATGGGGGCTGGAGATCCTGTCTCCACCTGCCTTATATTCCTATCTCCACCTCCCTAGTGCTGGGATTAAGGGCATGCACCTCCACTGCCCAGCTCTGTTTCTCTTTTAGACTGGTTCAATTTCATGTAGCCCAGAGTGGACTTGAACTCCTGATCTTCCTGCTTCCTCCTCCCAAGTGTTGGGATTAAAGTTGTGTTCCACCACTGCTTGGCCTCTATGGTTAACTAGTGGCTAGCTCATCCCTCTGATCCCCAAGACAAGCTTTATTTGTCAGAACACAAACAAAATACCATACAGCAGGGACTTCTACCATTTCTAGAATAGATGCAGGCATTATTACATTATAATTTTGTCTGTTGTATACTGTATCAAAGTGTCATGTCTAAGGTGATATCTTTCATGTTTTAGGTACCATAAGTATGTTTTTTATCTTAACAGTTGTCTGGTAAATGTCAGTCAAGTGCTCTAACACAATCAATATGACAGTTTCTGACAAGTGCAAATGAAGTATTTTTAGGAAAGGGTACATTTTCTCTAATGTTTATAATATTATTTTATGAGTTGACCTTATATATTTAAATAAAATGTATTCCTTAATAGCTTCCAAGAAGCCAGTCTTTTACCCTGCCTAAACATCAACTCCAAATGAATCAAAGACCCTAATATAAAACTTTGAAACTCCTAGAGGAAAAACACTTCAAGATACAGATATAGCCATGAATGTTCTGAAAAGGACTCCGATGGCATAGGAAATAATACCAATAATTGACAGATAAGATTGCTTGAAATTTAAAAGCTTTTTTTTTTTTTTTTTTTTTTTTGGGTTTTTCGAGACAGGGTTTCTCTGTGTAGCTTTGCGCCTTTCATGGGACTCACTTGGTAGCCCAGGCTGGCCTCGAACTCACAGAGATCCGCCTGGCTCTGCCTCCCGAGTGCTGGGATTAAAGGCGTGCGCCACCACCGCCCGGCCAAAATTTAAAAGCTTTTGCACAGCAAGAAAACTAACACTTGGGTAAAGAGACAACCTATTGAACAGGAGAAAATATTTACTACCTATACACCTAATAGAGGTTTAATACTCAGAATATATATAGCAAGAACAGAAAAAAACCTAAATATAAAAAGACAAATGATTAGTTTGTCTAATTAATTAAAGGACCTGTGAAATGGACAGACAGTTCTCCAAAAAGGAAGTACAGATGACCAATGCACATATGAAAACATGGTTAAATATTCTTAGCTACCAGTGAAATGCAGATTAAAACTACACTGAGGGCCCAGAGATGGCTCAGTGGGTAAAGACACTTGCTGCCAAGTCTGACAACCCAAGTTCAATTCCTGGAACCCACATAAAAGTAAAAGGAGATAACTGATTCAACAAAGTTATTCTCTGACAGATCTCCACATCCATACTGTAGCATGTGCACTAGAGATTCTTTTAGTCTGTTTTGTGTACTGTTATGTCTGCTTGGCATACCTTTGGAGGGCCTTGCCATGCATTTGTGGAATACTGCTACTGATCACCTTTCTATACACCTATGATATTGAAGTTGGAGTTCACGTCTTCAGAGCCACTTCCTAATCAGGCATATGATAGCCATGAAATGATATGGTAATCTTTTTATATTGCCATTTGACTTTTTATAGAGCCTTAATTCAAAGTCCTGTAGCCTTGCATTCTCACCTCAGTCCCATCAATATTACCTCCATTGTGCAGATGAGAAAACCTAAGCTAAAGGACTAAGGAAAAAGTCAAGGTTCAAGTTCAAGACACCCAATTTAGAATAAATCTCCAGTCCACCTACTTAGCCCAGGATAGCCCCTTTGATCACACAAATTATCCATAACTTTGTAAACAAACTAAGATAATGGAGGATACCTCCTCAGGCATTGCACACAGGTAGCACACAGATATGCAAGTAGGCAAACAACCATACACAGAAAATAAAAATAAATAAATTTTGTTTACAAACATACTAGTCTAGAGGTATTGTCCCAGAACTGAGATATAAGAAACTGATTCTATTCCACTATGCCTTTGTGATTTGAGGCAAACCTTTTAACCTTTCACTTCATATTTGTAAATAAGGATATTTCTAATCAAGATATCCAGAAAGCATTTTACAATTCTATGTTCAAAGATATTTTGAGTCTTACAAATTCTGTAGAGTACTTTGTGTACCTTCAAAATGAATATGACATCAATGCAAAGAGGAATTTTCATTAAAAACAAGTAGAGAGGACTGAGGTGCAGCTCATTGATAAAGCCCTAGGTTTGAACCCCAGCATGGCGATAAACAAATAAATGAATACATAAACAAGTATACAAAGACATGGTTAGAACAAAGACTATTGCTGTTTAATCAGCTCCGGACTATGTTTTACTTCCACCTCTGCCTGATGTGGTATTACCACAGCAGTCTGAATCATCTCATAGGGTATTGACTGTGCAGTGGAATAGCACTAAGATGGTTACCATCAATGAGAGGAAATTTTCTAAGGGAGTGAAGGAGACTTTCTTTATTGCATTCCCCCCTTCAATGTATGTACTACAGGAGGGGAAATGTCATAAGCTTTTTCTAATAGTATTTCTATGTCCAACATTTTAATGTCATTGTGAATAAAATGGACTTATTAAGATCTACTCTTACCAGAGTAATAATGCCTCTGCTTCATCAATAGGTATAAAGGTGTAGAATGTGGAGCTAAAGTAAAGGAGTTTCGGTATAGTTAGTGGACTTTAAAGTAAGACACATTGTGTTGAGATCCCAGCCTAGTATCTAGTATTTCTTATCTAGGTAACCCTAGGCAACCCCCCCCCATTTACCTGTGAGTCTTTTTTTCCCATTAACTTTATGAGATAAATAATTCCCACCTTGTAAGGTTCTAAGGATCAAATAAAATCAAGTAGTTAGGCTAGTGCTTTGTACCTAGTCAATTCCTAAAAACAAGGTAGCTTCTACAGTGTTTAAGACACTGATTTTGTTCAAAACAAATGCTCGACCTGCCCACTGCCACTGTTCTGCTTCCATTTCAGAGGTGTGACCCCGATGCAGAATAAAGAAAAAGCAGGAACAACAAGAGTGTCATTGCTTCTTGACAATGTAGAGTCACGTATCCTATACCATTTCCTTAGTTTTCTTCATTGTTGATGTTTTTCCATACTGGTGATTGAACGTAGAGGCTTGTATATTCTAGGCAAATATTATATCACTGAGTACATTTCAAGCCCCTTATTGTGGTTTTCTTCTGGTTAAAGAGAAGTGTCAGGAAAAAGATTTGTGTTTCAACTCGACAAGGACTTTTAAGAACTTAATATATGCCTTGTTATGAGTATGATGAACTTTTTAAATCATGGAATGAAGAGCTTTCAAAGTCTAGTATTAACTCGAAGGCATCTTTAGAAGAAACTTCTGCAGAAACTTAAATGATGTGCAGTTTTCAGGTAGTTAGTTGTAATGACTTTTTATGAAGTTATTTTCTCTTGGAGGCACACTTAGGGGTATTTGTCAAGTAAATAGAAGTACTAATTCAATATCTGTATAGTTTCCCTGTTAGAGGGGTGAAAGAATGGCATTGAATTCCAAAGTTACCTTTGTCACTTTCACTTTGACAAAAAAGGTTGTTCTGGGCTGTGTTTTTCCTTTTGGAGCAAGAGCTGTTCTGAATCTACTACCAAATCATACTGACACATGTGTTTTCCCAGGACTGCCTTGTAATTTGACATTATAACATAGCAAACATGCCAGACCCAATAGTTCCCATATGCTTTGATATCTAAGGGGAAAAGTGGGAAGGAGACAAGGGAGTCCTGTTTTTGCCGTGATAGTATTACATCTTTTACTCTTAATAGAGTAGATAGATTTTTGACATTATTTTTTTACAGCCTTAACAAGTTACCTATGATCCTGAGACTCTTCTCACTGGATGATACTTGTAGAATCAATTCTTCATTGGTAAGGGAAATAAACAAAAGTGTAGGTAGTTAGTCCATGGTATATTTGGGATGCCATAGAGGAAGCTCATGGCAGAGCATATCTCTGATCTTCTGGAAATTCTTAGACTCAGTAGCTTAACATTGGCATTTGTGTGGCTGAGGATGTATCGCAGTTGGTAAAGTGCTTGCCCAATACACACGAAATCCACAGTTTTAGCCACACCACCACATGAAACTAGGTGTGGTGGTGCACACCTGTAATTCCAGCATACCAGAAGTAGAGGCTGGAGGATCAGGAAGTTTAAAGCCAGATTTGACTGCATAGCATGTTCAAGGCTAGCCTGGGATACTTGAGACTCTGTCTTAAAAAAAATAAGGTGATGTTTAAATTCAAAGTATTTTTAAGTTAGGTTTATTTTTAAATTGTCATATATTTGTATTATATTTACATAACTTTCAGTACCCTCTTCTCCCTTTAACCCCTCAAATTCATGGCTTCTTTATCATTGTTTCACATACACACATTTATAAACAAATGAAGAAATATGTAAATACAACATTCTGTTTCCATTTGGTGTTGCGAACACACGTGTACGTGTGTGTGTGTGTGTGTGTGTGCGTGTGTGCGTGTGTGCATGTGTGTTTAAGGTTAAACACTTGGTATTGGATTATCTAATAAAGGGACTCATTCCTATGGAAGACTAATTCTCTCTGTCTCAATTTAATTGCCTATAGCTCTTCATGTAGGGGTGAGGCTCCATGAGATTTCCCTCACCCACAGTAGCATGCCAGTTAGTGTCATTGCTCAGGTCTTGTTTAAGAAACCATATTGTTGAGAGTTCATGGGTGTAGCTTCCCTGTTGTATATAGAAGACACAATCTTATAGCAGATGTCTTGGTCCTCTGGTTCTTAAAAATATTTTCCGTTCTCTTCTGTGAGGTTTCCTGAACCTTAGAAGTAGCACTTGCTCCTCATGTTGTACATGTGTTAGCTGTGGATGGGGGCACCCTGCAATCAGGTGTTCTGTATATGTTGACCAGTTCTGGATTTCTGTGATGGTCTCCATCTGGTGCAAAAGAAACTTCTTTGATGAGGAGTGAGAGCTACCCTTATCTGCGGATATAAGGATAAGTATTTAGAACACTCTTTCCTCGAGGCTCCATGACCTCACCAGCCATGGATATTGGGCTATATTTACCGTACAAGGCATGAATTCCCTCCTATTGAGGGGGCCTTAAGTCCAAGGAAACAGTCATTGGTTATTGCCCAGATGTAAGTGTCACTCTTGCACCTTTAGGGCTATCACACCAGTTGTATTGGTCATTATTGTGGTTGATAGGTGTTAGAGCTGTGTGGGGCTATTGACTGGTTTTCTCCCTTGGCAGCTTGCATATACCTTTTGGTACTTTGAAAGGTAGCCAGGTCAGACCCAGTTTGATTCCTCTGAGTAATGTGTCTGAAGTGTACGGTGTCTTCAGCAATAGACTTACCTTCCAATTTGGGGAAGCAACAAAGGACAAAAGCAATAGCCTATATTGTTTGGAGGGGTTTCTTGGACTCCCCCCAACCAGAAACTCAAAAGGTTTCTCATGCCTGGTACTGGGCTTTCTTTTAGATTGTCTATGGCTCTTGGGGTAGGAGGTATTGTCTCCCCAAATGGTATAACTTCACTATATATATATATATATATATATATATATATATATATATATATATATTCATATATAGTGTGTATGTATGTATATATATATATATAGTGTGTGTGTGTGTGTGTGTGTGTGTGTGTGTGTGAGAGAGAGAGAGAGAGAGAGAGAGAGAGAGAGAGAGAGAGAGAGAGAGAAACAGATAATATTTTAGGTAAACATAAAATAATCTAATTCTCTGTGGCTTTTCATACATCCTTAGTGTTATTTATCCCTCCTTCCTCTTTCTCTCTGTATTTTTATCCTCAACTCAGTGAAAGCCTCTGCCCTATTTTCCCTATTTCCTCCTTCATATCATCCAGGGTTATTATGGTAGACAATGCTGCTTTTCAATGCAGCATTATATTTTCTAAACACAGCTCGGAATTGAGGCAAGCGGTTATAAATAGCTGCATAGAGGCAGCAGAGTACTTGTGGAAAGTGTGAAGTAGACCCAGCTTATGTGTTACCCTACAGCAGGATCAGGTTCTCTCCCCAGATGACACACAATGGAAAGCTGCTCCTTCAAGCCCACGAGTGGAACAAGGTCAGCAAAACGGGCAGCAACATTCAAGTTCTCAGCAGCACTCTACCCACCAGAATTAGTGCCGTGTGGGTAAAAATGACTCCACACTGAACAGCTGCTCTGTGACGAGATGAGACGGATGAAAGCTTAGAGGATGAAGAAAGTATGTGTCATGAGCTTTCAGAAACAGGATGCTATCTTACACATTTAGTCAAGTCCAAATCTTTGTTGAAAAAAAAAGTAGGCGGCATGAATAATGGGCTAGAGAGGCTTCAAGGCTAAGATTTGTGTGTAGCATTGGTACTTATCTCATCTGGAGCACAGAAGGCTAGTGAGTACATTTTCCATGATCTGAGAGAAAAACAATAAAGCTCAACTCTAGGTCAAAGTCAATCCTACAAAGGGAACCTTGAGTTTCAGGGAGCTTTGTGGAGGAAGTTACAGCAGTGTAGTCTCAGAAGTCAGCCATGAAGACGTCAATTCAATTGTAGAGGTTATTGGATGACCCTTTGGATGTATGGCTGAGCAATAGCAGGGATCGTACCAGTTTTGTAAACTTCAGCATAGTATCAGAAGCATCCCAGTGTTTCTGCTCTCTGGCATATGGCCTTTTCTACTATCTCTGGACATGGAGAGGAAAAACAAATAAATGATCAAAGCATCTGGCCTTCTCTCTCATCAGTATCCTCTAGTTCCACAACGGAGCTCTTCCTTAGCAGTATTTGGTGGTTTCCATTACTGTTTGGTTATTGATGGAGCATTTGAGTATTTTGTCAACGTTGAGAGGGCCTTTCCAGTCTTCATTAGTGGAGGGGAACAGCAGAAGGTTTGACGAAGGACAGTAGCCTTCAAATGGGTAGTATCTCTGAGGCCTTCACTTCATCTATCTTCTCTCGGGGCCAAAGACTCACTAGATATGTATATATGCCACATAGTTCATTCTCATAATCTAACAATTAATTTGGCAGAATAAATACAGAGCCCATGTTCCAACCTTCGTCTCACAGGTCTCTGTAGTTCCTCTAGGGCAGCTAAGCCTATTATTCCTAGGGAATCCTGCAGGGGGAGTTCCAGGTCAGGGAGTAGGAACCTTTAGCTTTTGTGGAATCCAGCTTCACATAAAGCACCTGATCTACGTTACCACTAGAAAGGGGGGTTAGTCATCCAGTGCTCACTGTGGGCTCTTTATAGTTAAGATTTTTTACAGACCTTCAAAAGAGCAAAGTGAATCTGTTTGGAAGCAGCTTCTCTGTATATTTATGCACATCCAGATAGATTTACCTCGCTAGTGTGTTGCTCTTCTTTCCAGTATGAGTTAGTGCTTCTATGTAGGAGTTTAACATTGTATTTTTTAGTCAAATCCTGTGAGGCGCATTCTCAGGAGAATTAGTACAGCAATTTGTTTAGAAAGTACTTTCCACCTCCAGATGTCCCTAAGCATGCTGTGCTGATTACCCAAAAAAAAGGGGGCCAATTCAAATCAAAAACACTTTAGGGAGCTCCCAGAAGATTAAATAGCCTGATTTAAGATCAGCCATTTAGAATCTAGGAAAGAGTATTGGGGCCATAGATGGAGATCTTGGAGATGAGATGGAAAGAGACAAAGGAAATCTAGTAAAACCTTTCACAGATTGTCTTTCTGAAAAAGGATATCGTATTCCTTGCTACATACCTAATTAATCTCTCAGTGTTGAAAAACACACACATAGTTCTTGAATTTGAGCTATCCAGAGGCTAAAAACTATTTATTTTGCATTTAACAAAGGGCCAAAGCTCTCTCTTGATCCCAATAATAAGCTTCTTACAATATTTCCCTGGAAATAGACTTGATATACATAGTGTGTTGAGTATTTACCTTTAGGTCATTATGCCACTTCTTTGGAAAAAAAATATCATGTAAGCCCAGAAGTTTTTCAATAATGAATATAGAAAAGCTGGACCTCTGTCCCATCATTCCTGAGAGAATTTCCCACTGCAAATCCAAGCAAGTCACTTGGACTCTGTCCTGAATGCAAGTGATCATTGTGAAAATAACAGGAATTTGCAGTTGCGTTTTAGTAGAGAGCGAGGTATAGCATCAGAAAGCCAGTCTTGCTGGAGTTGAAGTTGAGCCTCAAGAGTTGACTCATACAGTAACTGGTCAATGCTTTGTAATACAACCTGGAATCTGATTTTCCCTGGAAAAACGCGTCAAACAAGTCTTCCCCTGTGAGATTCAGGTGGTGTTGACTCATGCTGGTGTCTTACCAGAGTAGGTGTGATAGGCATTTGTTAGGCTTTGATGCTCAACTGCTGTAAAGGGAAATACTGTTTCTTCTAGAAGAAAAGGGATTTTAGATTTTAGAAGATTTGCTGTTGTGTAGGCATATCCATTTCAAGGTGGAAATTCCAGATTTATATAACTTGTGCATATAGCAGTCATGCTTCCTTATTTAACCTACATAGAGGGCGCTATAATTTGAAGAGGATTCATAACTTTCTGAGTTATTCCTCTTCTGCTCACACCAGGTGTGATAAATAAACTAACTGGATTATGTATTTCCATCAATTGCATCACAGTGTATATGAATTAATAATTATGCACAAGTATAATCAGAGCAGCAAGCTCTAATTCTTCTAATTGGGCCAGGCAGTGAGTGCATGTACACATATATGTAAGCATGTGTGCGTACATACACAGAGAGAGAGAGAGAGAGAGAGAGAGAGAGAGAGAGAGACATTTGTACCCACAGAAATGCCTCAAAAGATATGAACAACTGGAAAAACTCCATAGGGACTGTTTCTTCAAAAGTATTATATAAATACTATACAACATTATGCTATGAAAAAGCATAATCCATGAAAATAAATTTGAGGGCTAGAGAGATGGCTCAGTGTTTAAGAGCACTGGATGCTCTTCCAGAGGACCTGATTTGAATTTCCAGCAACCACATGGTGGCTCACAACCATCTATAATGAGATCTAGTGCCCTCTTCTGGCCTGCAGGCATACATTCAGACAGAGGACTCAACCTAAAAAAATACATATACAAATAAAAATTTTTAAAAAATAAAATAAAAATTGAGAAAATAATCCTCATGAAAATATAAAGCCTCTTTCCCGTGAAAGGCTATTAAAATAATGAAAATATCAATTACAAACTAGGAGAAAATATCTTTAAATTACTTATCCAACACAGGACTTGTATCTAAAGTGGTTCTTTAACTCTAAAATTTCAACAATGAAAAAGCAAATTTTCAAATGAGAAAATGGACAAAAGATAGACACTTCTGTACAGACACTTCATCCAAAGGGATATATAGATAACAAACACAAAAGAGAATGTGGGACATCATTAACAATTAGGATAAGACTACAATAAGATACCACTACATACTTATTAGAATATCAAAACTAAAACATGGTGGCAGTATTACTTGCTGAGAAGTATATAGAGAATCTGTATTTCTCACATATAGCTGGAGGAAATCTAGACTAATACAGCTACTCTGAAAAATAGTTTTTCAAATTATTTTAAAAGTTAAAACTGAGCTTGGCGGTGGTGATGCACGCCTTTAATCCTAGCACTCAGGAGACAGAGGCAGGCAGATCTCTGTGAGTGAGTTCAAGGCCACCCTGGTCTACAGAGTGAGTTCCAGGACAGCCAGAGCTACACAGAGAAACCCTGTCTCCAAAACAAAAAGTTAAAACTTACTGTGTCATTCAGCAACTACATCATTGGACACATCCTCCAAAGATTTAAGAATTTATTTTCATGCATAAATGTGGATTGTTCACTGGAAATGGCCCACATGTCCACTGAAGTGGGTGAATAGTTAAATTGTGGTTCATCTGTACAATAGAGTACTCTGAACAGCATGGCGACTTTAATGAACCCAAGTGTTAAAAGCCAGTTTCCAGAGGATATGTACTGAATGACTCCATTTCTGTAATAATAAGAAACAAGTTCTAGAGGTGGTGGTAGCTGCTTAGGGATGGGGGGGGGGGCAGAAAGAGTGAGCATGGCTATAAGCAGACAGCTTAAGGGAGTCTTGTAGTGATATGGTTCAGTATCTTGATGGGGTAACAGTTACCCAAAACTACACACATGGTTAATTTTTTTTGGGGGGGGGTTCTGAGATAGGGTTTCTCTGTGTAACAGCCCTAGCTATCTTGGAACTTACTTTGTATACCAGGCTGGCCTTGAACTTACAGAGTTCTGCATGCCTCTGTCTCCCAACTGCTGGGATTAAAGGCAGGCATGCGCCACCACTGCCTGGCTCACATGGTTAAATTTTATAGAGCAACACACACACACACACACACACACACACACACACACACACACACACACACTAGTGTTCATGCAATGTGAAATCTGAATAAGTTGATGGACCCTATGGACTGTATCAATGTCAATCTCCTACTTTTGATATTGCATTGTAATTATACAAGATATTTGGGGGCACTGTGTGAAGGATGACTGGGATTTTCCTGCATATTTACTTTTTGTGAGTCTATAAATATTTCATTTTAAATTTTAAACCTAACAGTAACTTCTGAATGCTTTGTTTTGCTTTTTATGTAGGAAATAGTTTATTTGCTTTGTATTGAGAAATGAATTCCCATTTATTCACATCTGTGTAGTTTTGTGCCTAAAACTGTAAATATATAGTAGTGTATAAATAAAGATTAGTAGAGCCCGTGACATAAAGGTTTTTAACTTTCACATGCGGGGATATCAAATGCTCCAGGGTTTGGTTTGGAGTTTCTTGGGGGGTAGAATCATTGATAGAGTGCAGGAAATAGACCCTAAAGTGACCTCCAGTGATTTTTCCCTCCTAGTGTTTACTCCTTTTTATAATCCCTTCACCTCCAGAGTAATCTGAGTCTTATGACTCTGTTTTCTATTCAACAAAACATGGAATATCACTTCAATGATAATGTTGCTGACAAGTAAACTAGGCAGACTTTCTCCACTTAATTAGCTTTATAGATAAACTGCTATGAAATAAGTCATGTCCGGGGAAGCCATGTAGCAAGAAACTGTGGGTAACTTGTCCACTGTAAGCAGGCCTTCCAGCATGTAACTGAAGCCTGAATACTAAAACCACAAGAAACTGAATTCTCCCAACAACTTGAGAGAGCTTGCAAGTAAGTAGTCCTCTAGCCCCACCACGGATGGGACCTCAGTATTGCCAGGCATTTGGTTCACAGTCTGCTGAGACCCCGAAGCAGATGACTCATCCAAGCTGGACTTCTGACCTACAGAAACTGGGAGACAAGTGGAAGTTCCTGCTACATTTGCAGTAACATGATGCTCAGCAATGAAAACCTATACATCAGTCCTCTGTAGAGTCCTACCTAGAGCGGAGGCCATAATCCACACAGACCTACTGGGACCAGTCTCATCAGTTTGAGAAAGAAGAAAAGTCAAAAAGAGCAGCTCAACACTTTTTTAGTGATCATGTCCCAATATAATGTCCTTTCTTTTTCCATAGACATGACTGAGACCAGAGTTAAACAGTAATGGAGAAATAGGACTGTTTGTTCAGGATTTTGTGTTATCAGTTCTCAGTTGTGATACGACTAGTGATAATACATTTATACTTAACTTGTAAAATGTCTAATCCATTCACTGAAATATAGTTATGTCAGCTTGAATGACTTCATATTTAATTAAGAAAATAGGTAGCATTCAATCTTATATGGAAGTAAAATACCCCAACTTAAGCAGAAGGACTGTTGAAAATAACGTCCACTTAACACATATCTTAACCCTTAGCTGTTCTAAGTTGTTTATTTATGAAGGAATAGTCTTGTGGTTGTGAAAATAAATGAAGTATTTTCATTCAGAAGAGATTCAAAAAAGCCTCTTTGGGAGCTCTAGGAGGATTGGAATATAGAACTCAACTAATGATAGTGCTGCACCCATAGATGAGTGCATTGCTCAACTGGCATTAGAGAAGTTTCTTTCTGCAGTAGGTGGTAAATTAACACGGCGGCCCACAACTGGACAATATGCAGAGATAGCAGCTGTCTTTGCCTCATGCCATTCCTCGAGGCCCAGGGATCTGTGTAGAAGAGATGGCAGGAAGACTGTAAGAGCCAGAGGTGCTAGATGGCTTCAAGAAAACAGCCTTTTCCAGACACCACAAGGAAGATGCACATATGAACTCACAGAGACTATGGCAGCATGCACAAGACCTGCACCAGCTTGTCCAGACAAAAATCTCAGTACAGAAAAGAGGAAGTGAATACAGCCTGACCCCTAGACCAGGACCTATTGGCAAATGGATTGACAGGTTCTAGGAGAGGGAAACTGAGTTTCCTTCAATGGAGTGACATTGGCATATCAACCTCACTCCAGGGCAGGGCTGGAGCAGTCAGTCAATGCAAACTGGACTCCATAGTTTTAAGTTTTCATTTCTTTTAAGATAGAAAGAACATGAGTTTGGGTGACTAGGGAAGTCGGGAGGATCTGAGAGGAGTTGGGAGAGCGGAAAGAATGTGATCAAAATATATTGTATGAAATTCTCAAAGAATAAATAAAAACAACATTAAGAAAAACTAAAGAATGCTATCAATATATTTTTCTCAAGATCCTTGGTTGAATTGTATCCATGAGACTGTGGGAAAAAATCTGTGGAAAATGTCATGACTTTTTATATTTTTATTTCTTTCTATCAATTTGCTAAGATGCTTATGCCTATGTTGAATATATATCTACACACTTTCTGATGAAGGATACAGAAGATGCTACTACAAAATGAACATGGTCTACAGCCTACTTAGACATTCTTAGAGATAGATGCTATTGGAAAACAGGACATTTTTCTGCAGTTGAAAATTGGTAAAGGAAAGGCACTCTGAATGTATCCATCGAGTTAAGAAGATGACATTCTACTTGCTGTTGAAAGAACAAATCCAACAAAGTGTATTAAACATGTTGGCTTCAAGCAAATGTGTGCCTGATACTCTCTTTTTCTATTGGTAAAAGGCTTTGCACACTGACTTTGACCTTTACTGTCAGGCTTTCTTCAAAGGACAGCTTCTCTCTTTGAATATACCGTCTTCTCTCAACCAGCACAACGTTCTCCCATCCAAAATAGTTTTAGTTTCAAGACACCAACCAACATGCTCTCTCATCTCTGAATACACTATTTAGAAGAAATGTTTACGTGGCACTCAATTAGGAAATTGAAATAGATCAAAGGGACCCCAAGGTACCTCTGAGTCCTCGAATGAGAATATGGTATGTCTATGTACTGTACATGTTTTGAGGTCAGATGGACTGTCTCCATTCACACTTCCCTAAGGTTTATGAGATTTTCAGTTCCTCTTTCTCTTGGCATTTTTAAAAATTACATAAGTTGCCACTCTTCAGCAAAAAGCAGTTCAGTCCACCCGTGAGCCCGAACAAGAGTCTCACCATGTCACCAGATGAGAAACACCTGAAGAAAGAAGAAGGCCCATCAAGTTGTGGGTAACAAAGTAGTTCTGTCCTTCAAAGGGAGCCATGAAAGTTGTAGGCAGAGTTTCCTCGTAAGCATTCTTTCTGTAATAGCCAGAGAACATTCATTAGCATAGACTAGGCCTCTCCTCCCCGCACTAACTCTCTATATTAAAAATCATTTTGTTTCTGCACTGCCCTTGTGTTAATAAAGCAGAATTTTAGTTGTACCTGGCAGAGTTAAGAGCAAAGTAGAATGAACAGTTCCTTTATCTGCAGCAAATATAAAATGATGAAAATTTTAAGAAAAGAATAGGGTTGGAGATAGAGCTCAGCAGTAGAGCACTTGCTGCACATGCCTGAGATCCTGGGTTCGAATCCCAGTACTATAAAAAAGAGGAATTAGAAATTTAAAAGACAAAAAAAATTGTAAGGCATAGCTTCAGTGTGTTGTTATCCCACACTACTGTGAGCAAGGAGATGAATTTTTGAAGGCATAGTTCACTATAACTCTCTTAAGATTTCCAAATCCTCACAAATAAAATAAGAACATGCATTCGTCACTTCCTAGTGTAGAACTGTACATTTAGATTTCCCCAAAGCACGTGAGTGACAAAGAACGAGTACAAAAGAATTTAGGGCCTGGGCATAAGCTCAGGGCTAGAGCACCTGCCTATCAAGAACAAGGTCCTGGGTTCAATTCCTAGCACTGCAAATAGAACAGAGTAAAATTCCTGCCAAGAGTTCTATTTTGATTTAGTATAAATAGATGTCAGAAGTTGTTTTGTAGATGCAGGCTTCTGGGATCTGTCCAGCAACATCACAGATAAACCTTCCTCTTCAAACAGTTTTCTGTGCGATAAAATGGTCCTTGTGACATCTACCCTTACTGCATGGAACTAGTTTTAAGTTCTCAAGGTTAGGCTTTAAAAGGTACGGCTCTCTTCCTGTATAACTGGCCAGGAATCAGAATATACTTCGAGTATAATTCCTACTAGGTAAATGGTAGTGGTGCTTCACTCTGGTCAGATTTTATCAGTTCTTGAGTGTGTGTTTTCCCTAGCTATGGGTAAAGGAATACATTAGAGGAGGATGTTTCCAGATCAGTCAGCCTTTCAGGGCTTTGAAATTTATCTTCTTGTTTTAATACAAACACTAGGGAGCATTAGGTTTGAAATGTCTATGTTCTCAAGTTGAAGAGACACAAGCACTTGTGTTCAGGAACTGTTCTAACACAGCTTTCTCAAGACTAACATTCCTTTCAACTTACCTTAAATATTTGTACCTAAATAGATGGTCTCCTGATGTTTGAGGCTCTCCTTTTCCTCGAAACCTCACATCTCCTGGCAGATGAGGGTCTTTATGTAGACAGCAGCCACAAATTCCTTTATAGACTTCAATTTGGTTTTCTATTTGTAGTCTTGGTTTCCTTACCCAGTGATCCTTGTTCTTTGACTTGTGAAAAGTAAAAAGTCTTTGCTTCCATGGACTAAGTTCACACAACCCCAAAGTAGTACAGTCTCTGGTTTACTATAGACCCACTGATCCTCTGCTGTTCATATATAAATTACACTCCCAAATTTAGGACAAACTACTGATACCACATGGAACACAATACCCTGCTGAGGCCTCGTATACAGCTGTGCTTCTGTTCCAATCCTAGCTCCAGATGTGTTACCTTCACAATCACAGAGAGAAAGAAGCACATAGTGCATTTCTATTCTCACCGTCCACAATGTCATGTCTTATCTTCATCCTTATTAGCATTGAATGTTATTATCATTGTTTTTAGCAGGTAAAAATGCTGAGGCTTATAAGCTAGATGACTTTCTCAAGGACACACACCTAATACACCTAATACTGTAAGCGATGGATCAGAGTTTCAAATCCACACTTCTCTGAGTCCAAAATCTACATTCCTTTTTACTATACTAAATTTGTTTTGCCTAAATACGTGCTTGGCTATATAAAAATATTCAGGTGACTCCCGCAACAGTTATGGCTTTTAAGAGCCAGTTGATAAGAGCTGGATTCCTGGACACTTGAAAATACTTTTTTTTTTCATTGTCATTCCTGGATGAGATTTTTACCCACTCAATTTGACTTTACAAACATTCATCAAGTGTCTCCTCTGGGTAAGCTGTGATACTGAGGGCACTATTCCTGTCAGACATAACTCAGCCATACCCCATTGTGTGATTTGCCAAGAGAATTGCATGATGACTTTGCCTTCTGAACCTGCTCAGTTTTGACATAAATTGTGTCTTGGGATAAGGGGCCATGCATGAAGTCTTAAATTTGGTAGGAAGGCATTTTGTGTAGGGTTTTTCTGTTATATTTTGACTTCCCTTGATAAATCAAACGCCAAATTTCCATCACCTTATGCACAGTTCCTTTCAAGATGCTAGTCTGGCTACAACATTCCTCTTATTTACATGAATAAAGAGATAAATAGGACAATAAGGGCACAGCTGGATCTCTATGTTTCTCTGTGCTTCAGGTTTTTTCTGTGCACATTGCCATTAGTGAGTCTGTTTCAAACTGGACTCTCCCTTGCTTCCTCCCTTTCTCAAGCCCTGTTCCCAATTCAAGTCCCTCCCCCTCTGCCAGGTCAAAATTGCCAACTGTTTATTTTGTGTGTGCACAAGATTCAAGACTAATTGCTCTTCAGATTGCAGCTGATAACAATCCTCTTCCCATTTTCAGTGGCTGCTGCTTTGTCTCCAGCCACTCGGAACAGAGCTGCACACATTGATTAGGATATAATGTAAGAGCCAGCCAAACGGTGGTGTAGAGCTTGTTCCAGGACCAGTGGGAATCCTATGCATCATTGGTGGGGGAGTGAACATCCCTTATCTTCTACAAGTCTGTGAGTGTTTGCTGCCACCCCCAGCTAAGCGTCCCCTGTAATAGAAATGTCCTATTCGTGTTTCTTTGCTTTGCTTCTCCCTCCCTTTCCAGCTCTGTTAGTGATCTAGTTTCACTGGTTCCCCTCCCCTCTCCTCTTTCCTCTCTTACTACTTTTATTTTTGTTCTTTTCCAGTCACCGTTTCTTGGCTAGGCTATCACGAGTTGACTAGCACAAAATTCAGACAGTAGTCAGCCTTGCTTTAAGCCCTGACCAATAAGTATTTGACTACTGTAGGCAGTGGCCATTTAGGAATATTTTTAATCTCTTAAATATAGCCTGGCTAGAGAGGAGTCGGTTTTACAAGGTGTTGGCCCACAGGGAGACTTTTTTTATAAAGTTGCAGATCTGTGCAATGTTTCATAAACTGTGAAAAGGGTAGCAGCGAGCCTTAGAGTCAAGCATCAGAAGCAGCTGTGAGAAGTGGCTCCTGGAAGAGGAGGCAGGAGTAAGACAAGCACTCCAATATTTTTATTTATATCTATTTTTCAGTAAGATCCTTATGGGATGTTTTCATGCATCAGTTGCATGACCAAGTTACTTTTTAAAATGTTATGAGGAGTCATTGAAATCACAGAAGAGTTCCCCTTTGGGTCCAGCATGGCATTATGTTCATTAACCAAGAGGATATCTGCTGGTGGTCCATTTGAGTACCTCCCACTTCTGACCAGCAATGATAGCAGAGGATTATATTACAGAATGGTGAGAAAGTAGAAGTCAGCTTTTGATCTATAAATTGCTTGTTAAAATGATCAAACACAGAAAGTACACAAAAACCTGGAGATGGAGGAAAAAGGGGATTGTACCATTTTATTGAGTGACCCTGTGTACATCACTTCCATGAATCACATTCATCCCCAAATAAAAGCCAATAGGATTTATTGACTTGCTTATCCCTTAAAGTTGACTTCATAATTAAATAAGGGTCCTCAAGATCAGCCTACAAAATGTTACATAAATTAAATAATGATTACTTAATTACTTTAGCTTTTAATATTAAAAACAAAGGCAACACAAAGCCTACAAGCTTTGATTTATACCAACAACCCTTCTATCAATTGACTTCAAATATAGTATCATTTCCAATAAGAGTAGGTATTTAGATTTTTTCTTTCCCATTTATTAATCCTTTAGAAAATTACTTAATCTTTCCAAGACTCAGTGTTCCCATCTATAAAATAGGATTATCACGACATCTACCTTTTAGGATTGTTTTCAGGGTCACAAGAGATAACTCACAATATTATTAGCAAAAGCTTTCTTCATGGTAAGGGCTCAGCAAAAATGAGCAGTTCCTAGTATTGCCCTGTGGTTGTAGTTGGTACTCCAAGAGGCTTGAGACTGGCAGCTTCTTTTTCTAGAGATTTTTGCTTTTGTTACCTAGTCAGTAATTTATCTGGAACCAAGCCCATAACAGTGTTTTCTCTTATGCATTAATAATCATTGCTCTCCTCTCCCTTCCCTCCCCAGGTTTAGTGATCTGTAGAGTTGCTAAACTGTCTGTAAGGCAATTTTGTTCATGTAGGGACAGTCTTCTTAAAGACAACAAGACCATGCACAGCTTCAGGGGTCGAGTGGAGCATACTTTCATCTGTGTATCTTCATGTACCATGCCCCAAGACAGTCCCACCCTTGAGCTGCCCTTAAACTTGACTCTATTCTCACCCAAAGTGATAAGGTAGAACAAAGTATCCCCCTCATAATTCAGTCTCTCTCCCTCCCTCTCTCCTCCCCTCCTTCCTCCTCCACCTCCTACCATTTTAACCACTTACACGCAAACACTAGAGAATTCACCAATTTAACCTTTCCTAGACTACCAGTGCCACAAGAAGCAAGTAGACTCAAACTGGTTTAGCACCCGATTCTGCCTACCCTATTCATAATTATTCGTAGTTCCATACCTTAAGGCTAAGAAAATCTTCACAGATTTTTTTTTCATTTTTTTATTAAGAAATTTTTTTTTCATTTTACATGCCAATCAGAGATTCCCCCTCTTCCTTCCTCCTGGCCCCCAGCCTCCTTTCCCAACCAATCCTCCCTTCCCCCCACCCCCCAGGGGAGGCACATCCAGTAGAGGCAAGTCCAAGCACTTCCCCCTGCCTCAAGACTGCCCGAGGTGTCCCATCATAGGTAGTGGGCTCCAAAAAGCCCCCTCATGCACCAGGGATGGATCCTGATCCTACCGCCAGGGGGCCCCCCAAGCAGATCAAGCTACACAACTGTCTCCCTTATGCAGAGGACCTAGTCCAGTCCCATGTAGGCTCCACAGCCATTGATCCAGCTTTCATGAGTTCCCACTAGTTTGGTTTGGTCATCTCTGCAGGTTTCTCCATTATGATCCTGATGCACTTGCTCGTAGAATCCCTCTTCTCTCTCCAACTGGACTCCTGGAGCTCTGCCTTGAAATCCAAATATCCTCTCTTTATTATCTAACCACTCTATAAAGAACAGCTTTGTCAGTTGAGTAGCTGATGGGACCAGTTTAGCAATAACACAAACTTCCCAAATCAGAAGTAAGCATTTGCTTCCCAAGAACATGTGGCTAGGTGACACGGACTTAGCACCTCCACATTCTGAGAGACATTTAAAGCCACCATTGGATAAATCAAAGCACAGACAGAATAGAAGTTGAATCTTTGGTGTTCTGCTGTTTGACTTCGTTGTAACCAGATGAACCACATATTTGCAAGAGTTCCTTTTGGTCTTAGGTTGAGAGCGTATCTAAATACCTTTTGGATATTTATTCTACCTATTAGATAGAGGCAAAAGTCTCTAGATTTGGGAGTTCCTAATTGGTCTAGCATGTTATTACAAGGTGAAACTTGAAAACGTGAAAAATTGGGAATTATGGCACTTTAGTTACCCGACCAAAGGACTGTTTCTTTTTTTCATTCCCTGTTTGTGAAATCATTTGTACAACATGATCCTTTTCAGCTGGGCAGTGGTGGTGCACACCTTTAATCCCAGCATGTGGGAGGCAGAGGCAGATCGATCTCTGTGAGTTCGAGGCCAGCCTGGGCTACAAAGTGAGTTCCAGGAATGGAACCAAAACTACACAGAGAAACCCTGTCTCGAAAAACCAAAAATGAACAAACAAACAAAAATAAATAAATAAATAAATAAATAAATAAATAAATAAATAAATAAATAAATAAATAAAATAAAGGACACAATCCTTTTCAAGAAATTTAACTACACCCTTTGCAAGCATTGCTGGTCCATTCTTTTTCCTTTAGTTAGAAAAAGAAGTGAACTGAGGTGATCCTCAAGTTGGGCCTGACATCCAAATCCCATCATAGTGACTATAATACAGACGTTTGATGAGGGGCAGGCAAGTAGAGTCAAACAGGTCATGGTTCAAACTCCAGCTCTGATACCCAGTCTGACTTAGAACTAGTTGCTTAACTTAAGGCCCAGCTATCCATCCCCTTCATCAGATGCTTTCTCCTTTCACCTTAAGGAAATAATGCAAGCAAAGCAAGGGGGAAATGGGTGCTTGTCAGCTAGCAGTAACTCTTTTCCTGTGATGGGAGTGCTCGAACTGAAACCTAGAGAAGTTGTCATCTCTCCTGCTTCTGATGAGAGCCTCATGTGAGTCTCAATAGGATCCACTGGTCTCAGAAGACACAGTTGAGATAAAGAGGCCATATGGCTTGCTCGTGGCAGCCTACAGTTTGAAAAGTTGGGGCAGAGAATCCTGACGGAAGAAACATGCTAGAAACTTCGTCTGTGAGAGCTGATAATTAGGTGGAAGGGTGAAGGAAAAAGCAGTTAGGAGCAGATACTGCTTTGTCATCCTGTGTAAGTTCTTGGTACCAGACAAGTGAATTGGTATTCTGGCCTCTCTGATCCTGGACAAATTGAAGATCAAGGTCCAAAATATTCTGGTATTTTTTCCTTACAGACATTGTATGACCCCAGAACTCCCCTTTTAGCAAGCAAGCACTCTTGTAGCACCAGGGGCTCCTGCTAAACTCTCACATTATTGCTTTCCCGTCTTTCCTGATCATAAACTTTTAGCTTCCCCACAGCTTAAAAACAATCTTTCTCCTCCTACAGTGATCGTTCTTCTGTGCATTTGTAGAGCAACGGCAACCTTCTGCAGGAAGCTACCTTTCTACACAAACTTCCAGTTCTCGAACCCAGTTCCCCCTCCCAGGAACATTCTTGAAGTCAAGCCATTTTCCCGTTAATGCGGAGCGAATGCAATAACTATGATTACACGAAACCCTCATTCACCTTAGAGAAGTTGTTCAAGAGCCCCGATCCCACTGAACTAAGATGTCCTAAAGCCCAGCCCAGGTTCTCCCATCCATTTGCTATTTGATTTGGATTCATGCAGCCCTTCTTTGATCCCGATTTTCTCCAGCCCCAACAGAGTAGGCTGAGCTCTGAAACTTAAAAGGCAGTTCTGCGGTGAGAGCACAGACTTTGAACTCTGTAGACCAGCATTCCCATCCCAATCCTGTCAACAAAGCCACAGTAGAAAGATGGCTTAGTCAAGGGTGCAGGCTATTCTGCACAAAGCAATCATTAACACGGGTGTGCAGCTGGGGGCTTCTGCTGAGTTCTCCATTCTTCCCAGTTGATGTTAGATCCAAGCCAATTATCAAAAGCCAAGTTACCAATTTCTGGACTTTGTCAACCAGGGCCCACATTGTTTAGCTCCTCCCCACCCCTTAAGCAGTTAATTATTCTTACCCTTCTTAGAAAACTCCAGTAATTTAAAAAAAAAAAAAAAAGGAGAGAGGGATGTGCCGGAGATCTGAGAAGACATGGCCAAGCTCTCACTTAACACTGTTCCTGTTGCTGGACTTCCTGCTCCTGTTTTTAGTTATCCCCAAACTTCTAAGTTTTCAGCTTTAATATCCCAGTGGATTCATTTTATGTCACCAGTCCTTGATATTCATCTTACTGATGTTCCCATGTCAGGGAATGACACTTATATACAGAGAATTATTTCAAAGTTGTTTAATGGGAGAAGCTCTGAAACCACTATCCATCAATAGTAAACCATATAAATAAGTAACATTCTATCTATACAGTGAACTATTACACAGCTATAAAAAGAAATGAGGATGCAATGCATACACTGAGCTTGTAAGGGCTTCCTGATATATTAAATGCAGAAATCCAAGAAACGTTGTACTCAGAACACTATGAATTACATCAAGAATACGAATAGATGTTTATCATACATTTGTACATGTTTGTAAACTACCTTTTGAGTGGTGTGCAAAGGACTAGTTAAAGTTTTTACCTGCTTAGGAAAACTAAATAAATATAACATTGTCCTAGGCTTTTCTATAATTTACTGGCAAAGAAGAGAAACCTGGATGATTCTCAACATTTCTTCCTTAGCATAAAATGTAGTAGAAGTAGATTCACTATAGTCTGTACAGTCCCAGGTGGTAGAAAGGTCTGCCTTGTCAGTACTAGGGTGACCTATAGATCTTAGTTTGTCTGTAGCTATCCTGAATTTAGTGCTGCAACTCCTAGAAAAACCAGGCAGTACTTGTCCCTATTTCTCATTCCTCCACTATAGCAGTGAGCCAACCATGGACTAAAGATCTCAAAATTGGTATGAATAGAGCCTCAGCCTCACAATCCACAGGGCACAAGGGACCCTGAGTGGCAGATATATGCTCTGCAGGGGATCCTCATCTGACAAGAAAATTGAGGCTCAGAGAGGTTAAGTGATTTGCCCAAGGTCACACAGCGAGTAAGTGCTGGAGCCAGTCTGTCTGACTCCTGTCACGTCAACAAGACCCCGGGGAATGTAAAGCTTTCACAGAAACAGTGGGTCTGGCCTTTCTTAAAGCCTAAAGCACCCAGAGTTGCATTTTAACTAAATCAAACACTGTTGCTCTGAATCAACTCTGGCAGGCCCATGTTGAGAAACGGATTTCTTTCCATTGCCCCCACCCCCAAAGCAAAGAGAATAGATGTTCTGGGTTTGGAGACCGAAGGAGACAACAAGATAGCTCCAGAAGCTGTCCTCATAGCGGGAGTCCAGTTTTTACTTGGGGAGTGATCATTCCTCAATTCAACTCAGCCTGCTTCACAAGAGTAGTGCGAGCAAACAGAACAGAAGAGTAGCTACTAGCTACTAGCTACTAACAGGTACTGGTGCATGTCATGATGTCTGCCTGCTGTTTGATTGGGTGGGTGTGCAATTCAATTTGGCTATGTAATAGGGGCTCATTTTACGAAGAAAGTGTAAATAATTCCCCCCAGAGCCTCCCGAACCACAAAAAAAAAAAGAGCCACAGCAGTTAGCAGAAGCTTTGGGGACTTGGGAGGAAGATAAGAAAAGGTCATGGCCACAGCTGTGCTTGCACTTTCTCAATTAAGCAACAGGCAGAAGTTAATTGCCTGTAGGTAATCAGGATCCCATTGAGGTATTTTAGATGTTTTCTAAATATGGAGCAAAAGAAATGCTCTCCGTTGGTACTGACAATTAATTTATATGCGCTGAGTCTTTGAAGAATATGAGGAAGAAAAATTCCCTGTGCCTGGGTGTGGGAGTTTCTGGAAGTAATGGATTTAGGGGTTGGCTTATTAGACAGGATCCAAAATGAAATGAAGCTAAGTTTTCCAATACTCTAACCTTTTCCACGAGAGCGCTACAATTTTAACAGACAATTTGTATGAACATTGTACACGGGCCCTGCTTACCTGTGCTTCTGAATCCCGGACTCTTGGGATTTGAATGAAACCTAGTGCATATGTGGTGATTGAATTGTGTTACTATAGATGTATTAACAATCAAAATCATCCCCACTATGGGGCAGTCTTCCTTGAGTTATCTGAGTTTTAATGTTACAGCGGGCGGAAAGACTAGGAGGTCCGTCCATCTGCAGTGTGCTCAGGTTAAGAAGCATCACATGCTGAGTGGTGTGGCTTTTCAGTACGCGCAAGGACGTCTTTAACCCTAACTTCTGCCTACTTGCTACAACACAGCTGTCCCCAACAGTGTGACAGATTAGACAAGGAGAGTTATGACTGTGCTCCATTTTATGAAATCAATGTTGTTCCTGTAAATATGGCTACTTAGTACCCCTCCCCATTTCCTCAGTGCCTATTATAAGTACCTTACAAATGTGTTCTTCTGAGAAAAACTTCAGCCCCAGGATGCTGCAGCCTCCAAAGTTTTACAAAGTAGAGTATTATTTAAGAGGAAAATTGCCAAATTATTTGATGATGTCTTAAGATGAAAAATATCTGGGTAAATCACTTAAAGATACTGTTGAAGAATTATTTTCGATAAAAAAAATAAAAGTAACAAAGAAATTAAGTTCATGGATTTTTTCCCCCATAGGGCAAAATTAAGCTAAAAGATGCTACATAAATATAAATTCTAATTAGTCTTTCAGTCCCCCTGGGATTGTTACTTTTTTAAAAAAGCAGAACTTCCCTCATGCTCACCATGGAACATTATGTCTCTAGAATGATAAGCATGGCTAGGTGCCCCTTGCAGGGAAGCTCATTAGCTCAGTTCTGCTAATGACTGTTGAGGGCTGGTCACAGGACACAATCTAATTCTTAGCTATCTGTGGTCATGTCTTTTAGGACAAAGCTTAGTGGGGGCTGGGCGGGGTTCCTGTTCACTCTGTTGTCTACATACTAATTAACCAGGCATTCCTACTTTTCTTGTCAGAGGGAGAAAAAGCAGAGTCCACCAACATTCTATAATTGCAGGTTGAGAAAAGTAGTGGAGAATGTCCAAGCATTCAGACTTACTATCTGGAAATTATAGACAACACAGTACACGGCTGCCCAGAGAGGGCAGTGAGATGTGTGGTCTGCAAAAGGCCAGTGGCTGAGAAGCACCGGGAAGTTCTCCTGGGACGTAGGCAGAGCTCAGCCCTTGCCACATCTATCTGAAGAATAGCTTTGCCTCTCGGTGTGCTTCTTCTGATTTCCTCACCGACCTTCGTCCAGTTTGGTAGCTCCAAGCTAGTGCATGTATCTCATTGACTTGTAGCAGCCACTGAAATTTGCTTCTACCTGTTCAAACTATCATCCGGAGGCTGCCTTTAAAAAAAGAGCAACAATTTATTTTAAAACAGTGATTGGCCGGGCGGCAGTGGTGCATGCCTTTAATCCCAGCACTCAGGAGGCAGAGCCAAGGCAGATCTCTGTGAGTTCGAGGCCAGTCTGGTCTACAGAGCAAGATCCAGGACATGCACCAAAACTACACAGAGAAACCCTGTCTCGAAACAACCCCCCCCCCCAAAAAAAAAATGATTGGGTTAGTATGTTAAGGGACTGTGGCCACTTTTAGTTCTTAGATATCCAGGTTTGGGTATTCATATGTGTTCACTGGTTGATGATATAGAGCCTATAATTAGACAGTCACTAAGAAATCCTTATTGAGACACTATCTCTACTGTACATACATTACATCGACATTATCTGCCTCCAACTTCGTAATCTGTGTCTTACATAAATAGAATTCTTACAAATGAACTCTAAACTCACTGAAACCTCCTCTGAAGTGATAGCAGCTGTCATTCAGAAACTGCAAACTCTTTGCCTGGCAGCTAGCCATAGCTTGCCAACTGTTTTCTTTACATTAAAAAGTTGTTGGTTTTTTTCCCATTGGCTGTTAATATTGAAAAATCTCAAAACTTCATATAATAAACCAGGTTTGCAATTATGAATAAAGCTTCTATAAACATTTTATGTGAAAATTTTTGCAACAATTTCAGTTTTCAGCATACTAGGTATATTCTAAGGATTGCAATTGCTGGATCACACATTGATTTTACAAGAAACTGGCCAACTGTCTTCCAAATTGCCAATAGAATTTTACATTCCTAGCAAAAATGAAGGAAGAGTTCTTATTACCTGCACATCCTTAGTACTATTTGATGTTATTGGTATTTTGGATATGTACATATAAATTTTAAAGTTACTTTCTTCATGCTTGCTGAATAGGACTACACTATACATCTTAACTTATCAGAATCCATTTCTGATTTATAATTTATAGTGATATATATGATATTTAACTTATAGTGACATGCAGAAACTTTACTCCTACATAGACTTGCTAGCTCTAATGTCTCCTTATTACTGGAGTTTAGCTGGGGTCTCTAAAGTTGTGTTGCAAGTTGGGTTATTAAGAATGGGTCAAGCTGGAGAGATGGCCCACAGTTAAGAGTACTTTATGCTCTTCCAGAGGAGCCAAATCCAGTTTCCAGCACACATAGGCCCTGGAGTAACCACTGTATTTGGAATAGTGTGTAGAGGGAAAGGATGTGGTCCAGAGACAGATAAAATAGGAATTTGAGAAAGATAATTATTTTTCTTTTTGCTTATAGTAATATAATAAAACAGCTGACAAACGCCTGAACTAAAATATGAATCCTCTTGGGATATTATATGCCCAGGTTACAAAGTAAAAAAAAAAATCTTGGTTTACTAGCCCATTTTTTTAAGTGAAGGTACCTTTCAGAAGAGAAAGTAGATATTTAGATGTAGCATGAATTTCTAAAAGGTCTTATTAATAAAAACAAACCTGGGAGCCAGATATTGGGGTGAACGCTGAAAGATCAGAGAAACAGAACAAGCCACAGCTAACCTCGCCTCGCTAATTCCTCAGCTGATCCTGTTTCCTCAAATTGGAAGCCTCTGTGTCCTCATCTGAATGGATCTCAGCTGAATTGCTGCTAAAAGCCTAAAAACTTAAAAAGGCTCTAGTTCCTGGTCCTCACGTCTTATATACCTTTCTGCTTCCTGCCATTACTTTCTGGGATTAAAGGGGTGTGTCACCTGGCTGTTTCCAGTGTGGCCTTGAACTCACAAAGATCCAGATGGATCTCTGCCTCCAGAATGCTAAGATTAAAGGCGTGTGTGTCACCAATTTGTGGTCTCTATGTTTAATATAGTAGCTGTTCTGTTCTCTGACCCCAGATAAGTTTATTGGGGTGCACAATATATTGGGGGACACAATATCACCACATTTAGATACCCAGTAGTCTCAGTTACAGGTCTTTAAATTAAAAATAGGTGAAGGGAAAAATATCCAATAGATTTACAGTACCACGTGTGAATTCCCTCCTGTGGAACAGGCCTCAAGTCTAATCAGAAAATTATTGGATAGCTTTGTAATCTTAATGCCACTGCTATACTAGTGGACATATCTTGTCATGCATGTCAGTATTATAGTACGCAGAAGCTAGTGCTGGATTAGACTAGTGATGTCTTTTTTTCCCTCAGCAGCTTTCATAGTTCCTTCTACAACCATGGAAGCTTAACAGCAGTGAGAGAGAGAGCATATTTCCTGGCCACTTGAGGTTGATGTCTCTATCTCTTGCATCCAAAGTGAATGATGTCTTCAGCAATAGGGTCTTATCATCTAATCATGGTGGGCAACCAAGAATAAGGACAGTAGTTTATTCTGTTTAGAGTACCTTTGGGGTCTCCTTGACCAATGACATGGAGGGCAGTATTCAGTGCCTAACACTGAAGTTTTCATTTAATAACCCAGGCCTTCTGGGAGCACCGTTTTCCACCCATGCAGGTTACTGCTGCTTAACCTCCTTTTGTATATTATGTTTTCAATGAACTTACAAACTGGTGAATTTCTATAAAGTTTCCTCAGATATCCTTAGTTTGGATAACCCACCCTTTACCCTCTTCTATCACCAATGCCATTATCCACACTCAAACTTTTAACCTCACGAAATCTCCCCTTTCCTTTCATGTTGCCCATGTTCTACTAACTCCTAATTAAAACTTTCTCTTGGGTTTGAAGCTCTTGGATTTCCATAGAGCATTTCTATGCAGCCTTCATTTTAGTTTAGCCTTCTACAACCTCATCCTTTTCCTACCCTCCACCCACTTGGTGCGTGAACATCTTTTTCCCTCTATTTCCCCTCTCTACTTTTAATTTTTTTCTATATTTTGATATCCCCCCCACCCTTAATACATCTTCTCACAATGGCCTGTTTCCAGTTCCTGGATAATAATTGCTTTTTTATTAATATTTAAGTTAACATACAAAAGTACGGGTTTCATTATGATATTTTCACTCCTATGTCATTGTACTTTGTTCTTAGTCGTTCTCCCCCATTTTTGTTTTCTCTATTAATTAACTAATTAATTAATCATAATACTAGGGATTGAACATAGGGGCTTGCGCATGTGGCACAAGCACTCTACCACTGAGCAATATACCCTCCCAATACTTGTTGGAGTCTCAAATTCAAATGTTTGATGCTCCATCTGAAGGTGGCTGCTGCTCCCTGGTTCCAGCTAAGTGTTACCATGCAAGAACATAAGCCCACTTTGCCTAGATATTCTTCTTAAAAAACAAATAAATAAAAGAAATAGGTAACTTCATTTTTTTCTGGAAATGGCTTCTTTTTTTTTTTTTTTTTTTTTTTTTTTTTTTTTTTTGGTTTTTCGAGACAGGGTTTCTCTGCGTAGCTTTGCGCCTTTCCTGGAACTCACTTGGTAGCCCAGGCTGGCCTCGAACTCACAGAGATCCACCTGGCTCTGCCTCCCGAGTGCTGGGATTAAAGGCATGCGCCACCACCACCCGGCTGAAAATGTGTCTTTTAATCGTTACAAATTAATTAAAACATTTAAGATATACTAATAGGCTAAACAAAACACTTCTTTGGCCACTTATTAGTACATTCTGATTTAGATGATGGAGATTTCACAGGAAAAAAGAAAAAGAGCCTTGATTTGGCGAATTTCATTGTCTGACTCTGTCCAATAAGCATAGGTTTGGTTCCAGATTAGTGTGGGGGAGTACTTATTCAGTCTTTATGTTGGCTTGTTTTCTATAACATAACCAAGAATGTCTTCAGTGGTGAAAATGATAAGTAGTCCCTGTATCCGGTAGGATCAGTCAGTTGTGCAATAACTGGAAAAATCATTGGCCAGACCATGCGCTAAATAAAGAAAGTAATCAGAAGGTCATTGTCTTTTGGAGTCCTTTTTATGCTTGCTCCGTCATCAGTTCATGAATCCCCTGAAGGCCTTGATAAGGAATTTATATTTGGTTCTAAAAATATTAGGAAGCTATTGGACGCTTGTGAGCAGTGAAGAGACATAATCCAACTTAATATTCTAAGAATCCTCTAAAAGAGCTGATCGGAAGGTTATATCTAGGGCTACAAGCTTGCCAGTTTGGGAAAGCCTGCCTTCAGTGAACTCAGCCGTTTCCATTGCTCCTTGTACTGGCTCAGGATTGTCATTTTTATATTTATACATGCATGTTTCTCTCTCTACCCTTACCACAAATGGAGATGTTCTCCATTGCTTTTGAGCAATATGTCCTAAGAAACTTGAAGGATTTGTCACTGTGAGCATTTTATAGAAAGGAAACCAATGCCTTTTCTGGTGGAACTAATTTCCTTGTGTTCTTGCCTGGCCTACAGGCTATTATTCATCAGCCATGTAACAGAGATAGAGTTTTCCAGATAAGTAATTTTCCCATCTGAGAGCACAAATAAATGGTCTCAGAAGTTCATCTAACCTATCTACTGCTATGCTTGTGTCTTTCAGAGAATACTGAAGGAAGGACCCCTGCTAAAGAACTGTAACTCCTTCAAGAGATGGAAGCTTAGATATTGTCTGATTCAAGGACAGAAGCTCCACTTTGCACACCATCCTTCGGTAATTATAGAATCCTTTCATCTGAATTAATGGGTGGGTGCCAGGAAATGTGTGGATGTGGAGAAGGCCATCAGTAAAGTAGAAGTTGAAACCATCTATTCTTCCTTTGGGCCAAATGAATGGTAGTATTTTTCTTTCCCCTTTCCTATGTCTCTTCATTTTTGTGGATTCCCTAGTTAGTTTCTGTATCCAGAGCTGCCTACAGCATTTGTGGGGCCCAGTGCAAAATCAAAATGCAGTACTCTTTATTCAAAAACCAGGAAAAATACCACTTATGGTACTAACACAAAATGTTTCATATTTGTACTAAAATATAAAACATTGGCTTATGGTGTTTTAATTTGATATTTAATGTTATTCTAAAAAATTAAATGATTTGTATGAAGTTTGCTATTTAATTTTCTTTTGTACCATTCACTTTTAAATAGAAATATAAGATCATTTAACCTACATAAAGAATGACGATCATTATATAATTTGTGTTAGTAGCTCATACACGCGTGTATATTTTGTTTTCAGCAATATACAAAACTAGCTCTTGATTTTCCACTTCTTTCTATTTTCACATTCTGCCAACACTTCCTGAGTAAATGGAAAGGCACAGTATCTTGGCCTAGCTTTCCTTTTCTTTAAGTATCATCCTTTTCAGCATTGGTGGTTGCATAAGACGAGAACAGAACAGGAGTAAGAATGACTAGAATAGGGCTCTCTGGTTGCTTGTTTCTTTAAAAAAAACAAACAAACAAACCAAAAATCCACTGCCTTTACTTTGTGTTTGTAGTAATTCTGGCTCCACTAGAATGTGTGAACTGTCAGGATCCATGCCTCCTCGGTCTTAGACAACATACTGTGTACTTGCATTCCCATGATGATGGGATTCACTGGAATTCTAAGTCCAGGCATATGACAAATACTATTAGAATGACAAAGCATGGGTGGACATGCAGGTGATGTGTGTTTCCTGTATTCCTCTGCACAGCCCATGGTCTTACTGGGCTTTATTTACAAAACACAAGCCCAAAGATCAAATGATCAAGAATTTAAAGATGGCAGTAACAAAGAGTTAGGCCAAGTCCTAGGCCATTCTGAACATGGAGCCTTATATGACAACACAGGTTACGTAGTGATCAAATAACCTTGTCTATATTGATAGTACTGATTTCTTGCTGCTAGCTGGGTAGTATCGACCACATCAAATACACCAGGAGATACAGGCTCCAGTCTGGATGTGACAAGGAAGATAGTCAAAAGCTGCCACCCAATAAATTAGGACTTAATAATAATTTAAACTACAAGTTCCCCAGGTAGCCTCTATTTTGTCACCTTATCTAGCACTAAATTTATATTTGGATAAGTCTTCTGACCAGCCCAAGCCTTACTACAAATCTACAGAAAAGTTTTAGGAAAGTTGTGTTTCTATTTAGTTTGTTTTATACCACATGCTATATCTACAAATATCATGTTACTATATAAATCCCAGCCCTCAAGACAAATAAATGGTTGGATCATAACTGCCAAAAATGTTTGTCAGTGTGTGTGTGTGTGTGTGTGTGTGTGTGTGTGTGTGTGTGTGGTGTGTATGTGTAATTTAATGTTTATTTGTCTAATTAATCAGATGGCTTCTTATCATTCTTCTTCTATATCTTTCCAGTTTGCACACTTTGAAACAATTGATCTGTCTCAAGTCGCCTTGGCAGAAAGTAGCTGTAGGAATCTTTGCCACGGTTTCTGTGTAAGTAAGATTGAGAATAACTGAATGGGCATGGCTGGGGCTAGCTAAGAAGTAGGGTTGTTCTAACTGTTCCATTTTGGGAGGCATCGGGTTATCAAGTCTTCTTTGATTGCAAAGTGTTATTATTCATACACGTTTCCGCTAGCCTAATGACAGAGAGGACAGTGAGTACTAATCATGTTCTTTATTAACAAGCTGATATAAAGCCAAGCTGACTTCAAGGGACAAGGGGCCTTTGATTATTACAGCGTCCAGTTGGTCTTCCTGGTAAAGGTGGTTAGAAGTATCATTGGGAAGGGTTTCAAGAGACTGATAAGTCATAGGAAAAAATAGAATAACCAAGGTTCATGGCATTGTTTCCTTTGGCAAGGTAGGTAATCCTCAGTGCAATCTAGCCTATAGTGAGGCTGCAGATGAGAATACTTCTAAGAAAGCAGAGGGAGTGTTAAGAACCTAGTTTGCCTGGGATGTTGGACAGCTTTGGTCATTCATGTAAATCTAAAAACAGAATAATCACTGAAAAGTATCAAGTCTACTAGCCCTGAACACTCCTCCCTACCTTCTCCAAAAATTATTTTCCCCAGCCTCATCAGTTGGTTATATTAAGGCTCCTCTTGAGGCCCAGGCTTTCCCTTATCATAATGAAAGCACAAGGCCACTGCACATCAGATCAGCTAAGAATTGGATTTGAAACAAAGGAGTGAGTGACTGTAGCCATTATCCTAACCAGCTCCTATGCCTATCTACTGCAAAATCAAGGGCTACATGCAAAAGGAGACAGAAGCCTTGTGTTAGTATGGTTAGTACTAGCTTCAGTTTGAGAAAAGCAGAGCCATTGAAGCAACGGCTGACACTACAGCCAATCGTGCTCTCTCTTACTGTCTGGAGAAAGTTCAAATTCTGCCATGGTCTCCATCAGTAAAACCTTCAGTACTGAACCAATGAGATGGCCCATCAGGCAAAAGAGTTTGTCATGCAAATTCAGTGATCTGAACTCAATGCCTGGATCCCATCAAGGAAGGAGAGAACCAACTCCTAAAAACTGGCCTTCACTCATGGTCTTTGCCACAGATACACCTGCACTCACATACATACATGCATACACACACACACACACACACACACACACACACACACACACACACGACAAATAAAACAAACAAACAAATAGATAAATGAATAAATAAAAGAAGCCCTTCAGTGTGACTTTGATACTATTCCTAACTGGGTTTTTCCACTTATCCCTGCCCATAATAAAAAAGAAATTGATTTTTGACATCTTTTTTGCCCACAAACAGCAAGACAGGCACTCTGTTGAAGCAAATACACCTTCACCACTTCACACAGTGAAGCAAGTGAGTGAAGCAGTGAGCAAGTAAATATTTTAGGCAAGCTCATTATAGAAATGGATGGCACGTAGCTTAGCATTTGAGAGCATGCATTTAAGAGTCCAGGAATCTGCCTTCATTTTGTAACTTCCGGGTGACTCTAGCTAAGTCATTTAACTACCCTTGTCTTTGTTACCCTGGCAATGAAAGGGGAAGAACTATAGTGTCCATCTCATGGGACTGTAGTGAAGACTGATTGAAATAATATTCCTAAAAGTACATCACCATAGTTCTTGGCACACATGAATCAGCACTGAAGTCTTAGTTATTACTATTATAATTATTATTTCTTGAATAGCTATGAGAGAAGCTGAGGGTGGCTCTGGAAACTTATGTCTTACACTCAAGAAGTGGCTGGCAATATACTTGGTACTTATGTCTAATTCTGTAGAGAATTTGTGGACTCAGGGCAGGGGGCTTTGTTGGTGAAAATCAACTAACAATATGGTGTTTTGTTTAGGTTATCACACCACAGCGAAAAATCTCCCTGCTTGCACCCAGTCGGGAAGACATGGAAGAATGGATTAACATCATCAAAACTGTCCAACAGGGAGAAATCCGTGAGGTAAGATGAATGGTAGTGAATACACACAACTCTCGAGAAAATACTTAAGGGACTGCATTGGGGAAGTGGATTTTCAAACAAAGAACTAGTAAAATGCTCGCAGAGACTCTCCAGCCGGGAAGTGCATATAGATATCATCTGGAAACCTGTTTAGAATTACTCACACAAATAGGAAAGATTTACTTAGCCTCAGACCCTGGTAACCATGTAGCTTAGACTCCTCTGTACACAGTCTGGAAATGTGTCATGGTATATCTGGTAAATGAAATCCATGAGATATATTTATGCAGCTAACTTAGATGTCCATAATTGTTCAGAAAGTTGCAATTAGCAGTTTTAATTCCTGTCTTCAGAATAACAGTAATAACACTTCAGGAAACTGAGGCTGAGAAGGAGGAAGGAGTCAGATCAAGTTAAAATAAGCACTCTCTTGAGAAGGAAACCCAGGCTATGGAATCTTCTACCTCTGTTTTCTATCTGTCACAAAAGAAATGTAGAAGGAAAGACAAGAAGCATAGCTTATCGGGGTTCATTTTCTCTTTCACTGTCCCTGAAATAGTCAAGGCTACTATTCAGACAGTCCAATCTGGCGTCAGCTAGCTCTTCTGTAAATCTACCACAATTATAATCTATAGAAGTTGCAAGATGGGAAGGATCATGTCATTTATTTACTTAGAAAAATGTCTGTATCATAGTGAAGACAGATATATTTAAATATGTAAATCTAAGGGAAAATTGGAACTCAGAGTTTTGAGTGGGATTGATCCAAAGCCCATCTTAAAGCAAAATTCTTCTCTGAAAGTCTTGGCGATAAAGGAACAAAATGAATATAGCCTTTAAAGATCTTCAGTATAATAAAAAATTAATTCAGAAAAAAATTCTTAATGTCTTAAATAACTAACTAAGATAGAGGATTGTTTGGGGGGATTTAGGCTGGAGCAGTGTGTTCAGTGATAATGAGGCTCAGAAATTAAAAATAATGCCTTTAAAAAGAACCACCTTTCCTCAAACTCCTAAGATTTTGGGGATTTTGACCACTTGATGTTATAGTTATACATTCAGCTGTTCATGTCTGTGATGGGGGTAGCATGTCAACATGACTAAGCTGGAGCCTTCTACATATCATGAAGCCTTCTTATAGGCCTACCATGTATCATCCTTAATTGAGAGTCCTCCACATAGTATCTAATAACAGGCTTTCACGTGACTTAGTATTTAGTATTTAACTGCTTTGCTCTTTTCTTCTTCCTTTCCTGATGGGGTAGTACGTCCCCTCGGTGGCAATGAGGCACATTCGAGGCAGCAACAAAGAGTTGTTCATTCTTGACTACTCACTCTTCCTCATTCTCGGGGAACGATACCTTTCTCTTGGCTTACTTCTATTCAAACTGGAATGTTTCTGACATATGACATAGTGTTTTCAATTTCACAAAAAGTCATGTAAGATATTTTGAATTTTAATTATTAGTCTAGGAATGCAAAAGTCCTAGAGAAAACCATCAGAAAATAGATGTGTCATTATTGACTCCATTGAATTAAAACACCTGGCTATTGACAACCCAGCACACCCTGGAAAAGAAAAAAATAATATGCTTGTTCACTCTCTTGGAAGAATTGTATAAGGACATAATCCAAACCTCTGCGGAGTTGCCTCAGGGACTTCAATATAAGAAACAGTTTCGGCTGCTAGAACACTCTCACTACCAGGACCTTAGTATTTCACCTTGCTTGAAGCCTAAACAGGCAAATACTTCCCTTTCACATGCACCTTACCTTTAACAGTCTTTTCTATCTTCTGTCACCAACAGTGCCTGACATTTGTAGTGACAAAAGATTAATCATGGCTTTAGTGACCTATTAAAGTAGTGACAAAGTAATTGGATAATCTATTGGAAACTATTCAATATATTTATTACTAGATGTTCAGTTCTGGTGCTAAATGTGTTGAAAAAAGGGGGTAGAATTCTAGTTCCTGTCCCTAGTGAGCTTTTATGTAGTTAGGGAGACAAGATATACACAAACAGATGCTAGTGATGAAGTTAGTTCTCAGCTAAACTAGATACTAAAGCAGAAGAGGAAAGGATAAGAATCTAGTCTTCAGGGAAGAATTAGTAGAGAAGAAACTTGAGCCTGAGCCTGAAAGATATATGGGACTTGGTTAGTGGCAAGGGTTTGGGCCAGCAGGGAGTCCTGAACACAGAAACTGACAGAAGAAAAAGCTGAGTACCAGGAAAAGAGAGTCTTCTTGAAATACAATGAAACATGGCTGTAAAATGTTTAGGAATGTGGATACAAGAAGCAGAGCCAGAGAGGTGAACTAGGCATAATGGCCAATGGTTTTCAGTGCCAGGAGAAGGAGTGAAAACTTAGGTTTCAACTGAAAGATTAAAGAGAGAAGAGTGTGCACTTTAGAAATACAGAATAGAGCAGTGGGGGCGATGGCCTAGGGGTTAAAGCTTGCTAATGAGTGTGACAGCCTGAATTTGAATCCTAGCATCCACATAAAAAGCCTGGCATTGCAGTATGTTCCTGTAAATTTAGAGGTGCAGAGGCAACTGAGTCCCAGTGTACCTAAAATGGCAGTGTTTAGGCTGGGTGAGAGACTGTTTCACACAATACGTTAGGGAGCAATACATGTAGATACTTGATTGCCTCCTCCACACTTGCACACAGGTACACCTGCACATGTGTGTGTCTCATATGTACAAACTTGTGTACACCTGCCCCCTCCCCCCCAAAACACAGAAGGGATTAGACAAGGGGAAAACTAGAGGCTAGAACTTCAGGGAGGGAGTTATCTATCACCTCAAGAAAGACAAAACTGAGTCCCAGAAGGATGACAGAACATGGGACAAATAGTAAATGCTAATTAGTAGACAATGGAGTAAGAAGGGAAGCTAAATATAAGAAAAAGACAAAGTCAGATTGGGGATGGAAGTCACTGGTAGAACACATAGACTACCATGTGAGAGGCCTTTGCTTTCATCCAGCATGGAAGGAGTTTGTGACAGGAAAGTAAGGTTCTAACAACGGTCCTAAAGGCCTAATCTTAGAATGTTTCTTTTTTTCCCCTCCTTTGTGGTTTTGCATTTTTCCCTTTTATTGAAAATAGATTCATTTCTCATACAATATATCCTGGTCACAGTTTCCCCTCCCTCTACTCCTCCCAGTTTCTCCCTACCTACCCTCCCATCCAGATCCACTCCCTTTCTGTCTCTCATTAGATAAAAACAGAGAAAACAACAAACCGTAATAAAACAAACAAACAAAAATAACACCTAAGTTGGACAAGACAAACCAACAGAAGGAAAAGAGCCCAAGAGAAGGCGCAAGAATCAGAGACCCACAAGTTCACTCACTCAACAGTCCCATAAAAACACTAAACTGGAAAGCCACAATATATACACAGAGGGCATGGTACCGACCTATGCAGGCCTGTGCATGCTGCTTTGGTCTCTGTGAGTTCATGAGCTTTGCTCAGTTGATTTAGAGGGCCTTCTTATCCTTGTGTCCTCAATCTTCTCTGGCTCTTACACTCTTTCTACCTCCTCTTCCATGGTGGTCCTGAGCTCTGAGGGGAGGAATGTGATGGAGACATCCCATTTAGAGCTGAGTGATCCAATGTCTCTGTCTGCACAATGTCTGGCTGTGGATCTCTGTATTTATTCCCATCTGCTGCAGGAGGAAAGTTCTCTGATGATGGCTGAATAGTGCACTTATCTATGAGCATAGCAGAATATAATTAGGAGTCATTTTATCACTACTTTTGTTTTGTTTTTAAGACCAGTATTATTTAGGTCTCTGAGCTGTCTAGTCTGCTTCTTTGTCACCTAAGCAGTATTGTGTATGGGCCAAGTCAAATTAGACATTGATTGGTTACTCCCACAGCTTTGTGCCACCATTACCCCAGGATATTTTGCAGTCAGGACAGCATTGTAAATCAAAGGTTTGTGGCTGGGTTGGTGCTTATGTTTCTCTTTTGATAGTGTGTAGAGTACGTTCCTATACCAAAGATACTAGAATGTAGGGATGAAGGCTCTATGTAGGCACCTGCTTGATCTCTCTCTGTACAATGAGTTGTGTGGGTGTTGTCTTCAGCAGTGGGGCCTTGTCAGTTTGTGGAGAGAAACCTGTAGTCTTGGCAATAGCCTGGATTGTTTGAGATTTCCATGGGACTCCTTTAGCCAACAACTCAATTGTTTATAACCTGGTACTGGTACTGGAAGCTTCATTTGGTGACAAGAAATGGCCAGTTAGGTCTCCATCTCCCTTTATTTGAACACTTAACTAGGATTGCCTTCTTAAATTTAAGGAAGTTTCCATTGCACTGGGATTCCATGCTGTCTCTCAAATGTCCCACATTCCCTCCCTGTGCTGACCTTAGCCTCCCATTTCCAGTATCCCTACCCCCAGTCCACCCATAAAATCTATTCTATAGCCTCCTCCAAGAGAGATTCATGTGTCCCCCTAGTCCCTTTTCCTATTCCTACCCTCCCTGGGTCTCCAGATTGTAGATTGGTTATTAATTACTTAACAACTAATATCAACATATAAGTGAATATATATTGTATTTATCTTTCAGAGTCTGGGTTACCTCACTCAGGATGATTTTTTTCTAGTTTCATCTATTTGCCTGCAAAATTCATGGCATCATTTTTTAATTTTTATTTATTTTTTAAAACGTCTGAGTAATACTCCATTGTGTGAATGTACCTACCATATTTTCTTTATTCATTCTTCTGTTGAGGGACATCTAGGCTGTTCCAGTTCCTGGCTATTATGAATAAAGCTGCAATGAATGTGGCTGAGCCAAAGTCCTTGTGGTAGGGTGAAGTGTCCTTTAGGTATATGCTCAACAGTGGTATAGCTGGATATTGAGGTAAATTGATTCTCCACTTTCTGATGAACCACTGTATTGATTTCCATAGTGATTGTACAAGTTTGTATTACCATGAGCAAAGGATAAGTGTTCCCCTTATTCCACATCCTTGTCACATTTTAATTTTGACCTTAGTCATTCTGACAAGTATGAGATGGAATCTCAAAGTAGTTTTGATTTGCATTTCCCTGGTGGGTAAGGATGCTAAACATTTCTTTAAGTGATTCTCAGCCATTTGAGTTTCATCTATTAAGAATTCTGTTTAGATTGGTACTCGATTTTTTGTTGGATTATTTGGCTTTTTGATGTCTAGTTTCTTGAGTTTTTTATATATTTTGGAAATTAGTCCTATATTGGGCATGAAGATGGCAGAAACCTTTTCCCATTCTGTACGCTACCGCTTTGTCCATATGGTATTGAGCTTTGCCATGTAGAAGTTTTTTATTAGTTTCATGAGGTCCCATTTATTAATTGTCCATCTTAGAGCCTGCACTAATGCTGTTCTATTCAGAAAGTTGTCTCCTGTGCCAATGCATTCAAGGCTTTTCCCTACTTTCTCTTCTATCAGGTTTAGTGTATCTTGTTTTATGTTGAGGTCTTTGATCCATTTGAACTTGCGTTTTATGCAGGGTGATTAGTATGGATCTATTTGGATTCTTGTACATGCAGATATCCAGTTTGACCAGCACCATTTGTTGAAGATACTATCTTTTCTCCAATGTGGATTTCTGGCTTCTTCATCAAAAATCAGTTGTCCATGGGTGTTTGACTATATGTCTGGGTCTTCAGTTCCATTCCATGGATCAACGTGTCTGTTTTTGTGCCAATACCATGTTGTTTTTATTACTATAACTCTGTAGTACAACTTGAAATCAGAAATAGTGACACCACCAGAAGTTCTTTTATTGTTCAGGATTGTTTTAGCTATCCACGGGTTTTTTTGTGTTTCCATATAAAGTTGAGAATTGTCCTTTCAAGATCTGTGAAGAATTGTGTAGGAATTTTGATGGAGACTGCATTGAATCCGTAGATTGGTTATGATAGAAAAGCTATTTTTACTATGTTAATCCTGCCAATCAATGAGCATGAGAGACCTTTCCATCTCCTGATATTTTCTCCAAAGACTTGCAGTTTTTTATCATGCAAGTCTTTCACTTGCTTGGTTAGAGTTACTGCAATATATTTTATATTATTTGAAGCTATTGTTACAGGTGTTGCTTCCCTGATTTCTTTCTCAGCCCATTTGTCATTTGTATATAGGAGGGCTACTGATTTTGTGAATTAATTTTATATCCAGATACTTTGCTGAAAGTTATTAGCTGTAGAAATTCTCTGGTGGAATTTTTGAGTCACCTGTCTATACTATCATATCATTTATAAATAAATATACTTTGACTTCTTCCTTTCCAATTTGTGTCCACTTTATTTTCTTCAGTTCTCTTGTTACTCTAGCTAGGACTTCAAGTATTATATTGGCTAGGTATGGAGAGAGTGGACAACTTTGTCTTGTTTCTGATTTTAGTAGAATTGCTTTGAGTTTCTTTCCACTTAATTTGATGTTGGCTATGGGCTTACAATGAACTACTTTTATTATGTTGAGGTATGTCTCTAATCCCTTCAGAACTTTTATCATGATGGAATGTTAGATTTTTGTCAAAGACCTTTTCTGTATCTAATGAGATGATCATGTGTTTTTTGTCTTTCAATTTTTTTAATATGGTGGATTATATTTATTGATTTTGTTGTTGTTATTGTTGTTGTTTTTCTTATAGTTAGATCTCTGGCATGAAGCTTGTTCATGACTGATGATTGTTTTTATGTGTTCTTAGATTTTGTTTGATAGTATTTTATTGAGTATTTTTGCATCTATGCTCTTAAGGGATATTATTCTTTAATTCTCTTCCTTTGCTGAGTCTGTATATGGTTTATGTATCAGAGTAACTATGGCCTCAAAAATGAATTAGTCAATGTCCCTTATGTTTCTATTTTATTGAATACTTTGAGGAATATTGGCATTAACTCTTTTTTGAAAGCTTGGTAGAATTCAGTGTTAAAACTATCTGGTCCTGAGATTCTATTGGTTGAAAAAAATTTTAATGACTTTCTATTTAACTGATAATTACAGGTCTGTTTAAATTGCTTATCTGATCTTGATTTAACTTTGGTAAATGGTATCTATCAAAAAAATTATCCATTTCTTTTAGATTTTCCAATTTGGTAGAGCACAGGTTTTTAAAATATGTCCTTATAATTCTCTGGATTTCTTCAGTGTCTGTTGTAATGCCCTTCTTTTCATTTCTGATTTTGTTAATTTGGATATTCTCTCCCTGCCTTTTAGTTAGTTTGGATAAAGATTTGTCTATCTTATTGATTTTTCTCAAAGAAACAACTCTTTGTAACATTGATTCTTTATATTGTTCTCTTTGTTTCTATTTTATTTATTTCAGCCCTAAGTTTGATTATTTCCTTCATCTAGTCCTTCTGAGAGAGTGATTACTTCTTTTTGTTCTAGGGCTTTTGAGCAGGCTGTTAAGTTACTAGCATGAGAGTTCCTGTTGTTTGTTTTAACTCTTTTGGGGGCCTGCCACCCAGCTCCAAAATAAATCACATACAGAGGCTTATTCTTAATTATAAATGCTCAGTCTTAGCTTGGCTTGTTGCTAGCCAGCTTTTCTTAACTTAAATTATCCTGTCTTATCTTGGGTCTTGGGGCTTTTATCTTTCTCTGTTTCTGTATACCTTTTCTTTCCTTCCCACTCAGTGTCTGGCTGTGCAGCTGGGTGGATGGGTGGCTAGCCTCTGAAGTCCTCCTCTCATTCTCTCTTGTTCCTTCTACCTCTTCCCCAGATTTCTCCTTCTATTAATTCTCTCTGCCTGCCAGCCCCGTCTATCCTTTCTCCTGCCTTGCTATTGACTGTTCAGTTCTTTATTAGACCATCAGGTGTTTTAGACAGGTAGAGTAACACAGCTTCACAGAGTTGAAGAAATGCAATATAAACAAAAGTAACACACCTTAAAATAATATTCCCCAAACACGCTCCATTTTTTTTCTTTTTAATGTAGGCACTTAGTGCTGTGAACTTTCCTCTTAGTACTGCTTTCATTGTGTCCCATAAGTTTGGGTGTGTTGTTTGTTCATTTTCATTGAATTCTAGAAAGTCTCTAATTCCTTTTTTTGTCTTGACTCATTTTTTCATTAGTAGTGAATTGTTCAGTTTCCATGAGTGTGTAAGCTTTCTGTTGTTTCTATCCAACTTTCATCTGTGGTGGTATGATAAGACACAGGTTATTATTTCAGTTTTCTTTTATCTGATGAGACTTGCTTTGTGTCTGAGTATTTGATCAATTTGGAGAAAGTTTCATGAGGTGCTGAGAAAAAGGTATATTATTTTGTCTTTGAGTGAAATGTTTTATAAATATCTGTTAGGTCCATTTGGTTTATAATATCATTTATCTTCAGTTTAGTTTTTGGTTGGATAGCCTATCTGTTCAGAGTGAGATATTGAAGTCTCCCACTATTGGTATGGGAGGGTCAATATGTGATTTGAGCTGTAGTGGTGTTTTATTTACAAACTTGGATGCCCTTATGTTTTGGGCAGAGATGTTTAGAATTGCAGTGTCCTCTTAGGGGATTCTTCATTTGATGACTATGCAGTGTCCTTCTCTATCTCTTCTGATTAGTTTTCATTGGAAGTCGACTTTTTCATATTAAAATGGCTGCACCAGCTTTTTTCTTAGGTCCATTTGCCTGGAACCCCAAGTAGCCACACCTGCCAGGTCCACAAAAATTTCCTTAGAGGTAACATGGTGCCACCATACTCTTCTAAAAACCAGAGAGTAAACATAAACCAAGGAATAAAACACCCACTCAACAAAGACAAAACCAGAAATCAGCATCTAGAACTATAACCATCCCATCAAAAACACAGTAACAGCCAGGACAATATGTCTCCACTAGAGCCCAGCTATCCTACCACAGCAGGACTGAATATTCCAACGTAGCACAAGACAAAGACCTAAAAACAGTCCATATGGATATAATAGATGAACATAAAGAGAAAAATGAATAAATCCCTTAAAGAAATCCAGAAACACACACACACACACACACACACACACACACACACACACACACACACACGAAATAGAAAAAAAAAGAAGTGCACAGAAATGAATAACCCTGTTCAAGACCTAAAAATGGAAATAAAGTCAATAAGGAAAACCCAAACAGATGGAATTCTGGAAATGAAAAACTTAGGAATTCAAACAGGAACTATACAGATAAGCTTCACTAATAGAATACAAGAGATGGAAGAAAGAATCTCAGGTGTTGAAGATACGATAGAATTAATGGATACATCAGACAAAGAAAATGTTAAATCTAAAAGTACTCCTGACACAAAAGATCCAGGAAATCTGGGACACAATGAAAAGACAAAAATCTAAGAATAATAGAAATAGATGAATGAGAAGAAACACAGCTCAAAGGCACAGAAAATATTTTTGACAAAATCATAGAAGAAAATTTCCCTAACCTAAAGAAAGACATGCTTTAGGCACAAGAAGCATAGAGAACACCAAATAGATTGTACCAAAAAAGAAAGTCCCCTCAGCACATACTAATCCAAACACTAAACGTACAGAACAAAGAAATAATATTAAAAGCTGCAAAGAAAAAAGACCAAGCCAAATATAAATGCAGACCTATCAGAATTATACCTGACTCAATGGAGACTCTGAAAGACAGAAGGGCCTGGACAGTTGTGCTGCAGACTCTTAACAGGACCACAGATGCCAGCTCAGACTACTATACCCAGAAAAAAACTTTAATCACTATAGACGGAGAAAACAAGATACTCCATGATAAAAACCAAATTTAAGCAATATCTTGTCTACAAATCCAGCCCTACAGAAGGTGCTAGAAGGTAAACTCCAACCTACAGACATTACTACTTCCAAGAAAACACAGGGAATAAATAATTTCAGACCAAACCAGTAAATTCAAATGAGGAGAAACCACACACACAAACATACTCACATTCACACTCACACCACCACCACCAACAACAACAAAATAACAGGAGTCAACAATCATCGGTCATTGATCTCTCTCAATATCAATGGTCCCATTTCCCCAAAAACACAGACTAACAGAATGGATGCAAAAACAAAATCCATCCCTCTGCTGTATCCAGGAAACACACCTCAACATCAAGAATAGACATTACCTCAGGGTAAAGGGTTGGAAAAGATTTTCCATGCAAATGGACCTAAGAAGCAAGCTGGTATAACCATTTTAATATCTAACAAAATAGACTTCAAACCAAGAATATTTATTTCTTACACTTTTGCCTACAGAAGAAAGAACATTCATAAAGATACTGCATAGAAATTTTATTTTTCTTTTATTTTTACCTGACATGGATTGGGTCTAGGGCCTCAAACATGCTGTACAAATGCCTCAACATTGAGCTTTAGCCTTCCTCTGTTTTAAAAAGACTTTTGTCTGTGATCTTCCTTGGGGAAGACTATTTCTTCCTCTCTCTTAGCATTCTTTAGTTGCCTGTAGTTCTTTGTTTAGGGTTGAGGCCCCTTGGGCTTTCCGACTCTGTCCACATTACCATGTCTACCATTCAGCTCAGGGTTAGGCAGTCCTGGTGAGACTTTATGGGTATAGCTTCTTCCATTCCTTGGAAATATAATCTCACAGCTTTATTCCTATTCCTTTGGCCTTTACAATCTTTTCCCCACCTCTTCTGCAATGAAGATATGCATATATGTATGTAACAACAATTAATGAAAAGAGAAGCTATGTATTTGAAAAAGGAAGGAGGGGTATGTGGGAGGGTTTGGAAAGGGAACAGAGAAAGGGCAATTGATGTAATTATGTTATGATCTCAAAAAATAAAATGAATAATTATTTTAAGTTTTTTATTTTTAATCAGGAGCTTACCAAGTTGCCCAGGCTAGCTTTGAACTCATTCTGTAACCTAGACAGGTCTTGAACTTGTGATATTCCTGTCTCCATAGAAACTGATATTAGAGCCCCATACTACCAGTCTCAATAACTCTAACATCATGTGGTAGTTCTGCTTTTAATTTTTTGAGAAATCTCTATACTGTTTTTCATAATGGTTATGTTAATTTGCATTTTAATAAACAAGTTTTCAAAACTCCCTTTGTTCAATATCCTTTCCAACACTTTGCATCTCTTATTTCTTTTGATCATAGCATTCTAACAGGGATACGATGCTATCTTACCATGGTTTTGATTTGCATTTAGTGATTGGTGATACTGAGCATTTTCAATTGACCTTCACAAAAAAAAGTCTGTTCAGGCCTGTTGACCTTTTAAAGGACTGTGTTTTATTTTTTATTAGTTTCTTTTAAGAAACTACAATATAGTTACATCATTTTCTCCCCTTTTCTTTCCTCCCATCAATCCTCCCTTGTACCCCTACCTTGCTCCTCCTAGAAATAATAGTCTCTTTTTCTTTACACACACACACACACACACACACACACACACACACACACACACACACACACACACACACACACACGGTTGCTTGTATGTACATGATTTCAGAGCTGGGTAGTTGGTATTGGATAACCAATTAAGGGTTAATCCCTGGTAAGGATTATTTCTTCTGTTCTCAGCAGTTCTTAGTAGCCTGTGGGTCTTTATTTATGGGTGGGTCCCTGTGAGATTTCCCATTTCCATGTTAGCATTTCTCTTGGTGCTGTTATTGTTTAGGCAGCCATATTATTGAGGCATTATGGTTGAACTTCCCTGTCTTTTGTAGGAAATACAATCCCACAGTAGATTTCCAGGTCCTTTGGCTCTTAAAATCTGTCCACCTCCTCTTCCTGGATGTTCCCTGAGCCTTAGATGTAGAAGCTGTGCTGTAGATATATCAGTTAGAGTCAGGCCCCTTGTGGTCATTTGTTCTCTGCATTTTTGCCAGTTGTGGTTTTCTGTAATCACCTATGTCTGTTTGCAAAGAGAAGCTTCTTTGATGAGGGGTGATATGTACACTTCTCTGTGGGTATAAGGATAAGTATTTAGAATGCAGTTAGGAATTAGGCTGGTTTAGTAATGTGATGGTAGTAATTCTCCTCTAAGATCCATGACCTCCCTAGCCCCGTGTGGTTGGCATGGTTTCCCTCCTGTTGAGCAGGCCTTAAGTCCAGCTATAGGGTTTTTAGTTAGCACCAAATCGTGAGTGCCACTGTTACACTCTTAAGTTTTTCATGCCATGCTGGTCATTCTTCTGTTTCATAGGTTTTGCAGCTGGATAGGACTAGATAGGTTTCTTCCCTCCCTTGGAAGCTTACATAGCACTTTCCAGTACCATGAAAGCTGAGGAGCCTTTCATGTCCGATCCTACTTAGCAACTCCAGGTCCTGTGTCCAAAGTACATGGTGTCTTCTGCAATAGGGGCTTACCATCAATTTCTGGGAAGCAACCAAGGGCAACAGCAATGGCCTGTATTGTTTTAGGAATCTCTTGAATGCCCTTAAGCAACAACTCAAAAAAAAAAGAGTTTCTCATGCCCGGTAGTTGGAATTTTGTTAGTCTATAGCTCTTGCAGGGAATATTGTCTGCTTGAGCAGGATATCTTCATTTGAACTATGTATATACATAGGCTTACATGCATTGCGTGTCATTTAGGTTAAATTAGTAGTAATATGATTCCTTATGGCTTTTCGGACCTCCTTGATGTTATTTATCCTCCTTCCTCCCTCTCCTTTCGTATTGACCTCCTTCCCCCACTGCATTTAACACCCCCTTATTTTACCTACTTCCCCCTTCCAAATCACTTGTATCATTTTATATTCCTCTCTAGTGGCACACTTGCTTTCTTCATTTTTAATTGAATTTCTTACATATTTTAGGTATTATCTCCTCCTCAGACTTACAGATAGTTTCTCTCATTGTGTAGGCTCTCATTCACTTTGTTTTTTCTGCTATGATGAAGCTTTAGGTTAAAATCATCCCATTAGTCTATTTTTTCTTTGGTTACCTGAGCTTTCAAGGTCCTGTAAGGAAAAATGTTGTCCAAACTAACATTATGTCTTCTTGGTTTTAGTAATTTTACAGTTTGGAGGTTTTATTTCCATCTTCACTTGTTCTGACTTGATTGTTGTATATGATACAAATGTCATTTTTTTCCTTTGCATATTGATATATAGTTTTCCCTAGAGCATGTGTTGAAGAAAGATGTCCTTTCTCCATATTGTGGTCTAAAAACCTTTGCCAAGACTTAATTATAAGTGCATTGGTCTATTTTTGGGTTTCATTGGTTTATGTATTTTTTTTGATGCCAGTATCATGATGTTTTGGTTATAATCACTTTATGTTTTCAAATCAAGGAGTTTGATGCCTCTAGCTTTGTTCTTTGATTCAAGATTATTTTGGGTTCCATACAAGTTTAAAGTAGTTCATTCCATGTCTGTGGATATGACATTGGAATTTTCATAGGGACTGTGTTGAATCTATAGACAGCTTTGTATATTATGGACATTTTCATAGTATTAATTCCTCTAATCCAAAAACATCTATCTTTCAGTTTACTTGTGTCTCCTTGATTTATTTCACTATATAGATCTTTTGCATCCTTGATTCTATTTATACCTAAGAACTGACCATTAAAATCACTTTTATAAGTAGGATTATTTTCTTAATATTTTTTGGTAGATCATTATTTGCTTATATAAATACAAATGATTCTTGGATTCCGATTTTATACCCCACAACTTTATATAACTCACCATTTTTAATGTATTTTTCTAGTCCGTGGGCAATGGATATAGTAGGATCAGCAAATAGAGACAATTTTACATTTTCCTTTTCTATTAGAATGGTTCTTAGTTCTTTCTCTTTCCCAATTGCTCTGCTAGGACTTCCAGTACTATGCTGAAAAGGAGTGACATTTGGCATTCTATTTTGTCCTTGATCATAGAAGGAAAGCTTTCAGCTCTTCACTGTTGAGAACACTGTTATCTATGGATTAGTCATAAATGGCCTTTATTATGTTTAGGTACACTCCTCTTGTGTATAACCTATTGAGAGATATCTAGAAGGGATGTTGTATTTTGTCAAATGTTTTTCTGCATCTATTGAGATAGTCCTACTAATTTATACTTGACTTTGTTAATATGATATATATCACATTTATCAATTTTAATATGCTGAACTACTTTGAATCCCAGTGAGGAATCCCACTTGATTATCAAACTTGGTTTGCTGTATTTTGTTGAGGATCTTTGTATCTATAGTCATCAGAGACATTGGCCTATAAGTTTATTTATATTTTATAACAGTCTTTCTGTTACTTTAGCATCAAGAAAATGCAGGCCTTGTAAAATGAGTTTCTGAGTATCATTCATTCTTTGATTCTTTAGATGATTTTAAGAAAAAATTTTAGTATTTCTTCTTTACTATCTTGTGCTTCTGAGGCACAAACAGTGCCTCATGCACTCAAGGCAATAAATTTACCACTGAATTAAAACTCCATTCCTTCTTTCTTTTTTAAATGTTTGATAGAAATAAACAGTGAAGCTCTATGGGCCTGGAATTTTCTTTGGTGAAAGACTTTTTATTATTTATTCAATCTCATTACTTGTCATTGTTCCTCTCTGATTTTCTCTTATTCATGATTCAGTCCTAGTAGGTTGTGTGTGTCTTGGAATTTATTTATTAGGGATGAAGTTACTGACAAATTCAGTGTCTGACAAAGACCTACTTTCTATTTCATAGGCAGCTATCTTTGTGTTGTGTCTTCATATGACAGATTGAGAGAAAATCCTGAAGGTTCTTATATAGGAACTAATATCATTCATCATGGCTCCACCCTCAGAACATAATGGTTTCCCAAAGTTTCTCTGGTAATACAACCACATTAAGAGTGAGGATTTCAGTAGAGTGGGGGTGTTACACAAATATTCAATCCATTGCCAATAAGAGTCTGGTCAGATCAGAGCAATGGGGTGTGTATTTTTAAGATGATAAAAATCAAACACAAATACCCAACAAGGAGGCTCTGAAAAGTTCAAGCCAACTCACCTTTCTTAGCAATTTGTATGCCTGCTACAGTTTTGAATCTGTCTTCAAATTCGATTTTTAAAAATTTGTATCAGCAAATAGAAATGCCTGTAGAGACACACTATGCCAGTCCATGGCTGCTGTAACAAATTACCAAAATCTTTGGGACTTAAAACACACAAATTTACAAACTGGGTGTAATTTATAAATCCCTATATTCTTATCACGTAAGAGAAGTTTAAAGTCATCCTCAGCTAACTAGCAAATTTGGGGACAGCCTGGTCTACGTGAAACCCTGCTTTATAGAAAAACAAATCCCAATAAAAACAAAAAGCCCCAAATGTATTCTCTTACATGGGAGAAATGTAAAAAACAAAAGCAGCAATGTCTTCTCCGAGTTTGTAGGCCAGAAGTCTGACATCAGAGTCTGTCGTGTCTCTCCGAGAGCCTTAGGGATGAATCCTTTGCTATTCCTACGCTGTGGCAGTACTGGGCATCCTTAGTGTCCTTGGACTTGCAGCATACTGTTCTGGTCTCTGCCTCAGCCATCACCCCGTGCTTTCCCGTGTGTCTCTTTGTTTTGTATCTTCCCAAGTTCTTCTCTCTGTATGAGTCTGCATTCAAATTTCTCTCTTTTGATAAGAATACCAGTAAGGCACCAGCAAGACTCCTTGTATGTTCCTTTCTGTACTCTGTGTATGTTCGTTTTGGGGGCAGTATTTCTCCTCTACCTGTGGACATGTGACACCTCAAAAACAATGTATCTGCTTCTGAAATCCCATATGGGAAGTAGTGGAGGATAGACATTCCCACTCTGAAAGGGGAAACATAGAAGAACTAGAAGGGCTGCTGCTCTATAGGAAGCTGGCAACCCAGCAAAGCAAGTCCCACTAGGTTTAGAGGCCTGCAGCTAATTATCTGTGGCTCAGTGTTGTCTCCTGGCTTCACTCTCTCAGCCCACCTGTAGCTAAAAATGGGGCCCCACCTTCTGAACTCTAGGAGGCAACCCCACCCTCTGGAATGAAAGAGGCAATGACTTCCTCCAGAAGGCCCATACTCCTATATTGGCAAGAATAACAAATTTGAGCATTGCTAGCCTCCAAGTCATTATTGGAACCCATTTTTCTATTTTCCGGAAGGAATACCTCGAACTCCCAGCTGAACAGCTTTTTTCGTCACTTTGATGCTGTCGAGTCTCAGAAGTCTCACAACCTCCTTTTGTTGAGTCTTGTGTCTGAACCTTTCAGTTCATGGTGACAGTATTCTGCTGAGATACCCGATTTCAACCTCATGTCCCATGATGAATCTCTCCAGAAAACCTTTTTCTACCCATACCCTGCATGTTCACTCCAGAGTGCACTGTTTTGTGCTTGAGGTATGGATAGGTTGAGAAGTTGCCAAATCTTCAAGTTCTGGCAACTGTTTACTTAATAGATCTTTTGTGAGATGAACTGTAACCCTACCTCAAAGTCATATGTTGAAGCTTAAGCCCTAATTGTGACTGTGCTTAGAAATAAGACGTGAAGGGGATGATTGAGGTCAAATGGAACCATAAGGCCAAGGACTGATGGCCTCATGAGAAAAAAACAAAACAAAGATCTCTTTCTTTCTTCATATGCCTTTATTAAGTAAAAGCCATGTGAGCAGATAGTGAGAAGGTGACCACATCCATGCCATGAAGGAGGCCCTTGGGAACTACATTGGTTGACTGTTTGCTTTTGAACTTCCCCATCTCTTAACAGTGAGAAGACAGCTTTCTGCTCTTTAAGCCACCCAGTCTGTGGATTTTGCTATGGAAAGCCAAGTAGAAGAAAGGTTCCCGCCACAATGTATCTCTTTGCTGTTGCATTTTGCACAAGCAGTGGAGAGAAACCAGACTGTACTTTCATATTTTTCTTGGAAGTTTTGTCAGCTCAAGGTTCAAGCTCATCATTTGAACACTTTTTGTTTTTCATTCAACAGTATGATGAAATGGTTCTCTTCCATTCTAGACTGTATCACCTCCCTGCCACTCTCCGATAATGCTTCTTGTTTTCATCAGAGACTGTACCAGAAGCAGTTCATATTTTTAACAATATTCTCAAAGCAGTATGGTCTTTTCAATACCATCTGTCTCAAAAATCATAGTATTTATATACTAGACAAAACTGTAAAACCAGTTCCATATTTTTAATATCTGATGCAGAAACAGGTACATCTCAATTTGAAAATCTGTATTCATTTTCCAGGGCTGCTGTAACAAACAAAAACTGAGTGGACTGACACAGCAGTTATTCTCTCCTATTTCTAGTAGGTAGAGATCTGGATTTTAGTTAATGAAAGGGTCAGGGTCTCTTGAAGGCGCTAGGAAGAGGATCTTTCTTTGCCTCTTTCTACTGACTTGCAGGTACATTATTGAATCTCTGCCCCCACTGTCACATGATGCTTTCTCCTGTGTGTCTGTGTACTCTATATTACCTCAAGGTGTTCTCTCTTACATCTCTTTCCATATTTTTTTATTCTTATAACGACAGCAGTCCTTGAAGTAAGTCCCACTTGGTTACATATGCTAAGATAGTGTTTCCCAATAAAGTAACATTCACAGGTACCAAAGGTTAGAACTTGAACATATTTGGAAGGACATACAATTCAAACTACCACACATACTCATCCAGGTCTGGATGCATCAAACTTTACTTACAGAATAAGATGAACATGATGGATATAAAGTCCATTTCCTTAACAACTGAACCCAAGCAATACCCATTAAATATGTATTCCTTTATAGTTAATCCATAATCAAGATACCCAGGTAGAGTTCCTCATTTCTTCTACTTGGTCCCGTAGAGCCTTGTACAGTCTTTAAAAACTTATCTTCTCCATGCTCTGACTATCATTTTGAGAATTTGTTTCCTCCAGTAGACTGAGTTCCTTGATATGTGTGACTTAGTGATCTCTGTAGCTCTGGTGCTTATTATGTTACACAGTATATAGTCATAGGTTCTGAGTAATGTGGAGGGAAGAGAAGGAAAATGGAAGGAAGAAAGATGTTTGTTTAGTTATAGACAGCAGCCTTGGGAATAGAAAGGAACTGCGAGCTCAGAGTGCCAATGTCAAGACTCTCTGCCTTCTATTCCAGTGTTACTAGACCTAGGTGTCAGTATACAATAAAATTCCAATCACAAAGCAATTCCAAACTGTTAGCTTGTCAGAGTAGCTTTTTCTACCAAAGAAAAGTTCTGTTTCAGTTCAACAGTAGTTTGACACATAACCAGCATGCCCATGGGGAATAGAGATCAGAGAGTACTGTGTGCAAGCTATGTCTTGGATGGGTAATTCCAATAAATGGACTAAGTTTGAACTTAAGTTTGAGCCCTCAGCAGCAACCCCTAAATAGACTGTTGTCAACTTACATCTGGGAGAATGTATTATTCTTTCAAAATCTTACCATGCCTTTATATGCACAACCCATGATGCGTTGATAAGAATAAAGAACCTTTATGAGTCTTTGTCTAAACTCTTTTTTAAAAATGGCAGAGAAGAAAGTGAGACATTCATGAGAACTAGAGAGAAAATACAGGGAAAGTCCTATGAAAATATACACAGAACAAAGTCAGGGGGGATTCAGTGCCTGTACATCCATACAACTAAAGCATTCCTGATACATGACTATGCCTTTCCTGTAGAGGTGAAAATAAAGCTGTGATATGCAAATGCTGTGTTCACAGGCAGGATAACAAAAATGTCAAAGCAATTAGTATGAAAGAAGACACTAAACAGAATGCTACCATTAGGGGAGGGACTGTGTCTTATTACTGATTATATCTCAAATGCCTTGAAAAGGTATAAGCATAGAGTAGCGATTCAGTAAACATTTGTTTAATAACTTAGTTAATGAATTAAAATGATTAACCAAGAAACTGCTGTAGGCAGTCAAAGCGTGGTTTTCAAAAACAGGAAAAGCTTGTGAGAGAAGGGTTTAATGGTCTTTCAAGTGTTGCCCAAGTAAAGCAACGTTCTGCTCACTTGGCAGCTGTATTAGGAGGAAGAGCTAAAGCCTCGCAGGTATTCCTCCGTTCTGGGTGGGAGCCCTGCCACTGGCTTTTCTCTGTCACTCCTTTCTGTTGCTTTCTATTTAGAGAGCCAAGACCAATCTGAATACATTTTGCTTGGACTAAACTAATATAGTGGTTGAGCAAGGAATAGAAAGATCTTTGCTCTGTCTTCAGATCCTATTTGAGAGTATTCCCATCTATGTCTTTTTCCCTTATGAAGCCAGTAACAAAATGAAATGAAAACAAAAGGTGAGGCCTGTACCTGCCAGCCCTCTCCTTCACACGCTTTGACACCTACATTGCAGGCTCTTTTAGTCCTAACAGCCGCTTTTCTGGTCTTCCTGACTCCATGGCTGTGATTAACCCTCCATTCTTTCTTCTCTCTCTCTTTTTCTCTGCTTTAGATCCCTGCAGCCGAAAACAACCCTTTCCTTATTGGAATGCACTGCTGGTATTCCAGCAGTAGTCCTTGGACTCAATTCTGCAATGTTTGTCACGGGAACATCTCTGCCTTCTCTCGAGATGTCATCATCTGTGAAGGTACCTTTCTGACTACTTTAGAAAGCAGAGCTCACTGGATAGAGCTAGGCACCAAGGGGCTCCTATGGCGTTAGCATGACAGGTCCAGTCTAAGCCTTTGGTTCTTGGGTGAAGTTAATCCCAAGGGAGGGAAAGAGAAACTAGCATGAAGGGGTGTTTTCGTGAATAAAAATGGAGGGTTGGATATAGGAAGGTGGGACTATATGGTCAGAAAGATTGAAAAGTCAGAAGTTACTTCTTTCCTACTATTAATTTTAATGTAAAATGAATAATAGGAAACTTAGCTCACAAAGAATCAAAAGGAACTGGTTCATATTAGAAGTAGGCCTTTGGAAGTGGGTCAAAACTATTTAGAAAGTGCTTGAATTCTAACCTCCAGAGAAGCTTAGGGAAGGGAATTAGAAGTTTTATTGCCACTAGACTCACACCTATTTTTTTTCTTTCTCCTTTCACAGTCTGCAATGTGAAATCACACAAAATGTGTGCGTTGAGAGCAGGCAAAGACTGCAAGTGGAATACTTTGTCTTTAACTGATGACCTCCTTCTACCCGCTGATGAAATAGTAAGTACCAGCCATATCCTCCCACAGACACCTTCCCCGACTCTTTGAAAGTCATGACACACAGGGACAGGAAGAATTCTCCCTGAAATTAGACAAGCAAAGTAGTTTCTTGCACAGAATCCAATGACCTAAAGAATATCATGAGTTAAATCCCAACCCCCACCTTTCATTAGCCAGTGGCATTGAGGGCAGGTCCACGAGACTTATCTAATGTTTTCCATGGGTAGTATAATTATCCCAGCTGTTCCTTCTTTTATCTCTAATTTCTGTCTTTTGCTTTTTGCCACTTCAGCAAACAATGCCTCATCAATGGGTAGAAGGAAATATACCTGCCAGCTCTCAGTGTGCAGTATGTCATGGGAGCTGCAGGAGTCATCAAAGACTTCAAGCTTTCCGCTGCCTCTGGTGTGATTCTACGGTGGGTGTCTTTTCATATCTTTGATACTTAAAGACATTTATTTCTAGGGAAGAGGTAGATTGGAGATTGTAACTATACAAGGATAGATAGGTAAATAGATATGTATCTCAGAGGCCCTTACACCAAAATGCATTATATAGATTCCATTGTACAGAGCCCAGTAACTTCCCTGTCATATATGGCTTATGGAATCTATTAAAGTGTTTGTAATCTGATGCTCCTTAATTGATGAAGCCATCTTGGCAATGAGAAAAGCTGAATTCTCAAATGACAATATGAACAATTAGAAATAAATTCTGGAGTCTCTCCTTAAGGAAGGATTCCTCCATCATTCATTACTTGCTAGGAATTTATAACCTTAATTAATGGTTAGTAATAATGATAACAAATTATCATCGTCACTATGTACTGATTATCTTCTATTCATGATCTCAGTCTTTAGAACAACGTTGAACTAAGTCTCATTGCCCCCATTTTACAGATGAGTATTATGTGGCTCAGAAAGGTGAAATCAAGGTCATATAGCCAGCAAAAATATAGTCTTGATTAACATATAATTCTGATAAGACTATATTCCTAACTACAACAATACCATGTCTTTGAACTTCAACTGAGGATAATTTTAGCTCCAGGAGACCTTTTGCAAGATCCCGGAGACATTTTTGATGGCCAAAAACTAGACTGGACAGGAAGGATGAAACTGATATCTAGTGGATTCTTCAAAACTTACAGTGCATGAGATAGTATCCTATAACAAGGAACTATCTGGGCCAAAAACATCATTATCACAGAGATTGGAAGACTCTGATCTTGACTTTCTAAACTTAGATGCTTCTCTCAAACTGAGTTTTCCAAGACAAGAAGAAATTGAAGTAAGCTTCCTCACTGAAGAGTCTGTCCACTGGCTTTGAATATCCATGCCAGGCTCATGTCCCTAGAAAGTGTAGTTGTTTAGAATGTGGAACTGACGAGGTCTGAAATCTAGGAAGCACAGCAACTTGTGGGGAAGTCTGCTTTGACACTGCCCAGCTATGTGACCCTCGGTAAGACCGTGTACCTCTGTGGGCTTTCATATATGCTCATCTAAAATGAGCTCAGTGATGCTTCTCCTGCCACACACCGTTTTTCTAAAGATTGAAGTATAAACGTCTTATCAGGACTAGGACTTTTGAAATGCAACTAAATTTCCCATTGCCACATACCGTTGTTCTAAAGATTGAAGTATAAACGTCTTATCAAGACTAGGACTTTTGAAATGCAACTAAATTTCCCACTCTGCAGGCTACTAAGATTGTGTCCTAAGGCTGGTGACATCTCAGTACCTGTAGTTGGGAATCTTCAGAAAGACTCCCTTGAAAGGGCCAGAGTTCTGCACACTCAGGGATATTGCAGTTTCACAGTAGAATGGGGTGGGGCAGTGGTACGTAGATTAAGGTTTATGTAGATAGTACTAAATTTCAGAAAAGGAGACTTGAAATTTAAAAGGTCTAATTCTTGAGATGGAACCAAAGACTAACCAATGTTCTTCTTTTCTCTCCCCCTCCTTTTTCTCTTGTGCTCTTATCGTTTCAGGTGCACGGGGCCTGCCAGAAGCGGTTTTCCAAGGAATGTTCCTTTGGAAGTCGTCGCTCAGCCATCGTGCCGCCAACCGCGCTGAGCGACCCCAGAGGCGATGGTGAGTAGATTGACTTTTACTTCAGAAACACACTGGGGAGGGAGGAAGAGAGGGAGGGGGAGGGAGGGAGGGAGGGAGGGAGGGAGGGAGGGAGGTTGGTTGGTTGGTTGGGAGGGAGGTTGGTTGGGAGAGAGGGGGAGGGAGGTAGGGAGGTTGGGAGGGAGGGAGGTTGGGAGGCAGGGAGGGAGGGAGGCAGGGAGGGAGGGAGGCTGGGAGGGAGGGAGGTTGGGAGGGAGGGAGGCAGGGAGGGAGGGAGGGAGGGAGGGAGGGAGGGAGGGAGGGAGGGAGGGAGGGAGGGAGGGGTGGATAAGGGCTGGGAAGAAGGGCAGGAATTATTCTCCACAAGTAGTAAAATATGTGGGGGGAATAGGAATTTGTATGTGTGCATCAAAAAGCTAACAGTTAATCCTTGAAACTTTTAGTGGCAAATGTTGTGTTTTGGTGTATGTGTACTGTGTATTGGCATGTTATCTGTAGACTGTCAAAATTGTTTCTGACTGTTCAAAGTTAATTTCAGCTTTCTTAACTTTTTTTATATTTTCAAATACTACCTAATCTAGGCAATAAGATTCATAGATTTTTTGAACCTGTTTAAAAAACTATTGAAAGCTTAGGTTGTATTATTTTTAAAATGGAAACTAAAACCAAAATTGTTACCAGATATGAAACTAGCATGGTTATTGCCCAGCACTCTTCACTGATATTTCATCACTTCCTGGACAATAGTGATTTATTGAAAGTTCTTTTTTTACAAGGTTCTGGAATCCTACAAAGTGAGATCTAAAATAGACACTGTACAGCAAGTAATCATGATGAATTCAGGGTCTTGGTATAACACCACAATTAACAATTGAATGGAGCATATATTAAGTATCAAAGAAATAATAGAGACACTTGTATATCAACCAAGTGTTAGAAATATTGACAAAAATACAGGTGGGGACAAACCTCAGGCTACTGAATAAGCCATTTCCAGAGGTTTCTGAAGGCAAGTGTAAGCATGTGCCTCATAGTGCCATATAAAGACACAAAGCTAAAGACATCACTCAGAGATGCATGAACACACCATTCTCAGATTTATCAAATATTTATCTTCATAACATCACCCACTAGACAACTGACTAAAGAGGAAAAGCAATTGGTAACTTGATCAATGACAGATAGTTGGCTAGATAGAAGAAAGAAGAGGCTTGGGGAAGATAGAATGGACACATGGGGGAAAGTAAGAAGCTAATCATCTAAGCAACTTCAGGCCACGCATGAAGCCAACCTACTGTTTTTCTTGCATCATTACCATTCATCTATTTCCCCCCTCTTATCAAAAATAGACTCTTTCCTCATACAGTATATCCTGATTACAGTTTCTCCTCCCTCCTCTCCTCCAGTTCCTCCTCTCCTCCCTACTATCTGTAACCACTCCCTTTCTGTCTCTCATTAGAAAAAGAGCAGGCTTCTAAGAGATAACAATAAAACATAACAAAATAAAATATAATAAGATAAAAAAAATCACATAGAATTAGAACAAGACAAACTAACAAAGAAGGCACAAGAGTCAGAGACCCAATCATTCACACACTCAGGACTCCCATAAAACACTACACTGAAAGCTGTAATATATACAAAAAGGACCTGGTGCAGACCCATGCAGGCCCTGTGCATGCTGCTTCAGTCTCTGTGAGTTCATGTGAGCTTTGCTCAGTTGATTCAGAGGGTCTTGTTCTCCTGGGGTCCTCCATCACCTCTGGCTCTTGCACTCTTTTTTCTCTCCTCTTTTGTGTGGGTTCCCTGAGCTCTGAGGGGAGGAATTTGATGGAGACATCCCATTTAGACCTGTGTGTTCCAAGATATCTCTCTGCATAATGTCTGGCTCTGGCTTTCTGTATTTATTCCCATCTGCTGCAGGAGGAAGCATCTCTGAGGATAGAAGTCAACCTACAAGCTTAGTTTTGTGCTCCTGTTTCCTTCAGTGGTATCTGGAGATAGTTAGCATCCCACAAAATCATCCCAACTGTACATTAATGGAGATAGAAGTATTGTTTGTGCCCAAGTCAAATATGCTCTGTGGTTTCTGTCCTTTCAGACATTGGTTATATCCAATATAAGGTTATTTTGTCCGACACCACTTCTGATTCTTTTTATGGATCAACTAATGGCATTGTTTTCTTTTACATAGAATTGCTGGACTAGGCTGTTACTTTGTGTCATCTAGTGTGCTATGAAGCATCTTTTAATTTTGGCTTCTATGTAGCAGCAATCTTGGTCCACTTGGATATCACACCAACAATCTCTTTTTCTACCATGCATTATTTAGCCTAGACTTCCTCAAAAATGTCTTTAAAGAACTCCCTTTCTTCTGGACTATTCCTGGGCTTTTTAGCCTTCACAAATAAGCCTTTCAAGAGTAGGTTTCCTTTTGAGCTGTTCCATTCTAGGGGAATCTTCTGCATTTCTCAGTCACAGATTCTTAATGGTGGTATTGTTAATCTGCCCCAACCTCTCAGCCAAGCTGGAAAGCCTTTCTCCAGCAACCAGATGACGACCTTCTGAGGCAGCCTTTGACAATGCTGTTGTGGCATCCATTCCTGCGTTCATTGAGTCAGTCAATGGGCTCCAGTTGATTGGCAAGGCCTCTAATTACCCAATTACCCACTTTTCTCTACACAGCCTATTTAGTAAATTCCTTTAGGGTCCAGCTCAAATCAAGTATTATCTTCTGTTGCTTCTATAATGGTCTCCTCACTTCAGCAAGTTAATTACTTCCTATGCAATAAAGTAAGACTCACACAGTGGTTGTTACACATAAGCATGCATCAGATTCATCGAGAAGGATTTATTAAAACACAGGTTTGGGGCCCCACCCTCAGAGATTTTGATTCAGTACACCTAGGTGAGGCCCAATCATTTGCATTATTAAAGTTCTCCAATGCTTTCTATGCTACTAGTCCTATGAACATGCTCCATCATTTACTGTCTGATCTTAGACAAGTTACCTAACATGTTTCCTCCTCATGTCTCAATTTTTCATTATTACTAAAGTGTATTTAGCAAAACATTTAATACAGAAATATACGGAACTCAGTTTTGATGTCCTAGTAAAACAGGCCCTAACAAGGCTTCTGCCATGTTACTATTTCCTCATAAGATGATTCTAAAACAATCATTTCCACTCTACTCTCATGGTTATTTAACTTATAGGTACCATTAACATAATTTTCACTTTCTTGTTTGTTTTTTTTTCTATTTCTATTTTTTCTTTTTTTCTTTCTTTCTTTTTTTTTTTTTTTTTTTGAGCTGAGGACTGAACCCAGGGCCGTGCACTTGCTAGGCAAACACTCTACCACTGAGCTAAATCCCCACTTTCTTGTTTCTTAATTCTTGACTGGCAAATATATTCACATAGGCTAGTAGTTTTCTCTAAAAAAAAAAAATACAAATTCTTTATAAGAAAATCTTGCATCTATCTGTTCTCTGATCTCAATTTCTTATATCCCTCATCTCAGTTGGTGTATTAGTTACTTTTCTCATTGCTGTGAACATATACATCACAAGAGGCAACTTAAAGTCAGAATGATGTATTTTGGCTCACAGTTTGGAGGAATAAAGTCCAGTCCATCATGGTGGGAAAAGTATGGCAGTGGGTGATTCCATGTGAGCAGCAACTCACATCAGTGTAGGCCAAGAATCAGAGAGATGGGGGCTTGAACGACAGCTGGACTATAACCCTCAAAAGGCCTGCTAACCTAGTGGCCCACTTTCTCCATGTCTACCTTCTAAAGATTACACGATTTCCAAAACTAGCACCTCCAGCTAAGGACACGTGATTCTGTGGGAGATATTTCATATTCAAACCATATATCTTGGGGTCTGCATTATTTGTTGGGACACAGCAAGAACATCTTGTGACCTGACTTATAATGTTTTACTTTGTAGTCTCAATCTCACATTTCTATCTCATTGCTTCCTCTAAAGCATCTTGATATCATATTATCTGGCCCCTGTCATCTCTCTGACGTCATCCTCTTCAACTTTCCCCCTCATTCACTCTTTAACAATTACACTATTCCCAGACAACCTAGCATACCCTCTCAGGTTTTAGTGCTTTTTCTTGTCCTCTCAAACACACACACACACACACACACACACACACACACACACACACCCTCTTCCTCCAAATGTCTGCATTACACACTCCTTCCATTTATTTGAATATCATCTTAAATATAACCTTCCCAGAGAATTATCCTTGGCCACATTGTTTAAAAGAACAATCCCCACTCCCTTTCTATGTTTTTTCTTCATAACACATTACCTTTTATATTTACCTTGCCTTCATTAAAATAAGAATTGTATTTTGTCCACCAACATAAACAAGAATGGGCACAGATAACATCCTCAATACATATTTGTTGAATGAATGAATGCATGCATGAATGAATTAATTAATGTGACAGAACTACTATTTTGATAGCATTTTACCTTTCATTAAGAATTACTGATAAGGGTATATTGCATTTGTTCATGGAAAGTAATTACATCCAAGCTATGCTGCTAAGGAAAGATAGTAGATCCCTCTTGTAGTTGCAAGTTCTGCCAGGCCCTGATAATGTGGTGCATAACTGCTTAGGATGCCTTCCAAAACCAGCAGCCAGTTAGTGGGAGCCAGCCCACAGAGGAAGCTACCTTTGATTTTGCTAGGCACAACAGATTTTTTTTTTAATGCTCAGCATACCCATCCTACATAGGAGTGAGTAACATGAGTTTTGCCCTATATGTTTATTTTTTTTCGGGAGTACTCCCAACAAGCCATGAGCTCAGATGTTTGAGGACCTGGTATTTGTTGATAATCCCTCTCCCAGAAGATTATCACTGCCTAGCTCCTTGCCAATAGGCTTTAAGACTTACCACACGCTGGCTGGAGTTGACTATTTAGACTACTATTTGGCTAGCATAACCCCACTTCTTTGTGGGTAACTTCAATGTTGGAGATTATTAAATACCCCTCTCTCATTCATACAATTTATCTGTAGGCTCATTCTGCCATGGAATTGGTGCGATAATGTAGACCACTCTTTGTTACCCTTAGAGATGCGATTAAAGTTCCTGGCTTTACCTTCTATTGATCTATCATTCTGCTGGGAACTGTGTTGTTAGGTAGCTCCTGGTTTAATGGCTGTTTTTCTTTCCCTTCTCTCTTGGCCTGCTCCATTCTCACTGTGAGAACTGAGGTGGACCAGACAGAGAGGCCTAGCTTGAGGGCTGCTCCTCCTCTTGGGCTCTCAATATTTTCTTCATTTTTTCCCACAAAGTTTTAAAAATCTTTGGCTGGTGTAGCAATTTCTTCATTAATTGTCTTCCAGCATGCTCACTTGTATATGTGTCCATCTCCTTGGCTTCAGGTCAAGGGTTACATTCCTAGTAATATCTAATATGATATCTGGTATATAATAATTTCTCAGAAAATGATAGGGGAATGCCCAGAAATAGTAGAGCAAACATGTTTACTCCACTTTTAATGATGTTCTAGCTTTTCCTCTACTCCTTTATAGCAAAGGATTGGGGATGGTACTCAGAAAGTCTCTGTAAAATATGTGATGCTAGATCATATCTTATCTCGTCTCAATTGCCCTTTTTCTTTTTCTCTTGTGTGTTTATCAGGCCAATTAGTGGTATCGCCTGACTTCTGGAATCTTGATTGGCCATTGACGTGTTCCTGTCCCTTGCTCATCTTCATCAACTCCAAAAGTGGAGATCATCAAGGGATTGTCTTTCTCCGAAAATTCAAGCAGTATCTTAATCCGTCTCAAGTATTTGACCTGGCGAAGGGTGGACCTGAAGCAGGGTAAGCATGGGCTAAGGTGGTATGGTTGGGTATACAGAACAGTCTACTACCCCTTTACATTCTAGGCTAGAATTGTTTTCTGGGATTAGTGCTTGTACCCAGGCAGATACGCAAATATATGACTCTGGAATATTTTACCTTTTTGCCCCTCCCAGAAATCTCTTCAGTCCCTTTTCCTGCTCCCAAACTTGCTTCACTTTTTCCAACTGGCAAGACAGAAAACTATGCCCTTTGACATCAGAGGAAGACACAAAGGGGCTGTCACTACAGACTTGTTTTCTTATGGAATCATTAGACAATCCAGTGCTGGTCCCTGTGAGCCACTGACAGCTATGCAAAGTGTTCTTCCCGGGACTCAGCAGATGTCTAGATCCTTAGTGGCTTCCAGAGGAAGGCTAAGCACACAATCCTATGAGTTGAGGCAAGGTCTGATTGCTGAGGTTACCTTGTGAAGCTGGGGTCACAAATATACACAGAGTCAGAGGCTAATGCAAAGAGAAGGCAGAGTGGCCTTGTTAGAAGGGTGCTAAAGCAGGAGTCTTTAGGTCCTGACATGCTATAAGAAATACTTATAAATTCCAATTACTCATGAAATTGTTTCATTTTTTTCTTCTTCCTTGCAGCATCTGTATGTTCAAGAACTTTGCTCGTTTTCGTGTTCTGGTTTGTGGTGGAGATGGCAGCGTAAGCTGGGTCTTATCTACAATTGATGCCTTTGGATTGCATGATAGGGTAAGTTCCTGGCTGAGTCAGTTAACTATTGCTGGAAAGAGTGGGGGGTGTGGAGCTATCTATTCCAAGAAGTCCCAAGTCTGCACTTATCCTATCTACAAACATATCTTCTACAAGCTTAATAGTTAACCTGACCAATCTAAACATGCTCACTTAAGACAATTCTCTGTATCTGGGTGAAGGAGAAATAAAGGAATGGGTGTAAAGAATGAGCCTTCTCTAGGCTTCAAAGTAAAGAGGTGAAAAAGAAGAATGTTCCAATTTTCTTCTTGTGAGGGCAATGATTTTCTTCTCTGAGTCTCTAGAGGGGCATAAACTTTCCTCTAATTTTCCCCATCTCTAGGCAGCCCTTTGCTCTTCTGAATCCAGAATCCAGCATCTCTCTTGCTGGACTCCCAACTCAAACAGCTATAGCTATGACTTTTGCAATAACCCAGAAACTGAGTAGATTATCATTATCATTATTATTATTATTATTAGGAATGGGGTCCAATTCATTTGAGAAAATACCATTTAACTCCAAATCCCCTCCTGCTATACTTATTATAAAGAGATCCTTTAAAGTCCCTGGCTGTAAGGCCTATGCCTTTCTAATCCTTCTCAAAGTCGTTCAGTGAGGGAAACATGGCAGAAGGACTGTTTGAACGAGTGTCTCTCTTTGTTCTTGCAGTGTCAGCTGGCAATCATCCCACTTGGAACTGGTAATGACCTCTCTCGTGTCCTTGGCTGGGGAGCATTCTGGAATAAAAGCGACTCACCACTGGATATTTTCAGCAGAGTAGAGCAGGCTCACGTGAGGGTTTTAGACAGGTGAGTGACCAAAAGGCCGTATACTTATGCCTCTTCTATTTCTATCATCTTAGTCCACAACCCAGCCCCCTTTGAAGTGCCATTTCCCTTGGGAAAGTACAGGCTCATTTGGAAGGTCTTGTCTATTGAGAAACCAGAGAGCCATATATCCCTCAAATATTGTAGAAGCCCCTCTTCCCCCTCTTAAAGATCATAGAGTAGGAGCTTCATGGATACACTTCAAGAGTTTGCTGAGTGTCCTCCAAAATGCATAATCACTTGTCCAGTGGAAGTGTACTTACTCTTGAGAAAGACTCTAGTATTATCAGGCTCTCAGAGAAACTTTTTTAAAGAAAGGGTCGGGGAGGAGATTCAGCACCAGTTGGCTGATATTTTCTCTGCTCCAGAGAATAGAGAGAATATTGTCATCCTATATCCTGAGAAATAGGACTTTTATAGTGAGGTGTGGGTTTTCAAGATACAAATCTAGGATCATGACAAAGATTCTTATTCTGTAGATCTTGAGCAAGGATCTGGCATAAGTATTTCATAAACATATTTCTGGTGCTCATGGTGCTACCTCTGGTTGAAAAAACACTGATTTCTGAGAGTCCTGAGAAAAATTCCTTCCATCACACTAACCTAGGGATGTCATGAAGCAGAATCCTCTCTTATGTATACTTTGAGATTAGGTATACTGCTTGAGTACACTCTCTAGCCCTCTTCCCCAAACACATAAGTAGTTTGAACTCTTTCTTGTACTATGAAGCACTGATTTCATTTGTAATTAGCAGGCACCTAAATAATATTTGTGTTTAAACTTTATTTTAGATGGAGTGTGATGGTCCGTGAATACCCCAGACAATTCCCACTGCTAAAAGGACGGGAGACAATGGATATACCACAATTTGAGGTAATTATTGGTGAGCTATAATTCAGAGCAATCATTTTATCACAAGTGAAACATGAAGAAAAGCCTAAAAAGAATATGTAGTATTTCTATGGACTCAATGATGATGAGATCTCTGAGGACAGGAGACATTAATCAGCAGCTATTTACTACAGATATGTTAGGCATTAGGGATGTAAAGTAATTTTAGTTATTTATTCATTCATTCACTCAAAATTGTTTGTGGAATAACTACTGTATTAGTAAACGTTCTTACACATTGGGAGATAAAGAAGGATAATATAGCCCTTGTTGTGGAGCTCAGAGTCTACTTAGAGGTAGAAAAGGTAAAGTTTTGATAAAGTGCTACGTGTATGTCTGTATGTCCCTCTGTGATGTGTCATGGAAAACATCCAGAATGAGTGCCATTTCAGGTTAGACCCAAGAAACAGCAATAACTAGGAGAAAAGAACAAAGGAGGCCTGTCTTAGTTAGGGTTTCTATTGCTGAAGAGATGCCATGACCACAGCAACTCTTATCAAAGAAAGCATTTAATTGGGGCTGGCTTACAGTTTCAGAGGTTTAGTCCATTATTGTCTGAAACCTCAAAGCCCACCTCCCCCTGCCCCACTTTCTCCAACAAGACCACACCTTCTAATTCTTCCAAACAGTGCTACTCCCTAAGCATTTAAATATATGAACCTATGGGGGCCATTCTTATTCAAACTATCACAGGCCTGTTTTTATACTGTTCCAAAGACAAGAAAGGCTGTATTATATTAACAGGACTGAAAAGCATTCATAATGTCCAGGGCAGAGTGGCCAGGAATGGAACATACAAAATGAGAGACTAGAGAAGTAATCAGGGACCAACCCAGAAAAGGCTAATAAAGCACTGTAAGAAATTTCGATTTTTCTCCTAAGAGCAATGAGAATTCTAGAAGAGTTGGGGGGGATTTTGTTCGCATAGATGTGGGATAGGTGTACGTGTGCATAGCATAGAAGTGTGCTCAGAGATCAGAGACGAGCTCTGGTTCGGGTCCTTAGGCACCTTCCACCCTGTTGTTAGAGTCTCTCATTGGCCTGAAATATCACAGTGTGGGCAAGGCCAGCTAGCTGACTAGATTCCAGGGCTCTGCCTGTCTCTGACTCCTATCTCACTATCACTAGAACTGCAGGTTTTTTATGTGGGTTCGGGGGATTCAAACTCAGCTCCTCATTCTTTCAATGCAAGTGCTCTTACCAACTGGGCCATCTCCCCAGCCTGTTTTTTTTTCACCTTACTTATTATACAAACTTCCAAATATATTGGGAAGTTGAAATGGGAATGCCCACCATTGAAATCTCATTATATTTGCTTTATCACACACCCAAACAACTACCCATCACTGAGTAGTAGTCCATGGTGTGTGAGGAGGCAACTCAAGGACTAAAGATCAGAGGCAAGGAGAACAGTTGGGAAGTGCTGACTTTATTCAAACTAGAGATGATGGTGACTGAGGTTTGTGACTTGGTAACAGAGGTGAGGAGAATTGGACAAAATGGAAACATACTGAGAAAGTATGATTGTAAGGAGTTGGCAGATGCTTGGACCTGGAAGTGATAGGAAGGATTATAACTTGTAATTGGGAATACAGCTCAAGAGTCAGACTACCTGGAATCAAATCTAACAGCTGCTACCCAATAATTCCTTTCTTGTGCCTCAATTTTCTCTTCTGTGAAATGGGCATACAAGTAATCTTGACCTCTCAGGGTAGATATTGAGAGCACATAAAATGATGTGTACATATAACTTAGAACACAGTCAGTTACATACTCAGTACTATATGAGTGGAAACTGTATTGTTAGCAATCTTATTCAAAAAGTAAACTTCTGGTATTGGAAAGTTATAAATCAGAATCACAGATCTATTATTTATTATCTGTATAATATGAGATTTTTTCATTGAGTTCCTCTCTCATTTTTGGAATGATTTTAGATCCCAGATTATCATTAGGTACTTTTGACAAGAATTATTTGGGTTTATTTCCAGAAAGGCAATTGAGTTTCTGGTAAAGATGGTCAGGGGTGGGTTGAAGAGATGCAGTATGGTAAGTCACAGCGCTAAGCTTCTGAGATTGAACACTCTGTTTCTCCCTAGGTTGCTGCCATCAAGCACTTGGATTCTGCAACCACTGAGTTGAACAAAGTCCTGAAGGCCAAGAACCCCACCGAGGTGATCATCGCCACTAGGTCAGTCTTTCTTTGCTTCTCATCCTTTGGGGGATCACAGGCTGTTCAGAGGTCATGATATATGAGGCTCACTTTGATAGCTTGGGGGCTTAAGGCCAAGGAAAGAATGTATTTGTCTTTTCTAATCATTTTCACTCAGCTCAGATTTTCTGAGTGGAAAATTTAAGGTAAAAAAGATAAGATTGGAGTGAGGAGTCATGCAGCTGAAAACAGAGACAACATTGCAAGCAGGTATTTGGAAAGAAGGCCACAAAGGGACACAAAACCTTCTAGATAATCCGACAGTGCAGACCCCTTATTTTCTAATTTGGCACGGGAAAAGAGCTCTTCAGTGCCTGCTGGTACCTGCTTGCTTGCTTTTTATTTTAAATTTGTATTATTTGTCAACTTAAGCTCTATTTATTTTTATAGTTTACCTATCCACACAGTCCAAAATCAAAAGCACAAGTGTCTCCCATGCATTCCATTGACAAAGTCAAAACTCTTCTTGGTAGCCCTGTAGTTTAATTATTCCCAAATTTTAGCAATCATTTTAAATGGGCAGTAGCATATAATGTGCATTGTTTTATAAAATGTTTGACTCATTTAACACTGTATCCTGGGACTCATTCCTTGTCTACACATCAGGATTTTTCTTATTAAAATATTATTTTTGAACATTTCATACATGTATGCATACAATGAAATGTAATTCTATTTACCCTCATTTCACCCCATCATAGACTCTCACATCCTCCTCCCAATACTACCCTAAATATATGTCTTCATTTTTTGATAACCCACTAATCCAGTTAATGCTACCCATATATGCATGGGTATGTGGCCAACCACTAGAGTATGGGAAACCTATCAGTGGCCACATCCTCAAAAGCAGTGATTCTCCCTCCTTCAGCAACTGTTCACTACCAATAGCTTCTCAGTAAGGGGTGGGCCATGGTCATCATCTCCTTGCTCTATGCTGGGATTTTGGCTGGCTTGATGTTCTGAAGCTACTGTGAGCTCCTAAGTACAATAGTCATGTCCTGCCCAAAAGATAGATAGCACTTCACTGCACCCTTTCCATCCTTTCCACTCTTCTGCCATATCCCTAAGCTTTAGTGGTAGTAGGATCAATCTTTTGCGATCAATCTTTTCTTCTCATCACATTGACTTTTGTTAGAAGATGCTGCATTAACTGCTGCCCACTACAAAAGGAAGCTTCCCAAATGACCAAGGTTGAGAGCAGTCCAGATCTGTAAGATTTAAACATGTATTTAGAAGGCAGTTTGACAAGATGACCATTTAGCAAAACCATATCAGCAGGTTATACCCTAGAGCCTACGACCTTCCAACCTGTGGCCTTTTGAGAGGGCTACAATAACGGGTATGAAATGACTTCCTGTGATTCTGGCCTCAAATTCAATCATAAAACAGTTAGTTACCCCATAACAGTCATGTCGCTTTCACATCTGTGGGCACATCTTGCCTCACAGGATGATATTGTAGCATGCAGGACCCAGCCCTAGTAGATGAGGTCATTGATGTCTTTCCTTTCCCAGCAGCCTGCATAGCTTATGACACTGTGAGAGGTAACCAGCCAGCAGGAGAAAGTTTCCCAGGTGTTTTGGAATTGATTCCTCTATGTCATGCAGCCAAAGTATGTGGTGTTTTCCCCCATAGAATCTTACCGTGTAGTTATGGTGGATAACCAAGGGCAATGGCAATATCTTGTACTGCTTTGGAGACTGCTGGTGCTCCCTGACCAATAACTCATAGGAAGGTATCTCATGCCTTGCAATGAGATTTTAAATAATGAGCCATGTCTTTTGGGAAAGACATTGTTCATCCATGTAGTGTAATTCCATTCTAACTGTTTCTTCTTGAAAATTGTAGTTTTAAATTATCTTAACAAGTGGGTTTCCATAGTTTGTCATACATCGTTAGTTTTCTTTAACCTACTCACTACCCTCTTCCTCTGTCCCATCTTTCAACCCTGTTCCATTTAAGTCCTTTAACCCTGTATTCCCCATATTTAACCATTTTCATATTTATTTTTGTATCTTCTATTTCTATTTTTATTTAATTATAAAATTTAAAAGTTTTTCTAATTGATTTCATTCCTATTTTTAAAATTTATTTATTTATTTTACATCCCAATCAAAGTTTCCCCTCCTTTCTCTCCTTCCCGTCTCTCCCATCACCTCCCCTCTGCACCCTCCATCTACTCCTCCTCCATTTATGTTCAGAAAAGGGCAGGCCTTCCATAAATGCCAATCAAGCATGGCATGTCAAGTTGTGGCAGGACTAAACACCTCTCCTGTATTAAGGTTGGACAAGGCAACTCAGTATGAGGAATAGGTTCCCCCCACCAAAAAAAAAAAAAAACAGCAAAAGAGTCAGAGACAGCTCCTGCTCCCACTGTTAGGAGTCCCACAAGAAGACCAAGGTACACAACTGTAACATATATGCAGAGGGCCTAGATCAGTCCCATCCAGGATCCCTGGTTGTTGGTTCAGTCTCTGTGAGCTCCTATGAGCAGATTAGTTGATTCTATGGGTTTTCTTGTGATGTCCTTGTACCCTCTGGTACCTACAATCCTTCTTCCCTCTCTTCAGCAGAATTCCCTAGTGTTAGGCTGTGGGTCTGCATCTGTTTCTATCAATTTCTGGATGAAGCCTCTCTGATGACTATTAGGCTAGGCACCAATCTTTGAGTATAGCAGAATATCATTAGGCATCATTATTGTGACATTTGTTCTTCAGTCATGTTTGGTTCTATCCTAGCTGTCAGGGTCATACAGCCTCTGGGTCCTGGTGCTCCAGGCAGTGTCAGGGGTGGGTTCACTCTTGTGGCATGGGTCTCAGGCTGGACCAATGATTGGTTGGCCACTCCCACAATCTCTATGCCACTCTTACCCCAGCATATATGCCATAGGCAGGAAAGACTGTTTCTTTCCTGTCAAAGGTTATGTGGCTGAGGTTTTGTGACTAGGTTGGTGTCCTAATTCCTGCACTGGTAGTCTTTCTGGGTTAAAGGAGATGGCCAGTTCCAGCTACATACCACTTATTGCTAGGAGTCTTAGCTGGGGTCATCCTTGTAGATTCCTGAGAGTTTCCCTTGCATCAGGTTTCTACCTGACCCTAAAATGCACCCCCTTTCTAGTTGTCTCTTTCAGTACTCTTCCCACCTCCCCACCCCACCTGATCTCTCATGTTCCCATCCCCACCATCCCCCAGTTCACCCATGAGATCTCTTCTATTTCCCCTTCCCAGGAAGATTCATGTGTCCCCACTTGGGCCCTCATTGTTACCTAGCCTCTCTGAGTCTGTGGATTTTTAGGTGGTATGGTTATCCCTTAATTTATACTAATATCCATTTATGACTGAGTAAGTGTTCATCTTTCTGGGTCTGGGTTACTTCACTCAGGACGTTTTTCTTCTAGTTCCCTCCATTTGTCTGCAAATTTCATGATGTCATGGTTTTTAACAGCTGAGTAATACTCCATTGTGTAAATGTACCACATTTTCTTTATCCATTCTTCAGTTGAGGGACATCTAGGTTGTTTCCAGGTTCTGGCTATTACACATAACACTGCTATGAACATAGTTGAGCAAGTGTCCTTGTTGTATGATTGAGCATTCTTTGAGTATATGCCCAAGAGTGGTATAGCTGGGTTTTGAGGTAGCTGAATTCCCAATTTTCTGAGAAATTGCCATATTGTTTTCCAAAGTGGCTGTACAAGTTTGACTCCCACTAGCAATGGAGGAGTGTTCCCCTTACTCTACATCCTCTCCAGCATGAGCTGTCATTTCTGTTTTTGATCTTAGTCGTTCTGACAGGGGTAAGATAGAATCTCAGTGTCATTTTGATTTGCATTTCACTGATAGCTGAGGATGTTGAACATCTCCTTAAGTGTTTTTTGACCATTTGAGATTCTTTTGTTGAGAATTCTGTTTAGATATGTACCCCATTTTTAATTGGGTTATTTGGTTTGTTGATAACTAATTTCTTGAGTTCTTTATATATTTTGGAAATCATCCCTCTGGATGTAGGGTTGGTGAAGATCTTTTTCCATTCTGTAGGCTGCCATTTGTTCTGTGGACCATGTCCTTTGCCTTACAGAAACTTTTCAATTTCATGAGGTCCCATTTATTAATTGTCAATCTTAGTGCCTGTGTTATTGGTGTCTGGCCCTGGACTTTTTTGGATTGGGAGACTTTTGATGATTACTTCTATTTTCTTAGGGATTATAGGTCTGTTTAAATTGTTTGTCTGATTTTGATTTAATTTTGGTAAGTGGTAACTATCAAGTAATTTGCCCATTTCTTTTAGATTTTCCAATTTCGTGGAGTACAGGTTTTTGAAGCATGATGCAATGATTCTTTGGATTTCCTCGGTGTCTGTTGTTATGTCCCCCTTTTCCTTTCTTATTTTCTTAATTTGGATATTCTCTGTCTGCCTTTTAGTTAGTTTGGAATAAGGACTTGTCTATCTTGTTTATTTTCTCAAATAACTAACTCTTTGTTTCATTGAGTCTTTGTATTGTTTTCTTTGTTTCTATTTTATTGATTTCAGCTCTCAGTTTGATTATTTCCTGTTGTCTATTCCTCCTGGATGAGTTTGCTTCTTATTGTTCTAGAGCTTTCAGGTGTGCTGTTAAGTTGCTAATATGAGATTTCTCCAAATTCTTTATGCAGGCACTTAGTGCTATGAACTTTCCTCTTAGCACCACTTTTATTGTGTCCCTAAGTTGGGTATGTTGTGCATTGGTTTTCATTGAATTCTAGGAAGTCTTTAATTTCTTTATTTCTTTCTTGATCCAGTGGTAATTCAGTAGGGAGTTGTTCAGTTTGCATGAGTTCGCAGGCTTTCTGCAGTTTATGTTGTAGAAATCTAGCTTTAATCCATGGTGGTCTGACAGGGTGCTGGAGGTTATTTCAATTTTCTTGTATCTGTTGAGACTTGCTTTGTGACTGGGTGATATATATAGTCAATTTTGGAGAAGGTTTAATGAGGTGTTGAGAAGAAAGTACATTCTTTTGTGTTTGGGTGAAATGTTCTGTAGATATCTGATAGGTCCATTTTAGTCATAACATCTGTTAGCGCCAGTATTTCTTTGTTCAGTTCTTGTCTGGATAACCTGTCCATTGGTGAGAGTCGTGTGTTGAAGTCTCCCACTATCAGTGTGTGAGGGTCACTGTGTGATTTAAGCTTTAGTAGTGTTTCCTTTACAAAAGTGGGTACCCGTTTGTTTGGAGCACAGATGTTGAGATGTTATCTTGGTGGATTTTTCCTTTGATGAGTATGAAGTGTCCTTCCCTATCTCTTTTGATTAATCTTGGTTAATGTCTATTTTGTTAGATATTAGAATAGCTACACCAGCAGGCTTCTTGGAGCCATTTGCTTGGAAAATCTTTTTCCAAACCTTTACTCTGAGGTAATGTCTATCTTTGATATTGAGGTGTGTTTCTTGTATGCAGCAGGATGGATCCTTTTTTCATGTCCATTCTGTGAGTCCATGTCATATTATTGGGGAATTGAATCCATTGATATTGAGAGATCAGGGACCAATGACTGTTAATTCCTGTTATTTTCTTGTAGTTGTTGATGGTGGTAGTGTGTGTGTGTGTGTGTGTGTGTGTGTGTGTGTGTGTGTGTTTTCTTTAGGTTATGCTGGTGTGAGATTATTAATCACCTGTGTTTTTGTGGATGTAGTTAACCTCCTTGGGTTGGAGTTTTCCTTCTAGTACCTTATGTAGGGCTGGATTTGTGGACAGATATTATTTAAATTTGACTTTGTCATGAAATATCTTGTTTTCTTTATCTATGGTGATTGAAAGTTTTCCTGGGTATAGTAGTCTGGGCTGGCATCTATGGTCTCTGAAGAGTCTGCAGTGTGGGAGCCCGTTCTGGGGTTCCTCGTGGCTTTACCCAGCAGGTCCGAATAGAGGATGATCAGGACCACGGGCCTGAGTGCAGGTGTCTGAGATGGCCTGCACTTGGCTGTGCTGGGGGAGGAGGTCTTTTGCTCCACCCCTTGGCTTCTCTATAAAAACCCTGGACCAGAGACAGTCCGGGCCCGTTGGAATAGGTTCCAGGCCCTCTCGAGGCTATCCTTTATTTTCTATCTGTTTATCTCCACGAGATTCTCGGCTATAAATCCTTCTATCTAATATTTCCTGCTGCTCGCACTCAAGAAAACTCTGGGAAGCTGTGGGGGTGGTGGGTAAACGCCCCACACTGCAGGAAATCTATTCAGACCCTTTTGGCCTCTAGAGTCTCCATTGAGAAGTCAGGTGTAATTCTAATAGGTCTGCCTTTATATGTTATTTGGCCTTTTTCTCTCACAGCTTTTAATATTCTTTCTTTTTTCTCTGTGTTTAATATTTTGATTATTATGTGCTGAGGAGTCTTTCTTTTCTGGTTCAATCTATTTGGTGTTCTGTAAGCTTCTTTTACCTTTATAGGCATGTCCTTCTTTAGGTTAGGAAAATTTTCTTCTATGATTTTCGATATATTTTCTGGGACTTGGAGCTGGGAATCTTCTTCTTCTGTTCCTATTATTCTTAAGCTTGATCTTTTCATAGTGTCCCAGATTTCTTGGATGTTTTGTGTTAGGAATATTTTAGATTTAACATTTTCTTTGACCGATGTATCTATTTCTTCTATTGTGTCTTCAATGCCTGAGATTCTCTTTTCCATCTCTTGTATTCTGTTGGTGATGCTTGCATCTGTAGTTCCTATTCACTTACCTAGATTTTCCATCTCCAGAATTCCAGTTTGTGTTTTCTTTATTGCTTCTATTTCCATTTTCAGGTCCTGAAAGTATTACTTATCTCTGTCAACTGTTTGTGTTTTTTTTCTTGGTTTTGTTGACATTGTTTAAGAGATTTATTGATTTCTTCCAATTTTTGATTGTCTTTTCTATTTCTTTAAGTGGTATTTTCATCTCTTCTTTAAGAACCTCTGTCATCATCATAAAATTGGTTTTAAGGTAGTTTTCTTGTGCTTTTGGCTGTGTTGGAATTTTCAGGCCTTGCTGTAGTGGGATGGCTTGCTCTGGTGGTGACATATTGCTCTAGCTGTTGTATTGTTACACTTGGATTTAGGCATCTGGGTTTGGAATGATTATAGATCCAGGTACCAAAATCTGAATGTGGCTTTGCTGGATGGATATTTTCTTCCTTAGTTTCTGTTTCCTCTCTAGTCTTCTGGATCCCATGGCCTGTGGTTGGGTAGAGGTTCTCTATCTGTGTTGGGGGTTGGACTTCTGATGGCCTGGGTAGCCTCTGGTCTGGCAGGGGTTTGCTGCCCAAGCTTGGGGCTGAAGTTCTGGCTATGTATGTACGTGGCCTCCTATCTGGATGGGGATCCTCTGGGGTTCAGATGCTGGCCTGGCTTCTGGTGGAGTAGGAAGCTTCTGCCTGGTTTTCAGGGAGTTGACCTGTTTTCTGGGGTTCAGGATGCTGGTTTGGCCTCTGGGGATCTGGATTCTGGCCTGGTCTGTGATGGGGTGGAATGTTTCTGCCAGAGGTATGAGCTGGGATATGGTGATGAGATGAGAAACCAGTTGGAACTATGCTGGGAGAGCATGGTGAGGGTTGGGGGGCACAGTATTACCTGGGGTTAAGGATGCTGGTCTTGCCTCGGCAAGGGGGAAGAGGAGGCTTCCACCATAGGTGTGGGGCAGGACAAGGAGAGGAGGGGCAGTTGGGAAGGCATGGGTGGGACAATGAGGGGGTGGCTTACCTGGTTTTCAGGGAGCTGGCCTGGCCTCTGATGGGGTGGAAAGCTTCAGCCAGAGGTGTAGGCCTGGTTATGGTGATGAGGAGAAGGAGGTGAAGGGGACTCCCTCACAGCAGGGGCTCCCTTCTGGACCCTGGATTAGGCACAAACCACACCCAAATACCTGTTTTCACAGAGAGATCCTTTATCAAGCTGGGAAGAAAAGTTAGTAGCTGCTTTCTGACTCAGGCAGCAAACAGCAGCAAATGACCTTGCAGGTGTCATTCTTAAGAAGAGAAAAAGGGGAAGTCTATGTTACAATGGGCTAGGATGCATTGGTAAAGAGATAGAGGATGAGGGACAAAGGGAATGGAACAGAGGAAAGGGGGCAGGGGTGTTTGTCCCAGAGGGACAAAGGACTACCTCTGGATAGACAGGAGACAGACTTGGCACATAGGGAAATAGCAGTTTATAAAGGTAAAGGGGAAACCCCTGTTAGGATGAGGTGTTTAATTTTAATTGGGCTTGTTAATTAGATGAGCCAAAGGGGACTTTTGATTGCTGGACTTTGCTACTCAGCCTCAGGAGGAGGAAGTGGCCAAATAAGGGATTAGACCTTGGTGGCCAGCTTTAGGAATGTAGTCTAATGGTTTTTAGCAAGGCAGAGGGAATGGGGGAGAAGGGCAAGGCCAGCCAGAGCCACATGCTCAAGTGGGCTGGTGTCCCTTCAGGAGGGGCAGTTGGGGTTACATTGGGCAGGCATAGGCAGGGTGGGGAGCAGTCTTACCTGGGGTTCAGGAAGCTGGACTGGCCTCTGGTGGAAGAGGTGGCTTCGGCTAGAGGTGTGGGCAGGACATGTTGACAAGGAGAGAAGAGGCAGTTGGGCTTATGTTAGGCAGGCACTGGTGGGGTGGGGGTGGGGCAGTCTTACCTGGGGAGTGGCTGTGATTTCATTTTCGACTCAGTTATCATTCAATGTTCTGTTATTTAGTCTCCATTACTTTGAGTTCTTTCTGTAGTTTTTGTTGTTGTTGATATATAGCTTTATTCAGTTGTGGTAAGATAGAATACAAGATATTTCGTTTTCCCTATATTTTTGAGGCTTTGTGTCCTGATATGTGACCTATTTTAGCATATAAGTCCTATGGACTGCTAGAACAGTGTGCATTCTTTAGTGTTTGGGCATAATGTTCTGTAGATATCCCTTAGGTCCACTTGATTTATGATGTCATTTAGCTCCGATGTTTCTCTATTTAGTTTTGTTCAGATAATCTGCAATTGGTGAGGGTGAGGTATTGCAGTCACCCACTATCACCATGTTGTAATTAATCTGTTGTGGTTTTACATCTAATGGTATTTCTTTTATGAAACTTGGTGTACCTGTGTTTGGTGCGTATGTTTAGAACTGTGATATCTTATTGGTTTATTGTTCCTTTGATGAGTCTAAAGTGACCCTCCTTATCTCTTTTGACTACTTTTGGTTTGAAATCTATTTTTTCAGATATTAGAATGGCTAGGCCTATTTGTTTCCTAGTTCAATTTGCTTGGAATAACTTTTCCATTCTCTTACCCTAAAGTGGTATCTGTTGTTGATGGTAAGGTATGTTTCTTGGATGCATAAAGAGAAGGATACTATTTTTTAATCCAATCAGTTAATCTGCTGTCTTTTTACTGGGTAATTGAGAAAATTAATATGCAGAATATTATTGAAATATATATTAACTACTACCTTTTGTTGATTTTGTGATATTTTCTTAGACTTCATTTGTTTATTCCCTATGAACTCTTGAGTATGTTTATTCTTTCTTTACACTAAATTATTCCTTCCAATATCCTCTGTTAAGCTGGCTTGGTTACTGGAAATTTCTTTAGTCTGTTTTTATCATGGAAGCTTTTCATTTCTCCCTCAATTTTAATAGATCGTTTTGTTGGTTATAGTAGTGAGGGTTGACAGTTTTGATCTTTCTGAATTTGGAATACATGTTGCTAGGCCCTTCTGGCTTTAAATGTCAAGTAATCAGGTGCTATTCTGATGACCCTGCCTTTATGAGTGACTTGACCTTTCTCTCTTGCAGGTGCCCTTTCAATAGCCTTATTCTGGTTTTAATGTTCTAGCTATAAAATGTCATGGAGAGTTTCTTTTCTGTCCTGTCTATTTGTACCTGCATATGCATTTTTTGAATTCTGGAAATTTTTCTTCTATAATTTTATGAAAATATATTTTATGTGTTAGTATAGTATTCTCATTCTTTAATTCATAATTTGAAGTTTAGGTGTTATGAAAGTGATATGAAAGGGACAGAGAGAATAAGAGGTAGGAAGATTTAGGTGAGGAGTGTTGTCCTATTTTTAACTATTACTGCCTTTTAAGCCATGACTGCAACTCCAGCTGCAATGCCCAGAATCCCCCCAGATTCTGTTCCCTCAGGCACCAACTCTTTCAAAGCTACAAAGAGAACTTATCTAAATTTCTGTCCTTCCAAAGAACTCAAGATTCAAAGGTTGAGGTGGAATTCTGCTCCTCAGAGAGGCTGAATAGCAAGTCGCTCACTCCCTCTCCTTGCTAGAGTCTCCCCAAAAGCCCCCATCCTTCTCCTAACCCCCACTTAAAAACCCTTCTCCACATGGCTCCTCCCTACTACTTCCTGTCAGCTAGTTGCTGACTCAGCCTCCTGACTGCAGGTGAATTTTATGCAATCAAACAATGTAACACATCTTTGTATCATTAAACAAATGTTCTAGAGCATAAACAAAAGTAACACACCTTAAAATAATATTCTACAACAGGGGAGAATCTATATGAATCTAATTACAGTTACATACATAGGGGATAATACTTCTCCCAGAAGCCATAGGCAGCTAAAATAAAAGCCTTTTGTCAGGTGTGAGTCTGAGATAATTCCTCTCTAGTTGTTGGTCATGGTTCCCAGTTAACCCCCCCCCCACCTCCAAAAAATGTACAGGTACTGCTATTGACAGTCATTAGCTTCTGCAGGAGGATGATTCAGGTTTCTTGAATATTGTGGTCCCTGGTAGGTGACCATGTTCCAGTGGCTAACCCTACATCCATTATATATACTCAGCAGTACATGTTATACAGACTCAGAGGTCATGACGTTTAAAAGTGGAGGGGGTAGATCTGGGGGAAGTTAGAGCAAGGAGTGGGGGGGGGCGGGATGAATATGATCAAAATACATTTTATGAAATTCTCAAATAATTATATTTATAAAATTAATAAGCCAAATGAAAACTAAGTGGATATATCATATGATTTCTATGATAAAAACAGATTAAAGAAATTTCCTCCCTGAGATCTTTCTTCCCATTCCCCACTAATGTTCCCTTTCTATGTTTTTTGCTTCCACAAGTATTCCACATCAAACACACAAATCTAAAGCTTTTATGTTAAGATCCAAATATGAAATATTTGATTCTCTGGGTCTTTGTTACCTCACTCAATGTACTTCCTTTCTTGCTAAATGAAATTCCATTGTGCCTAACGTGCCAAATTGTCATTATCCATTCATCGATTGGACACCTAGGTTAATTCCATTTCTTAGCCATTGTGATTTGAATAAGAAATGTTCCCCCATAGAGTCATGCATTTAAACACTTGGTCCCAACTGGTGTTTCTGGGGATGTTAAGGAACATTTAGAAGGAACAGTATTACTGGATGAAGTACGTCACTGTGGGCAGGCTTTGAGTGTTTATAGTATTGCCCTATTTCCTGCTCACCTTCTCTGCTTCTTGTGCGTGACTGAGATGTGTTCTTTCAGCTCCCTGCTCCTGCTATCATGGTTTCCCGACCGTTATGGACATCTAGCTCTCTCAAACTTTAATCCAAAATAAATTCTTTATTGTTGCTTTCGGTCATGGTATTTCATCACAGTAACAGAAAAGTAACTAATGTACTCGCTACTGTATTGAGCACACTAGATATGCAAGTGTCTCTGTAGTAGAAAATAGAGTCCTTAGGGTATACACCCAGAAGTTGTATAACTAGGTCATTTTGTTCATCTATTTTTAGTTCTTTGAGGAACTGCTACACTGATTTCCATAGTAGCTGTACCAACTGGAACTCCCATTAACAGTGCATGGGGGTTTCCAATTCCTTCATTTTTTTAAAAAGCATTTGTTGTCTTTTGTTTTAATGTGACTTAGGTCAAAGGACATCACAAAATGGTTTTATTTTGCATTTCCCTGATGGCTAATGGCGGCAAACACTTAAATCTTTTTCTGAGAAAACTTTCTTATGTCCATAGCCCACTTTTTAATTGTGTTGTTATCTTGGTATCTAGGCTTTTTAAAAAGATTGTATATTCTAGACACTTCTCCCACCGTCAAATGTATAGCTGGCAAAGGTCTTTTTTCCATTCTGTAGACGGCCTCTTCAGTTGATAAGTCCCCTTTGCAGTACAGAAACTCTTTCGATTCATGAACTTATACTTTTGATTGTTGGTCTGATTTCCTGAGTTACTGGGAGTACTATTCAGAAAGTCCTTATCCCAACTTATAGCCTTAAGTGTATCCCTACTCTTTTTTCTAGAAGTTTCAGAGTTTGGGGTCCAACATCAATATTTTGCCCCATTTGCAACTGATTTTTGTGCAGCATGAGAGAGAAGGATCAAGTTTCATTCTTCTACATCTATATATCCAGTTTTCCCAACATAGTTTATTGAAGAGGCTGTCTTTTTTTCCATGTGTATTTTTGATATCCTTATATCAAAAATCAAGTGTGAGCCAAACATGCTGGCATGCACCTTTAATTCCAGCACACAGGAGGCAGAGGCAGGTGAATATTTGTGGGTTAGAGGCCAGCCTGGTCTACAAATTGAGTTCCAGGACAGCCAGGGCTATTATACAGAGAAACCCTGTCTCAAAAAACAAACTAACAAAAAAAGTCCTGGAGAAAACAAGGACATAAAGAACATATCTTTACATGATAAAAGCAGTATAAAGGAATCCCATAGCCAACATCATTCTAGCTGAAGAAAAACTCGAAGCATTTCCACTAAAATCAAGAAAGACATAAGGTTGTCCACTCTCCCCTCTCTATGAACATAATACTGAAGTCTTAGCTAGAGCAATAAGACAAGTGAAAGCCATAAAGGATCAACGTCTCCCTACTTGCAGATGAAATGATTCTATACATGAGTTAACTTGGAAAGTCAGCAGTTATCCTGACAGGCCTACCTTTGTGACTTGGCATTTCTCATTTTCAGCTTTCAATATACTTTTTTTTGTTCTGTCCATTTAGTATTTCAGCTATAGAAATGTTTCTTTTCTGGTCCTGTTTGGTGCTTTGTGTATGTCTTATACCTGAATGAGTGTCTATCCCTCTCAATTTGGGAAATTTTCTTCTGTGGTCTTACTAAAATTATTTTTATGCCTTTTGTATGAAATTCTTTTCCTTCTTGCTTGATAAGAAAACATAGGTTTCGCCTTTTCGTGGAGTCCCAGAGGTCATGAATGCTCTGTTCATACATTGTTTTAAATGTATCATTGACTCGGAGTGAATGATCCAATTCCTTTACGCCGGAGGTTCTCACCCTTCCTAGCGCTGCGACCCTTTAATCCAGTTCCTCAGGTTGCGTTGACCCCAACCATAAAATTATTTCATTGCTACTTCATAACTGTCATTTTGCCACTGTTGTGAATCATAATGTAAATAACTGTGTTTCCCTGTGGTCTTAGGCAACCTCTGTGAAAGGTCATTTGACCCCCAAAGGGGTTGTGACGCACAAGATGAAATTGAATGCTCTATTCTCTCTTCATACATGTCTATCTTCTGCATGATTCATCCTATTGGGGAGGGTTCTCACTGAAGATTTAATTTGATCTAGTGTGTTTTCCATTTCCATCATTACTTTCATTTGAGTTTTCTTAGGTACGTCTCTTTATTAAATTCTGTCTTCATATCCTGTATTGACTGCCTTGTTTTATTCAGCTCTCTGTGTTCCCTTTGAAAGTAGTGGAGTCCTCTTTGAGATATTTTTACATATGTATGATTGTTATTTTGAATTCTGCACCTGGAATTTTGTCCAAGTCATTTCCAGTAGGGGTCATTAGTATGGGGTGGTAATTTTTGGAGCAGATAAGCTGTCTGGGGTTTTCACGTTACTTGGATTTTTGCACTAGGATCAGCCTTTTGGGGGTTACATTGTTGGTTAGATTTGTTGTTGTTTTACTTCTGGTTGCCTCTCTTCTTCCAGTGGGTATGTTTGTAATGCTCAGGAGAAACGAGACTGTAGCTGTTATACCGGTTAGACTAGTGTTCCAGACACCAGGCTCTAGCCCCAGTCTGAGGGTTGACTACTGTCTGAAGCAGCAGTCACTGTCCCAGTAGATAAATCACTCTGTAACAGAGTCGACAGTGACTAAAAACAGACACTTACTAAGTACTGATTACTTTAGGGCCTAAAGGAACCCCGATGCTACTGTGTATGCTGATATGTGAGTGTGAGCAGAGTAGAGAAGGAAAGGAGGAGAGGAGACAATCACACTGAGTCTAGTGATGCGTGTTAGGTTGTCACACTGGAAGGAGAGGAAGGAAGGGGGTATTCATAGGAGTGGGAATACTTGAGGCAAAGAAAAAAGACGTGACTATGTGGGAGTTTTGATTAATGGTAGCCTACAAAGAGGAGGTAAAGACGGGTATACCAATGTCATAAACCATGTCAGCCTCTGGGCTTTAGGAGATGTAATACTAAGGAGTGGATATGGGGAAAGAGGAAGAAAGAAAGGAAAGAGAGAGAGAAAAAGACAGTGCAAAGCAGCAAAAGGCATGAACAGTAGGGGACAGTGTTGGCCTGCTACAATGCCCTGCTTTACATTGTAAATAAGAAAGCTGTAGCGAGGGAGGAGAGGTGGATGGAGGTTCTCTTTGTCAGGCCACTCCTTTTTCTCCCTGGTCCTGGTCCTGGTCAGAGGCTGTGCTGATTTTTACCAGTCCAATTCTTCCCTTCTGGGCTCCCAGATCCTCTTGTATGGAGAGTTTTCTTGCCTCTGTTCTGTGGGCTGTGGGTAGCTAAGGCAAACTCCATCTAGCCACACTCGCTGCATCCACACGTCCAAAGTCGGAAGCAGCTGGTGGCTGTGTGGTGCCTACAGCACTGTTTAGAGCTTTGCCTAGCTCCCTCATCTTCACCTTTTCCCGCTGGGGCACTGATGGGGGCCCTGGCAGCAGTCACTGGGAAGCCCTTTTGTGACATGCCTACCAAGACCACTTTTGTGGCTAACTTGTTAGGTTTCTTTTAGACTATTTTACATGGAGTAAAATGTCCACATGGGGGTGGTGGCTGCACTGGTTGTTATAGCAGGAACAAGCCCAGGTCACTAGTGGAAATATTCTGTGGGTCCAATGGTATCTGAGGTTTGCTGGGGTGTTGATCAAGTAGACTGTAGGACTGGAGAAGAGGCTGACTGATGGATGATAACATATTTAGATTCCTTTGAATTCCTTAACTGTGATAAGCCTCACATGCTCCGGCATGGCTTCTCATCCATCAGCTTACCCAGAAGCCCTGCTTACTGTTTTCATTTCCAGCATGATTTCAGTTTGCCTTGTCTTCAGTAATTTTATGTTTTTATTGAATTCTATTTCCATATCTTGTATTGACTTCGTTATTTATTTCTCCTGTTCTCTTAGAGAATATCCTTGTTTTCTTTGAGTTGTTTGGACATACTTATAATCATTCTTTCAAATTCTTTCTCTGGAAATTCTCCAAAGTCATTTTCATTCGGGTCCATTAGTGTGGGATCAGTCATTTTTTGTGGAGATGTGTTTTCTTGGACTGTCATGTTATTTTTTGTTTCTGCACTAAAACTTGATCATCTGAAGTTAGTCCATTGAGTTAGAAGTTTGGGCTGGGGGCTGATACTCCAGAGAGTGCTTATATTTCAGGCCCAGGAGCTAGGGGATCCACAGGAGTGTGGCCAGGGCTCTCTGGGGACTCAGGAACTAATGGATGATAGAAGTTTGTTCTGGGGGCTCAGGGTCCTGTTAGACCAGAGGTTAAGGGAATGATGGAAATTTGAGCCAAATGCTCAGAGCCCAGGGACTGATACCTTACGTGTCAGTTCCTGGGAAGGCAGAAGGTTGGACCTGATGTCTACTGTCTTATAACCCAAGCAACACACTCACCTCCAAAATATTTGGTCATTTGTTCTTCTCAGCACTCTTGAGAGCAAAGATTCTTTGCTTATCCACTACACTCTCATCTGAGAAGCACCAATCACAAAAAGACATTTCCTTGTGTCATTACATTTATATTTTATCAGGTAGCCTTTGAACTAGAGCTGATTGGCCCAATGTGAAAATGTTAACCAAATAAATTCTCTTTTTTTTCTGGTAATTTATAACCATCACTAAGAAATGCTGTAGACCTGTCTCAAGTACATCACTTGGGAATTGGGGTAAAACTGGGCTCAAGTAGGAAAGGAGCACATTTCATCATACGTACAGGAATATAAAACAAAGAAAGAAGGATGGGAAGGTGGAGACAGGACAGAGAAGGCAGGATATATTGAGACAGGAGGAGGAGGAGGAAGATAGATATTGATGCTGTTGTAAAAGATGAGGGCTCTGGGTCTCATGCTCTCTATCACATATGCCGTCTACCTCATTTTTGCAGATTCCTGTGCTTAGCAGTGAAAGACTTTGTGGCTGATATTGTAAAGGCCTGGAGCCAAATAAAGCAGAAGAATACAGCAGTGGAGTCTGTGATTTTGAAAGTAAGCTCCCTTTCCTAGTGTCTTCTCTCTCTCTCTGTGAGCCAGGACTCACCTTTCAAGTAAAACAATGGGGGATCATAAAGGAATGGCAAACTTGAGGAGCTGGCAAACCTTCTTGAAGAGAAAAGCCCAATCTCATCACCCTCATCTTTGCCAAATGAAGAATGGTACTTTGTATGCCACACACCTAGGTAGAAGCCACAAATCTGCCCATGAAAAAACACAAGTATACAGTAAGCATCAGTGAATGGAGTTAAGACACCAAAGCCTGCATGTGAATATCTGCATGTAAGTGGAGATGTGACTCAGATAGCAGAATGCTTGTTAGGCATGCGTAAGGTCACAGATTCTAGCTCCAGCACTACAAACACATGCATATGATAGAAATATGCCAGGGTTGGGATATGGCCCAACAGTTAAAGTGCTTCCTGTGCAAATGTGAAGACTGGGCTTTGGGTCCCCAGAAACTCACATAAGGGTGAGCATTGTAATTCCAGCTCTAGAAAGTGGAGACAGGGGCCCCAAGAACCATCTGGCTAGAGACTATGCATATCAAGGAGTTGTGGGTTTGATTCAGACCTTGCACAATGAATAGAGTGGAAGAGTGATTGAGGATAATCCTGACACTAACCTCAGGTCTCCACCAACACACACACACACACACACACACACACACACACACACACACACACACACACATTAAAAAATAGGAAAAAGAAATAGACACACACTCACCTCCTATAACAGTACCTAACAGGTGGCACACACTTTGTGTCAGAGCTTGTTCTAAGTGCTTTAATGTAATGTATCAATTCTCACAGCTGTCCTAAGATATAGAGGGACAAGGATGTTAAGTAACTTGTCTCACACCATAAACAACTAAAGCAATGTTGTCAACCTATGGGTCACCACCCCTTGGGGGGTTAAACAACCCTTTTGCAGGGGTCACATATCAGATATTTGAATTACAGTTCATAACAGTAACAAAACTACAGTTATGATGTAGCAACAAAAATAATTTTATGGTTGGGGGTCACCACAACATGAGGAGCTGTATTAAAGGATCTCAGCATTAGGAAGGTCAAGAACCACCGTACTAAGTAAAGTTTAAATCATGAAGCAGATGTATATCCTTGAAATACCAATGTGTGAAGACAGACACCAACCCCATGCAGAGGCACACCAGGAACATGCTTATGAATGTACTAGCATGAAAATGTTTCTATTTCTCCATTTTTCCATGTTCCACACAAATTTAAGGGCCAGCTTGACATGGGGAAGGCTATGTGAAACATGCATATTTCCCTGAAGCTACTTAGAAACAAAGACTTTATGTTTAATCCCCTAATAGCCTTTGGGTGTCAGCACATCACCTCACATATGAATTTCTATATCCAGTGTTTCTGGCATATTACTATCCCATACCATCACTACTTCTCATTCTGTCCTTCATAACAATATGAGTTTCCTTCTTCCCTCTACAGAGTGACTTGATGTATGATAAACTCAGTGTCATTATTGATATCCTGACTGAGGATGCAGATGTTATCTCTGCTGAGGAAAATGCTGCCCGTGCCAAAGCTGATGGAAAACCCTTCGCCTCAGAAATAGACCACACCACAAGATCCAAAATTGAGTTGGTCACAAGGGCTCAGAACCTCCAGCAATCCTTGAAGCTCGTCATATTCCAGGTTGAACAAGGTACGGTGCTTAGAGTTATTGTGACTAGGATGGGGGGGGGGGAAGTAAGGCTTCCTCCTATGAATGGTTTAATGACATCCTTTAGTCTGGGTTTGCTATCTGGCCTCACTGACAACACTTGGCTGGATGCTATGTTCAGGTTGCCTTCCAAATCAGTCCTCTGACTGCTGATTTGAAAAGCCCCAGAAGAAGCTGTCCTTTTGACTTCTCCTTTCCTGGCCCACAGTTCCTATACTTACCTATTTTGGGAACTGACACTCATCCTAAACAACTACTTGTAACTTAAGTAACACCGCTGAAGCTCTGTCAGCCTTACTTCTTGTCATGGAAATGTTTCTATCTTCTGTCATTTCAACAACCAAGGCTAATCAGCAGCCTGTGGTCATTTGGAAAGAAAATGGTGTTCATCTTTGCATGCCTTACACATGAGTAGTCAGGCTTAGGGATTCTGAGAATATATACTAACAAAATGGAGATAGAAAGGAATAGTGATTTCCTCCCAGGTATTCATATCACCCCTCCCAAGCATCTAGTCACAGCTGTGTGTGCTGTGTGGGTGACAGAAAAAGAGTAACAAAGAAAACAGAATGTTCACGCATGGATCTAAAAAGACTCGAAAATGACACTAGAAAGAGTGTGGGAGCAGAAGAGGCATTATGAGGGAAAACAGGAGAAGAGTCTTACTGGCTACCTACATATAAATGCTCAGAAACTGTTTGCTAAATGTGACCAATCTTCCACCCTTCTCTACTTCCTTTATACCTTCCCTTCTTCCTTCCCTCCCTCTCTTCCTCCACTTTTTCTCTATAGTTCTGGATGAAGAAAGCAGACAGTCCTTATCAGTTAAGAACTTCACATCATCCCTCTTCCTGGGAGAAGATGACTCAGAGGACTTTAATCAGATGAGCCCAAGACACCGTAAGCATCTTTATTCTCCCATTCTGGTCTCCATCACTGCCACCTAGTTTCCAGGGACTATGTATGTCGTCATGCATGACCGCACTCTATCCTGGGAAGTCCTCACTCTTCCAGAAGCTCCACACTATGTCACCCCAGTATCCACAGCAAAGATTATGTTAGACACTCAGAAAATAGCGCTCTGGAGAGAGTCATTGTCTTCGCTGCAGGTCAGCAAGCACCTCAGCATTCCCCTCTCCTCAGTGAGCATTCCGGTCTGTTAAAAGGATCTAAGGGAGCCGCTGTGGTATGAGAACCCTGACATTTATTCAGATGAAAGCCTTTGAGCTTGACCCTAACCCATTGGGGAATGGGGGGCTAATTACAAGTGAGGAGAAAGGTTTTTTGTTTGCATCTGTCTCCAAGGTAATGTTTTTCCTGTTTAGGTTTTCAGTGTGGCCCCTTGTCTTCTATATCGTCTCTCAAAAGTGAAGACCTCCATTACCTTGACTTAGAACACTTATATTCTACACCTGAAATGATGTAAGTATGCAACCATATGACCTTTTAATGTCTTTTCTCTCTCTCTGGTTGGTAGCACAGTCTAGAAAATCCAGAGTCAAAATCTGATTCTACTTAACTAATTGTGTGACCTACCCAGTTACTTAACCGATGTAAGCCCTGATTTTTCCCAAATGGAATGAAGCTAATGACTGGACTTTGCACATAAGCTTGTTCTATTTGTTGAGTTTAGATGTGAAAAGTACTTGCACTGAGCTGGGTACTTGATACTCGTAGTTAAGTGTCATGTGCATTAGCAGTTACTATCATTATAAACACATAATAAACACTGGTTATTATTTCAGAGGACCTATTTTCTCAGTGGTGCTTTTAACTATAAATGGTTAAAGATACCCAAAAAACAAATGGTCATGTAAGGGACTGGATAGGAACTCCAAGGACACTTATTCTGCTAGTCCTGCTTCTCTAGCATATCCCAGCAGCCAAATTCTACCACACTAAGTTATTTTGAGTTAGTTAGAGAAACTCCAGTTTCTCACTGTGGTCAAGGGAGGTGAAACTCTTGTAAGTTTAGTAATTAATTTAAATCTCCCTATGCTTAAACAACTGAACTATATATACCCTTTCCAGATTCTCAGAAGAAGGACACACCCAGCAAATGTTTCTTTAAGAAAACAATTCTACTCAGGCTTCTGACAGCCTCCCAAATCCTGCACTTCACCATTCATGTTTGAGGTCTCATGGGTCTGCCTTCTGAGTTGTGATAAGCAGCTGCACAGGCAAATGTTAAACACCAACTGTGCAAAAGGATTGCCTGGTTTATTCCTGGTATCAACCCTCCCACTGGAGCCTATTCCAAGCAACTGAGATATCTTTAAATGCTAAGTTGGGAATGAGTATGCACAGTTGACATGAGATGGTGTGAAGTGGTTCTAGAATACTCCGGTGTTGATGTTGATACCCTAGATGAATACAGGCAACTAAAAACTGCTTGTTTGCTGTTGTTGTTGTACCCTCTTTTACCAGACTTTCCTCTCAAATGTGGAAATAAGTACACCTTTGTTTTCTGGTGTGAAAGTGCCACAAAGGAGTCAGTTATCGCTGAGATTAGTAATGTAGATGTAATAGTCAAAATACATTTGCAACCAAGATACTCAAAAATTGGATATGGGAATAGCCTATGGCTATTTCACTCAATGTGGAAAAACAGGACTCATATCTAATGCCTACAAATATAACTAAGATTGCAAATTTTGCTTCTTTAATATGAGCCATAATTCCTCTAAAGCTTCCAGACTGACTAGACATTCTCTCTTAGAACTAACACGTTAGTCTTGGGCATGAAAGACATCTCTCTATACCTTTAAGAGCCATATGGCTTGTACCCAGGGGAAGAGGCCTTCCCTTGATGATTTTTTATCATGCAGATGAAGTCTGATGCTTTAGTGTTTACCTTCTTCCCTGTCTAATTCCAGACGCTTCAAAGAGAAGTGTGTCATGAACAACTACTTTGGAATTGGACTAGATGCAAAAATTTCTCTGGAGTTCAATACCAGAAGAGAAGAACACCCAGGACAATACAAGTAAGGGGAAGAGGCTCAGCTCTCTGTACAAATACACACAACAATGATACACATATGTATTCCTACATCAGACAAGCAATGGAAAGACCGAGGTCCTTGGGAAATATAACGCATTGGTCTCAGGACTAGCCCAGTGGGGACAGCATATCCTGAAAGTTGGGCTGCTCTATGATAATTACCCTGTCATCACACATCGGTAGTCCCATTCCATAGCCCGCCCATGTGGATTTCTGTATAAAGAGCTACCTCTGTTACTGCTGTTGAGAACAGATTGCATTGAAACTTTGTTGTTTCTAAGAGATTAACTGGGTCCTTAGTAGGGGCTCCAAATCTGTTTTTGCTTGACAGAGCTACAAAGTATCCAAGATGCTTCTATTGTTTCTTGGTGTTCCAGATTGGGTTCTCTGGACCTATTGATTAGTATTGACCTACCTGGCACCTTCTGGTAGTTTTATCCTACAAATATACCTTAAGACAACTTCAGAGTTCTTATAAATTAAAAGTATAAGTAAAAAGGATCACCCTAAGCCTACCTGGGACTGACCTGGGTCCTCTGCATATATGGGACAGTTGTGAGCTTGGTCTTCTTGTGGGACTCCTAACAGTGGGTGCAGGGGCTGTCTCTCTGGCTCTTTTGCTGGCTTTTGGGAACCTATTCCTCATCCTGGGTTGCCTTGCCCAGCCTTAATACATGGGGAGGTGCCTAGTCTGATTGATATACCATGGCTGGCTGATCTCCATGGCATGCCTGCCAGTTTCTGAATAGAAACAGAGGAGGAGTGGATGAGGGGCCAGTGGATGAGAGAAGTGGGGCATTGGGGAGAGAGGAGGGAGGGCAGACTGGTTGGGATAAAATAACTGAATGAATATTTTCCAAAAGGATCATCCCACCCCTGTCACTGCCACTAGAGTCTGTTTCTCAGAAAAGTCCTGGGATGAGGAGGAAGCATGGTACCAGATAGGTGCTTTACAAAGTATCTTTCAGTTGATCAGTGTCCTTTCATTTTCTTAGGGGTATCCTTTTAAGTTCAACAATTTTGAGTTTACAGGGCCTAGTAATTTTTTTTCTTTGTGTACCATGTCTCTGGTATCATACTAATCTAACTCAAGCTCTGAAAATATTGTTTTCTTCTAAAATTTTATTGTTTTGGCTCTTACATTTAAGCCTGTGATGTACTTTTGAATTATTATTGTTTTGGGTGTGTGTGTACGGGGTGAGCTAATGCTCTAAACTCGTCTTTCTGCAACTTTAGTCTATTGCTGTGAAAAGAGACCATGAGCAAGGCAATTCTTACAACAGAAAGCATCTAACTGGGGACTTGTTTACAGTTTCAGAATTTTAGTCCACTGTCATATGGCAGGGAGCATGGCAGCATGCATGGTGCTAGAGCAGTAGCTGAGAGCTCTATATCCTGATCCACAGGCCAAGGGAAAGTAGAAACACTGGGCCAGGTGTGGGCTTTGGAAAACCTCAAAGCCCACCCCCAGGGACACACTTCCTCCAACAAGGCCACACCTCCTAATCTTTCTAAACCCATCAAAGAGTTCCATCCCCTGATCACTAAACATTCAAATATATGAGCCTATGGGTGGCATTCTTACTCAAACCCCTGTAGATATCTCATTTATCTCTGCACCATATCTTTTCAAAAAGTCAACATTTTCCCAATTAATTGTGTTAGCATCTTCGTCAAAAGTCAATTGACCATAAATGTAATGGTTTGTTTCTAGACTCTTCTGTCTCACAGATCTTTTTGTCTATCCTGTGCAAGTACCACACTACTTTAGAAATTGTAGCTTGGTAGTAACTTTAGAGATAAGTAGATAAAAGTCTCCCAACCTTGTGCTTATTTTAATTAATTTATTTACAGAATTGTTTTGCTTTTTTCTAGGTATATTTGCTTTTCTATATAATTAAGCTTCTGTTTTTATAAATGATAAAACTAAAGTGCCCAGAAAGTTTTTGTTTCAAACAGAGTACAAATTTTGTGCTAGCCTTCTTATATTTCAAAACATTCCCTGTGAAAGCTTATTTCTGTGACTTTAAAAGTTCATAAATGATATTCAACCCTTTTAGGGAGTATCAGCTCTTTGTTTTTATAATCAACAAGATCTTATTATTCTTAAGTCCACCCAGTATCTCCTGTTATTCTTGCCTGTCCCATATTTTCTCCATCCCAGACACACAAAGACTAACATGTAAACATGTTCATATTTATGGGATAAAGTGAACTATTTCAATACTTTTATACAATGTGTGTTGTTCAAAACAGCATCATTAATATTTCTCTCCCCTTACTAGTTAATGTTGTGATCTGTACAGATCTTCTTTTCTTGTTATTGGTAAAATATGTATTAAGCTTTTCTGACTTCTTATACATACAATTTAGGTGAGCAATATCCTCTTGTCTATGGCATTTATCACTACATCAAAAATTCACTCCTCACATTTGCACCAATAACTAAAAAACAATTTAATTTTCAAGTTCTGGTGAGAAATGAGAAATCTAGTTCCTTCCCATCTCAACAGAATTTTAATTTTTGATAATTTGCTTAGTTATTTACTCATACAGAAAAAAATTGAAAACAAATCACAATTCTTTTACATCTCATAAAAATTCTTTTGAAGTGTTTCTGTAAATTACCACATAGCCTAGAAATATGGTAATTCTTGTCATATTAAAATGCCATTTTTCTTTCTTTGATTTGAATGAATTATTACCCATAAATCTATTTTTCATCCAGGGTGCAGTCACAAACTAATTAAATAAAATAGATGTTGATATATCATTGAAAATAAAAATAGTTATATATATTTATTTGATTATTTTCAGTTGTTTGTTTTTGTTTTTCGAGACAGGGTTTCTCTGTGTAACATACCTAGTTATCCTGGAACACTCTTTGTAGACTAGGCTGGCTTCGAACTCACAGAGATCCACCTGCCTCTGCCTCCTGGGTACTGGGATTAAAGGCACGTGTCACCACACCTGTCTAATTTTTAATAATTCACTGAATCCAAATAGTGTTGCCTATACATACATTGGAACATGGGCAACCTACCAGAAAGGATAAGAAAATCTAAGTGTATCCCAGAAGAATTGGTTGGGTGGGTGAATAAGGGATGAATACAATTGAAATACATTGTATGCATGTATAATTTCTCAAAGAATAAATTTAACGTATAATAGTGAAAACAAATTTAAAGTACAATATTAAAAACAAAAAAAGCACTTGAAAAATAAGATGTTTCCTCCTTCCTGTCTTCCCCCACCCACTTCCCTGTATATCATTCACCTTCTGACTGGCTTTTTCTCCTCCTCTCTCTGCAGTAGCCGCCTTAAGAACAAAATATGGTATGGCCTCCTGGGAAGCAAGCAGCTACTGCGGAGCTCTTACAGGAAGCTGGAAGAGCGCATACACCTGGAGGTGAGTAGAAAGGGCCATGTTTCCTGGGCACAGAAAAGGGAAACCTCAGAAATCGCCATTCCACTGTATCTTTGGTTCTTTTCAAATGAAACTCTGGGATCCTCCCTCACAGCCATGGGGACAAGGCCCAAGGTTTTCTTTCTGTTTCCTAGATAAGAAAATGATATGAAATGGTATGAAAGAAAGACCAAGCCCCTCCCCATCTATGTGAAGGATCTTTGTGCTGGTATGAGAAAAGCCAGGCACTAAGAGCTCCTCTTTTTCTTTCAGTGTGATGGAAAAGCCATTTCCTTGCCAAACCTTCAAGGCATTGTAGTGCTCAACATTACCAGCTATGCCGGAGGTGTCAACTTCTGGGGACGCAACAGGGCAACCGCAGTGAGTATGGAGCGAGGAATGGGGTGGGCAAGAGGCCTGACTCTCAGCAGACCGGAAGGGAAAGCAGACATTGGGGAAGATGAGATAGGCTTGGAGTCCTTATTGGCAGTATCTGTAGGTTTAGCTTTTTAAAACAGTTGTCATTCCAGAGCACAAGAACCAAGTAAGAACCTCAGAACTATGTCATGTGACCCCTGGGTTTTGACTTTCCTGTTACTAAGGCCTGAAAGACACTCAGAAGATGATTACCTAGGAGGCCATGTTCTTCATCCCAATCTAGTATGTCAGTAAAGACATCTGGAAAACCAGCTATGAGTTCATCTAAGAAGTCCATGAAACTAATAGAACTGGCCTTGGGAATTCACGATGCTGCACTGGACAGGGAAGAAATTGGCTGATTTGTGATCTCTAAAGGAGCTCAAATGGATTACAAGCACAAGTCCCTTTTCTAAGCCTGGCTTCCTTACCTGACTTTTCCCCTTTAGTATAGTTTTCTCATTTCTTCATAGACTAGGAAAAAATGTTACCGGTAGTCCTCAAAGCACATTTATTTATTATGGACAAAGTATGGATTCTTGTGAGAATTATGACATGGTTCCTATTCCCTAGGAATATGACGCCCCTGCAATGGATGATGGGAAGCTAGAGGTAGTGGCAATTTTTGGTTCTATACAGATGGCCATGTCTCGTCTCGTCAACTTGCAGCATCATCGAATTGCCCAGGTAAGCAAGGGTTGGGTTAAAGATGGGATAAAATTTCTAGCTTCAACCCAAGGATGTGAGGTAATCCTAGCAATTACCTGGTTGTAAAAGTTCCTGGGTAGTGGAAGTAGGCAATCTGTTAGGCAGTAGGGTGGTGACTGATGTTGAAGACAGAAGTGTCAGGGACCAAAAACCCAAACAAACTTATAGGTAATACATGCTTGTACTTGGGATGATCTGATTCATATCTGCTGCCGGTGTCTCTTCAAATATACATTCACACTGTGACCCAACACCAGAGTAGGCCACAGTATTTTCTTCATTTTTCCTTTTTTTCCTCTCTCCTTTTGTGATAGTGCCATGAGGTGATGATAACGATTGATGGTGAAGAAGGTATCCCTGTGCAGGTGGATGGGGAAGCATGGATTCAGAGACCAGGCCTTATCAAGATTAAATACAAGAATACTGCCCAGATGTTGATGAGAGATCAGGTAAGAGAAAAGTTCTCCTTGAGCTCCTACATTGCCTCATTCATAGCTATCACATTTCTTTTTTCTTTCTTTTTTTTAATGTTTGCACATTTTTAATGATCAGTGTTTCTTATATACAGTTGACTTAAAACAGTATTTCTTAGTACTTGAAACTTATATAAGCATGCAAATATTTTCAACAGATACCTTTAATAGTATATATTTTTATTATTTTATTTTAAAATATGATTTAATTCTACATATCAGCCATGGATTCCCTTGTTCTCCCCCCTCCCATTCCCCTCCTGTTCCCCTCCCCTTCCCCAAAGCACACCCTCCATCCCCATCTCCTCCAGGGCAAAGACTCCCCCGAGGACTGAGATCGACCTGGTAGACTCAGTCAAGGCAGGCCCAGTCCCCTCCTCCCAGACTGAGCCAAGCGTCCCTGCATAAGCCCCAGGTTTCAAACAGCCAACTCATGCATTGAGCACAGGACCCGGTCCCACTGCCTGGATGCCTCCCAAACAGATCAACATTTCTAGTCAAGAAGAATTCCCCAAAGAGAGCTCTGCATGCCTCTTATATCAGGCACCTTGAATGATGGTTAGAAGTGCATACTCCTAGATCCTACACCAAATTCACTGAACTGAATGGAAAGTGATGGCTCCTTAGAGCTTGCATTTGTAAACAAGCTCCTCAAGACATTTTTATATGTAAAAAGACAGTGTCCAAAAGACACTGTCTCTCTTTCAACAAGGTTGTCCTCTACACTACACTGCATAGAAAACTAAGGACCCTTAGTGGTGGAGAAATAAACTCTTTCAATGACAGTTCTTGCATTGAATATGTTCTCTTTGGACCCTGTGAGATTCCTTAATATATTGCAGATGTCATTTACAGATGTCACCCATTTCTGCTAAATAAAAAGCTACAATTATTATTGATCATTTGTTCAGGACTTGGAGGCTATCTTTTGAAGTGTGAATATAAAAATATCAATAGAGAGGGAAGGAATGCCCACCTAATAAAATGCCAACATTGTGCTGGGTACATTGCATATATTGCCTGACATAGGTCCTCCCAAGAACCCTATAAGGAAGATAAACTTATTTCCATGTTGGGAGCTTAAATAACTTATTAATAGTCACACAACTAGTAGATGAAAAAAGCAGGATTGAAAAATAAATTTTGTGTGTCTGAATCTAAATCCCATTACAACATAATATATACATTTGGAAAGAATAGAGAACAAAAGGCATTCCTATGTCTTATCCATCACCATGTCCTCATACCTGAGCTTCTAGAAGACAGATTTTGCCTCATTCAAGACTGGTGTCCCACAAGCCAATGCACTAACAATAAAAACTAAACTATCTTATACAGAAGATACATTGACTAAAAAGACAGGACGATGTATAAATAGGTACATAAAAGGAATGGATAGGAAAGTCTTCACTCCCCTTTACCACGTATACCCCATATTACCTACAAAATGCCATACCCATAGAAAAATCTGTCACATGTCCTCATAGCTGCAACAATTATTACAATTTGCCACTATATTCATCTCTAGGAGTTTGAGAACTCAATGAAAACATGGGAAAGTAAGCATACTGAAATCCAAGCGGCCCTACCACCCCAGCTGGATTACCAGGAATCTCAAGATAGCCTCTCTGATAGGGAATATGCCCAGATGCAGCACTTGGCTCGGCTTGCAGAAGACCTCATTAGCAGGTAAGAGGACTGACCTTAAAACGGGGCCGGGAAACCCAAAAATGGATAGGGAGAGATAGTCAGTTGATATCCGTTGATGACTGGGGATCTTAGCCTCAGAAAGGAATCTGACTAAGTGCTTACAATTAGGGCCCTGACAGTCCATGCAGGAAGTATTCTTTGTGACTGACAATAGGCCAGTTTTCACACTCCCCATTAGAGCCCGAGGTGAATTTTTATTTCCCTCTGCTTTCCAAGACCCAGTAGGAATAAGAATGTTTTTTCTGGGCCAGCACAATGGTTTAAGAAGTGAAGGTGCTTGTCATCAAGGCTGGCCATCTAAGTTTGATCTTTAGGGTTCCACGTGGTAGAAGGAGAGAACCAACTTTTGCAGCTTGTCCTCTGATCTGCATGTGTACACACACACATATATACACACGTATGTGCAAATACAAACAAATAAAGAAATGAAGAAATAGTTTATCCTTGCCCTTAACTGTTAGAAAGACCTTGAAGTTTCAGCAAGAGCCAGTTATCTCCTCAATTTTAGTTTCTCACCCTATTCAATCTCCCAGTATCTAAATCCAACATAAACAAACATGAACAAAGGTGAATGCTTAAAGAAGACTATTCTAGCATTTTCTTCATTGGATACCTAGTGAAGAACAGAAATAGCAAGAGGGAATAAAGAGTTCAAATTCAGGACCTAGGGTTTTTGTTTTGATTCTTACCCCAATCTACCAGCTCCTCACACCATAGATCCATAGCAACAAACTCATCGGGTTTTGCTTTATTACAGACTTAATGACCTGAGTAAGGTCCACCAGCATGTGTCTGTCCTCATGGATTCTGTGAATGCCAGTGCTAACATACTGAATGAGGTGTTCTATAGCCAAGACAGTGGCAATGAGGCGGGTGCAGCTTCCTGTATTCCCATTGAGGTAAGGGGAGAAAATTAGCAAATGAAATAAAGGAGCCAAACTTTAAAGGAAAAGGGGGTTTAAGGGAAAGGGAAACAAAAATGAAATGGGGAACATCTGCAAGTGGTAGGGTAGAAAAGTGATGGGTAGAGTAGACAGGAGGTGGGGCCATGGATTCCTAGGTAAAGTGCCTGCTGTGCAAGCTTGAGTAACTGAACTTACACATAACCCAAGCACTCACCTTGTCAGGCATGGCAGCATGCATTGTAATCCCAATACTTGAAGGCAGAGACAGAGGATCTCACAGGCTCTCTAGCTAGCCAGTCTAGACAAATCAGTGAGTTCCAGGTCCAGTGACAGACGCTGTCTCAAAACTGTAAGGTGGACAGCAATTGAAAAAGACACCTCACATCCATCTCTAGCCTCTACAGGAACACACACACACACACACACACACACACACACACACACATACACACACACACACACACATGCATCCTTATACATGGGCATATACACATGTGAATATTTACACAATATAAACAAACTAAAATTGAAAAATAAAGTAATAGAGTTGATAGGAATGCAGAATTCCTTAGATTGTTATAAGGCCAAGGTGGCTGCTGAGGAAATGCCATGACTGATTTCATCATCCTGAGAAGCAGTGTTTGTTTCTGGCAGCTAGCCACCACATCAGCCTCAGAGTGAAATAGTTAATAAATGGAAAGAAACATAGTCTTGGGCCTTCCTCATTCCATCTGACTCCCTGTGTAACAGTATAAGGTTATACCTGTCATTGGAACCAGAGATCCAAGAGGCTTTGATTTCCCTCCTGACAGGTCCAGATCAGACATTTAATATTAAATGTGCCATCCCATGCCAATACTCACTGCCATAAGATTTGAGTGTTGCTTTAAAAATGTGCTTTAGATTTGGAGATGTAGCTTGGTGACAGAATGGCCTTGGATATGATCCCTGGCATACATAACTATATACATGCACACACAGACACACAGGCACACACACATGCACATATGCACTCATGCATGCCTACACAGGAAGGTAAGGGAGGGAGGGAGGAGAAGAAGAAAGAGAGAGGGAGGGAGGGATATGAAGGGACAGGATGGAGTTGGAGAGGAGCACAAACTTCATTAATAGGTAAAAATACAATAGGATCAGGATGTGTTCAAATGTGAGTTAACTCTATTTTAGACCAGATCCTAGTGAGGTCCAAAGGCCACAAGTTTCAAGAAGAAATATGTATGGTTAGACTTATTTCTACCTGCCAATGGAAAAGTAGTTTTAACTTAGATTTGCAAATTTCCCTCTGGTTTGCAAATTTTCTATTGCCCACTGTACTGAATCAATGATGCCAAAAGCTAAGCTGTATTGCTCCACTTTGTGGGGCACACCAATAGACAGCTGGTGTTGATTCTGACTGGTTGGTGCTCATGCCGTGCCAGCGTGCTGTATTTGTAATATTACTTTTCCAGCTACAGCCATGCCCTGCTAGTCTGTTCCTCCCTTCCTGTGGAGAAGCCAGCTGCATGCTTACTAACCAGCTACTCTATCTTGTCCTTTCCTTTCTTCTCCCCCTCAGACTCTGAGCAGAACTGATGCAGTAGAAGTCACATTTACTCTTAAAGGGCTCTATGATGACACCAAAGCTTTCCTGGATGAAAACTTGGTGAGTGTGTGGGGTTGGAGGACGGGAGCATCTCTTTTGAATATGGACACTTTCTGTATTTGGTTCCAGGGTACTAGAGATGTGTGATTGTAAGTAAGTGCTTGCCTGATGATTCCAGTCATTCCAGTCACGATTGCCATTATGCTGTATTGGTCACCTGAATATGCTACTGTGTGTGTTTATAACAATCCATAGGGACTACCATATTTTGGATGAAAGTATTTCTATCTTTGGTCAATGTCTCCTGGGTCAAGACTAGGCCCATCAGATGCATAGTGTTCTCATTACAACTGATTCAGCTACAAGTGAAAAGAGTGAGCTCCTCAGAGATGCTCTTCCATCAAGATGGAAATTTCACCTTCTCCATGGAGAAAGTAACAGGAAATAGGGGGAAATTTTGAGGGCTCTGAGCTCAAATACAAATTAGCTACCTACCATTTGTATTAACTCCCTAAGGCTGCCATGAGTAAGTACCAAGGATTTATATGAGTTTAAATAACAGAATCTTACTAGCTTATCATTTTGAAAACTCCAACACTAAAGCCCAAATTGTCAGTAGGTCCATCCCTCTAAAAATCCCTAGGGGAAGCTTTCTTTGCCTTTTCCCAGCTTCTGGTCATTTTTCTGGCAATCTTTGTTGATCCTTATCTTATCTTCAATGTCTCTGTCTTCATACGGCCATATTCTGCCAGGGCGATTGATTATAATGGATTAAGGCCTGCCCTATCTATATGAGCTCAAGTTAACAGTGAATTACAAAGGGAATGACTATAATTTCTCATAATGGTGCATTCTGAAATACTGGGGATTAGGACTTTTAACATATCTTTTGAAAGGAACACAATACAACTCACAACACTAACTGTGTAAGTTCACCTCTTTGCATTTATTTCCCCTACCTCCAGGACAGGAATTGTAACCTTACCTCTACAGCGTATTTAGAGGATTTACAAAAATAACAAAGTATTGGACATTCAGTGCCCAGCAGTACCTGGTACATAGTTGTGGCTCAAAAGATGGGCTTTAAAAGTACTAAGGAGGATGAACTATGACTCTGAACACTACACTAATTGCATGTTTCTCCTCATGTAATGTCCATGCATGAGAAGACAACTGCTCATAACTATCCAACTTTGATGTTGTCCCTGAGCAGATGTTGTGTTTGCTTTTGGTCTAATTAAAGTTGAATTTGAAGAAGGGCTTCTGAGTTGAAATTGTAAGAATACCCTCTTTCATTTACATATCTCATTGTCATACTGCCTCAGAAGCAGAATGACTAAAGTTCTCAGACCACACCATTCCATCATCTGGGCCCCAAGCTAGGGTGTTTTAGCTTTGGACAATTTCAACTGGAATTCTGAACTCAATGTCATTCTCAGTTCAGCCATCAGTAAATATGGAAAGTTGGCCTTGTGCTAATTTAGGCTTTCTTGAAGCTCATAGCTTGAAAATTAGGCCATGCTAGGCAACAGCCCAGCTTGAACATACCCTACAATGAACTGAGGCTTTCAGAAGGCTTCCTTCAGATAGGACCTGTGAGGCTCCATCCATGTGTACACATCAAAATGAGGCGAGCAGGCACAAAGCACATAAGAATGACCATGTATCTCCAGAAAGGCTGTCACCAACATGAGATGGGTACAGTCATGTTTCATTTGGGGATTTTTCATAGTGGGAAAGTATGACAGTGAAAAAGGGCAGTTTTGGCAGAGGGGCTGTATTATCTTTCCATTGCTGAAATGAACACCCAAGATAATCAACTCACAGAGAGAAAGCTTTGTTTTAGCTCACAGCTTTGGAGGGTTCGTTCCATGAATGGTTTGATCCTTTGCTTTCAGCATCTGGCAAGGCAGCACACTGTGCTGAAAATCATGTGGGAGACTAAAGTTGCTCACCTCATGGCTAGAAATGAGAAGGAGTATGGCCAAGGAACTACTGTTCCTCTCAAAGCCATGGTCACAATGACCAGAATACTTCTGATTGGGCTACATCTCTTAAATGTTCCACTACCTCTCAATAGCACCAGTCTGAGACTTAAGCCTATATAACAACACATGGGCCTTTGTGGGACATTGCAGGTAAACTGTAATAGGGATATAGCTTTTTTGAAAAATGAAGTGAATCTCATTCAGTAATTCCCACTTCCCTTCTTTGGCATATGTTTGGCATGTGCATCTAAGCCATGCTGTATTGTCTTAAGTTGCAAAGGAGGACAAATTATTTGTTAGCATTGATTCATTTCTTTCTTTTAGCATGTTCTGACTGGCCATAACCTCCCATCCCACTCACTGTCCATTCAGTCAGCACACATTTCTTGCACTAGCTATTGCTACAGCAGCAAGTGTCCCATAAATAGGAAGAGACCACAGAGATGCCAAACTGAAAGGAGAGTGCATGTAGAGATGAGAGCTGGGTCCAGCTTTGATTGCTGTATGCTTTCAAGGGCTGTGTCCATCAGTGTGTTGCCATGTGCCCCAATTATTACCTGTTAGAATATGAATGCTCTCCCTGTACTGCTGATTTGGAACTTGGAGATGGTCTCAAAAGAATCTTTAAGTCTCCCATGTACCACGCAGAGTTTATCTTGTGTGTACTGGGAGGTTAGCAGTAACCACTTAGACAGGACAAGCCACCTGCACACATGTTTCTTAATCATGGAGAACAAATAACTAGAAGCTACAGCACAGTCTAGAGAGGCAGAGCCTCTACCAGGAAGGGAAAAGTTGAGGCAGTCCTTCCCTAAGCTCACCTTGATTTACAAACTATCTTTTAAATTATAATGTATAATAACTATTATAACCTCTAGCATCTGGATGCCTTTGTGTATTGTATAAATGGTAGGCTACTAAGTTGGACAGATTCTGTCTGGCCCTGTAATCTTCTTTTAAATAAATTTATTCTCTCAAATATTACATCCCAACTGTAGTTTCCCCTCCTTCCTCCCAGTCCTTCCCCATCCACTCCTCCTTCATTTCCCTTGAGAAAAGAGCAGGCCTTCCACAGATAACAACCAAACATTAGCCATGTAACCTTCAACACTAAACTTCTTTGATTATACTTTCTCACCTATGAAATGAGAATAATCATACCTTGCAAGGTATTGTGAGGGTATTGGGGAGAGTACATGAAATTATGTATTCACGGTACCTGATATACACAATATGCTCAGAATTTAGTGATAGCTCTTACTTAGGTGGGTAGTGATATGGCTTCAGAAACTGGAAGCCAAGAATGAGACCCTTGTAGACATTAAGCTAAAGCTGAAAATCGTGGTGCTAATTCATGCTGGAGAAAAGACCTTCGCTTGTGAAACTGAGCATGCCCAGCTTCAAAGAGACCTCATCCATCTGATGATTTCCTGGATCTTCTTGGTGAAAAGAGAGCTATCTAAAGCTAGTATTACGTTTGATAAATGAATAATCTGATTGTAGGCCAAATGAGCTACAATTTGTCACCATTATAATCTCTTGGCCAAACTGAGCTACAGTATGTTGATAGCTGTATGATCTCTTGGTCCTAGCATGGACGCAGAGTGGAGTCTAAGGCAAAGTGCTAGGAAATGTACACTTACTATTCTCCTTGTCTATGCCAGTTGAGAGATGCTGAGGATGAGGCCATACTACAAACTGCCCTGGATGCCATGAATACGGAGTTGAGAAGGATCCTGGCAATTGACTGGTTGAATCAAATCCTTTTTCCAGAGGTTCGTAACCTGGGGAGTGGGAATTTTCTTTTGGTGTCATAGTATGGGGTCAGTACATGGATAGGTATAACAGAGGCCCAAATGCAAACTTTTAACTTCAGCATTAATGAAGCACCCTCCTCCCCATATCCTCATCATAAATGGACAGAACAAAGCAGCAAAAATGAACAAGTAGGTGACCGTGGACAAATAACCAGAAAGAAGACCATTCTAAAGCTAGAAAGACTAAGGAAGATCACATTGTTCTCTAGGCTACAAGCTCTCCCCGCTCAGTGTCTGCTGCCAGAACTAAAGCGTATGTGGTACATACTAGCATAGCCCCACCAGTTGTTTGCAGACAGCTGTTGTAACTGCTTGATACCTAGGACATATTGGTAGGTCAGTCTTCCAAACACCTCCTCTTCCTGCTGCTACCTGCCCCTCCATTGCCTCTTCCAGCCAATATGCGGCCTAAAAGGAAAACCAAACATTACAACAGATAGAATATAGTTGCAGAGATGCTGCCAATTTTGGACTACTCTGAGTACTTTTCTAAGACTGCAAACTTTCATATTCATTCATAAACCAATTATCCCAAAGATGGCCACCTATAACAAAGTAAAGCATTCCCATTGTGATCTGACAGAGATTGTCTCAAAATTTTTCCAACCATAAAAACATTCATTTCAAATTTTAGAATCCCTGCCTGCCTCCTCATAGCTATTTTATGACACTAAATGCCAGTTGTATGCATATGAGCACTCATATAGACATGTTTGGAATAGTGCAGGGATAAGGCTACTATTTCAGAAGGAAAATCATATGCAAAGTCTCAAAACAATGGTTCTCAACCTGTGGGTTGCAAACCCAAAGCCCATCAGAAAACACCGGTATTTACATTACAATTCATAACAGTAGCAAAATTACAGTTATGAAGTAGCAATGAGATAATTTCATGGTTGGAGGTCACCAGAATGTGAGGAAACTGTATTAAAGGGTCGCAGAATTAGGAAGGTTGAGAACCACTCATTATCTTAAAAGATTTACTAATCTTTGGTGATTACATTACAAGGTCTGGTGTACTGCATGTTTTTATCAGTAGCCTTCTAGGGAAGGAAGACATCCTATTAGACAATAAGAAAAGCAAATTCTCACTCTTTCTCCATTATCACCTGCCTCAGCTATCTCCCATTAAGCTCCTGAGCGAGCAAACTAGCTGGATATTTATCATCCTATACCTTGGGGTCCCAATTTGCATGTGAGTCATCCTCACCTGGGACAAAAATCTCTTTTCTGAGTTCCAGCATTTCCAGAGAGGTGTAAAGCCCTGAAGAAAGGAAGTCAATTGAAAATAAGGCAAGGAGAGGTTGCTCACACTAAGCGCCCTTATCTTGAGATTACAGAAGACTCAGACCCACTTTGCTGGGGAGAGCAGGACAAGGGTCAATTCTTTATTGGACTTGTCAGGACTCTGAGGGGAAGGGTCCTGTGCTCTTTCTTGAAGTGGTTTATAAAAGGCAGTTCTGAAGGTCGGGGATACAGCCAGGAGCAGCACTAGAGAAGAAAGGGTGCCGTGGGGGTCTGTGCAGAAAGAGGAGGAAGATACACATTTGGACTCTTCCCCCAAGGGAAGGGACTGGAGGCATAGCTAATCCTGAAAGGAAGATTACCCCGAAACCTCTTGTAATGTGTTTGGCTAGATTTCCTGGCAATAAATCAACTGTTTTGCTAGGAGCAGGAGGAAAATAAGAATGCTGTTACAGAAACAAGATGTGAGTTGCAGAATGAACTGGAATAACAGAGCCCGTGTTGTCTGCCCAGCAAAGAACTTACATTCAAAATTAGTAAATTTGTTTAGAGAATCCTCTGCATTCCAGACAGAAAAACAGGCAGCCTGTGAGGCAGAGTCTTCCCTATATGAGGATGCTTGACTGAGGGGGCAGATAGGGGCTCTCAACTGGAGGTGTGAAGGATGAAATACATTGTTCTATTTATAAAGAACGGCCACGTGAGCAACAGTGACCCCAACAATCCACGTGACCTCACATGAAATGTTTAACCTCTGAGCCTTTGCTTTTTTGGTGTTTTTTTTTCAACAAACTTTAAAAAATGAACAGTTATTTGTTTCTGCTTCCTCCTCCCCTAGCCCTGCTTACACAGCCTTCCCCTCGCTCTGAGCCTTTGCTTCATTTCTAATACAGGAATGATAGTAGCCATTCTTCCAGGTTGTTCCGAGGCTTGTGTAAGGAGCATGTATTGATATATCCAGAAAGGCACATGGCACAAGAGTGGGCCCTTTCTAAAGCTCAATTTCTTTTAGTTTTAACCACCACCCCCGTCATATGGGTGCTGGGAATTGAACCCAGGTCCTCTGCAAGAGCAGCAAGTGCTCTTAACCACTGAGCCCCCTCTCCAACCCCTACAGCTCAATTTCTTTATTAAGATATATGGCTAGTGAGTAGGAAGGACTCTACTACCTGAGCTGAGAGTAGGTCCACCTGCTTTCTGTAGCCATCCTTGTCCATCACTTTAAAAGCCCGTAGAAATTATTGCAGAATGTAAACTAACTAGCATTTTGACCTGACTCTTGCTGTGGTTTCCCAGGAGCAGTCTTCTGACACTCACAGTTTACGTCACAGACTGAGGATTCGATTCCCCAAGTTTAGGAAGAAGAAGCGAGAAGAGGAAGAAAAGCCAAAATCAAGCCACAGATTCCCTCGTTTTCTTGGTAAGTCAATTCCACAGAAACAGAGGGTATGAACAGAAGGAAAATAAGAATGGGCTCCTCCATGAGACCTGAAAGTACCCTCAGAAGTGTTCATGGGTATGTTGGAAAGGGTCTCCAGGAGGAAGCCAGTATTAGGTAATGCCAAGTAAGTTAGAGAATGATATGAGTACTGGCTGGTAAGTGGCAAGCCTGAGAAGGAATTGGTGCTATGTGGACTGGATGACCAAAAGGAAAACTGCAATTGGACCAGTATCTTACTGCTTGACCCATCCCTAAGATGCTAGGGACAGGTTTATCGCCCTGTCAAAAACCCCTTCTCTCTGTTAATGAGAGTTCCTGGATATACAAATCTCATACTATATAAATTTTGTTTTCTGTACCATTCTTCCTCATAACTGAAGTATTGTTGAAATGTGAATGGGATACAAAAGAAGACTCTCCTAGAATTTTTAGTTGTCTCAATTCTGATGCTCATGGTCTCTCCTAAATTTGAGGCTTAGGTAACATGGAAGCTTCAAAGATACAGCATTAGCAGATATGTGAAAACAGGACAAGAGGACGGTAGTTTGTTTTAGTTTGAATGAATAAGGATTTTTCAGATGCCAAGAGAAAATCTTTTGGATCTAAGTATATTTTTCTTGGGTATGGTCCAACTGGTTTGATTCCTTAAGAATCTGACATTTGGAAATCTCCAGTGTTTGAAAGGATTTTTGTAGACTCAGATTAAGTCCATAGTACTTGCATAGATGATCGGTTTCTAAGACTTAATCCTATTTGCATTTAGTTTATATGGTCCCCAGTAGCTTCCTCTTTGATTCAAAGATGGTTGCTACAGTAGGAACAAACTAGTCTGTCTCCTGCTACCCTGCCCCCTCTGAGGCTCACACATTGAAGCATCTGGCAAAGTACTAACTTCATTTTTTCTATACCCTTTTTTTGCGGGGGGCTCTGAAGGCAGGTTCTGGCATCGCAGAAACCGTGGCAATGAGGAAAAAGGTGACAACGACGACGACGACCCTCCAACACCTGCAAGTTCTCAGCTGTAGTCCTTGAAAGCTGGAAGGAGAGCTCTCAACACAGAATTCCACTACAAACTCAAAACCTCAGTAAAGATGGAACTCAATTATATCAGAACAAACCTGAGCACCACCAAGAAAGACCCTCCAAATCCTTAGAGTAACATATTTCCCTGGACTTAATCAGATCTCCTTAGAGGGTTACATTTTTCTCGTTGGCCAAAGATTCTTGTTCCGAGTTGTCTTGTTCAGTTCTCCTTCTCTTTGTGTACCTTGAGCAACTACAGTGTTTATTGGGGATAGACTCTTTATGAATAGCCTGGGATCTATAAGAATTGATGGGAGCGCATTTCTTTAGGAAGTGTTGGAATGGGTTTCCTTCACTAGTAGAGAAACTGTTGACACCAAGGAATGAATGAGTAACTGACTCTCAGAAAGATGAAGAGGGGGCAGGGCATTTGGGCTTGGCTGTGTTTCTCCTCCAATCCCTGCCAATTGCAACTTGATATTTCAAAGGATATAGTTAGTTCAAGATGAGAACAAGGTCCTGGAGGCTTATCCACTTGTCTGTTACAATGATCATGTGAATCTTTCCTTGTAGATATGAGTCTCTCCTCCACTCCTCTCCTCTCTCCTCTCCTCCCCTCCCCTCCTCTCTCTCCTCTCCTTTCTCACCTCTCCTCTCGCCTCTCATTATCTCTCCTTTCTTCTTCTCTTCCTCACTAGCCATCCTTCTCATCCCATTTACCCTCTCTCCCCTTCTCCTCCTCTACTTCTCCTTCCTCCACTCTCCCCATACACTCTTTGTGTTTTCTCATGTGTCCATGTATGTCTTTGCACATGTCCAGGTGGTGCTCTCGTGGCTGGGTGGGCCCACTGTTTGGAACTCACCCCTCATGGCAACCATACAGGCTCTTGTCCTTTTGCCTTGATCCTAGCCTGCATGTCTTCATGGAGTGCTTGCCTGCATTCTCGCTGGATTTTTTAACTAAATGTTTTGCCGCTGTGCTGCAGTATAGATTATATACAGAGACATAAAGATGTACATAGATATACATATATATTTTTAAGAACTGAAAATACAACTCGACCTCTAAGTGACCCTCTAATATATTGTGATAACCCAGGAATCCCTCCCCTTCCCTATTACCCTACACACATATATAACTCTACCAACTGCCCTAGTTCTTGGTGGAGCTCCTAATCTTTTGGTGCATTTTTAGGGTCTTAGAAGTAGCTGGAGTCTACTTATAGCCCAGCTAATTCTGACATCCACTTAAAATACTGAGCCAGGCCACAGAAGGGAACAAAAACACCAATGCCCTGCAGAAGGGCCAAGCTGGCATGCTGCCATTTGCTCTGTTTCTCCTGGCTCTGTATCAGCAACTGCCCAAGCTTTATTGTCCCCTTCCCCAGTCCAAAAGATGTGAAAGAGCTCTACCCTTTGGATGTCTAAGTTAGGGCCTACCAACCACCACAGCCTGTGCTCTTCCCCATAAACTTAACCTGGGCCTGCAGCTATTGGACAGGCTGTTGGGGCACTCTTCAAATTAACTTCAAATCTCATATCTTGCCCCCTTTTCCCCTGAGTATAAGAGGGGCAGTCAGGGTGACCAGAAGGAACATGGATCAGGGAAAATAAAGGCTAAAAGCCTTAGGCTTCTCTGCTGTTCTGCTTCCAAGTTTTTCATGAAAACATAGTAGGCCTAAATTGCTCCAAATCTCAATTTGAATCTTTTGTTTTTCTAAGTGTACAATCTTGGTCAGGCAAATCTAATGAAAGTCCAATGCTCAGAGAGAATGTCTCTGGTCTGCCTCTCATCTCCACCCTCGGTCATAAATCCAGAAAACTGCCCTTTTCTCACTGCTCAGCCAAACTTAGCGTGCTCAATTTACCTGACTCAGTCCAACGGCTGGTTCACTGAGGTGCACAATCCAGACTCCTATCACTGGTTCTCAACTTTCTAGAACTCCACCAGCCTAACCCACTTAAACCAGCTGCCTGTGTTCCACCTCTTCAGGGGTGAGAAAAAGAGACTTAACAATGGGGTAGCCCCCAATGTCTGATAGCTGTGCCAAACAAAACTGTCCTAGCTCTACAACCAGAGGAGAAACTCAATGGGAAGAGATGGCAGAAAACACTTAAGACGTCAACATCAGGATGTGTATTGCTGACAGGGTGTGTATTTAAGTGGACCGTGCTGTTGCAGCGTCTTTGGTTTCCTCTTGTCACTCTTTCTTCAAAGGAAGAGGTAGCAGACCAATCCACCAATGCCACTGTTCCTCCTTGGCTGCAGGAACTAATACCTGCACATGCACATTCACATAGTTGGGAACCATGTTGAATTTTCTCCGAAGAGTCTTTTCCAAAACTGGATCATTTCTAAATAAGCAAATTTAAGGAAACAGAAGGAAATCCTAAGAAACAGTAGCCTTACCTTGGTAATGACTAAGCAGGGCTATGTCTTGTAATTATTTCATTGCAAATGATAGTCAACTGTAATAGGAATCCATCCCTGCTTATTTTGCTGGAGTGCTGTAGGTCTTTGTGTACTGTAATGCTGCTGTTGCTCTGTTGTACCATCTGAAGTCCCACTCATTCCCCACCTTGTCCTCCTATCTGAGTCAGAATGCTATTGAACGACACCTAGAGGATGGGGACTAGAACCGAATGTGGGGCAAAACTGATAAGCTAAGGGGCCAGTGTGGCTTGTTAAAATGGTCCAGATACCATCTGCATTGTTTAGTTACCAATGGTTCTCTGCAAAGGGAAGCTGGCATGCTAAGAACTTGTTCACACATCTTTGGAAACAAAGCAAGAAGGGATCTCTCTCTCTTCTCTCTTCTCTCTCTCTCTCTCTCTCTCTCTCTCTCTCTCTCTCTCCTCTCCCTCTCCCTCTCTCCCTCTCTCTCCCCCTCTCTCTCTCCCTCCCTCCCTCTCTTTCTCTCCCTCTCTCTCCCTCTCTCCCCCTCTCTCTCCCCCTCTCTCCCTCTCCCTCCCTCCCTCTCCCTCTCTCCCTCCCTCCCTCTCCCCCTCTCCCCTCTCTTCCTCTCTCCCTCTGTCCATCCCTCTCTCTCTCCCTCCCTCTCTCTCTCTCTCTCTGGAGTTTCCTTAGCCCTGAGAACATGGGCTCCTTTCGGGATTTCATTGTTAACGATTTGAAGTAATACAGTTGCTCAGGTGGTGGGACCAGACACTAAGTATCCACCACAGTTCTGTACAGAAGTAATTAAGAATCAAAGTTTTGGGGTTTGGTTGTATCTTTGGTAGCACTGTCTGTAGAATTGATTGTCTAATTCTTGGCCAGAAGGACAGCAGGGAAGGAAAAATCCAAATAGAGTTAAGTTGCCACCAACCACTTCTGGCATTGATAGTATAAGAGGCCAACAGCTGTCCATTAAGGCCCTCTATTACACCCAAAAGGGCAAGGGAAGAATAAAGAGGATATTTTCAATGTACTAAAAGATGACCAGAAGAAACAATTGGGGGTCAACATCATCTTCCCTTAGGACACAGTAGAGTTTTAGTTGTATAACAGACAGAAACCAATACCAGAGAAATCAGACCCCATCCACACCTTTCCACTGAATAAGGGACCTTGATTGGCTATATGGTTTGTGGAGTTGCATTTGTTTGCTAATCTGTAATACATTGTTGCTTACTATTATATGTTCTGTGTTTTCTCAGAGGCCCTGCAAATAAGTAGCAGGGCCAGGGCCTGGTCAGGGGAGGAAGCTGGAATAGTGATGGAATAACAGTAAATAAAAACGGAGAAGGAAAAGATCCACAAAGTGTGCCTATTCTTCTTAGCCCTTCCCACAAAATGGAACACCGGTCCTCAAAATTCATACAGTGATTGCTTCTTAAAATATTTTAATAAATGGATAAATATCACCAATACCTACATCTCATCATTTCTTTCAACAGGGTAGAGGAGCAGTTGCATGGGGCTTGATGAGCATTACTGGATTGGGGTGGTCCTTCAAGCTCTCAATAGGCCACCTACAGGCACCACTGGAAGGAAGGACTAGGCAGCAAAACACAAACCAAGACAGGCCCTTCAGGTTGATTATAATGCAAATCAGGACATTTCTGTGGGGAAATACCTGCCGCAGTAATTGCTCTAGAAGTCAGTTCTCTGCAGTATACAGACAAATCTCAGTAAAACCAGATGGTTGGTGGAGGGGTAGATAGAGTAGGATGAAGGAGTATACCCCAGGCTGCTAAAAAGAAGTAGAAGACATCTTGAAAACATTGTAAAATGCAATATGCTCTCCTAACACAAACAATAAAAGCTCCTCTCCCTTCCAAACGAGTTTGAGGTTGGAAGGGCTCTGTTCAGGTCCAACATTAGTTAGCCACACCACTGGAAATGGTTTAGGGCCATTGAGATGGTACAACAGATAAAGGTGCTTGCTGCCAAGCCTGATGACCTGAGTTCAGTCCCTAACACACATCACACTTATAGGTTGTCCTCTGACAACAGACATGTGCTATGGCATGTAAACACACACACACACACACACACACACACACACACACACACACACACACTATTATAAAAAAGAAAATGCTTTAATTTCTGCCACATACATGCAGTCACATTAGGAATCCAGATGTTAATTACATTTGCTGCACAGGCAACTAGGGATATAGCAGACCAGGATGCCACATAAAGTTCTATAAGAGTAAGAATTCAAGTCATAAATCCTTAACTTGCCAAATACTGAAAATTATTTCTTATTTGGAGACAATGCATTTGTGACAGTCAGGACCACATTTCAGACTATCCTTATGAAAACTATATTCCTGGGCTTTGGGGGAAGGTAGATAAACAGTTCTGCTGTGGAGGACATAGCAGGCTAGGCCCTGTGATCCATATTAAGACTTGTTTTGCATACACCAGGCTATTGAAACACTATCAGGATTGGACATCTCATTCCAGTCAGAATAGCCAAGATCAACAAAGCAACTGACAACAAATGTTGGCAAGGATGAGGGGCAGGAACCCTTATTCACTGTTGGTAGGATAGAAAACTAGTCAAGGCACTCTGAAATCACTGTGGAGAACTCTTCAAAAGCTAAATGTAGATGTACCATATGACTAAGCTATTCCACTCCTTGGCCTATGCCCAAAGGATCTGACATCCTACTCCACAGTTACTTGTTCAGCCATGCTCATAGCTGCGCTATTCACAATAGCTAGGAAATGGAAACAGGCTGAATGTCCCTCAAGTGATGAATAGATATGGAAAATGTGGTACATATACACAATGGAATACTATCCAGCCATAAAGAAAAATGAAATCATGAACTTTCCAGGTAAATAGGTGAAACTGGAATAAATTAGGAGGGAGGCAACCACGCCCCAGAAAGACAAATACTGCATTTGTCTTTTTCATGTGTGATTCCTAGCTCCAAGTCTTTAGCAAGAATATAAACTGGAGTAACCACATAAACCATGAAAGTAAAAAGGAATTATGGGTAGGGGAAAGAGCTCTAGAGAGTGGGATGAAGCATACAGGTGATATATAGAGGAAAATGGACAGAATGGGTGTGGGGTTTAATTGGGGATGACAGAGGGAGATAATATGGCAGGAAAAGGGGAAAGGGGGATAAACAACACTATGGATGTCTAAAATAGCAATAGAGAGTTATATTTGTGTTTAGCTAAAATTACATACAACATAGGAATGTGTGGGTATACATACAGAGTTTAAATAAAGGTAAGCCACTTGGGATGATAATGTTCTCCCCAAGAGCCATAAACTATGTGACAAAAAGCCAAGTGCCAGGCACAAGGAACTTCCTTTTAAGTTTTTGGTCAGGGATGTCCAAGAGCAAACAATTTTGGCTATTGCTCTTGCCTTTGCTTACCTCCCAGTAGTCGAATTTAAGTCCTTATTGCTAAAAATACCATGCACTTCAGACACAGGACTCAGGATGCAAGCTAGTTTGACCTGAAACCCTCTTCCTTGAGGACTAGCTTTTATAATACCAGAAAGTAATATGCAAACTGCAGTTAATGCTCCTCCACAACTGTAATGCCTATGACCCCCAGCAATGGCCTGCACAGCAAACTATCCCTAAAGGTGTACCTTAGCTTCTGTTGTATTGCTGTGAAGGGACACCATGACTAAGGCAACTATTATAAAAGAAAGCATTTAAATGGGGAATTCTTATAGTTCAGAGGATTAGCCCATGATCATAGTAGGAAATAGGCATGGCACTGGAGAAGTAGCTCAGACCTTCACATCCCGATCAGCAGGCAAAGAGAGACACTGTGCCTAGCTTGGGCTTTTGAAATCTCAAAGCCCACGCTCAGTGACACACCTCCTCCAACAAAGACACACCTCCTAATCCTTCCCAACACCAACTGGGAACCAAGCATTCAATATATGAGCCTATGGGGGCCATGCTCATTCAAACCACCATAATGTACAATGAGGGCTAATTGTACTTAATAACTATTCAACAGAAGGGAATTCATGCCTGATATTATTAACCTAGGCCACTACTCATGGCCATGGACCCTAGAATATAACCTAAACCAGTATAATTCCTAACTACAGTCTAAATGTATACCCTTATACATACAGAAAAGTACAGTTCTCAGCTCTCATCAAAGAAGCTTGTCTTTGAAGCAGACAGAGACCATTATAGAAAGCCACAATGGGTCAAAATTCAGAGAACGGACTACCATGTGCCCTAATTGAAACATTTACAACACAACCTCTATACCTAAGGCTCAGGAAACAGCTGTCTAATTGGAAACTACTTACTTGTGCAGTTTTGCCAGCTCTTAAGATGAGTGATTGACAGCTAAGCAATGGGTAGAGTTTCCAGAGTCTAGTCGAAGAGAGGGAGGAGGGATTGTATGAGCAAAGGGGTCAAGATCATGATGGGGAAACCCACAGAGACAGTTGACTTGAGCTAGTTGGAGCTCAGTGACTCTGGGCTGACAGTTGGGGAACCTGCATGGGACTGAACTAGGCCTTTTGAATGTGGGTGACAGTTGTGTGGCTTGGGCAGTTTGTGGGGCCACTGGCAGTGGGACCAGGATTTATCCCTGATACATGAGCTAGCTGCCTTTTTGGAGCCTATTCTTTATGGAGGGATGCCTCCCTTAACCTTGATGCAGGGGGGAGGGGCTGGTTCCTGCCTCAACTTGATATGCCCTATGCCATGCTTTGTTGATTCCCCATGGGAGGCCTTACCCTCTCTGAGGAGTGGATGAGGGTTGGAGAGGGGAAGGTGGGGGTGAGTGAGAGGAGGGGAGGGAGGGGGAACTGTGGTTGGTGTGTGAAATGAAAAAAAACTTTTAAATATAAAAAAGATGAGTGGTGGAAGAGCAGAGAGATTTAAAAGCAATGGTATGTGGCTCTCCTCTGTTGTGGCAGCAGGTTAATCAAATAAAATTATGGAGTCTATCCCTGAGAGTATTCACTCCTAAAGGATTCTACTGCTACTGCTGTTGTTGCCAATGAATGATTATCTAGAGGGTGGGATATAGAAGAGAATAACCTGGTTTCCCCCTCTTCTTCTAATCTTGAGGAATTATCTCTATCAACTCTCAAGCCAGAACTAGATTTCTACTGGAAGTATTTGTCTGTAACATAGTGCTCACTTTCTGTTTCCTAACTGGATTAATTTCAGATCAGAGAACTCATGAATCAAAAATATAGGAATGCCGTAACTAGTTTGTTGCTTATTCAAATTCTGATTCTTCTTTAATAGGCTGGATGTTGTCAACTTTGAGATCCTCTGATAGCTAGCTACATCATGTGTTCTTTCTAGGTCTTATTGAATTCAGCAGAAGACAAAAGATAGGAGATACTTAGTAATCTCTCGCAGAATTATAAGTTCAAAATTAAATTTATGATAGCCTAAAAGTACAAACAACCCAGTATCCAACAATGAATGAAAAATAAACAAAATGTGATATATTCATACCATGGAATATTTGATAATAAGAGGAAATGTACTAATATGTGCTACAACACAGTTGAACTTTGACAATATCATGCTCAGTAAAAAAAAAAAAAAAAAACTAGATGCAAAAGGCCACACATTGTATGATTCAATTTATATGAAATTTCCAGACAGGAAAACTTCCAGACAGAGACAGAAAGTAAATTGATTACCTAAAGCTCACTGAAAGTGGGAGTGGGAGATGAAGACTGACTGCTAATCAATTTTGAGTTTCTTTGGAGGGTGATAAAAATGTTTCAGAATTACATAGTGATAATGGGTGCACAAGTATGTGACTACACCAGAAATCACATACCCACACTTTATATAGATGTATTACAGGATATTTCAAATATATCTTAATATAACTGTTCCGTGGGCTTACACAGAAAATTAGTGACTAGAGTCATCAAAATATGAAAGATAGTCTTTGATAAAGGAATGGCTGTGTTTTTTAATAAGGTCCAAAATAACAAGATCCAATTACAAAAGCTATCCTAATTTTGAAGTAATAATTAAGCATAAAATGAACTATAAACATTTGCAACAACAAAAAAAAAGATAAATAATGGTTTAGTTAGCAGCTCTGAAGAACAGAGATGGAAAAATAGAGGAAATAATTCAATTAATGGTTCCCCTTATGTGAAACTTGGGATTTAAAAAAGCAGTAGATAATAGATTGGGGTAATATATATGATAGAAAGGAGATAATTAAGTAAAGCTCCATTTCAAACCTTTTCTTTCCATCCTGTCATTTACAAAGACACAAGTGGTTGATTATTGAGAGCAGTCATTGCAAAGCAAGTTGCTTTAAATAAAGGGACAGTAAAAAGTTACATTAAAACCTGGTTTGTGAGTTTATCTCTTTCAGTATGAAGTCTGCTAGCAAGGTAAACAGCGTCTGCCTTTCTCAGCCGGAGACCCAGGAGCTTTAAAATGAGGCCTGATTTTTACATATGAAACGAATTGACCAAGCAGCTATAGCCTTGGGGTTAGGAGCTAGGTGCCTGCTGCAGCCAAACTGACAAAACTACAGTTAGTCATCAATACCTTCAGAGTTCTGAGAAGGATTAATTATAGCAGGAAGTATAAACCAAATGACCTATGTATCAATTAAAATGACAGAGACTTACTGCTACCTGGATGGTTCCTGTGGACTCAATGGCTTCATGGGGGCTGGGGGTAGAGGTCATAAATCTTTGGCTGTCACACAGTCACACAAAACAGCATTACATCTTCAGCTGCTGCATAGGACAGCATTGGCCTTCAGCTGGCAGGCAAAGAAGGTTTGAGAGATTTTCCTCTGGTGGAGGAATTTGGGGAAACTTATATACCTTGGTAAGGCAGAGTAGAGCAGTCAAGTCAGTGGTATCCACAGTTTGGCCAGGGTTCTGGCAGCAGGTGAAGCATGGGGCAGTTCTTTGCCCAGCAGTTAGCATCACCAAATCCAGGTGAAGTTGTCTGTGCCCCATCATCTTCTTTGGAGACCTTAGGCTGGCATTTCTGTCTATTCCAGGAAGTTTTCTCATTAAATGCTTTAAATGCCATATTCATCAGATCTCTGAAGAGTTTGAGAACTATTATCTATTAAGTATTCCTGAGACAAACAAACATTACTTGTTTTTAGTTACTTGCTTTAGTCTTAACCTTGAAGACATATACAGGATGCTAAATGTGATGGTTGAAAAGAAAATGGACCCTGCAGGTACATAGGGAGTGGCACTATTAGGAGGTGTGGCCTTGTTGGAGGAAGTGTGTCACTGTGGGAGCAAGTTTTGAGGTCTCATATACGCTCAAGCCACACTCAGTGAGGCAGATCACTTTGTGTTGTCTGTTGCAAGATGTAGAACTCTCAGCTCCAGCACCATGTCTGCCTGCATGCTGCCAGTGCTGCATCATGATGATAATGGACTGAACCTCTGAACTGTAAGCAAGTCCCAGTTAAATGCTTTTCTTTCTAAGAGTTGCCATGGTCATGGTGTTTCTTCACAGCAACAGAAACTTTACCAAAGACACTAAATAGAGCTTGTCCCTATAAATGAACTACATTTGGAATTCTGAGCACATTAAAAATTTGGTCATTTATAATATGACTGACCAGTAACTTTCAAACTTTCATGTCTTAATTATCTTTAACAATTAACAAGTCAGTAGCATTTAGATTATGAATTTATAATTTTATCCCTGTTAAGCTTGAGCCTTAAAATTTAGAGGTGAAGGTTTAATTGGAAGTCCTTTAGCATCAAAATAAAACTTTAAACCATAAATAAAGTCCATAGCAAGACTGGGAAATTTACAAAACTATAAATACTGTCCAAAGAGAGACTTTTTGATCCTTTCATAATGAACCATTACAGAATATCAGTTTCTTATAAGAATCAGTGTCTTAGGGTTTCTATTGCTGTGAAAAGACACCATGACCACAGCAACTCTTATAAAAGAAAATACTTAATTAAAGTGGCTTGCTTACTGTTTCTGATATATGGTCCATTATCATAATGACAGGGAGCATGGCAGCACGCAGGTAGCTATGGTGCTGGAGTAGTAGCTGAGAGTCCTACATCTTGCAGGCAACAAGAAGTTGACTGAGACACTAGGTGGTATCCTGAACATAGGAAATCTCAAAGCCCACCCTCACAGTGGCACACTTCCTCCAACAAGACCATACCCACTCCAACAAAGCCACACCTCCTAATAGTGCCACTCCACGAGATTATGAGGGCTGATTTCATTGAAACTACCACATTTGATTTATCCAAATAGCTAAACCTTAATAAAGTTAGCAAAGACAAAGAGGCTGGACATACATCTTCAAGTCAGTTATTGTTAACCCAAGCAGACCTTAGAAATTTATAAAATTTATTTATTGAAAATATCTTATGTTGTTCCTTATTTGAATTTTTTCTAGTAGCCTGATTTTGAGCAGTTAGCAGAGACATAAGTAGTTAGACATACTCCTCTGAGTCAGTTTCTGTCAATCTCAGTATATCTTTATAACATTAGGAATTTTTCATCACGCAAAAATCCATCCTATTTCAAAATATTTGAGCCCACCAGTTGTCTCCTTAGTCTAAAAAGGAGATATAATGATAAAGAAGTTTTATGATTGTTAGATTGTTACCTTAATTGATTTATGCCCTGTGGTCATCTTACTAAAGATGGTAGTGAAGTTATATTTTATGTTCTCTTTTTTAACCTTAGTAAATATAGCTTCCGGCCACATAGTTGCTTCCACCCTGATGAGATCATCAGCCAAGATGGAGGCAAGTCACATGGTTGCTATTTAAAAACATCTATTTTCCTAAACAAGAGTTGAGTTCAAGTTATATATACAGTAAGTAGATCGACTTTTCTAAATAAGAATTGAATAACATATAGCAAATTAAGTTTCAACCTTTTGTTACAAATTTTAAGCTAATTTTTGTTACACATTTTACAGATTCTTTAACCACACCCAATGAACTTACAAATCCTGAGATAAAGAGTATTTACACAATAGTCTTAAAAGATGTCTTGAGAGTAGAGCACGGAGAAATTGTAGAGATAAAAGATTTTTTCCTTATTTTTATTTTACAATACTATTCAGTTCTACATAATAGCCACAGATTCCCTTGTTCTCTCCCTTCCTGCCCCCCTCCCCTTCCCCCCAGCCCACCCCCCATTCCCACCTCCTCCAGATCAAGGTCTCCCCCAAGGACTGGGATCGACCTGATAGACTCAGTCCAGGCAGGTCCAGTCCCCTCCTCCCAGATTGAGCCAAGCGTCCTTGCATAAGTCCCAGGTTTCAAACAGCTAACTCATGCAACGAGCCCAGGACTTGGTACCACTGCCTAGATTCCACAGAAATCCACAAAGATACCCCCACAAAAGACTGCTGGCAATGGTCGAGAGACAGCCAGGACTGACCTACTCTGGTGGTGGGATGGCCAAACACCCTAATAGTTGGGCCAGAAACCCCATCCAAGGACTGAGGAATCTGGATGCAGACATCCATGGCTAGGCCCCAGGTGGAGCGCTGGGAGTCTAATTAGCAAGAAAGAGGAGGGTTTATATGAGCGAGAATTGTTGAAACCAAGGTTGGATAAAGCACAGGGACAAATAACGAAACGAATGGAAACACATGAACTATGAACCAAAGGCTGAGGGGCCCCCAACTGGATCAGGTCCTCTGAATAGGCGAGACAGTCGATTGGCTTGATCTGTTTGAGATAAAAGATTTTAAAGAGTGGAAATTTTAAAAAAAAAATAGAGATAAGAGACATTGAGAAGAAATGAAGCAGAGGGGGCAGCATCTTAGTGGATAATTGCCCATGCAGTGGGGCTCTGGAGGGTGTAGGACACTCCAGGAGCCAGAGAGAAGATACCCAGTAGTCGAGTAGAGACAGATGGTTGGAGCAGGTGAGGGGAGGAAGTGGCTGAAGAGGTGGACTCTAGAATTTGCAGTAAAATACAGTGTATGACAGAGACCAATGATCCATACAGACCTTAGGAGAGTCAAATCAGCTTTGGTTCAGGGAGGCTGAGACCCTTGGAAGGAAGCCCTTATACGCTACTCCTGGGTTTCAGCACCAGATGAATGAAAATGAAGATATGCCCATTCCTGGGTATGGTCGAGGAGAAGAGTTTTATTTTAGATATGAGGGAGAGAACAGTCAGAGGCATCTGGAAGAGTCCATGCTGAACTTGGTCAGCAGAATAGAAAAGAGGGAGAGAGAGGAAGAGACTGAGAGGTTGGGAAGAAAGAGGGATGAATAGGCCAAGAGGACCAATAGAACACATGGGAATCAAGAGAGCACACAGCCAAAATGGCAGAGTTATATAGGAATTAGAAGCTCGGGGAAGAGGAACAAAGCCTAGACTCTGGAGTGAAGAGGTTTAGGGTAGGGTTTGGGTGAGAAATGTTAAGAGGGACAACAGGTACTGAGTGAGATTAGTCAGGTTTCTTTGGGACCCAACAGAGTCATTTTATCACTTTTGTGTGTGTGTGTGTGTGTGTGTGTGTGTGTGTGTGTGTGTGTGTGTGTGTGTGTTTGTTTTAGGCCAGTAGTATTTGTTTTAACCCTAGGTCCCTGGGCTATCTAGTCTCTGGTTCTTTGTCACCCAAGCAGTGTCAAGTACGGGTTCCATCTCATGGAGTGGGCCTTAAGTCAAATCAGGACTTGGTTGGTTACTCCCACAAGCTTTGTGCCACCATTGCCCTAGCACTTTAGACTTTTAAACAGTGTTGAGACTGTGAAAGAGTATAAGGACTCTTACGGTAGACTAAATGTATTTTGTATTATGATATGGTCATGAGCCTATGGGGGCCAGTAAACCGAATATGATTGTTTGACTGAGAATGCCTCTCTCAGGCTCAGGTATTTGAACCCTTGATCCCCCGATGGTGGCATTGCTTGGGGACATGGTATAGCCTTGCTAGAGGAAGCAAGTTTTGAGAGTGCATAGCTTCATCCCAATATGAGTTTTCTCTCTCTGCTTTCTTTGTATGGATGAAGATGTGATCACTCTGCTTCCAATGCTCCTGCCACCTACAATTTGCTGCTATGCTTTCACTCCTGTTCTTTCTTCTCTAAGTTGCTTTTGGTCATGGTGTTTAACATAGCAACAGAAAAACTAACTAATGCATAATACTTACCCACACTACTTACTTTCTAATACTATTAACTAAAACATGAGTTTGCTACGTACTATAGTTCATTATTTATACTCCAACGGTTATTGAATTCAAAGGGGCCACTGTATTATTTGGCTAGTACAATATCTGCATAGTGGTAATATGAAGCAGTTCTGGTTTCTCAAGTAGACAATATCCTAATCAGGGAATAATATTTAGTTTATATCAGGCACCCTGAGTTCTATGTCTAAGGAACCATTTTCCAAACTACACACTACACATTCAACTTCACCATATCCAAGGGTTGTAGGATACTTGATCACACTATGAACCCTGAGATTGTGTTATTTACTGGAAAACCCTGTTTCTATCTGTGGTATGGCTCAGCCCTAGCACAGATCTTTAGTGCAAGAGCTTTCTGTTTGAATATTGTAAACAGGATTAAATAAAATCAACCAGTCGACAAGAAAAAGCCATAGAGAGTAGGAGGAAGTCAGGAGGATGGCGAGGGGTTAGAGACACACAGTAGAAGGGAGGAACATGCAGTTTGAGGAGTTTTGTTTGTGAAGGCATAGGAATTGGAAGGTATGGGGTGACAGCAGAAGAGGAAGCAGCTGGGTGCTTTCTCTGCCTCTCTGCAATAGCATGTTTTCACCCTAGCATCTGGCTCCTGAGTATTGATAAAATAGAATAAGACAGAGAGAGACTTAGATAAATAGATAGAGACTATGATAGAGACTTAGGTAAAAACAATACCCAAGTCCCATTTGAACATTGCAAATACTTCAAGTGAAACACACACAAACACACACACACACACACACACACACACACACACACACACACACACACACATAGATACACACAGACCTGGTTTAAAAAAAAACAAGCAAATAGCACAAGAAGCATAAATCCCAATGTATTAATATAAGAAAAATGAAAAAGTCAAGGCAACATAACTCCTCTGAAACTTACTAATCCTACAGTAATGGTATATTGTGATTGATGGTCAGATGAAATCCTAGTAAAAGAATTCAAAAGAATGTTAATCCCAAGGGGTGAGAATAAAACCAGTACCACAATTTTTGAGTCAAATTTGAATCAAACTTTATTAAACACTGACCAGGATGACAGACATTGGTCAGTTCCATACCAGGGATTCCCAGAGAATAGCTGAGAATTATGTCAGTCAGGTGCTTATAAAGGCAAAACCCATTAGGCTTTTTTTTTTCGAGACAGGGTTTCTCTGCATAGCTTTGCGCCTTTCCTGGAGCTCACTTGGTAGCCCAGGCTGGCCTCGAACTCACAGAGATCCGCCTGCCTCTGCCTCCGGAGTGCTGGGATTAAAGGCGTGCGCCGCCACCACCGCCCGGCCCCATTAGGCTTTGTACTTCCCACCTTCCTACCTCCTGCCTGTGTGCGATCAAGCACATCTTGTGCAGTTGGGGCAACGAACCTTGTTTACAAAAGTGAAAACATGTGGCTTGTTATCTTACCTGAACAACAGCCCCTAGTATCCCAGGACATTACCTGTCGTTAGGCAAGTGGGGCTTAGAGGTTAGAGGCATTTTTGTTTTAGAGATCTTTTAAGCACAGGAATTTAAACTTAAACCAAAACTTTAGCTCTCACAAATCATTATAAGTATGTTCAAAGGAATAAAAGAAAATCAGCTCTTGGTAGAGAACACAATCATAGCTGAATGAAATAAGAAAGGTGATGAGAGATGTGAAAGAGGAATTCAACAAAGAAAAACACTAATGAAAATCCAAACTGAAATGCTAAAAATGAAAATCATAATGATAGAGTGCTTAGTTGTAAAACAGGATTCACAAGATTTCTACAAGATTATAGATGACCTTGCTTGGTCAGCTCAGAAAGGAATGTTTGCAGACATAATTTATCTTCCAAGATAATCTGTTTTGATGGGAGCATGCAATTCCAGGAAAGAGAAACTACAGAACTGCATATAGTCCACATGGCTGCAACAACTTCCCCATTCTCAAGTCCCTCACCTGGCCCTATAAAGGGTTGCACCCAGCTTTTTCCCCTTACAGGTATTCCTTTTCCCACAGGAAAGTGTCTGTCCCCTTCTCTGTTTCAAATAAACAGTCCTGTCTGTTGAAATCAGAAACCTGTCTCTTTTCTGCCTTCTGTCTCTTTACATTGTCTCAGAAAGCTAACATTTGGTGCTGAAACAAGAGAGCATCTGGGGTCCCAACACCCATCTGGGGTGGCTTCACATCCTCTTTCTGGGCTCTTTTGACTTTCTTATCATCCATGTCTACTCTTGGGACCTGTTCTTTCAGAAGTACATGCCAAGCTCACTATATAGGCTAAATAGGCACCATTCTACCTGAGACCTCTGGTCTTTATGGCCTTTGCCTCTGTGAGTGGTGCAGGTCCTGTGCATGAGACTTCTGGCTCTTGGAGCTTTATCGGAGTTTCTCTTTTTCCTTTTACTGAAAATAGATTTTCTCATACAGTATATCCTGATCACAGTTTCCTCATTCCTCTATTCCTTTCAATTCCTCTCCACCTTCCCTCCCATCTGGATCTACTCCCTGTCTCTTTAGAAAAGAACAGGCTTCTAAGAGATGACAAAGTACAACAAAATAAAATATAAAACAAAAACTATCATGTCAATGATGGACAAGGCAAACCAACAGAAGGAAGAGAGCCCCAAGGTAAGGCACAAGAATCAGAGATCCACTCATTCTCACAGTCATGAGTCCCATAATAATACTAAGCTGAAAGCTACAGTATATATCCTGAGGACCTGGTACAGACCCATGTAGGCCCTGTGCTTGCTGCTTCAGTCTCTGTGAGTTCAAATGGGCTTTGCTCAGTTGATCCAGAGGGCCTTGTTATCCTGGTGTCTTCTATCCCCTCTGGCTCTCACACTCTTTCTGCCTCCTCCTCCTCCTCCATTGGGTTCCCTGAGCTCTGAGGGGGGGATTTGATGGAGGAATCCCATTGAGAGCTATGTATCCCAATACCTGTGTGTGTGTGTGTGTGTGTGTGTGTGTGTGTGTGTGTGTGTGTGTAAAATGTCTGGCTGTGGCTGTGGGTCTCTGCATCTGCTCTCATTTGCTACAGGAGGAAGCTTCTATGATGATGAATCTATGAGTATAGTAGAATATCAGTAGGAGTTATTTTATTGATGTTTTTTAGGCCAGTCGTGTTTGGTTTTAACCTACGTCTCTGGGCTTCTAGTCTCTGGTTCTTGGTCACTCAAGCAGTGTTAGGTATGGGTTCCATCTCATAGAGTGGGCCTTAAGTCAAATCAGATATTGGTTGGCTATCCCAAGAGTTTTGTGCCACCATTGACCTAGCATATTTTGCAGGCAGGACATGTTGTAGGTTAAAGGCTTGTGGCTGGGTTGATGTTTACATTTCTCTTTTGGCAGCCTGCAGAGTACCTTCTCCCACCAAAGACACTAGAACATAGGGGTGAAGTCTCCATGTAGGCACCTGCTTGACTTGTTCATGTTCAGCAAGTTGTGTGGGTGTTGTCCACAGTAATGAGGACCCACTGTCAATTTGTGGAGGGCAACCCATTGTCATGACAATAGCCTGGGTTGTTTGGGGATTTCCATTAGAGTCCTTTGAGGAACAACACAATTGAATGCAACCCACTCTTGGTACTAGAAACGTCATTTGGTGATGAGATGGCAGTTGGAACTGTCTCCCCCATCATTAGAAGATCTTATTAGGATTGTCTTCATATATTTCAGGAAGTTTCCACTGCACTAGGTTTCCACACCATCCCTCAACTGCCCCTCAAATCCAACTGTTTCCCCCCACATTCCCTCTCTCAATTTTATCTTCCCCCTCCCCAACTGATCCTCCCATAAAATCCATTCTATTTCCCCTTCTGGGGGAGATCCATATGCCCCCTAGTCCCTTTCTCTAAACCTGACCTCTCTGGGTCTATGGATTGTAGGTAGGTTATCATATATTTAATGGCTAATATCCACACATAAATGAATAGACACCATATTTATCTTCCTGGGTCTGGGTTACCTCAAACAAGCAGGATGATTGTTTTCCTTTTTTCCCCAAGCCAAACTGTATCCAGATTTATTAAAAATACTTTCTATAAACAATCATGGTTTTTCAGGCAGGACATGGGCAGACAGTCATTAACAGTATATGGTGGTATTCTATTTGTACTGAAATGTGATTTTAATTGTATGTTAATAAATAAAGTTGCCTGGGGGTCAGAGCTATTAGAGCCATAGAAAGAGTGTGGCGGTGGTGGCACACGCCTTTAATCCCATAGATCTCTGTGTGTTCAGGGATACAACCAGCATTGGAGACATACGCCTTTAAGACCTAGAGGGCTGTACTTACAGGCAGTGACGAGGCAGTCATGTGTTTGGGTTTACAACCAATGAGAAGGCAGAACAGAAAGACTATTTAAAGACATACACACAGGAAATAGCTCTCTTTTGGGAAGCTAGGAGCACTGTAGGAGGAAGGGTAAGATTTTAGCTCTGAGCTCTGACCTTTCGGCTTTCTCTTTTTTTTTTTTTTTTTTTTTTTTTTTTTGCTTTTTTCGAGACAGGGTTTCTCTGTGTAGCTTTGCGCCTTTCCTGGAACTCGCTTTGGAGACCAGGCTGGCCTCGAACTCACAGAGATCCGCCTGCCTCTGCCTCCCGAGTGCTGGGATTAAAGGCGTGCGCCACCACCGCCCGGCCTCGGCTTTCTCTTTTATATTGGTTCTGTGTTTCTTATTTAATAAGACAGTTGGTTACATCTACAACAGTATACAAGAACTTCCAAACTCCCTTCTTGTATAGACTACCAAAATCAGAAAGCCACTATAAAACCTGATGAGTCTTCATTCGATGCTTTGAAAAGGGGGAGAGCTTAGAGTGAGGGCTGACAGTTCACATTGAGGATGTTGTTTATCAACTTTTCACAAGCCAACCCTGACTTTCAGGAAACCAAACGAACACGGCAGAATTATCAATCTGAAGATCCACAATCTTTTATAAAAGGAACCGCTGCTCTTTTGAGGACACAATGATACCACTGCAAAGTCCAGATTGCCTGATAGACTGGCAAAACCAATTTTGGGGGTCAGGTTCCAACAGGTCTCTGGTTTGAAGGGAGTTAAGTCTATGTTGATGGTACAGGGGAGGAAGACACAGAAATGAATTTAGAGTTTCCCACACTAGGTGGTCACATATGTCAACACCAGGATGTTTCTCCTGAGAGCCAAGAGGAGTCTTTCAATATTAGCAGGGAAAGATGTTTTCCAACATCAGCCATCACCATCAGCCAGCTTGGGAGACATTTTGTTAGTGACACATGTTCCTTCCCCCCCAAAAAGAATGAAGTGTTCTGTGTGCTAACAACACAGCTTAAAGAAAAAAGAGAAAAACAAAATTCTGCATTTTTATAAAACTTGATAAAAATAGTATTTCAAACTGTACAGTCACCAAAAGTACACAGTTATCAAAAATGCACACATTTTACTTGGCATCTCCAGCATGTTCAGCTTTTTGTGCCTGGTCTGTTTTGGCATCTCCGTTCTCTGCAGGATTATTCGCATCCTTCCCTTTGGGGACCTTCTCTCCCTTCTTTGCAGGGGCCTTTTTAGGCTTGGGCTCTGGCTTTGGAGGAGCAGGTTTAGCAGACAACCTTGCAGATCTTCTCTGTGGCTTGTCCTTCACCTTGGCTTTATCTCCTTTCTTTTGGGCATGGCGGCGGCGGGGACGGCGGGGATGGCGGGGACGGCGGGGATGCGGCGGTGCGTGGGTTTGGTCCATCCCGGGGTTGTTCTCGCTGCTTCTCCACGCTGCTCCGGATGATTGTTTTCTCATCCCATCCATTTGCCTGCGAATTTCACAATGTTATTTTTTAATAACTGATTAATACTCCATTGAATAAATGTACCACATTTTTCTTTATCCATTCTTTTGTTGAGGGACATCTAGGTTGTTTCCAGTTTCTGGCTATTATGAATAGAGCAGCAAGTTTAAGCAAGTTTTTTTTTTTTTATAAGCCCAGTTTGGGGCCTATTTAAATGGGCTTGTCAGGGGTATCCATCTCTCCCAGGCAGTTATTCCTTTACCTTTACCTTCCTCTCTCCTTGCACCTTTCTGTTTTGTTTAGACTTTGGGGCCCATCCCAGCAGCCAAGTCCCTGAAAGGCACTGATGGTTCTGGCTCTGGCAACCATGATCATCCAGTACCTTGGCTGAATCCCTTCAAGTCCACCTGACTGATATTCCTGCCCGTCCATCACTCTCATGAATGTCTATCCTCCATCACCTCTCCTTTTCTTATAAAATATTTACATTTCTCTTCTCCCACATCTTTCTCTTTTATGCTGAGATAGTCTGACCTTCAGAGAAGAGGCCAATTCTCCATCAGATCAGACCACTCATCCAACACAGGCAAATGTCAGGACAAAGTAATTCGTGGGAAGTCCCCTGGTTAGGTCTCAGGGGTGGGGGAGCTCCTCTCTGTATTGTCTTGAGACTCATTCAGGTCAGAGACTCCAGGAATCCCGCCCCCCCCCCCATCTCACCTTCAGACTTGCTCAATCAAGAGTTCCAGGAACTTTCCAAGGTCCCAGGGTCTCTTGGCTTCTGGAAAGTATGAGATTGGAGATGCCCCTCCTACTCTCCAGGCCTATTTGGTCAATCCCAAATTCAGGGAACACCCCAGGAGTTTGGATGTTGGCCCCTCTCTTTATCTTGATCCCATACTTTCTATGGGTTCCAAACTGTCTGCGCTAAGACACTCCTTAACCTATTTGTGGGATAACTTAAAGGAGCTCCAATCAGGAGAGTTGAGACCAGCAACTTTCCTTCACCTTTCAATGTAAATCTGGCCCCAGTATATGCTGGACAACGACAATTATTGCCCAGAAGTCAGAACTTTTATTTTAGTATCTTAATTGATATAGATAGCTTCACAAAACTGGATAGAAAATAGCCTGAAGCCCCTTATGTACATGGCTCTTTTTCCTCTGGACTGACTCTCTCTCTGTAACTCTTGCTCTGCTCATCAACTTTTCCCCTGCCACTGTCTTAGTCGGGGTATCTATTGCTGTGAAGAGATACCATGACCACGACAACTCTTAAAAAGGAAAAAACATTTAGCCAGGTGGTGGTGGCACATGCCTTTAATCCCAGCCCTCAGCAGGCAGAGCCAGGCTCTCTGTGAGTTCAAGGCCAGCCTGGGCTACAGAGTGAGTTCCAGGACAGGCTCCAAAGCTACACAGAGAAACCCTGTCTTGGAAAAAAAAAAAACAACCCACAAACAAACAAACAAAAACCCAAACATTTAATTGGGTGGCTTATAGTTTCAGAGGTTTTGTCCATTATCATTATGGTGGGACATAGCAGCATGCAGGTAGACATGGTGTTGAAGCTGAGAGTTCTACTTCCTAATTGACAGACAATAGGAAGTGGTCTGTCTCACTGGGCATGACTTGAGCATATATGAGACCTCAAAGCCCACGTCCACAGTGACACACTTCCTTCAACAAGACCACACCTACTCCAACAAGGCCACACCTCCTAATACTACTACTCCCTTTGGGGCTATTTTCTTTCAAACTACCACAGCCACTGAAATCTTGATTATAACCCCCACCTCCAAAAAGACCCCCATCCCTCCAGTTTCAACCCTGCAGATGACCCTACACTATATAAACACCCTAGAGATCTTCCACCGGCTCCTGTACCAGCTCCTTTGTTCCTCCCCAGTGCCCCTTCCATATCCCCTCTATCCACTCCCTCTACTACTTCAGGAGTGTTCCTTCTCCATCCCCATCCTTGACTCTCCCTATGACCCCAGAGAGCCTGATCCTTTCTCCTTATATACACTTGTTCAGGACATATGCTTCCTTCCCTTGAGGGAAGTAATAGAGAGGGATGGCTGCTCTGCCTATTTCCACATTCTATTCATCATAGCTGAGATGGACCACATAGATGAAAAACCGTGGTCCTTCTCAGAAAACCCTTTGCATTCCAAAAGAAGATTCATCAGACGCTGACAGGTTTACTCACTCACATGGCAGGATATTATTATATACTCACATCCACCTTAACAACAGATCAAGAAAACCCATATCTGGAAGACTGTGTAGATAGGCTATTCCAGGTAAATGAACAATCCCCAGGAGGAGTAAATGCAATCTCCACAGCCAGCCCCAACTGGAACTACCTGGAGAATGGCATGGTGACTCAACAATTTTAATTATGATTATTTGCCTAGCAGAAGGCATGCAACAAAATATTCATTGAAGGGTAAACCTTGAAAAGTTAAAAGAAAGAACTCAGGGCCCATCAGAGAACCCCACCTTGTTTTTAAAGTGACTTCTGGATACTGTCACTGAATTTACCAATGTATAACCAGACTATCCAGAAGGAACGTTCCTTCATATCCACTTCATGGGACAAACAGCCCCTGACATTAGACATGAACTCTAACAACTGAAAGTGTCCGTGACACCCCAGAATGAATTCCTCAAAACCATGTTTGAGGTCTTTAAAAACAGAGATGAGGAGACACAAAAGAGAAGGAACAGGAATGTGACTGGAATTAAAAAGCCCAATTTCCATTTTTGGTCTTGGCCCTCCAGGGGCACCACCTCCTCCCTCCCCTGACAGCTGTCAGGTGCAAGTTTCTGCTAGGCTCCTGTTTCACCAGATTCAAAGTCTCTGTTCATATACCCTCGCCTTAGAAACAACTTCGATCCTTCTCTTAGCAATGGAACCAGACTCAGGTGATAGGACCTTATCTCCTAAAACCCCATTCTCATCCTATGTCACTCTCTATTCACCCTATAGCATGGGGCACTGCTAATCCTTCCATAGCCTATCATCACTCCCCTGTCCTTGTCTCTCTGAAAAACCCCTTCCCACTACATAAGACAAGTATAATACTCCCTATCCACAAAAACATGGAGAGGCCTGCCTCCTGCCCCAATTCACCAACTCCTTCAGGCAGGACTTCTGCCCACACACTCCCCACATAACACACCTATTTTGGGGGCATAAAACAAAACCAATGGCAGCAACAAAACAAAACACAAACAACAACAAAAACTAATGAGCTCTTCTGCTGCTCCAAGACTTTAGAAAAATCAACAAAGGCTGGGTGGTGGTGGCATACACCTTTAATCCCATCGGTCCAGTTGGGAGGCAGAGGCAGGTGGATCTCTGTGAGTTCGAGGTTAGCCTGGTCTACAGAGAGAGAACCAGGACAGGCACCAAAACTACACAGAGAAATCCTGTCTTGAAAAACCAAAGAAAGGAAGAAAGAAAAGCAAAGAAAGAAAGAAAGAAAAATCAACAAAGGTATAGTCCCTACCTTCCCAGGACTCTCTAACCCCTGTACTCTCCTTTCATCCATCCCTCCCAGCATGGCCCAGTTTTCAATTTTTTACTTAAGAGACACAGTTTTACTATACTCCTATACCCATCTCCACTCCTCTGTTCACTTTCACCTGCAAAGACCTCAATATTCTAAATTCCCAACCACCTACTTAGACAGTCCTACCCCAGGGCTTCCAGGACATCCCCTGCTTCTTTGGTCAAGGCCTGCAAAACAACCTGGCTTCCCTAGACCTCGATCCTAGTTTCCCCCTGCAATATGTGATGACCTTATCCTCTGCAGCTCAACCCACCAGGACAAACTCTGCCAGACCACAGCGCTCCCCAGTGCTCTGAGTTCCTGGGGCTATCAGGTGTCCAGAGAGAAGGCGCAGGTCTGTGCCCTGACTCTTCACTACCTAGGCCGCTTTCTCCCCTCTAGGAACCATTCTATCCCCACTTCTTGGACTCAGGGGCTGGTAGTATACCCTTTACCCAAGACAAAGAGAGACCTTGTGGCTTCGATGAGCCTTTTAAACTTTTTCCATATCTGGATGCCTAATTTCTCATGCATAGCAAGTCCCTCTATGAGGCCACTAAGGGTCCTATAGAGGAATCTCTCTTGTCTCCAGTCTCACCAGAGCTCCACAGATCAGCTTTGATCCTCCCTTTCCTGGGCCTCTATCCTAAGCTCCTGGACACCCTCTGACCCTCTTTCTTTTCCTTCAATCCAATCAGGGACAAGAGCTAACAGTTCTTTGTCAAAAGGCAGAAGATACTTATTCTTCTGTACCTTATTTGCCAAAGCAGCTGGATATGGTCACAAAAGGCTGGCCCCCATGCTTACAAAGCTTGGCTGCCACTGCACTCCTGATTCCACAAGCTAACAAAATTTTGCTCTACAGCCCATTCATGTATTCAGTTCACACTCACTCAGGGATCTCCTATATCATCTCTGTACCCTGATCCTCCACACCTTTCTTCTGACCCCAACCTCACCTTGGAATCTTCCCCTACACTCAGCCCAGTAACCCTTTTACCTGTTATCTCTTCAGCCACTGACACATATAACCCCTCTCAGCCCTCCCCTAAGATCCTCTATCTCACCATGAATCCCTTCTCACATACTCTCGATTATCCTTCCCCACCGACTATGGACTGGTTCATAGATGGCAGATTCAACAACAACAACAAAATCCCCCTACGCAGGTGCATATGCCAATGACACCCCCACTCCCCATGTCACACAACTCTCATTAAGGCCAAGTCCCTTCCTCCCCATACCACTTCTCCACAGGCAGAACTGACAGCTCTAACAAGGGCCCTCACCCTAGCCAAAAAATAAACAGGCTAACATTTATGCTGACTCCAAGTATGCCTATAACATTATCCACTCCAACATCCTAATCTGAAGACGGGGGATGACTAACACAAAGAGGAACGGCCATTGCCAATGCCATTCAGAAACTCCTAGAGGCAGCATTGCTACCCACTACAGTCTCAATAGTACACTCTAGGGGACACTAAAAGGATAGACAATACACCTCTCTGGATACTAATATGGTGGCCATGGAAGCTGGATCTCAAGAGGTAGAAAAGACCAGAAACCCAGCCCCCAAACCTGTATAACAAGAACACATATATTAAGCTCCAAACTCATTCCCCTTCTTCACACACTAAGTTTTTACCTACTGATGCTCCCTATTCCACCCAGACTCTGCTCACACTCCTCAAACAATACTTCCCAGTCCTGCAACAGCTAAGGCTGCAGTAGCTCCCCCAGATCTGTCATATCTGCATGTGTACTAACCTCCAGTCTAATGTCAGGCCACCATCCTTCCTCACTCACCAGATGATAGGGCTTCTACTGCCCCAGACGGGCAAACTGACGTCACACATAGTAAGGCCCCAGTATAGATGTACAAAATCTCCTGGTTCTGGCACTGTCTCAAATTGGGTAGAGAGAGGCTGTTCCTACCTCCAACAAAAGAGCATCCACTATCACCCAACTCCTCTTGGGAATTATTCCCCACTTTGGCCCCCCAGCTTCCATCCAGTCTGACAACTGTCCAAAATTCACTTCACTACCACCCAACACCTCACTTCTTTTCTTATCACACCCTGGAAGTTTCACCTGCCTTACTACCCACAGTCTTCTGGAAAGGTGGAATGAACCATCTTAAGAAAACGCTGACCAAACTCTCTAGGGAGTTTGGGTAAATCTTTGTCTTCTAGTTCTTTTGAGATTATGCCCCCTTGGCCCCAAGTCTACATACCTCAGCCCCTTTGGGGTCACATATCATAGACCAATTCTCCCTCTGTGCAAATATCCAGCAGACTCTCCTTTGCCCCTGCAGATACCATCTCATCTCCAGCCCTGTTTTCAGACAGCAGCTATGGGAAATAACTCACCCCCTCTCCCCTGCCCCTTTCTCCGCTGAGGAAGGAGACACAAACCTCCAGATAAGAGATATGGTTTAACTGGCAGAGGCCCAGTGCCCCACCCTGAGCCCCAAATATGCAGAACCCCACAAAATTATTCTCCTGAACCCCACAGCTGCTAACCTCAAAAAGTTGCCACCCTAGCTATCTTCAAAGATCTGCCTACTTACACAGGGCAGGCCTAACAGGACCCATGACACTAAACTTCATGTAAGCTCCCTCCCAGCCCAGAACAGCCAGATGGCATTGATGCCAATGCTTACTTTCTTCCCCTCCTTCCTGAAGGACTTCCAGAGTGATGTTTGGTTGATGTCAGGGCCTCAGGCACCCTTGAGGAGTCCTAGGGAACTTTATTCAGTACACCCCAGACTGAATCCAGCTTTTCCCCTCTCTGCCTCTACCACCCCCACCCACAGTGAATGTACTGAAACACCTAGATCAGATCTTATTTAGCAATTTTACTGCCTTTCTTCTCTTGGTGGGCTTGCTGTCTAAGCCCCTGAGGACTGGGGTCGGGAAGAGAAGCTCCTCCTGGCTCCCTTTTACCTGACTTATAACATCAGGAGTTGTCGGGTGCCATCCCTTCTTCAGAACCCCTTCTCAATTAATTTTTCAGAAATTTGTTAGTGGGGAGAGGAAAAGGGGGTGTTAGGGTATTTTGACTTCAAAGTTATCTCAGTTCCTCAAGAATTTTTCAGAATCCCCTCTTGGTTAAAATGCTTCTTCCCTTATTTTCAGTCCCAACTCTGATCCTACCCCCCCCCCCCAAAAAAAATCATGGCTCAAACTTTCATGGGAAGTTACCTTGTTCTGGAATCCCAGGCAGCAAAACTCCTGGGATTGGGGAGGAAACTATGACTTTTCTATAGTCCTTCATAAGACAACGTGTATGGAGGAAGGCCCCATTTAGTGTATTTTGCATGGAACTGTGACTTCTTGGCAACTACATAGAACCTAATTGTGCCGATCTCAGGATCTTGTCATGATTCCTCATCAATAGAAAAGCAACATTGTAGCTATGGAAAGTGGGCTTCTGGGTCCTGCCACTGGCATTTGTGGACACTTGCCTACCACAGCCCTTTCTGCAGCACCAATCTTGTGACAATTTTGCCTCCCACTGGTATATGGTTAGGACCCCTACCTCCAATGATTATATCGAATTGGTAGCCAGAATCCCCTGGATATCCATCAAGACACAGACCAGAATAAAGCAAGGAATAGTATAGATAGTCAAATTTTAAAACAATACAAACTGGGGAAAGTAAAATTCTGGCCTCAAATGGTTGGCTAATGGCAAGGGCCTCCCTCCAAAAGCCACTCTCTATCTGTAGGTGAAGGCTGTAGACATTTCTGTTCCTATCCACACCTTAGACCCATGGGGAGTTTTGATCCCTCTCCTCAATGATAAAAATCCTCCCTCAGGGATCTGGATGCAGAGATCCACGGCTAGGCCCCAGGTGGAGCTCCGGGAGGCTAATTAGTGAGAAAGAGGAGGGTTTATATGAGCGAGAATTGTTGAAACCAAGGTTGGATAAAGCACAGGGACAAACAGCCAAACGAATGGAAACACATGAACTATGAACCAAAGGCTGAGGGGCCCCCAACTGGATCAGGCCCTCTGAATAGGTGAGACAGTCGATTGGCTTGATCTGTTTGGGAGGCATCTAGGCAGTGATACCAGGTCCTGGGCTCATTGCATGAGCTGGCTGTTTGAAACCAGGGGCTTATGCAGGGACGCTTGGCTCAGTCTGGGAGGAGGGGACTGGACCTGCCTGGACTGAGTCTCCCAGGTCGATCTCAGTCCTCAGGGGAGGCTTTGCCCTGGAGGAGGTGGGAATGGGGGGCTTGGGAAAAGGGGAGTGGAGCAGGAGAGGGGAGAATAAGGGAATCTGTGGCTGATATGTAGAACTAAATGGTATTGTAAAATAAAAAAAGAAAAAAGAAAAAAAAAATCCTCCCTCAGAAAAACCAAGCCAGCCAGAATGGGAGAAAATTTATGCCAACTATATATCTTATAGAGGATTAACATCCAGAATATACAAAAAAACCTAAAAAACATGAAAACAAACAATATAATAAAAATGGGTTGCACAATTGAACAGTTTTCAAAAGAAGAAATATAAATGGCTAGTAAAATTTAAAAAAATAGTCACCACAATTAGCCATCAGGAAAATGTAGATTTAAACTACTTGATATTCCATCTAACCCATCTCAGAAGGGCTATCACCAAGAAAACAAGTAACAACAAATGTAGGCATGGATGTGGGCAAGGAGAGCACTAGGTATAACCATTATGCAAATCAAGTAGAGGTTTCGCAAAAAGATAAAAATATAATTACCACACGATCCTTCTATATCAATCCTGGGCACATTCCCAAGTACTCCATATCTTCCTGCACACATTGCTTCCCTATTCATAGTAGCCAGAAAATGGAATCAGCCTGGATGCCTATTAACTGATGAATGGATAATGAATATGTAGTATTTATATATAATGGAATTTTATTCAGCTGTAAAGAAGTATAAAATTATGAAATTTACAGGAAATGGATAGAATTGCAAGGCTTACTAGTGAGTTCATCCAGGCCCAGAAAGATAAATGTTCCGTGTTATCCTTCATATGTGAACCCTAGCTTTAATTTATTTTAGATTTGTGTGTTTAATTTGGAGTGTCTGTAGAGGTCAAAAGGCTAGAAAAGGTCCATGAGATGGCGTGTTATTAGAGGTTACATGATACCCCCACCCCTGGGCTCCATATTCCTGACTACAACTTCGGAAGAAGACTTAGGCTTTACTGGACGCCAGGTTAGATCTAGGCCTCAAGGTAAGATGCCACCCACCACTTGCCTACACTCCTTTAAGCCTGCCTAAGAATCTCAGACTGCACCCCCTACCCTGGGCTCCATACCCCAGCCCACAGCCCCAGAAGCTTTACTGGAGGCCAGGCTGGTCCTAGCGACCCCAGGTAAGATGCCCCCCACTACCCACTAACACTCCTTAAAGCCTGCCCAACAACCTCTGACTGCAACTCCTCCCCTGTGGTCCATAATCCTGTCTACAACTTTGGAAGAAGATTTCAACTTTACCAGAGGCCAAGCTGAATCTAGGGACCCATGGCCCCCAAAATCCCAGAGGAGACACACTACTGGACCTGAAGACTTGCTAGTCATCAGAACCCTTGGCCACTTAGGCCAGAAGACCAGAGAGGAAACAGAAACCAAGGAACAAAACACCCATCCAGCAAAGTCAAACACAGGAATCAACACCTAGATCTATAAGCATCCCAAATCTACATGCCTAAATGCCAGTGTGAGAACACAACCAATAACAGAAAAGGCAGCTATATTACAGCTATCCTACAATAGCAAGACCTGAACAATCCAATGCAGCTGAAGCACAAGAAAACAACCTTTAAAATAACTTTATGAAGATGATAAAGGACCTTAAAGAAGAAATGAAAAAAAAAAACTGTGGGAGCCCGTTCTCAGGTTCCTTGTGGCTTTACCCAGCAGGTCAGCATAGAGGATGATTAGGACCACGGGCCTGAGTGCAGGTGTCTGAGATGGTCTGCACTTGGCTGTGCTGGGGGAGAAGGTCTTTTGCTCCACCCCTTGGCGTCTCTATAAAAACCCTGGGGCAGAGACAGTCAGGGCCCTCTCGAGGCTATCCTTTATTTTCTATCTGTTTATCTCTGCATGCAATAAATCCTTCTATCTAATATTTCCTGCTGCTCACACTCAAGAAAACTCTGGGGAACTGTGGGGGTGGTGGGTAAATGCCCCACAAAAACCCTTAAAGAAATTAAGGAAAAGAACAACAAAAATGGGAAGAAATCAATAAATCCCTTAAAATAATGCCAAGAGATAAGAAAAAACAAACAGGTGAAGAAAATGGTTCAATACCTGAAAACAGAAATAGAAGCAATAATGAAAACACAAACTGAGGGAATTCTGGAATTAGAAAATCTGGGTAAGTGAAAAGGAACTACAGATGCAAGCATTACTGACAGAATATAAGATATGGAAGAGAGAATCTCAGGCATTGAAGACATTATAGGGGAAACAGTCATCAGTCAAAAAAAAATGTTAAAACCAAAAATTCCTAACACAAAACATCCAGGAAATCTGGGACACTATGAGAAAAAACAAACTAAGAATAACTGAACTAGAAGAAAGAGAATCCCAGCTCAAAGGCCCAGAAAATACACTCAACAAAATCATAGAAGAAAAATTTCCAAACCTAAAGAAGGAGATGCCTATAAAGGTACAAGAAGCTTACAGAACACCAAAAAGACTGGATCAGAAAAAAAGTCCCCTCACCACATAATAATAAAAACACTAAACATACAGAATAAAGAAAGAATATTAGAATATTAAGAGCTGCAAAGGAAAAGGGCCATGTAACATATAAAGGTAGACCCATCAGAAAAACACCTGACTTCTCAATGGAGACTCTAAAAGCCACAAAAATCCTGGACAGATATATTGCAGACCCTAAAAGACTATGGATACCAGCCCAGACTAGTATACCCAGCAAACTTTCAATCACCATAGATGGAGAAAAGAAGCTATTTCACAACAAAGTCAAATTTAAGCAATATCTATCCACAAATCCAGCCCTACATAGATACTAGAAGGAAAAATCCAACCAAAGAAGTTAGCTACATTCATGAAAACAAAGGCAATAGAAAATCTCACACCACCAATACCCAAAGAAAAGAAACACACACACACACACACACACACACACACACACACACACACACACACACACAAAACCACCACCACCACCACCATCAAAATAACAGGAATTAGCAATAACTGGTCATTAATATCTCTCAATATCAATGGACTCAATTTGACAATAAAAAGACACAAGCTAAGATAATTGATTAAAAAAACAACAACAACAACAGGATCCATCCTGCTGCATACAAGAAACACACTTCAACTTCAAAGACATATATTACCTCAGAGTAAAGGGTTGGAAAAAGAGTTCCCAATCAAACAGACCTAAGAAACAAGATAGTGTAGCTATTCTAATATCTAACAAAATAGACTTCAAACCAAAATTAATCAAAAGAGATAGAAAGGGACTCATCAAAGGAAAAATTCACCAAGATGATGTCTCAATTCTGAACTTCTATGCCTCAAATGCATGAGAACACACATTTGTAAAAGAAACATTACTAAAGCTTAAATCACACATAGAATCCCACACAATAATAGTTGGAAACTTTAACACCCCACTCTCACCACTGGACAGGCTATCTAGACAGAAACTCAACAGAGAAATAATGGAACAAACAGATGTTATAAATCAAATGAACCTAACAGATATTTACAGAACATTTCATCCAAACACAACAGAATATACTTTCTTCTCAGCACCTCATTCAACCTTTTCCAAATTGACTATATATATATATATACTCAGTCACAAAGCAAGTCTTAACAGATACAAAAAAAATGGAAGTAACAAACTATATCTTATCAGATCACCATGGATTGACACTGGAGTTCAACAACAGAAACTACAGAAAGCATGGAAACTGAACAACTCTCAAAACTGAATTACCATTGCATCAAGGAAGAAATAAAGAAATTGAAGACTTCCTAGAATTCAATGAAAACCAGCGCACAACATACCCAAAGTTACAGGACACTATGAAAGTGGTACTAAGTGGAAAGTTCAAAGCACTAAGTGCCTACATAAAGAATGTGGAGAAATCTCACACTAGCTACTTAACAGCACATCTGAAAGCTCTAGAACAACAAGAATCAAACACACCCAAGAGGAGTAGATAGCAGGAAATAATCAAAGTGAGGGCTGAAATCAATAAAATAGAAACAAAGAGAACAATGCAAAGGATTAATGAAACAAAGAGTTGGTTCTTTGAGAAAATCAACAAGATAGATAAACGCTTATCAGAACTAACTAACAGGCAGAGAGAGAATATTCAAATCAACAAAATCAGAAACCACAGAAACTGAGGAAAACCATAGGTCATACTTCAATAACTTGTACTCCACAAAATTGGAAAATCTAAAAGAAATGGACAAATTTCTTGATATACACCACTTACTAAAATTAAATCAAAATCAAATAAACAATTTAAATAGACCTATAACCCCTAAGGAAATAAAAGCAGTCATTAAAAGTCTCCCAACCAAAAAAACTCAGGACCAGACAGTTTTAATGCAGAATTCTACCAGACTTTCAAAGAAGAAGAATACACTTCAAATTATTCCACAAAATAGAAACAGAAGAAACATTGTCAAATTCATTTTATGAGGCCACAATCACCCTGATACTCAAACCAAGCAATGACTCAAAAAGGAAAAAGAATTACAGACCCATTTCCCTCATAAACATTGATGCAAAAATACTCAATAAAATACTGGCAAACTGAATCTAAGAACACATAAAAAATTATCCATCATGACCAAGTATGCTTCATAGGCTTCATCCTAGAGATGCAGGGATGGTTCAACATATGAAAATCTGCCAATGCAATCCACCATATAAACAAACTGAAAGAAAAAACCAACATGATCATCTCATTAGATGCTGACAAAGCATTTGACAAAATCCAATACTCCTTCACAATAAGAGTCTTGGAGAGATCAGGGATATAAGGGACATACTTAAACATTATAAAGGCAATATACAGCAAGCCAACAGTCAACATGAAATTAAATGGAGTGAAACTCAAAGCAATTCTACTAAAATCAGGAACAAGACAAGGTTGTCCATTCTCTCCATATCTATTCAACATAGTACTTGAAGTTCTAATTAGAACAATAAGACAACTAAAGGATATCAAAGTGATACAAATTAGAAAGGAAGAAGTTAAAGTATTGCTATTTGCTGATGACATGATAGTATTCCTAAGCGACCCCAAAAACTCTTCCAGGGAACACCTACAGCTGATAGACACCTTTAGTGAACTGGCTGGATACAAGATTAAGTTAAAAAATAAATAAATAGCCCTCTTATATACAAACAATAAACAGACTGAGAAAAAAATCACGGAAATAACACCTTTACATTAGCAACAAAAAATATAAAATATCTTGGTGTAACTCTAACCAAGTAAGTGAAAGACCTGTAGGACAAGAATTTCAAGTCTTTGAGGAAAGAAACTGAAAAAGATATAAATAGATGGAAAGGTCTCCTATACTCATGAATTGCTAGGATTAACATAGTAAAAATGGCAATCTTACCAAAAACAATCTACAGATTAAATGCAATGCCCAAAAAAATTGCAACACAATTCTTTACAGACTTTGAAAGAACAATATTCAACTTCACATAGAAAAACAAAAAACCTAGGACAGCTAAAACAATCTTGTACAATAAAAGAACTTCTGGAGGTACCATCATCCCTGATTTCAAGCTCTACTTCAGAGCTATTGTAATAAAAACAACATTGTATTAGCATAAAAACAGAGAGGTGGATCAATGGAATTGAATCAAAGACACAGACATAAATTCACACACCTATGGACATCTGATTTTTGAAAGAAGCCAACATTATACAACAAAAAAAGAAAGCATCTTCAACAAATGGTGCTGGTCTAATGGGATGTTGGCATGTAGAAGAATGCAAATAGACCCATATCTATCACCCTGCTCAAGTTCAAGTGGATCAAAGGTGTCAATACAAATCCAATTACACTGAATCTGATAGAAGAGAAAGTGGGAAATATCCTTGAACAAATTGGTTCATGAGACAACTTCCTGAATATAATGCCAATAGCACAGACATTAAGATCAACAATTAATAAATGGGACCTTATGAAACTGAAAAGCTTCTGTAAGGCAAAGGACACAATCAATAGGACAAAACAACAGGCTACAGATGAGAAAATATCTTCACCAACCCCACATCCAACAGAAGGCTGATTTCAAAAATGTATAAAGAACTCAAGAAAGTAGACATTAACAAACCAAATAATTGAATTAAAAAATGGGATACAGATATAAACAGAGAATTCTCAACAGAGGAATCTCCAACGGCCTAGAAACACTTAAAGAAACGCTCAACATCCTTAGCCACCAGGGAAATGCAAATCCAAACAACTCTGAGATTCCATCTTACACCTAACAGAATGGCTAAGATCAAAATCACAAATGACAGCTTATGCTCATGAGGATGTGGAGCAAGGGGAACACTCCCTCTGTTGCATGTGGGGAGTGCCTACTTGCACAGCCACTTTGGAAATCAATATGGCAGTTTTTTCAGAAACCTGGGAAGAAGAGTACTGTAAGAGATGACTAGAAAGGAGGGCATTTCAGGGTCAAGTAGAAACCTGGTGCAAGGAAAACTCCCAGGAATCTACAAGGATGACCCCAGCTAAGCCTCCTAGCAATAATAGATATGTAGCCTGAATTGGCCATCTCCTGTGACCAGGTAAGACTTCCAGTGGAGGGATTGTGACACCAGCCCAGCCACAAAACCTTCAACCTGCAGTCTGTCCTGCCTATGGGATGTGCTGGAGTTAGGATGGTGCAGATTGTGGGAGTGGCCAACCAGTGAGTGGTCCAGCCTGAGACCCATGCCACAAGAGGGACCCCACTCCTGACACTGCCTGGAATGGCAGGACCCAGAGGCTGGATAGCCCACAGACCTAGGAAAGAACCATACATGATTGGAGAAAAAATATGAATATAACAATGCCTAATGATATTCTGCTATACTCATAGATTGGTGCCTAGCCCAGTTGTCATCAGAGAGACTTCATCCAGCTACTGATGGAAAAAGATGCAGAAACTCACAACGAACCATTATGCTGAGCTCAAGGAATCCTGGTGAAGAGAGGAAGGAAGGACTGTATGAGCTAGAGATGTCAAGGACATCATAAGAAAACCCACAGAATCAACTAACCTGAGCTCATAGGTGCTTACAGAGTCTGAACTAACATCCAAGGAGCCTGCATAGGACTGACCTAGGCCCTCCACATATATGTGACAGCTGTGTAGCTTGGTCTACTTGTGGGACTCCCAGCAGTGGGGGCAGGAGCTGTCCCTAATGCTTTGGCTGGCTTTTGGGACCCTATTCCCCATACTGGGTCGCCTTGCCCAACATTAATACGAGAGGAGCTTAGTCCTACTGCAACTTGATATGCCATGCTTTGTTGATATCCTTTGGAGGTCTGCCCCTTTCTGATCAGAAATAGAGGAGGAGTGGATTGGGAGGGTGTAAAAGGGAGGTGATTGGAAAAACTGGGAGAGGAGGGAGGGGAAACTTTGGTTGGGGTAAAATAAATGAAGTAAATTTAATTAGTAAAAATAAAATAAATCATTTAAATGTCAAAAAAGAAGTGACATGATAGTAGAACACACATGATATGAAAGTTGAGGGGAGTAATATTGAAGAGTTAAAGGTTTAAATGGAGATTGGGATGGCAGGATAAGGGAGATTTAGGAAGTAGGGCTGGGTTAACTAAACTAAGGATATATGAAAGCCTCTTATGAAAATACACTACTGTGAAAACTAATTAAAAATATAATGAAATGAAGGAATTTGGAACACATGTACCCTGTATTGATGGATAGTGCTTGCCCCAGAAGTCATAAATTATTAAATTAAAATCCCAGTGCCAGCTAAGGGATGCACATCTATGAGTTATTGTTCAGAGAGACTCCAGAGCTATCCATACCAATATAGGTTTTGCCTTGTTCTTGGTTACCTACCATAAAGAGATGTTGAGACCTTATTGCTTAAGATACAGCATATTTCAGTTATAGGGCATAGAGAAATAATACTGAATTGATCTGAAAACTTCCTCTCTGCTACTTAACTTTCATAGTGCTAGAAGATGATATGCAGACCACCTGGACAATGCTATGCATACTAGAAAAGTCATCAATGCTATTACTCACTGGTAAACCCTGAGTACTGCATTATCAACCTTCCAGTTAATATGTTCCCATTAGTGCAATAGTGGCATGACTGTTATCAGAATAACCAACTACTTTCTGATTGAATTTGAGGTCTGAGATATAGGTGAGAACTCATACTTACTACTATAAACCTAGTCAAATAGTCATGGGTGAGGAAGTCATAGCCCCTAAGGGAGAACCTAATACTGTTGATTTGCTAAATGGATATGTTGTCAAAATGACTTCTAAAAATTTATGGTTATAACAATAGATTAGTGTTGTTCTTTACCTTAGTCAGAGAAGCTTCTTTCTGCCATGGATAGCAGTTTATGCAGTGACTCACAACTGGTCAAAGTTCTAAGAATAAGTGACTGCAAAATGCTCAGCGCTAATGGGGACATCTATTTAAAACCTCTTAAGGCTCAGGGAATATTGCAGAAGAGAATGTGAAACAAATAGAAGAGCCAGAGGATGGAGAGGAGTGCTTTGAAATGTCATCTTCTGGACATGACACGGCCAGTACACCCAGGGACTTATGGCAGCTGCACACAACCTGCACGAAGTGGAGCTGCCACAGTCAAAATTGCAATAGGCAAGACTAACTGGACTAATTGGGTTACAACAGAGAGAGGACATGAAGTTGGGAGGGGATATGCTGGGAAATGTCTAGTGGGACTAGGAGAGGAAAGTAGAAAAACCTATGTATGAAATCAACAAAGATTAAATAAAGGACAACCAAGCCATAAAAATAAGGGCTGGAAATGTAGTTCAATGGTGGCATATTTACCTACCTTATATGAAACTTTAGGTCCAATCGCAGTACCACCAAAAAAGAAAAAAAAAGATGAGAGTTTGGGAGTTCAAGTACTCTTCTGCTATGGCAGATATTACTTGATACACTGTGGGAAAGCTGTAGAGATGGGACTGAGAAAACGGCTCTTGGTATAAAAGATGTTGAATTCCTTTCCTAGCAAATGACATAACTATTTCAATACACATCACCTCAGAATAAGGCAAGAGAAAAAACAACGTCCTGCAGTTTCATGAAAAAAAATATATAGTATAACTGGTTGGTGCTTGCATTTACGGAAAATATTGATATTATGACTTGAAATGTCTTCTTTTGGTAGACAATAAGGTTCAGAAAAGATTTCAATGTGTTCTGCAAGTTGTTTTTGTTTTCAAATTTAGACTGTAAAAAGCTGCCTTTCACCATTAAAGCAAAAGGGAATAATCTGAGATTGGAACTAATAAGTATTTCCTCTATCTTCCTATTAGTTGCTCTGGCTCTGAGTTGTTGAGGCCTGCCTGGGAAGGAGAATCAGGGGCCCTTCTTGAACTGGGTGCCACTCTCCAGGATCATCCTTTTATAGACTCACTCACCAGTTCACACCAAGCTCAATCCCTCTTCCTCTAAGGAGAAAAACTCTAAAGACAGACCGGCATGGGGTAAGTTAGATCCTGAAACAGACTTTACTGGGTTGGAAGACAACCTTCTTGACTATACATAGGGTGCCTCAGCAATAAGAGGGGAAATAAGCCATTCTAGTAACCATTGCCTTTTTATTAAATTTTTTAAACAAATACGACAGTTTCTTTTCTTTCATAAAAACAATTTAAAACATTTAAGTATTCACAACACTATCAGTTTAGGAAAATACAAACAGGAAAACTATTAACTGACGAGTTATAAAAGGAAAACTTCGAGCATAAGATAAATGCATTAAGTGCAGCCTATGTGTATATGTGTCCTGACAGCTGCCGTCAGAGGTCCTCAGCTCAATAACGCGCCCTTGAAAATCTCCTCTAAACGGTCCTTGTCCAAAGGAGGTATGTTGGAGACTTCAAAGAAGACCCTGCAAAAGGAAATGTAGTCTGCTTAGAGAAAAATAAGCCAAAGCAAAGCAGGTTCCACAGAGGAAATAGCACACCAGAGCCCCCTGGGTTCCTATCTGGCTCTAACTGGAGAGTAGCAAGGAAGGTGTAAAGTTTCTGAATCCTCCTTTTTTAAGTGAGGCTTTTCTAGGCCCGCTATTTTAAAGATTTTCATGAATGGGCATAAATTAAACTTGAACTGTAGTGTGGTGCTTACTCTTCAGAATACTTCTCATATACATTCTTGAGGCAACTACGGGGTCTGAAAAGCAGCGATTCGTTTAGCTTCCTGACCAAGGTGTGAAGCTCAGCAGCTTTATAATCAGTGTAGTGTTCCAGTAAAGGAATCTGAAAACAGAAGAATGAACAGTAACTTCTATCATTTAAAGTATACCCTTACCTCCAACTACGCTACTCAAGTCCAAACATCAGTGTATACGTAATAAATAAATCAATCTTTAAAATGAAAGAATAAATTTGAAATGCAAACTTCTAAGATGATTATGGCCAAGTATTATTATTTATATGTTAGCCCTAGTTATAGGTGTTCATGTAAGCTAAAATCCACCAAAGACCTAAGGAATAGTTTTCGAATTTTACTCCCAACACACCATACTCATTTCTTTAGTACCATCACATGTTTTCAGTTACTACTTTGCCCACATTCAATATCTCCTCTCACAAATTCTATGTGTCTTTCAAGACTGAGCTTTAAAATGGCCTCTTCTGGGGTATGGGTGGGATACTGAAACACATGATATGAAAGTAGCTAGGAGGATACTGATGGTAGAAAGCTTTAACTGAGGACAGAGTGAGGGTTGCAGAAAAGCAAATGTGAATGAGTTAACCAAAACAAATAATCTATGAAAGAGCCATATAGAAATCCACTATTTTGTGAGCTAACTTTAAAATAATAAAAATGTTTGAACAGGGATATCCTGCATGAATGGATAATGCTGCTTCCAGAAGCCATAGGCTAGTGAGCAAAAAATGCCAGTGCTGGGTGTGGGAAATCCTCCCTATGAATTGTTGGTCAGGGAGGCCTCATATGCTTCCAAATCAACACAGGCTATTGCCATTGCTTTTGCTTTGCCCACAAAAATTAGACGGTAAGAGCCTACTGCTGAATAAAGAAATTGAGTTGCAACTGAACTACTAGCTTCCTTCCTGTCGGCTAGCTTTCCTAGTGCCATCAGGTGTACAGGTCAATCAGGAAGAAAAGTTATCAATAGACTCACCCAGTATAGGACCCTGAATGCTACAATGATGATCTACCAGTCAAGATGTACCTACTGTCATATTAGTGCATGATTGTTATAGAGGTAAACAACTAGTTTCCTACTAAATTCGAGGCTCCACAAGCCTCCACTATAACCCTGGTCAAAAGTCCATGGCTGGGGAGGTTAAAGGCCCTAGTGGGAAACTTACTACTATTGTTTGCTAAATAAATGCAATGTCAAAATGCCTTCTAAACATTTATGTTTTGGCTTTCAACCTCTCCACCTAGACAGATCCTGCATATACTTCTCCAGGGTCTAATATACTGAATCTGCTTGACCTGCCCCTCCACACAACCTACCCAACCTTCCAGATCTAGCCTGGATCCAACATCCAGTGCCCCTGCTTAGTTTGTCCACTCCTGTCTGCTCCAAAACCAACCTCTAAGCTTTTACCAGGACCTGCCCTGACTGCCCTCCAAACCACAGGCTCCTCGCATATTCATCCAACCTTTCCACCCAGCCAGATATACCCCTATCCTCCAGGCTTGAACCAGGATGCACATCCAACAAAACAGCTCAGTCCCCTCTGTCCATCTAACTTCATTCCACCTAAGCCATTTCCAATCTCTAGGCCAAACCCACCCCCATATCTTCCATTCTTCCCTAACCTGCTGTGTCTGTATCAGACATAGAACTAGCAAAAGAAATCCACATGACCATATCTCATAGCAAAAAAAAAATGCAAACAATATAAAAGACAAAGCCATTATTTCCCTCCAAAACTTACCAATCATGTAGAAATGTTTGCTATTGAGAATTATGTGGAAGAACTCCAGGACACAGAGTTTAAGAGAACAAACCAGAGTTTAAAGATACTGATTTCATTGAGATGTTTCACCAAGTGATTGCCAAGAGAACAAAAACATAAAGAAATGACAAAGACAGTCCAAGATTTGAAAGTGGACTTCAACAAAGACATAGAAATACTGAAGAAGGCTCAAGCTGAAATGAAGATGGAATTAAAAAAACCTAATAAACCAACTAGAAAACTCAAAGGAAAGCCTCAGAAATACAATGAACAAAGCAGAAAATAAAATATTAGGACTCTGAGATAAAGTTGAACATATAGACCAAATAAGCAAGGAATGTGAAAAAATATTTTGAACACAGGAAAGGAAGATACAGTTAATGTGAAACAACATGAAAAATCAAACCTTTGAATTACAGGTATAGATAAAGGAGAATATCAAATCAATAGCATAGAACAGGTCTTCAACAATATCATAGTAGAAAACACGCCCAAACTGAGGAAATATATTCTCATAGAGATACAAGAAGCATACATAACACCAAAAAGACAACACCAGAAAAGAAAATCCTTACAGTATATCATAGCTAAACACTAAGTATAAAATACAAAGAAAGAATATTAAAAGCCGCAAAGAAAATAAAAACAAAATCTGAAGTTACATATAAAGGAAAACCCATAAGAATAACAGCTGACTTCTCAAAGGAAATTTGTAAACCAGAAGAGCCTGGAGTAATACATTCCAATTCCAGAAAGACCATGACCAACCTTACTGATATACCCAGCAAAAATATCTGCTATAGTTGAAGGAAAAAGACAGACTTTCCAAGATATAAATACCTTAAAATTTTTATTTTCAACAAATCAAATGTAAAGAAAACATAGGAAGCAATACTTTGGGCTGAAGAGGGTAATTAGCATAGTCAAGAAACTAAGGAAACAAAGACAAACCCATAATCAGTAAGATACAAAGTACCATTTAGAACACAAACAATATCAAAATTCAGCAGCACAATGACCACAATTAACTCACACACATTTAAAAAATAACTGTAAATATTAATGGCCTCGATTTTCCAATCAAAAGACACTGGCTTGCTGAATAGAACAAGAAACCAAAACCACTCATCTGTTGTTTTCAAGAAACACATCTTATCTTTAAAGATAATCACCACCTTAAAGATGGACAAAAGTAATCTACTCAACTTGGACCTTAAATCAAAGAAACATCAGTATCCTAACAGCTGAAAAAACAGACTCCATACTAAAAGCAATCAGAAGAGATAAAGAGGGATAATTCATTCTAATCAAGGGAACAGTTAACCATGAAGATATTACTATCCTAAAAATATATGCACCAAATTCTGAGGTGCACAATTTCATTTAAAACATTACTATTGGATTTAAAAATTCAGGTTAACTTCAACCTAATAATAATATGTGGCTTCAATATTCCACCTTCTTCAATAGAGTAGTCATCTGGACAAAAATTAAACAGAAAATCATTAGAAATAAATGACATCATACATCAAATACAGATATCTACAGAATATTCCACCCAAGCACAAAAGAATATCCATTCTACTTAGCAGCACACAGAAGCTCCTCTTTATGAAATAGGCCACAAAACAAGTCTTTAAAACTTCAAAAAGACAGAAATCACTTCTTGTATCTTATCTGACCACAATGGAATAAAACTGAAAATTTGCACAGCCCCAGCAGATTTACCAGAGGCCAGAGTGGTCCTAAGGACTCCAGTAAGACACTGCCTACCACTCACTAAACCCCTTTAAGCCTGTCCAACAATCCCAGACTGCACCGCCACCCAGGGCTCCATATCTTGGCTTTACCAAAGATCAGACAGGATCTAGGAACCCCAGGAAAAACACCACCCACCACCTTGACCAAAAGCTATCTCCAAATGGATCAAAGATCTAAATGTGGATCCTAGAACACAGAAACTTCTAGAAGAATACATAGGCAGCACCCTACATGATATAAGTGTGTAGGAAAGGACTTCCTGAATAGGACTCCATTTGCCCAAGAATTAAGGCCAACAATCGACAAGTGGGACTTCAAAAACCTAAAAAGCTCTGCACAGCTGAAGAAATAATCACCTGGAAGAAGAGGAAGCCCACAGAATGGGAGAGAATATTTGCCAGCTATACATTTAATGGAAGATTAATATCCAGAATATGTAAAGAAGTGAAAAAAACAGTCAAAAACAAATTACCCATTCAAAAAAATGCACTTAGGACCTGAATAGAGAGTTCTTAAAAGAAGAAAACATGGCTAAGACACACCTCAAAAAATGTTCAGCATCCCTAGTAATTAGGAAAATGCAAATAACACAACTCTGAGATTTCATCTTATCCCAGTTAGAATGCAAAAGATCAACAGAAAGCTGAAATACTGAAACTGCTAGGAAAAAATAAATACAATTGGTCCAGGCTTGTACAACTCTGTGTGCTATTTTCTCAGGATTCAGAGATTTGCTCATCAAAAGTGGCTCAGAATTTCCAGATATAGAGGGCTTAGAAATGGCAATGGTGTTGTTACTACAATGTCTCTAGGTTGATTATGTATTACACATCAGTAAGAATTCAAAGTTCTCTAAAGTTGCTTCTCTCTACAATATTTTATAAAATTGAGGAAAGTATCAAATATGAATTTTAATTATAGAAGGCTTTCTACTTCAGATGATAGTACTACACACATGCCCTGTTAAACACACCGACAGATCCTTTCACTATTCTATAGTCTCTGGGTCAGTGTTTCTCAAACTCTAGTCCAACAAGATCCTTAAGAGGCCAGTACTGCTAAGGAGACTGCAAGGGACAGGAATGGAATGGGGTAAAGGATAGGAAATGAGCCCACCATAGCCCCTATGACAACCAGAGTGACTTCACATTGGTCTGTTTTGCAATTTTGGCTTTTTTGGGAGGCTTTCTTTAAAACAAAAAGTGTTACAGTTTGTGTCTAAGAAAAACTAAATATTTGAAAGCAATCACTGTAGAAAACCTTGTCCACACAATTGTTAAAGAAGCTATAACTGCAGGAACAGCAGTTTTGCTACAAGAACTTCCCACAGTCCTAAATTTCACCCCATCTCTACCCATCATGAGTATTTACTCCAAGTAGTTTTGAGGAGTGTGTGTGCATTCGTGTGTGCGCATGTATGTATGCATGTCTGTACCTGTGTATATACATACACAGGCCAGAGGAACATGTCAGGTTGTCTTGCTCTATCACTGTCCACCTTATTCTTTGAGACAGAGTTTCTCACTGAATCTAGAGCCAGGCTGACAGCCAGCAAGTTCTCAATGATTCTCTTGTGTTGATACCCACCCCACCACCACCCACAGACTAGGGGCACAATCAAAAATGGCCATGTGTAGCTTTTTACATGAGTGCTGGTGATTTGAACTTATAATATCATGCTCTTAGTGACTGAGCCACCCCATCCATTTACGCAATTGTTGAGATTCCTCATGTAGATGGCCAAGAGAAAGCAGGCTGCAGCTAGTTTTGAAGGCCTCTCTTGGACATATTCATATTCCTGCAGGGTCATCTCACAGATGAAGCGGGACAAGGTTAGTGTCTTCATGCTAGCATGGATACACTAAAGGAAATGAGAAGACTGGTTAACAATCAATTCAGAAAAGCAGTACCAGGCAGAAGAATCCCTTTCAAGTTATCTCATCCCTAGTCCACATGGTACTCTGCTTGAACAAAGTACTTCTGCTACCATGACCTCTTTTACAGACTCCTGCCTGTAAGCCCCTTGAGGCATGCAAATAGCCAGGCCCCTCCCTTAAGGACCTCCAACTGCCAGGTTCTACCCACAGAACACTCTTAACTGCCCCAGCCCCTACACTGGAGTAAAAAGCCTAAGCTCTGGACGTGAAAACCCACCAATACCCACCCTGGAAAGCTCTGCCTCCAAGAAACACTCTATAAATCATGTGTTCTGTTCAGTTCTCTGCTGCTTCTAGCCTGATTAGAGGCAGCTACCCTCCTGGATTTTTCCCTCCCAATAAATCTCTTGTGTGAGGTTTGTTGTGTGGCCCCTGACTTTCCCTTCAGAGCTGTAACACTTTCACTGGGGAAGCCTTCCCCTCAGAGCTGTAACACTTACGCTGCCTTCAAAAACGTAGGCCCTCTAGAAGATTATGATACTGGCATTGGGATTTGCCATCTTTAGGATTCCTAATTACCAAGCATGTGCCCTTTGACTCTCTTTGCTGTAGTAATCATCCTTTGAAGGGTCAAAGTCTCCCAACTGTGATTCTGCACATAGTCCTACTCTAGGAGATGTTTCATGTTCCAAAACATTCTCTTCCTTCTTATGTTTGAAAATAAATTTTAACTTATACCACACATAAAATATATATATATAAAACAATTGTAGGGTACAATGAATAATTGAAAGTGATCTCCCCCATAACCAATATTCAACTAAGGAAAAGAATATTGTGAACATTTCCCCAAAATCTATGCAGCCTCTCCTGATCAAAGACTATTTTACTTTTTCCCCTACTTTGCTCTTATCCTAAAATCTTACAGGTATACCACAGAAATTTATAACTTTCCCCACCCCAGTATCTGATAAATAATCTTTAACCAAGAAGTCTGTCAGCCACTCTGGATATAGAAAAATTAATCCAGAAATCAAAATAACTAAGGCATATCTCCTCCCCGTTACCGAAGCATATCTACGCAGAAAATTATATGGAGTAGGAATATTGATGTCAAAGTTGAGGGTTTTCAGGATGTTCATTTCCAAGGAAACCATATCACGCAGCTGATAAAGATCTTCACAAATATAGAGGAACTCTGGCAGAGAAGGTGGATAGGATTCCTGTGGATAAAAAGGAGACACAGTCATTCATGTAGGCATCCTTTTTTTCTCTAATTATGATAAAAGAAGAAGGGGAGAGAAGTGAAAGAAGGTTGAATAGGAGTCCACCACATTTCCTGACATAGACTTTCAGGGCAGATCTGAGAGTCAGTTTTAGTTCATTTGAATTGATCAACAGAAAGAAAAAACAAAGTGAGAATAGTTGCCTGTCCCTAAACTGTATCAACATCAGGCATAGGATGGGGCTAAATGTTATGGTCCTTTACAATGCCAAAAGCAGCCTAACAGGACACAGCATCTGAGAGCAGGAGTGTGCCCTCCTGATGGGTAAAATCAGAAATCAGAATAGAGATATCTAAAGCCTGCTATGGGAAAGGAACAGAAGGAGGCCAAAGAAAAATGGGCAAGAAATAGAGAAAATATGCATGGTAGGATGCAGAGGAGCTGAGAGTGCGAGTGTGCTGTGCTGGGAGTGTCTTCCCATCCTCTGTTCTCTGGAAGTTGAACACTGGTTTTGGAAAATCATGAGGCTATAGAATGATGCTTTGTTTTTACTTGACCTAGAGTTCACCATCCACTCCAACCGTATTTCCTCTTTACCTCCTTACTGTTCTTCCCTCTTCTTTGTCTCCCCCTCCCTTTCTTCCTCCTCCCCTATGGCTTATCAGGCTCACAGATCCCTAGATCACTCGTTCCTTTCTTCCACAATCACCCCATTCCCACAGCTCCCTGTATCACGATATTCCCCACTCTAGCTCCCTCCTCCCACGGTCCGTTTTTACTTTCCTGTCTTTTGCAGTCACTCCAGGACATACTCACAGTTGAAGATTCGGAGCTAAAACTTGCAAAGCCGAGAACATGTGCCATTTATCTTTCTTGCTCTGGGTTACCTGACTCAATATACTATTTTCTAGTCCCATCCATTTACCTGCAAATTTCATGATTTCATTTTTCTTTACAGCTGAAAAGTCTTCCATTGTGTATACATACCATATTTTCATTATCCATTCATCTATTGAAAGACGTTTAGATTGTTTCCATTTCCTAACTATTTTTAACAGAGACACAATATATGTTGCTGATCACATTATTTGTAAAGTAAGAATGTCAAGTACTTTGGATATATGCCAAGGAGTGGTATAGATGGGTCATATGGTTCACTTATTTTTAGATTTTTGAGGATGTTCCAAGCTGAATTCCAGAATGGCTCTTCCAGTTTGCATTCTCACTAATAGTGAGTGAGGGTTCCCCTTTCTCCACATCCTCACTAGCATTCATTCTCAGTTGTTTTGTAATGCTCCCCCAAAAGTCACAGGCTACCTAGCAAACCTCTCAGAACCAGGCGTGAGCAACCTCCTTTCAAGCTGTTGGTCCAGGTAATCCAAGAGACTCCCAGGACAACATAAGCTACTGCTGTTAACCTTGGCTGTCTCCCAGAGGTTGAAAGAAAGTTGCTGAAGACACCACACAGTTTGGACACACACAACTCTGGAGGAAGAATATGTGCTGTATTTGACCTGAAAGTTTCCTCCCTGAGGTCTAGCTTTCATAGTATCAGGAGGTACTACGCAAGCTGCCAAAGGAGGGAAGCAACCAACAGTCTTACCCACCTATGACATCTGTAAACCACAATAATGACCAGCATGGCAAGATATCCTTCAAAGTCCAATAGTGACACTCCTATCGTGGTGGTAACCAACAGCTGTCTAATTAGACTTAAGGTCACCTCAACAGGAAGAAAATAATGTCTGCTACTGGAAACCTCGCCACCTTCCCAGAGCTACTGAGCTTATGGATTTAGAGATGAACCTACTGCTGCTGCTTCACTAGATCAGCACAACTCCTAACTGCATTCTAAAACAGCCTTATACCCACAGAGAAGGGTAATCATCGCCTTTCATCTAAGAAGCTTCTCTTTGCAGCAGGTGGAGGGAGGGCACTAGAGAAAACCATAAACGGTCAAGATGCAGAAATCAAATGATCATGAGGTGCCCACCCCCAGTTGATATATCTATAAGGCAAGTCCTGCACATTAGGTTCGGGGAATATTGAGGAAGGAGGGGTGGAAAGATTGTAAGAGACAGAGGACCAGGAAAGTTGCTGTGGGATGTGTCTCCTAGAAATGACAGGAAAGCTACGCCCATGAAATCTCAACAAAGTGGCTGCCTCAACAAAACCTGAACACTGACAACACCGACAGACATGGTAATGTGCAAGGGGGAACTATCACAAGCTCTACTCCTATGCAAAGGACTACAGGTAATTAATAACTGCTGAGAGAGGGAGAATTAGTCTTTCTCAGAGATGAGCTCCTTATTTGGTTATCCTATACCAAGTGGTCAGCCCTCAAATCATGGACATACAAGCAATATTAAATGGACTCAGCAGGCTGTATTTCTGTGTATATGTATATAAAAAATAATAATCAAAGAAAAAAGGGCCATGAATTTGAAATGGAGTAAGGGTGTTTGAGGGAATCAAGGAAGTAAAAGAAGTAGGTAAGTAATGGAATTACATTTGAATTCAATTTTTATAATTAAAAAAATTCTTTAGGGGCTAGAAAAAATAGCCCAGTAATTAAGAGTGCCTACTTCTATTGCAGAAGACCAAAGTTTGGTTCTTAGTTTCCATGCCAACTGGTGCACAGATGCCTGTGAATTCAGCTCTGGAGACATAGGACACCACGGATCCCAGGGACATCTGCATTCACAAGTGCAGACTCCCACACAAACATATACACATTATTAGGAAATAAAAATAAATCCTTTTTAAAAGTCTTCCAGTGTTTCTAAGTCCTATAAGGGGAAGGCATCTTTCTTCCACAGGCCTTAGTGTATGCCTTCTGTTCTGACCACAGGAAGAGGAGCACTTCTGCTTCCAAAGCTCACTAAAAGTACCTATCGCCCTCTGTGCCTTTCTTCTTACTCTGCCTGGGCCCAGCCTTTGAAAGTAGGGTATAGGACAGTATCTCTAATGATAAATACAAAGGGCACTTGAGCAGGGAAGGAATGAGATAGAGAGGGAGGGACTGAGAAAGCAGAAAAAGAAAAAAATAGTTCCAAAGATTTTTGAACCTTTTAATAGAAATTGCTACCTCCTGAATAAAGGAAAGAATTAGAGAGGTTAACTAGATGGATTATGGTCATGGAGAAAAGGCCAGTTGTCTTCATATTGTTTGTATTTATACAGTTACTTCAAAAAATAACTATTCCACCTAAACCAGTTTAGACTCACTATCATTTATACCTAACCATTTTCTATGATTGTCTCCAGCACTTTGTTTTATTATAGGTGCAGATAGATTCCCCTAGACGAGGATACAGCTGGTGGAACAAGAAAAGCTTGGGGAGAGGGCAGAAAATCATGAATGAGCAGGAAGTTTTTAACAGAGCTACCTATCAAATAAGGCACCTGTGCCCATAAAGTATCTTTGAAAACTAAACAAGCGAACCTTGCTGTTCCCAGGACAAATATACCTCCAGTGCCAAGTAAGAACTTTCCATAGCTAAGGAAATAGACAAAAATTTTGTAAGAAAAGTATCTGTGTACATATATATATATGATTTATATATACATATAGATAAATTTCTAGAGACGCATATACACAATTTCACTTATGTATGTCTGTACCCATACACTGTACTCCTTCTCTGTTTAGAATGGATATTTGGTTAGTTCCACTCAGATATTAAGGATCCAGACTCACCTCCAGTTTGGCTGCAATCATGTAGGCAGTGGAGCCCAGGAGCTGTAGATGATCCTTCTTGCACTGTGCCTTCATCAGGTAGTGATCCACTAGCTTCACCGTCAAATACAGCGACTCATTATTCATCTGAAAGGACGTCTGAAGGAACAAATCAGATATGAGTCGGCATAGTTTCCAAATAAACAGCCATCTCCAAACAAATCTACAAACCTTGACTGTCTGGAGCATCAAGGACAGTTCTAGCCACTTTGTACTCTGCTAGGAACGTGGAAACTACTCCAGAAAGGTACTGACATATAGCACTAACCCCTTTAAGGACCCTGCAATTCTCTGTAATTATCCTGCAGAAAGATACCCAGCCTTACAAGCTAGACAGTGTCTGCGAGTGCCTTGGTCTCTGATACTCAGATTCCTGCTTGCTTTCTTCATTTGTTAGGAACCATAATCTCCAAGGAGATAGTATTTCTTTATATCCAAAACAGAGACAGGGTGAAAAGTCAAGTTTATAACAGGTCCAGCTTCCTTTCTAGAAATTCTAGTGAATTCTCTACTTTGTAGAGGCAACTAACAATTATTGGTCTGTTGCCCCTTTTATCTCCCAAATCTATGTATAAAAAGACAAATCTATCTCATATTATATCATCCCATCTCCGTGTTCCATATTTAAGGATACCTGTAAAGACTTTAGGATCACTCTGATAATCTGGGATCATTGGCCTATCTTAAATTCAGCTAATTAGCAACATTAACATTTTCACAGGTACTGGGGATTCTGACATGGGCATTTTATTTTGCTTTACACAGTATCCAAATGAATGTCCTAATATAGAAATTGGAGGAGCTCATATAGGTGAAAAGTAATGGCTATCATCTTAAGTAGCAAAATGAAGCCAGATAATCACAAATAAATAAATAAACAGATAGATAGATAGACAGACAGACAGATAGATAGATAAATGATGGCAGAAATGGGAAGCAGTGTCTAAGAATAATGTCTCTGTGAGAAAATGGCACAGCCAATACTTACATTGCTTCCTTCTTGTACACACATATTCCTGCATGCTAGTATTAAATGGTAACATATAAATATGAGAGTAATATATGAATGAAAATCCTGTGTGTTTTCATGTATATGAATGAGTACACATGTAGGGAGTGAATGTGCGTGAACATGTAGAGGCCAGAAGTCAACTTAGGGTATTGTCCTCAGGTGCCATCTACCTAAGTTTTTGAGACAATCTCTCAATGGGACTTGAAGCTCACTGATTCTGCTAGGCCAGGTGACCGGTGAGCTCTAGAGATCTGTCTTCCCTCATCTTTCCAGTGCTGGGGTTACAGATGCATGCTCAGCCTTTTGTGTACAGGCTGGGGCTCCACTCATGTCCTCATGCTTGGCTGGCAGAGAGCCTTCTATCCTAGTAAATGGGATGTAACAGAAGATGAAACTGAGTTCTTTCCTCCTATATTCTTGCTGGCTACAGCTTACAGTCCTGTAAAACCTGGTGCTAAGCCATTTGTAGACAATCTGCCTCTGTGAGAATTTAATAGGTAGCAGAGCTGATTGTTTTCTTCAGCCTATTGAAAGTCAGCCCTTAATGCAAGGGGTTTAAAACAAGAAATAAAAAGAAAAAAGGTAGGGGGCTGGAGAGATGGCTCAGAGGTTAAAAGCACTGCTTGTTCTTCCAAAGGTCCTGAGTTCAAGTCCCAGCAACCACATGGTGGCTCACAACCATCTGTAATGAGATCTGGTGCCCTCTTCTGGCTTGCAGGGATATGTGCAGACAGAACACTGTATACATAATAAATAAATAAATCTTTAAAAAAAAAAGAAAAAAGAAAAAAGGTAGAGAAAAGGTAGAATGGTATATAGGAAAAATGATAAAAATTCTTGCAGCCAAAGACTAAACATTTAAAGGCCTCACAATATTACAACATAATTATAGAAATCAGAGTCACACTGAGATTTTTCTAAATTCAAAAATAATATAAAATACTATGTAAGACTAATATAGACCTAAAACTTAGATTTTTAAAATTAGAAGCAGAAAAAGAAATGAATTGAAACATGCAAACCATTTAATCTTACCTTAGGGCAAGTTATTAGACTAGTTCTATCAAAATGGCTAGTTATCTAAATGAATATTTATACATATAAGAGAATCACAGAGCCACTAAAAAGAACATGATAGATCTATACTTATAGGCAAAGATTACTTGAATTATTTTTGTGTGTGCAGTTGTTTGTTTTGAGATGGGGTCTCATGTAGCCCACACTGACTTCAAACTTGCTGTGAAGCTGAGGATGGCTTTGATCTTTTGATCTCTTGATCTCCTGCCTCCCCTTCCCAAGTATAGGGATTATGGGCTTGTACCACAACATTCATCTTGGGAACTGTGTGTTCTTAAGAAATGCAGGTATATGAATAGTAGCACAGGTCTGTGATCTCAGTACTCAGAAAGCTGAGGCAGAAGGGTTTAAGGTTTAATGCGGTGATATATTGTGTACCCCAATATATTGTATATGCTAATATACTTATCTGGGGATCAGAGGACAGAGCCAGCCACTAGATTAGACATAGAGGCCAGACAGTGGTGGTACACACCTTTAATCCTATCACTAGGGAGGCAGAGATCCATCTGGATCTCTGTGAGTTCAAGGCCACACTGGGAACAGAACCAAACATGGTAGCACACACCTTTAATCCCAGCACTTGAGATCTCATGCCTTTGCTTGAAAAGCATGAATGCCTTTAATCCCAGGGAGTGACATGACTGGGTGGAGAATGAAATATAAGGCGTGAAGAGACAGGAACTAAGCAGCAGTTCAACTGAGACCCTCAGGGGTGAGAACTCAAGCTTTCAGTCTGAGGATTTGTGGAAACAAAATCGGCGGAGGAGTTGGCAAGATGAGGTTGGCTTGTTCTGTTTCTCTGATCTTTCAGCTTTCACTCCAATATCTGGCTCCAGGGTTTTTCTTTATTAATAAGACCTTTTCAGATTCATGTTACAGTTTAAGGTTGCATGTGTATTATTGACATAGGCAAGAGATAGCAGAACCTTAACAACAAAAGGGACAGAAAATGATCTGAAAGGATACACTTCAAATGTTTAGTTGTCACCCCTAGAGAATAAGGAGTATTGAGACAAAAGTCATTTGCCTTAATCCAGCCTCTGTACTTGAGCAAGTTTGGCTAAAGTAGATTCTCTCTATAGTGAATGACAACCTGTAAAAGTTGTAACCTCACCTTGTAATCAAACAACTAAGTATCAGTCAACCAAAGAAGCTGAATTTACAGCCAATCAGAAGCTGAAATCCACCAAATCATGAACATATAAGCCAAATGCCAGTAGCAGCCATCAGGTTTTACATTGTATTTACTTGTCTTCAGGTCTTCTTTTGCCATCCAAATAATAAATTCCTAGAAATCAGGACTATAGTTTCTTCAGCTCTATAGATGCAGTATGTTTTTAGCATGTTTGATTTGAAATGAAAAAGACAACAACAGTTTCTCAAGGCAGCAATTTCCAGTCTTACCTGAACTTCCACCAACCAGTCCACAAGAATGGCTCTCATATCACTGGTGAGTTCCATCTGTCCGTCCATGTAATTCGTGACTATGAACTTTTCCTGGCATTGTTGAAAAAGAAATGTTAATAAACTATTCTTGTACTTCAAAATTTTAACACTTACCTTCTTTTTCATGGTTCTAACACACTACTTTCAACTTGTATCAGATGTCAACATATCAGAGTATCCTTTTCAGAACAAGTTCTGTTAGGGTCCAAGACGATGGGGCCTGCTGAGCCAGCAGAAGGGGCTTGGGGGGCCTGCTGAGCTGACAGAAGGGACTTGGGGGGCCTGTTGAGCTGGCATGAGGCTGGGGGTGGCACCTGTTGACTGGTTGTCTCTAAGCTGTGGTTTTCCTGAGAATTGATTGCTCAGCTCTAGCCTCTTCTAGTTAAGGCCTGGCCCATGTCAGGGCTGCCAGGGAAGCCTGTTATGGCCCTGGTTTGGCCACCTGGTACTTTCAGTTCAAGCTATCTTTGGGAAATGGACATATAAAATATTTAAGTGTCAGAAGAGATATTGGGGAACCCACCCATGGCTGTCAATGAATACTAGAAGAGTTGCAATACTTCTTTGCAATTCAGTATAAAACAGAATACCATGCTGTGCAAACCAATGCTTTTTCAAATTTGACATACATATGTAGTACTCAAATGTCTTGTAAAGCTTTATACTTTGATTTAGAAAACTAAGCTTAATTTCTACATTTATATCAAGATTTCCAATGAGACCCACCAGAGCCAATCTACTCCCCTGCCAGACCCCTCAGCCACTCCACTGGCCATTCTGTGGACCATGTGGACTATGAGCTCAAACTCAGGCATGGACCCCAGAGCTTGTCTATGATCCACCCCACCCACTGTGTTACCCAAAGATCCCATGGCACCTATGAGTACAACTCCAGATATAGACCTTTAGCCCAGGTACATCCCACCCACATCCACTCAAATATGGTGTAACATTCTGTGCCCTACCTTCAGGGAGCACCTTCCACTCCCACTGAGATCTCTGCCCCTGCTACCCAAGGGCTACCTGTAGAACTGGATGAGTGAGCCCTCACAGACTTCTAAAGATCAGTCATAAGAATCTTCTAGTTAAAGATGGTCTGCCCCTGAGCTCAGAAGTTGCACCTATTCCTAGCTTAAATGGGACTGCTTATGACATTCCATTTAAACATCAACAGAGTTGCTCCAATACTGAGCTCCAAGCACCATTCAGCTGGACCACAATCTGATAAGTTGGAGCAGCAGCAAACAAAGATCCAAACACCCATGCAATGAAGGTGAGAGCCTATATCTATACCAAGGAAAACAACCAACCCTTTAACTCCAGATGCCTAAGTCACATCACAAAAACAAACAAACAAAAAATCCACACTGGAATCATAGACTATGAAAAAATCATGACCTTAAAGCTTCATCCCTACTCGCTAGCTTTCCTAGTTCTGAAAAGTGCTATGCATGTTACCAGCGAAGAAAATTAATCATCAGTCTTACCCAGCTTTGAGCCCTGCAAGCTATAATAACCAACAGCAAGATATTTCCCCTGGTACAATAGTGGAGTTAATGTTATTGAAGTAACTAAATACATTCTGATTGGTTTGAAGGCCTGTTCCACAAGACGGAAGCCATACCTGGCACCATTACTGGGCCAAAGCCCAGGGGGATAGACCGACTTAAAGGAGACCCTAACCACTCTTCTGCTGAAAGTACATAATGTTAAATCAGCTCCTAATGACTTAATGCTACATCCATATATTACATACATCTCTCAACCCTCAACAGAGAAGCTTCTTCTTTTAGTATAAGGCAGTTAACTGAGACCCACAACTGGTCAATGTGCCAAAAATATGACATCATGGAATGCTCAGCCCCAAATGGCTCAGGGAGGCTTGTAGAAGAGGGGGTAGAAAGACTGTAAGAGTCAGAGATGATGGATGATTACATTGAAACAGTATTTTCCAGGCATAATCCATATGAATTTATAATGGTTGTGATGGCATGCACAAAGACCCGCACAAGCTCTACCCAGACAAAATCACAACATGGAGGCAGGAAGTGGGCATGAAATTCCACCTCTAGCCAAGGAGCTATTGGCAATTGATAGCTTCTGGGGGAAGGAAATCCAATTTTCTTTAAGAATGTGATTCTTGGTATATCAACCACACTCCAGGGGTGGCCACAAAATATTAAGGCAACACATATTTGACTTGATGGGCTTAGAAAAAGAAGATACAAATTTGGGTGCTTATGAAAGTAGGGATGGATCTAAGAGGAGCTGGGAAGGAGTGTGGATATGATCAAAACACATTGATTGAAATTCTCAAAGAATTAATAAAATATCTTAACATTTAAAAAAAAGATTTCAGGGAAGAGAAAGAAGGCATGGAGTTGGATGGACAGGGAGGTGGGAAGATCTGAGAGGAGATGAGGGAGTGCAAACCATGACCAGAATATACTGTATGAAGTTCACATGGTAAAGTATTACATGATGCCAAGGATATATAGCAGCCAGGAAACACAGAGACCAAAGGGGCTATGGTCCCCAAATACCCTCTACAAGCATTCATGTGATAATTGAATCTCCTCTTACAAAACCCACCTCCTAAAGGTTATGCTACCTCCTAGTATCACCTCAAGCTAGGGACCAAGCCCTTGTGGAACATTCTAGATCCAAATAATAGCGTCAGAAATCCTGGAAAAGCTGAAATTTGTTATCAAATGGGTAGAAATATGGGCATCCCAATACCTTGTCTATGTTTGACATATGGAGTTGGTGCATTATTCTGTAAGTGAGCCCTTTATCTGAGGGATCTGATGTGAAATTTGGGAGCTCAGTGTCAGAATCTAGTCAAGCTACTGAACAGTTAATTGTGTTAGAGAAATGGGCAATTCCTACTTTACAAAATGGTGTATTAGCTTTGGATGAAAAACATCAACTCTAATCCCTAAAGAAATAAAAATTACAACTTACGTTACCTTAAAAAAGAACATATTGTATGAAAGAAATCTATTTTCAAAAAAAATAAAATAAAAACTAGGAAACAGGAAAAAAGTTCAGGTTTCATCTGAAACTGCTAAGGCAAGATTCAATTAAAAACAACAGAGAAGTTTCTTCGTTTCTCTAAGGTACAGATGGTCCTGAATTATTTCAACTTAATTTTTGTACTTTATGATAGATGAAAAGCAATACACATTTAGTAGAAATATAATTTCTGGCTTTTAATTCTGATCTGTTTCAGGGCTAAAAATACGTGGTACAATCAATCCTATTCCAACAACTGGATAGTTTCATTAATCTACACTTTACAGTGAACATTGTGGCTGAGACTGGATATTTCAATTTATAGTGAGTTTATTTAGATATTATCTTCTTTCAATGTCTAATGTATATTAGAAAAGGCATGGCCTCAAAAATCAGGAAATCAATTCTCTCTAGAGAGAGTGTGAAATATTCATTCATCATATAGAGAGTCTTCTAAAACTTCTGTTTGGTAGATGATTTGTTCTTACATGTTTCATTGAAAACAAGAAGAAAATTTGGAACTAATGAATGTTTAAAACAGACTTTAATTTTCAAAGGCAAAGACTATTGCATCAAATTGGAAAGTTGAAACAATGGATGTGATTATTACATACAAAGCCAGAAACATGGGGAAACAAAGAAAAAGATCTCTAACAGAAGTTATTTAGAGACAAGCTACTAATGATGTTTCTATCTTAGACTGTCTGATCAGCAGTTAGATGTTGTAAGGTCATGGCCTTCATGGTAATCAGACTTTTGTTTCTATTTCAATTCTACCATGTACTATGGATGACTCTGGGTAGTTTCCCCTAAAATGTAAAAAGGAGATAATAATCTCCACCATCAAGAAATTTTTGGAAGAATTAAGATAATGTATACAAATCCTTTAACATAATGACCAGTTCACAATAAGCTACCAATAGATGTCATTCACAGATACTGTTATTTTCAACATCATTTTCAGCCCTCCTTCAATTTTTAAGCTGAAGGAGAGAATGAGAAGGAAATGGGAACTAGAAATGACTGTCCACCTCCAGCAACCTATATACCCACCTCTCTCTGCCTCAAGTAAGTGAAGATTTCCTTGGTATATATAGTGTTGCGTGTTAGATCCTCATCTTCCTTTTCAATACTTTCCACTGTGTCGCTGTCTTCCAGTATGATTATCTGTTTAGAACAAAAGACGAAAATTTTGAGTACATGTTCCATGACATTTCCATATACCTAGCATTCAACAGTGATTACTTTGGCAGGAGACTAGTTAGAAAGGGACAAGAGAGAGCCGGGCAGTGGTGGTGCACTCCTTTAATCCCAGCACTTGAGAGGCAAAGCCAGGCGGATCTCTGTGAGTTCGAGGCCAGCCTGGTCTACAGAGTGAGATCCAGGAGAGGCACCAAAACTACACAGAGAACCCCTGTCTCGAAAAAACCAAACCAAACCAAAACAAAACAAAAGGGACAAGAGAAACTTTCTAGAGGTAGTGGAAATGTTTTGTACACGCTAATGTATTCGCTTGTATTGATCTGTGCATTTTTACCATGTATAAATTTTAGCTTTAAAAAGTCTCTCCTATGCCAGGCGGCAGTGGCACATGCCTTTAATCCCAGCACTTGGGAGGCCGAGGCAAGTGGATCTCTGTGAGTTTGAGGCCAGCCTGGTTTACAAAGAGAGATCTAGGACATGCACCAAAACTACACAGAGAAACCCTGTCTCGAAAAATCAAAAATGAATTCTCTCCTTCATTTCTGCCTATAAAATGCACTGGGGTAAAGGTGGAACAGAAGTTGTAGGAATGGCCAACCAATGACTGGTCCAGCCTGAGACCCAGCCATGAAAGGGAGCCCAACCCTGACACTGCCTGGAGTGCCAGGACACAGAGGCTGGATAGCCCAGAGACTTAGGATAGAACCAAATATGACTGGGAAAAAATGTCAATGTAATGACAACTAATGATATTCTGTTATACTCATAGATTTGTGCCTGGCCCAATTGTCATTAGAGAGCCTTCATCCAGCAACTGATGGAAACAGATGCATAGAACCACATCCAAACATTAGGCAGAACTTGGGGAATCCTGCCAACAAAGGGGAGTAAGGATTGTGGGAGCCAGAGGGATCAAGGACATCAGAAGAAAATCCACAGAATCAACTAACCTGGACTCATAGGACCCACAGAAACTGAACTGAGCTCCAGGGTCTGACCTAGACACTCTGCATATATGTTACAGTTGTGTAATTATCTTCTTGTGGGACTCCTAAGAGTGGGAGCAGGGGCTGTCTCTGACTCTTTTGCCTGCTTTTGGGACGCTTTTCCTCCTTCTTGCCTTCTCCAGCCTTAATATGAAAGAAGGTGCCTAGTCTTACTGCAACTTGGTATGTCATGTTTCGTTGATACTCTTGGGAGGCCTGCCCTTTTCTGAATAGAAATGGACTGGATGAGGAGGCATAGGGGAGGTGGTAGCAGGAACTTGGAGGAGAAAAGGGAGGGGAAAAAGTGGTTGGGGCATTAATAATAATAATAATAATAATAATAATAATAATAATAATCATTAAAGAAGAAGAAAAAAGGAATCATCAAAAGGACATTAGGAAAAGAAGAGTTAAAAGAAAGCTTAGTTCATAATACTCATTTCACTTCACTGTCTTCTACTATTGTTCCTCAAGTTTCAAGTATTTTAGAATATCACAGATCATGTCTTGGCCCTGCAATTTGCATACTGTCCAGCAATCACTATTTGCTTAGCATATGCATGTTCTGCCCCAGGAACAAGGTACCTTCTTTACATAAAACTTTAAGCCTCTCTTTTCATTTTATGTGTGTGTGTGTGTGTGTGTGTGTGTGTGTGTGTGTGTGTGTGTGCGCGCGCGTGTATGAGTGTCTATCTGTCTATGCATGTGAGTTCAGGTGCCTGTATAAGCTAGAGGCATTGAAAACTACTGGAGCTGTAGTTATAGTCAGTTGTGAGCTGCCTAGAATGGGTGCTGGGAACTGAACTCAGGTTCTTTGAAAGAGCAGTGGGTGCTCTTAGCCACTGAGCCATCATTCTAATACCTTAAAAGTGTTTTTTTTAATGTGCTGCTTAAGCAACTAAGCAATGTGTACTGTGTTGTGGAAGGAGTCTCCACTCAGTGAGAAATGATAATTCTTTGGTTACCTTCTGATTTTATTTACTGAGAGGTAATACATAATGTCCTCTTTCTCATCTTTCATACTGTGAGTGAGTGTGTGTGTGTGTGTGTGTGTGTGTGTGTGTGTGTGTGTGTGTGTGTGAACGTGCATACTTTATTAAAATATTTCTTAAATAATCTCTTTGGGGGTTAGGGTTGTCAACTTATGGCAGGGCATGTGCTTTGTCCTGGTTTCAATATCCAAAACCAAATAAAAATTAGATGAAGTACCTTACCTAAATTAGATAAAATACCTTATCTAATTTAAGAAAAAAAGAGAAATCAATACCTCAGGCTGTCTTCCGCCCACAGCTGACTGAAGGTCATTAGAATCAGATTCATATGGACTGGAGTTCATGACAGGACTGAACCTCTCTATACCGGGCACGATAGCACTGGAATTGTCTGTTTGGGATTCTAAAGCACTGCTGGACACACAAGGGTTATTCTCATGGTGAGAGACAAGGAATGATTTGAAAAAAGCGTCTTCATCAATAACAGTAGTGTCTTCCAAAGCTGGCATATCTGTAAAGAACAACTGGTCTGCAGCAGTGAGTCCCTCGTTCAGTGCCAATGTCTCTGTAGACTCCTTCTCAACAGTTAATGTCTTTCTGGTTCCATCATCCTTCTCAATGTCAGGCTTATGATCAAAGGTCCAAGACTCCAGGAGGCTTGCCTTCTCAATGCTGGGATTCTCTTTCGAGGCCAATGGCTCCATCAGGCTGGCCTCTGTTTTAGTGCTAGGGTTCTCCTGCAAGACCAAGGGCTTCTCCAGAGTAGACTCTGTCCCAATTTTAGGTTTCTCCACCAATTCTAATACTTCATTTAAGAAAACCTCTGCATTACTGGGTGCTTTCTCCTGAGAGGTCAAGACTACATTTTCCACATTGGGCTTCTTCACTATGACCAGCAGCTCCTTCAGAACAGTCACCAACTCAGCTCCAGGCTTCTCCTGTGAAGCCAAGGGCCCTTTCAGGGTTGCCTCCTCCTCCTTGATGCTGGTTGTCTCCTGCAAGGTCAAGCATTTCTTGTGGTGAGCTTCTGTGTCAGTGGACTGCTTGAGGAAAGCCTCCTTCATAGAATTATCTTGTGTGTTCAATGGCTCCAGGAGCGCAGCCATCTTCTCTATGCTGAGTTCCTCCTGAATATTTAAAGGTTCCTCAGAGGCCTCCTCCTTAGTGCTGAAATACTTTTGAAGATGTAGTGAATGATGAATAGATTCATCAACATCACCACTGCTATTCTCTTCCAATACCTTCTTAAAGACAAATTCCTGCTCTAGAGCAATGGACCTCTCTTGGCTAGATTCCTCAGAACTAGGATATCTGTCCTTATAAAAGGACTCTTCTTCAGAAACACTGTCCTGTGAGTTGAGCAGTTTTTTGTGAGAGTCATTTTCTCTATCAGTGTTCTCTTGCAAGTTCAAAGACTTCTGGAATTTAAATGGATCTTCATCAGCAGAACTACCAGGAAAAAATAAGTCTGGACAGAAAAGTAGCTTGTTGTCTTTTAAAATCCCCGACTCTTGACTGGTGGTTTTCTCCTCTGAGGCCAATGGCATTGGGGTGGGTAGTTTCTGTGGAATGGAGTACTTTTCATTCAGTGAAGCTGGATTCTCTTGGAACCTAGTTATAGTTTCATTCCTAAGTGATCCAGGCTTTTTACAGAACAAATTCTTAGGGTCATTAAACTTTTCTAGCCACTCTGACTGTGCTGGCCAGAGGGGGATTATGTGAGGAGCATACTTTTTTTTCAGTAAATCTGTATTTTCTTTCTTAAAGGGCAGTGGCTCCTTAGTCAGTGGCTCTGCTCCTGAAGTGGCTGTCTGTAATACTAGCGGATTTTTGAAATGGAACATTGTCCCTTGAGTAACAGTCTGCTGCATCTCTAAAGTTAAAGGCTTCTGGGTGGAGGCTGGCTCCTCCATGATGCGCCTTTTCTTAAAAGCTGATGCAAATGGAAAATTTGGCTCCTCCTCAATTGGACGCTTTTGTGGGGCATGGAGCTTCTTCAACTTGGACAATACCCCAGGACTAGTGCGCCTCTTTTGTAATGCAGATGGCCCCTGGAAAGGGGGCTCTTTCTTCGTGGTAGACTTCTTAAAGGTCAATGGCTGGCTAATGACTGGCTCTTGTGCTGCAGGGTTATTGAGGAGATGTCTCTTTTTAGTGAGACCCTGCTGCTTCTTTAAAGGCAAATGCTTCTTCATGCGAGGGGCCTCTTCTCTGCTATGACACTTCTTCAAAGCTGGAGCAATGTGAAAATGCAACACCTCCTCCTCAGTGGTGGGCTTTTGCAGGGCCAAGGACTTCTCCACAGTGGACACCTCCACGTGTGCAATGTGCTTATCTGGTAATGCTGATGATGGCCCTTGGAAATGGGCATCTTTCTTGGTGGTAGACTTCTTAAAGGACAATGGCTCATGTTCATGGGTGACTGGCTTTTTTGTGTGGGTTGCTTCCTTGGTAGTCTGTTTCCCCTTAAATCCAACCGGTTCTGTTGAAGTGTCACCTTCATTATTTGTATTTTCTTGTAACGCCCATGGCTTCTTAAAGATGCTTGCCTCCTCTTGAGCATTATAGTTCTCTTGCAGTAAAGAGGGCTCCTGTAACAAAGATTTCATGTCAGTGGTAGAGTTCTTTTTCTTGAAAAATGGTTTTCTAATTACTGACTTCTCTCTACTTGTTACCATCTTTAATGCTAATAATTTCTTCTTGAATGAACTCTTTCCCCGAATAGTATGCTTCTCTACTGGAATAGCAGGTTTATTCTTTAAAGATAATGGACTTGAGGTGAGAGTCGCCTTCAAGGTGAGAGTTGCCTTCCTGGTGACAGGCTTCTTTAAATCAACCACCTGTAGATGGAAATAATAAGTAGAGTTTTAGTCTTTCCTAAACAATAGCTTCTGGTGAAGCTGCATCTCTGAAAATACATATCTCTGAAGAAAAATATGATTCCCTAAGGATACTACCTTCTCAGTGATGCCTGCTTCTTTAGGCTTATCCTCCCTTTCCGAAGTCATCGGCTCTATGTCAAACTCATTGTTATCTTCAGTCTTCTCCAGCGAGGATAGTGGTTCCCCCACTAGAAATGTCTCCTGATGACATGCACAACTCTGTAATGTCTTCTTCATCAGGCTTGTCTCTTCAGTAGCAGATTCCTCATTGAAAACTAATGTCTTTTGAAAGACAGATGGTTCCTTAGTAGTTAGTGTTTTAGGCTTGGTGGGTATCTCCAGAATAAACTGTCTCTCCATGTTTGACAGTGAGGTGACAAGTCCAGACTTAGAACTATAAATGAAAGAAAGTGTGGTAAGAAAAATGTAACTCCTGGTCCTCACCCACTATTCCATTCTGTTGCTACATTAACTAAAAGAAAGAGAAAGATCTTCAATCCCAAGATAGTACAGAGTGTTAAAAAAAAAAAAAGATGTAAACCATACCGAATCAAGTTAGTTGCACACGCCTACATCCTTATACTTTTCTACTTTTCCCATGAGATCCATGTTATACCATCACATATGGTTTGCTACCATTATTTATATACAAAGTTTCTATTATAATAATTTAGATGAGTCACCTGCATATGTATTAATCACTTTCATTAGAAACAGTTATTTATCTTTGTCTATCAGCACCATGTCTCTGATAAAATGCGGGTTGAAAATATTGTTGTTTGAAGACTAATGAGAGATGAAGGCTGGTAATTAACATTGATGGTATCTAACGTTCTCTGTACCAAGGAGGATTCAGAACATGCTTTCTCAAAGAAGGGGACAGAGAGGTCAAAATAGAGATGTGTCACATATATCACCTAAAGCTCTGCTCTGAATAGGATTTCATGATTAATGAGAGTGATTAACTTAGCATAGTCAAATGATTTGAAGAATACAAGTCAAAATAAGAACAAAAGGGAAGTAGAACCACCATCCTGAACACCAGGTACAAATGCCTCCAAAGATTACATATCACATGATTCAATTCACATGAAATTTATAGGAGTCTAGGGTGTAGGGCAGTGGTTCTCAACCTGTGGGTCAACCCCTTTGGGTGTTGAACAACCCTTTCACAGGGGTCACCAAAGTCCATCAGAAATCATGGATATTTACATTATGATTCATAACCAGCAAAATTACAGTTATGAAGTAGCAACAAAAATAATTTTGTGGTTGGGGTCCCTACAACATGAACTGTACTAAAGGGTCGCAGCTTTAAGAAGGTTGAGAACCACTGGGGTAGGGAAAGTTGGAAAGTAAACTCCTAGATATAGTTTTGTTTTGAAGATGTTGACACCTTTTAACCACACACACTGGTAAGATCTCTAGAACTATTTTTAAAGCACTGTATTATAAAAGATAACAATTAATTAAAGGAAATGCCTTATTAAGATTCTGCTTGACAAAACAGGCTTTTCCTGATGAGGACATTAAGAAGTCATCTCCAGTTCTTCAGATAATGTAGGTACAATAAGAGTATACATTGTCAGGAGCTAGTCTGTCAAGATTCAAATCCTGTATCCTCATATAGAACCTAGGTAACCTTGGGCAAATTAATTCAGCGTTTCAGGTTTCCTACCTATAAAATGAGGATAAAAGTAGTATCTATTTAATAAGCTTGATTTGAAAAAATAATATGCTTAATGACACTTAAAGGAACGTTAAGAACAGTTCGTTGGAATTATATAATTTAGAGAAAATGAACAAATTTTAGAAGTAACAAACTACCAAAGCTCATTAAAGAAGAAAATAAAAATTTAATTAGACTTGTATCACGTAAAGGAATTGAATTAGCAACTGAATAAACTAACCACAAAGAAGAGTTCAGGCTCAGATGGCTTCACTGGTGAATTCTATCAAAAATTTAAAGAGACATTAAAACCAGTTCCTCAGAAACTCTCTTAAGAAATAAGAAAGGTGGAAACAGTTTCTAACTCACACTTTAAGGGCAGTAGTATTATGATACCAAAAGAAAAACAGTATCACAGGACAAGAAAAGTATGAAGCACTACCTCTTATGAATATAGATGCAAAATTCCCCAACAAAATACTAAAATAACAAATCCAGAAATGCATTTTAAAGGATGATCCACCATAATCAAGTAGAGACCCTAGTAGTGCCAAGTTAAACATCCAAAATTCAAATGTTATACCATCCTAACAGAACGAAAACAATGTGATTATTATCAATAGATCAATAAAAATCGTTTGACAAAATTCAATACTTTTTCATAATAAAAACCATTCAGCAAACTATAAATAGAAGTGATACTCTTAGGCTGGTAAGACGGCTCAGCAGGTAAAGGTGCTTGCTGCTCAGCCAGATGAACAGAATTTAATCCCTGGGATGAACATACACACACACACACACACACACACACACACACACACACACACACACACACACATACTTACATGCGCAAATGTGAAAAAATAAAGGAAAGAACAAACACTAATTGGAATCAATAGGTTGCTTGTGTATGGTTGTGTGTGTGTGTGTGTGTGTGTGTGTGTGTGTGTGTGTACTTATCTAGACAAACAGAGGGAGAGACAGACTGACCAGTGGACATACAAACAGATGGACAGACAATAGACAGACAGACTGACAAAGATAGATGGACAGATGGATGAAACTAGGCTATGGATGCAAACAAAGGGTTCTAAATTGAAGAAAGAAAAGTATCTAAGCAATATCTGCAAGAGTGTTCATCATCTGTATCCATTAAGGGAATACAAACTACACAACTTGGAGATTTCATCTCACCCTAGTCAGAAAGGCTAAGGCAAATGAACATAAACGCTGGCTAAGATATGGAGAAAGAGGAACCCTCGTTCATTATTGGTAGAAGTGCAAACTAGGGAAGCCAATCTAGACGTCAGTATGGAGAATCCTTACACAGCTAAGAACAAGTGCACCATATGAGCCAGTCCTAGCACTCTTTGCCCAGAGGACTCAACATCCTACTGTCCAGATCTTCCTTGGTTATGTTTGCTGTTCCTCTATTCACAGTAAGTAGGAAATACAAACAACCTAAATGCCTTTTGACAGATTAATGAATAATAAAAATGTGGTACATGTACATGATGGTACACGGAATTTACAGATAAATGGACGAAACTGGAAAATATGCTGTTGAGGTAACTCAGACCCATAAAGAAAAATTCTTCATGTTTTCTATCATCTGTGCTTCATACTTCCAAATCATCAGATGTGAATATATAACCTACAATAATCACAGAAACCAGAAAAGACCATTGGTGGTGAGGCTAGAGAGGGAAATATCAGGGCACAGGTGATAAGAAAGAGATAAAAGAAACATGGGGAGAGGCCTTGAGTTTGGGAATGGGGAAGGAGATGAATACAGAAGGAAAGGGAGGAGAGACAAATGCCACTAAGGATATTTACAAAAGCCTTGAAAAGTCATATTATTTTATATCTATTTACCTAAAGTTATGCCACTTGGGCTGATGATATTCCTTGCTCCCTTAAAGAGCCATAGATCATTTAACAACAACAACAAAAACACACAGAACCAGGCATGAGAAACCTTTCAAGGTACTGTTCAGGGTAGTCTAAGAGACTCCCAAAACAATATAGCTACTGCTGTTAACCTTGGCTGCATCCCAGAGGCTGAAGGTAAGTCCCACATCCCTTGGACACCAGACCTGAAGGATTTCAGCTGGCTCTGACTTGAAAGCCTCCTCCCCGAAGTATAGAAGGTGTCATGAAAGCTGCCAACGGAGGGAAGCAACCAACAGTCTTACCCAGTTATGACACCTGTAAACCACAATAATGACCAGCATGGCAAGATATCCTTCAAAGTCCAATGGGGACACTCCTATCGTGGTGGTAACCAACAGCTGTCTAATTAGACTTAAGGTCACATTAACAGGAAGGAAATAATGTCTGCTACTGGAAACCTCGCCACCTTCCCAGAGCTACTGAGCTTATGGATTTAGAGATGAACCTACTGCTGCTGCTTCACTAGATCAGCACAACTCCTAACTGCATTCTAAAACAGCCTTATACCCACAGAGAAGGGTAATCATCGCCTTTCATCTCAGAGGCTTCTCTTTGCAGCAGGTGGAGGGAGGGCACTAGAGAAAACCATAAATGGTCAAGATGCAGAAATCAAATGATCATGAGGTGCCCACCCCCAGTTGATATATCTATAAGGCAAGTCCTGCACATTAGGTTCGGGGAATATTGAGGGAGGAGGGATGGAAAGATTGTAAGAGACAGAGGACCAGGAAAGTTGCTGTGGGATGTGTCTCCTAGAAATGACAGGAAAGCTACGCCCATGAAATCTCAACAAAGTGGCTGCCTCAACAAAACCTGAACACTGACAACACCGACAGACATAGTAATGTGGAAGGGGGAACTATCACAAGCCCCACTCATATGCAAAGAACTACAGGTAATTAATAACTGCTGAGAGAGGGAGAATTAGTCTTTCTCAGAGATGAGCCCTCCCGTGGTTATCCAAAATCCAAGAGACCAGCCCTCAAATCCTACACACATAAGCAACACTAAATGGACTCAGAATATATGTAACAATACTAATCAAAGAAAAATAGGATATGAATTTGAGAAGGGATGGGGGCATAGAAAGGGTTGATGGGGAGAAGGAGGGAATGATGTAATTATATTTTACTTAAAATAAAAAATTAAAAGACATAAAATGGTATGTGCTTCATACCATGTGAGTTTGTGGTATGAGTAATACCTCAACAAATTGTAGGTATTACTCATTCTAGTATCATTATTAGGTCCATTCCACTAAACTCTGAGTAAAAAGAATGTTTGTTTCCTGCTAAAGTCAGAATAATAAAAGATATTAAAGAGAAAATACCATAGTGAATTAAGGCCAAATATGTATGCACACCCCAGGAATTCCATTTAAGCCACAAACTAAGTAAGAACAAATGTGAATCTTCTACTTTTATTTCTCTCTACTGGTTAAATGGCACTGTGCCCTGTGGGTCACGCTGGTTAATTTCTGGAATTCCCAACTTTTTACTTTATTCATTAGAAGCTATGCTTAGCTCTGTTACGGTCAGCTGTCTAATTTATTTACGTACATATTGGTCAGTACCTAAAGAAGTAATTAGAATAAAGAGAACCCCTTAAAGGAGAGGGGAGGAAAGAAAGGGTAGTGGAATACATGTGACATGGAAGCAGAAGGGGAGACCATTTTGGCTAGAGGAAGAAGGGAAGCAACCCAAAAGATACATGGGGCACAAAGGAGGGTCATGGGTAAGGCTGATGAATTAGAACAAAATGCAGCCACATAGGCACGAATAAACCATAGTAAATCTCATTACTTTATATGTTTACTTAAAAAATAAAATTTAAAAACAGTGAAATGGTAACTAGAAATGTCCAACCACATCTGAAGACTTAGGAGAGAGCAAGAACAAATAACTCTGATGGGAAGAAGTCAACACATTTTCTGAAAAGTAACATACAATAAATATATGTCAGGCATGGTAGCCCAAACTTGCAATCTCAACATATGGGGGGCTGAGGCAGAAGGATCATGAGTTCAACATAATAAAACCCGAGTCTCAAAGAAAAGTTGATAATTAACTCTATGCTGGCAGTGTAAACCCAGCAACATACATTGGGTAAAGTCAGGAGTGGAGCTGTATATGTTTAATCAATTTTCATTAGTAGCCAAAATAAGAAAGACTAAGAACAGAACGCAGAAAGGCCTCACAGTAGCTTTTAAGTCTTTTTTGAGTAAAAGCTTTCGTAAGGGTAAATTATTGTTTCTAATTTACTTGTAGAACCTCTAGTAGCTGCAAGGCACATGTTTGGGGTGCAAGGAGAGAGTAATTTCCCTCCAATAGCAAGAGGAATCTCCCAAAATTTCTAATCAGATAAGCAAACTTGTGTGCTATTAGCTAGCTGCTGAGAGTTCATGAAAAGTTAGGTTGACTCCATGTTCCCCCACATAGACTTTCTCAAACAGGGGCTAAATCAAATATATGATCTTGTCCAATTCTGCAACGTTGATAGCATTTTCAATTTATGCGCTAACACCCACAATCCAAGAAAAAAGAAAGACAGAAGAAATCTATAACTCCATCAACCACAGATGGTCTTCCATTAGCACTCAGAGGAAATGTGGCAGTCACCACTGTGCCCCACTAAAAATATTATTTTATTTATTTATTTATTTTTAAGAAAAAATTTTCATTCATTTTGCACACCAATCAAATATCCCCTTCTTCTATCCACCCACCCCCCTAGCCTCCCCCTTCCATCCACCCTCCACTCCCCCTACAAGAAGGTAAGGCCTCCCAATACTTATCCACAAATCCAGCCCTACAGAAAGCACTAGAAGGAAAATTCCAACCTAAGGAAGTCAAATACACCCACTAAAACACAAGCAATAGATAACCCCACAGCAGTAAATCCGAAAGAAGAGAAATACACACATACTACCACCAAAAGATAACAGAAATTAACAATTACTGGTCATTAATATCGCTTAATATCAATGGTCTTAATTCACCTATAAAAAGACACAGGCTAACAGAATGGATACAAAATCAGGACCCATCCTTCTGCTGCATATAAGAAACACACCTCAACTTCAAAGACAGACATTACCTCAAAGTAAAGGGCTGGGAAAAGACTTTCCAGTCAAAGGGACTTAAGAAGCAAGCTGGTGTAGCTATCCTAATATCTAACAAAACAGACTTCAAACTGAAATCAATCAAAAGAGATCGAGAAGAGCATTACATACTCAACACAGGAAGATCCACCAAGATGAAGTCTCAATTCTGAACATTTATGCCCCAAATGCAAGGGCACCCACATATGTAAAAGAAACATTACTAAAAATATTCTTAATGGAGAGAAAACGACGTCACAGTCTCTCTTTATCATATGAGACAACACCAGTTGAGTCTTTTCTTACCTTTTTGTATGAGTAATTTCACTCATTTCCTTGCTTGTTCTCTTGGAAACATGGCTCCTAAGCTCTGTATTGTCTTCCTTCTTCGACTGGACAATATGACTTTGAGAACCCTACAAAAAAGACAGCAAATTAAGGGAATCACATATCATCCAATAAATGGTTCTTATAAGAAAGTCATGACAGCTCCTCTATCCTAGACAGCTTATTTGGATGTTCCTAGGAGTTACCAGAAACCCCATCCAAGGACTGAGGAATCTGGATGCAGAGATCCACGGCTAAGCCCCGGGTGGAGTGCCAGGAGTCTAATTATCGAAAAAGAAGAGGGTTTATATGAGCAAAAATTGTTGAAACCAAGGTTAGATAAAGCACAGGGACAAATAGCCAAATGAATGGAAACACATGAACTATGAACCAAAGGCTGAGGGGCCCCAACTGGATCAGGCCCTCTGAATAGGTGAGACAGTTGATTGGCTTGATCTGTTTGGGAGGCATCTAGGCAGTGGTACCGGGTCCTGGGCTCGTTGCATGAGTTGGCTGTTTGAAACCTGGGGCTTATTCAGGGACGCTTGGCTCAGTCTGGGAGGAGGGGACTGGACCTGCCTGGACTGAGTCTACCAGGTCGATCTCAGTCCTCTGGGGAGGCTTTGCCCTGGAGAAGGTGGGAATAGGGGGTGGGCTGGGGGGAAGGGGAGGGGAGCAGGAAGGGAGAGAACAAGGGAATCCATGGCTGATATGTAGAACTGAATGGTATTATAAAATAAAGTAAAAGGAAAAAAATAATAATTAATAAAAGCCCTTCCTACCAACCCTGGCAGGAAGTTCAGGAAAAAACAAAAAACAAAAAACACACAATCTAAAAATTTCATAACGGATATATGGCACTGGGCCAACCATCCACAGAAGGAGCTAAATTGATTACTAAACAATCAGTACAATAATACTGGTACATATAAAAAAATGGCAGCCATAAGTATTCCCAAGAGATATAGGATACAATTCTGATTTCCATGTCAGGTATACTGACTCATGAATAAATAACAAGATAGTTTGTTTTAACTTAAAATGTACAGAGGACACTGGAAATATGACTAATTTCACTGTCTAGTTCTGCCAAGAACAATTAGCTACTCAGGGTAGACCTCTAACACAAATCTACTTATGATACCACCATCCTACTTTGTCAAGTGGAATTTATTTAATATTTATCTCTCAAGAATATACCCTACACTAATCCTGACTACTCTATTAAACAGTAGGAGAAATCATGAATCTGAATGATATCAGTAAAAAGTCAATTTAAAAGTTATACCTTTCAAATGAGCCTAATTATATTTCAAATAAATACTATTATTACAATCATATTAAAGGAAAAACAAAAAACAATACAAGATATAACTAATCTAAGTAATTTATAAGTACATTACTAGACTATATATCCTCAGTCAGGATGGGTTTCCATGGAGTGGATATAACAAATAAATATGAAACACTGTTCATTAGATTGTTTTGTGACATAAATATGGAAGAGTTGTTTTGAAACTGCTGCATTATAGTGCTGAGTAAATGTCCTGATAATCTCACCTCATGACTGGGATTAGTGCCCTTATATGCAATGCGTTAGGGAATTTTCTTGCCTTTCTGCTATATGAGGACATAGAAAATAGCATTTTTGAGGAATGGTTCCCAAGCCAATACCAAATCCACTGGCATCTTCATTTTGGATTTCCTGGCTTCGAAAAATGTAAGTAAAGAATTTGTTATGTTGGGGCTGGAGAGAGATGGATTAGTGAGTAAAAACATGTGCTGCTCTTCCAGAGCACCTGGGGTAGATTCTCAGCACCTATATGGCAGCTCATAACTGTTTGTAACTCCAATTCCAGGGTATGTGACAACCTCTTCTGGCCTCTGCAGGCACCACATAAGCATGGGAGTGAAACACCTATACACACAAAAATAAATAAAAATTTTAAAATTATATTGTTTGTATAAGTTATTCATAGTTTCTTATAGCAGTCCAAATGCACAAAAATACCTTGTCCTGCTGTGGAATATTAGTTGAAGTGTTACATTTATTTATGCTGTGGAATGTTTGTTTAATGATGCAAAGATAGGTTGCATTCTTTTGTGTTGCATTTGTTTAACTCTGTGAAGCTGTGTTACTGTGCCTGTCTAAAACACCTGATTGGTCTAATAAAGAACTGAAGGACCAGTAGCTAGACAGGAGAAAGGATAGGCAGGGCTGCCAGGCAAAGAGAATAAATAGAAGGAGGGAGAAGAAGGGGAAGGAGTGAAAAGGGGAGAAGGAGACAGGACGCCAGGGGCCAGCCACCTACCCACACAGCCAGCCATGGGATAAGAAGTAAGTAAGTTATATAGAATAGGGAAAAGTAAAAGCCCAGAGGCAAAAGGTAGATGGGATAAGTTAAGAAAAGCTGGCTAGAAACAAGCCAACCTAAGACTGGGTATTCATAAATAAAAATAAGTCTCTGTGTATTTATTTAAAAGCTGGGTGGTGGGCCCCCAAAGAGAAAAGAGTAAGAAAAACCAACTACATTGTCCCATTCTACACATTCCTGTTAGGGATTCTGCATGTGAAGGACCAAAGGAAGTTACACTAAGACACACTTTTTTTCTAATTTGTGTATCTACCTTATTTCAGCCAAATTCCTAGAACAGGATAGGAAATTAACATAAAATTGCAGGCATATATACATATATACACACATATATGCATGTGTGTGCATACTGTAAAGCTGAAATATACAAAAATTAACATATATGTTACAATCTGCACAAAAAAGAGATTGTATTAACAGGGATCCAAAGTAGAGAACTTTTTTCATACAATCATTCCTCGGGAGTCAAACACTGTCTAATAGAAGTATTTTGACAGACACAAAAATCCTTTACAGTAGAGGGCAAGAACAATTTAGTAAGCTTTGCTGTAGTCTAAGTGAAATAGACTTAAAAACCAACACTGGTTCTCATCTGTCAAGTAGAGATGATTTTAGTATCTATTATATGGGGTTATATCAAGAGGAAGTGGCTTGATAAAAGGAAAACTAATAGACTAATACTCACGACATAAGCACTCATTAGGCATCAATTATGATTTTCTAAGAAAAATTACTACCTTCATCCTGCTCTTACATTAACTTACCAACACTCTACTATTTCTGAGTTTTCCCAACACCTTAACCTTATTCAAAGTTAGTGATTGTTTTTGGCATACCTAGACAGTGAACTCATGAATTCTAAGTTAGGTCCAAAGCATGTCACTAAAATGGCAGTGTCACTGATAAGGTCCAAAACGACAGCCTGGGCTCAACTCAGGCTGAACTGCCTGGGTATGAATCATTTGCCTTGGCTGGCTTCTGCTGCCACCACATTCAACTCCAAAATCTCCAGTCAGTCTCTTCAGCTGTTTTTAATCCTCCACCTGTTCGACCTACTTGTCCCTCCACACCTGCTCAGTATTGTCTCCGAGCGGCCTGTTCTGTCTCTCTCTCGTTTGCTCAACAAGAGTCTTACTGGTGTGCCACAGAAGGGTTGCTATTGGGTAAACAAAAACTTAAACTCAGCATTCCTCAGAAATCTTGTGAAGTGAGTTTCTGTTGGTCAGGAAAAGCCATTACTTCCCTTATCCTCCCTCAATGGTCAACTATTGAGGGCAAAGGGTATCTCGTTTCTGATTAACACCGCAGTCTACAACAGATCAAATTCCCATGTTAAATCCCAGGCTTTTCTGGCCTACACCCCTCCTTCCACAAAACTGACAAGGTTTTCCCTGCTGCCTCCTGTTTTCTGCCCTCAAGAGACAGCCTGGAAGTGTGGTTCCCCAAATAAATTGCCTTTCTGCCCATGGAGCAGTCTAGTTCAGTAGTTTTACTCTGCCTTCACTTACACACGGTGCCAGACTCTGGAAAGAGACACTTGGGGCCTAAAAGCCTGTTCCCTCCTGCAACCAAACTAAACTGCCAACTTGGCACTTGTGGGTACAGACCAATTGCCTCTGCTGACTTCTGCCACCCGCCACATTTGACTCCAAAATTCAGTCTCTTCATATGTTTTTCTCCTCTACCTGATCCATCTATGTATCCCTCCTCACCCTCTAGTATCCTCTAGTAACTTTCTGCTCTCTCCCCGCTGCCTCTCTCTTGCTCACTCAACAAGCCTTACTGGTATGCCACACAGCTTCCCTATACCCTTTTGCATGTCCCATCACATGAACTAGGGATGCCTGTCTACATGATCATGGACATGTCTCAGATGAGTTTCAGTCCCCGGGGACTGTCCTACGGCACTTATCCCTTACCATATCACCCTCCCTATGTCTCCACTCCTACTATATTGGGGTTCTCTTCGGGTAGAACTCCTATTTACAGGCCCTTTCCTAAGTCTCTCCTACCTCTTCTTTACCCTGCTTCTGAGATTTTACTGACACCCTTTCTTCAAGGCTGTCTCCCTTCCTCCCTCTACCAACCATGGCATCTTCCCATTCAGAATCTGACTCGTCAACTCTTCTTGCCTGCCTTTTCAATTTTTTCCCCCTTTCAGACTTATTTTACTGCAAATACAGCTTGGCCTCAACACAAGCTTGACAATCAGTCTCAATGGCAAGAAAATGGCACATTGGATTTCTAAATTCTCACAGATTGTGACCATTTCTGTCATGGAACAAGCAGAGGGTCTGAAAGACCTTACCACTAAGTCGTCTTTGCTTCCCCCTCCTCTCTCCTTCTGATCACTGGGTTCAGACTTACAGATTCAAATGCCTTTGGGGTATGGATAATATTGAAATATTTTCACACGCTGTTTTCCTCCACTGAAAAGCTGGCTCTGGGAATGGGATTTGGCCTGAAACTTTAGACCAAGCATGTTTGTCCCCAAGGCCTCTGTCCTGGGTCAGGCTGCCCTCTGAATCTGTGACAGGGAAAAGGACAACGGGACAGCCCAGGAAAAAGGCACTATATGCTTGAGAATAGCTAAAAAATAAACTATTTCCGACAGAGGTTACTCTTGTTTATCTCATGGTATTTCAATTTTTTAATCAAGTGAAATTTATGTATAAAATTAATATAACTAAATGTAATCACATATGTTTAGCTCTCTAAATACCACTCCCCTTTTCTTGGTTTTGTTTAAAATGTTCTGCCATTCAAAGTCACAGATATCTTTGAAGGTTCTGCAGAAATGTAAGCTTTCTTTGTTTTGGGATTTGTAAGACCACTGGGAATGTGGTTCAAAGAAAAATCTGTAAAATCTGAAGCAGAGCAAAGGGTAGCTTAAAACTTATAACAAAAAAATGGTTGATAGTTAACAATCTATGTATAGGTAATCTTAATTTGCTACACCATATCACAGATGTTACTTGGACTCCACTCTTATTTAGGAAAATAGATTTTTGTATTAGACTAAGGAGGCAATGCCAGATCCCCAAGATGGTTTGTTTGGGTTTATTTTCCTTAGATTAAGATATTTTGCATAAGGATGATTTTTTTAAAGACAGGGATTCTCTGTGTGGCCCTGGCTGTCCTGGAACTCACTCTGTTGACCAGGCTGGCCTTGAACTCACAGAGATTCATCTGCCTCTGCCTCCCAAGTGCTGGGTTAAAGGCATGCGCCACCCACCACCCAGCTAAGGATGAATTTTTATATGATGATTTTTGTCCTAAAAGTGGAAAACAACACATGAGGACAAAACCATGAACAGGGTTTATTAAAAATAAGATTTAGGAATAACATATGTTTGATGATTACGATTTATAAATTCCTAAGATTATAATGGTCTATTCAGTTTAACAGAAATTGATTTAAAGACATACTACTAACCATTTATATCTTTGCTAACTTTGTTAGGCTTTAGCTATTTGAAAAAAACTATGTCATAAAAATTGCAATATTTTGTAAAATTACACTATGAAAGGGCCAGGAAAATGAGGTTCCTAGTCTCTCTATGTACTGCATTTATGGTTTAAAGTTTATTTTCATACTAATGGATCTTCAATTTAAAACGTTATAAATTTTAAGGCTCGAACTTTACAGAGATAATCTTATAAAAGTTACTAACTTGCCGGGCAGTGGTGGCACACGCCTTTAATCCCAGCACTCGGGAGGCAGAGCCAGGCGGATCTCTGTGAGTTCGAGGCCAGCCTGGGCTACCAAGTGAGTTCCAGGAAAGGCGCAAAGCTACACAGAGAAACCCTGTCTCGAAAAAACCAAAAAAAAAAAAAAAAGTTACTAACTTATTGTAAACTGTTAAAGATAATTAAGGCATACAAATTAATGGTCAATCACCTTATAAATGACCAAATTCTTTAGTGTTCTCAAAACCATGGTTGTGGTCATGCTAAATACAAATGTAATTCGTTTACAGGTACAAGCTTGGAAGTAGAAACCGATTGTTATCTCCCATTACATAGTCTTCTGTATATATTGTCAAAGTTAAGCCTGAAGAAAGGAACTTAAAACAAGTTTAAAGTAAATTTAAAGTTTGTTTAATGTAGATAATACCCCTCAAACCCCTCAGAGATCTGTTGAACATGGCATTCAACGTGTTTAATGAAAGGGAGGAACAAGAAAGGCCTGTAGTGGGTAGCCATTCCAGCTTTGATCTGGAAATTCCAACCCCCATTGAGGCTTCAGCAACTGTCACACCTACAAGGCCCCGGGGGCCAAGGGAGGCACAGGGAGACCCAAGATCTGAATGGGCCAGTGCGCTCTCTCTGTTCCTGGACTCTAGATGGTGGAGGTTGACTGAGCAGAGCTCCAGAGAACACCGCTGGACTGCAATACACCTTCCCCAGACCCCACAACCTACCTTTCCCTTTTTGTAAGTTACCCACTAAATAAATCTTCCTTTTAACTATGTGGAGTGGCCATAATAATTCACCAATAAAGGCCCCCAAAGCTTCTCATGATAGACAGAAATAACTGCTTCTGGCAGCAGCACTGAGGCCACTTCCAAAGAAAATGGGGCACCAACAGACTTCACCCAAGACCTGGTTCAAATGTGGCAACACCAGTCACTAGATGAAGAACTGCACGTCACCTCACCCAACACCAGAACCCTCCTCAAACTGTGGACAGGCAGGACACTGGCAGGTCAACTGTCTCTCTTTGTCTCATCAAAGTAGGTGAGTCTCCCAATTTTCTCCTGCACAGGAAAATCTCAGGTTTTCTGGACCTAGTGGCTGAAAACTGATGATGCCCTAGGACCTTAGCCCCCAACAAAATCATCAAAATTACCATGGAGGAGCCTAGGGTAACTGTTCAGATAATTGGCAAGACTCATTTTTAATTGATATGGAGGCCACTTGGTTCATACTTCCCAATTACTCCAGTAAGTTATCCTCCTCAGATCTCTGTGATCTGCCCCCAGCAGTCAATGGCTACAGGTCCTCTCCTCTAGTTTGATAAGACATGAGAGGTAGTTTTGATTGTCCCTATGACTAAGCTAATTATAGAATTTAAATCCTGGGATACAGAGGTGATGGGTGAGGTCAATCCTACAGAAAAGAAAAAATGGTCTTGCCCAAAACTCTCATAGTGCTTGAACTGATAAAGCTACTCTGGGCTAAAATTACTCTAACTCATTTCCAAAGCCTAGGGAGCCATCTCTGGATTTTAGGTAAATATAATCTCCCATAGTTTTTGTTATTTACAATTCCATGCACTAGTCACTGTTTACTGTCTCCAGAGAACATATAATTGACCCAAATGGTATGTTCCAGTCAAAGGAGCCTCTATAGCTTGTGAAATTGTGTCACTATGACTCTAAATAAATTCTGCTGTCAACATTCCCCGAGAGTCAAGGTCAGCTGGTAAACAGGAAAGATCTCTTCAAGGCAAAGACTATCTAAGGCTTATGTAAAACTACAGAAAAGAATGAGATTAGCACACTCACATTCGTGAGATCTTCAAAAGCTGATCTCTTTTTTACTGTGTCTTGAGATGAAGGTGAAGATGTTGTATGGTTATCCTCTCCACTCTGTAAAAACAAGAGGCAAATGAGCAGGACCAACTGTAAAGAGTCCCTTTGGAACTATAGGTCATATTCAGGGCTTGAATAAACTCCACAATATGTACAATAAATCATATGAACTCCAATAAAAGCTTATTTTGGTACCTCGAGATGTTTAAATAGTCACTGAAGAATATAGTTGTTAATGATAGGGACAAGACTATGAAGAGACTGGATTATCATCAGTAAAAATTTCAAAATGAGTAAAACAACTTGGTGAAGCTAATTTATTCTCTTTCTCTTCCCATAGTTCTGGCTATACTATCCACATTTAACTATCAGCACTACTAAGTGATTCTTTCAAAGGGGATACCACCAAGTAAGTTAGTTAAATAACAAGTAATTAAGTGTCTCTTATACTAAATGCACTTTTTAAATACTTATTCAATAAGGACAATAGTGTACAAACCTAGGTACTGGTCCAAAATCAGCTCTCTACTAAATATTGACCCTGAAAGAATCACTCAATCTATGAGACTCAATTTTCTTTATCAGTAAAATTGGAATGATAACCTACCTTACAGAGTCTTTCTGGATTACAAAAGACAACATACTTTTGAAGGTGTTTTGTTGTAACTGTGATAAAGATGGAACCCACAGTCTTGTACACCCAAAGAAATTTTTCTACTATAGAATATATTTTTCAGTCTCTATAAATTGTAAATGGGAAGAAATGGTACTTTAGAACTATGTAGCCCTGAATGCTTGTAAACATCACAAGAGAATTTTTATTTGAAGAAAAGAGTTTGTTAATATAGATTATCTCTAACTGTTATTTGATATGTGGGACTTATGGGAGAGAAGAGACGAGATAGAGAGGAGGAAGTTGCATACTTTAAACAACAAGGATTTTCTTTCTAGATACTGTCTATCTATACATGCCTTACCTGACTCCCAAATGACTAAGACTATATGTGAAGGGACACCAGCCCACTTGAACATGTGGCTCTGGCAGGCCTCGCCCTTCTCCCCATTCCCTCTGCCTTGCTAAATAAAAACCATTAGACTACATTCCTAAAGCTAGTCACCGAGGTCTATTTCCTTATTTGGCCACTTCCTCCTCCTGAGGCTGACTACCAATGTCCAGCAATCAGAAGCCCCCTTTGGCTCATCTAATTAACATGTCCAATTAAAACTGAACATCTCATCCTAAGACAGGGGTTTCCCTTACCTCTATAAACCGCTATTTGCCTATTGCCACATCTGTCTTCTCTCTATCCAGAGCCAGTCCTTTGTCCTTCTTTCCCCTATCCCCTTTCCCCTTATTCTCTTCCTCTTCCTCATCCCTGTCTCCTTTACCACCTCATCCTAGCACATTCTAACACAGACCTCCCCTTCTCCTCTACTTAAAATTTGCACCCGCAAGGTCATTTGCTCCTGTTTTCTGCCTGAGTCAGAAAGCAGCCACTTTAATTTTTCTTCCCCACTTAATAAAGGATCTCTCTGTGATAACAGGTGTTTGGGTGTGGTTTGTGCCTAATCCAGGGTCCAGGAGGAAGCCCCTGTTGTGTGGGGGTCCCACTCATTGGTGCCGTGACTCTGATAAGCCAGTAACCCCCCAACCCTTTTTTACATGTTCCAGTCCTCCTGGAGCCTGATTCCTCATCCAACAATAGCTGATTGGTAATTCCCCTACCCTGGCTGTCTTAAACAGTCTGCAGGTTATCGGGTGACAGCCATCAAGTGTCTGGTCTGTACACTCTGTCCTCTGGAATTGGGAGAGTGCACCCCACCATGACCTTCGCTGGTTTTGGTGGACTCCCACAGACTGGCTGCTAGTTAGGCACATTCCATATGGTCTGATTTGGTAGGAAACTTGCCCTTTCACTCTTGGTGTTCACACTACTGGAATCTGGTGCCCTTTCCGCCTCTGAAAAGTCCTGTTGACGGGTCCCAAATTCCCAGACCCACTGGTCTCTGGACCTACTGGGGTTACTCTCTTAGTGACTGGAGCCTGGGTGACAACCCCCTCCCTCCCAGAGATCATTCCTCAGCCTTTTGAGATACACAGGGACGCCTGTTATTTGGCCCACTAGCACCAAGAGTGATGGGTTCCACCTCCTCCATTCCAGCTGACTCCCTCTTTGATGTCACTTCCAGAATCTCAATCAGCTACAATACTCAGACATCAAATCTCCTAAGCTATATAAGTATATATTATAGTACACAGGCTTGGCCTCTATATCCACTAGACAATCAATCTAAGTGACCACAGACACACATACACACACACACACACACACACACACACACACACACACACACACACACACACAAAGCTCTCTGGATCCTAACATTATTCAGGATCTTTACAACTTTTGTGAATGCACAAGGAAATGGAAAGAGATCCTTTACATCTCTGCTTTCTTTCCTGTCTGTTCCAAGCCCTGTGTGTGGCTCCTCCACTTTCTGAATTTTTCCAAACTGCATTGTAAACCTTAAACGTCCTATTTAGCCCTCTGTGAACTACCAGGATACTGACTGCCAGGCACGCTGTGCCCACTAGCTGCTGTGCTGCCCATGCAGCCAGTCTCCCCACCCTCCATTGTCAGTTGCCTTCCCAACAATCTCCATCTGCCACCCTCCCCACTCCTCCATCCACACAGACTTCACCAAGGCCAGACAGACCAGCCTCCATGTCCTTGGCTCCCACTTCCCCTCCCCCCACTTCCTCTGCTCAATCCAGCCCAAAGTGCTGCGGAGCCTGGCCCAAGCCCACAGCTTCACAGGTCAAGCCCCTCACGCCAGAACTTCAGCAGTTGTTATAGTCCCCTCTGCCCGCAGGTGCTGATGTCCCCACTTCCTTCCATCCTGCCTGGGCCACAGAGACTCCCTTAGGGCCTCTGGGCCTCTGCAATGTCCCTCTGATCCCTCAGCTTCCTACTGAAAGAACTAGCGGTCTCCTAGGCCTGTATAGGGATACTGTAACCCCCAACAAACCTCCTCCCGCTGCCTCTTCCACCACTCGTTCCAGCTGCACTGCTCCAATAGCCTCTCCCTTACTCCTCACTCTGCCCTCACCTTTCAGCCACAACCCCCCGCCCTTCCTAAAGCCAAGTTCTCCACTGTTCATAACCAAGCTACAATACAATTTATGGCCTTGTGATAATACCTGCTTACTCCTGCCACTTTCTCATATTAACCCTTTCCTGACCTGACATTTCCGATGGTATAAATTGTTAGAGATAATTAAAACATATAGGTTAATGATCAGTTACCTCATGATCATATTCTTTAATATGTTTATAACTATACTTATAGCCATGATTAATTATGTAAATAAGCTTCATTTAATATATAGTTTTCAAAGTTAAGCCTTTGAAACAAGTAACTACAGAGTTTGTCTAGTCCAGGTACACTTAATGATAATGGTCCTCAAACTCTTCAGAGATTTGGTAAATATAGCATTTAAAATGTTTAATTTTTTTTTTTTAAAAAAAAAAAGCCTTTTGTAATAGAGACAGACATGCCAGCTACTGGCAGCACCCCTAACCTCCTCCAAAGAAGATGGATGAGCACAGAAGAACTCCACTTGGAGCTTGCTTTAAATGTGGCAAAACCAGCCACTGGGGGAAAAATTGCCCTTCACCTCAACTGTAGCCATGATCCTGTCCAAACTGTGAATAAACTGGACACTGGGGAGTTGATTGCCTCACTTTGCCTATACATGGTAGGTCAGCCCCCCAAAGTTCCTACTTCACAGGAAAGTCTGTTGATCTTCTGAGCCTGGCAACTTGATGCTGCCCTGCGACCTTTGTCCCCAATGACCACAGAGGAACCTAAGGTGACTGTTCAGGTAGCCAGTAAGTCTTTCTCATTTTAATTGGCACAGAAACCATTTAAATTATACTTCCTACTCAAATTATCCTTCTCTGAGGGCACTGATGACTAATTGTAGCTTTAAGAGCAAACATCCAGCTGCCTAGTCAGTCCATTTCATATTTACATTTTGCCTTGCTGACAGGCTTCACACTAACAAAGACTTAGTTTCTAAAGGTTATGAAAAAACAGATAAGTAAGTTGTATAAGTCGAATAAAATAAGTGACATAAGTTATGATAATTCAAAAATGTGTTAAGGTCTGAAGACAGGAAAGTTTAAGTAAGTCATGAGGGTTTAAATAAGTCATTTTTGGACCTATAAGTCTGAAAAAATAATTTAAGCTATATAAAAACTTGTTTCAGATTTCTTTCCTTCTCTCTATGCTAACTCCCCTCCTTCACTCATAAGGCTCCTTCCTTAACTTGCTTCTTTCAAGGTTTTTTTTTTTTTCTCCTCATTCCCTCATGTCCTATTCCCTTACTAGGAAAGGATGTCCTCTCCAGAGCTGACATAAATTTTCCCTTTTACCCTGACAGCAGATCCCAGGACACTTCTGCATCCATCCTCTTCCTTTCCTCAAAAATCCCCAAACCTCTCTTGCCTTCTGCCTCCTCTTCTAATCCATGTCGCTGCATGGCATACCACCTCTCCTTCCCTTGCTGCACATTGTAAACCCCTCTCTAGCATACTCAAAGACCCTTCTTCCTACATCTCAGAACCAAATACTCCCTACTCTGCCTAGACCCAAACCCAATCATCTCTATGCCCTACTTCCTCACCCTATAATACCCCCTTACTAATAGTAAAAAAAAAAAAAAACCCTAAAGAAACCTTCCACCTAGTCAAGGACCTTAGTTCCATTAACTCTTGTCCCTTTACACCCTTAAGTCTCGAACCCTTAGGCTATCCTCTCTATTATCCCTGACTACACCACTCACTTTTCAGTCCTAAATCTTAAAAACACTTTCTTCTCAGTACTCCTGGATGTGCACTCCCAAACCTTTTTGCCTTTGTATAGACAGATTCTGATACTCAACAGTCCTGACAACTGACCTGGACTGTTCTTCCCCAGGGATTCAGAGATAGCCCCCACTGTTTTGGGCAAACACTTGCTTGAGACCTGGCCTGCCTCCTTCTCTTTTCTCCTGCGTCCTTCAGTGTGAAGATAACCTCCTTCTTTACAGTCCTTCCCTCTCTGATAGCCAATTTAACACTGCTTCACTCCTCAATTTCCTGAGTTCCAGAAGTTACCAGCTCTCACCTTCCAAATCTCAACTCTCCTTTCCCAAGTCACCTATCTTAAATTCTCTGTCACCTCAACCCATAGACACACCATTTTAGACAACCTTGCCCATTTCCACTCCTTATCTCTGCCCTCATGGCCAATTTCCTCTGCTGATGGATCCCTGAATACTCAATCTTAGTACATCCTCTATACCAAGCTGCTTCTGCCCCCACCAGCCTCTCCCTCCCATTAAAGAACAATTCTTTAAACTCAAAAACATTCCCTTTTCAGCTCCAGCCCTCTGGCTCCCAGATCTATACAAACTTTTCCATCCTTACACTTCCAAAATGCAATAAAAACTTTCTAAGATCAACATTTGCCCGTCACCTACCTCTCCAAAACTTTCAAAGACTTCCTACCCCATCCCTCTCATACACAAGAGAGTCCTCTAGCTACTTCTGCCTACACTTTTTATATGGATGACAACTCCTTCCTGTCAGATGGCCACATCAGATTGACCGATTCATTATCAATATTCATCCTCATCCTCTGGTTCCTATTCCCTACAGATCACCTATTTTTCTTCTGTCCAAGTGATTGCCAAACATCCACCACCAACTAACTCCCCTAAAAATTCACTAACTGTCCAGATGTCCTCAGACATCAAACACTCTGAACAAATCCTACACTCCCGATTATAAAACATAGCCAAATCCAAGCCATCTCCTCTCCAACTCTCTCTGTGTGTCTCTCTTTCTCTGTGTCTCTATCTCTGTCTCTCTGTTTCTATCTGTCTCTGTCTGTCTCTCTCTCTCTCTCTCTCTAATGGCCAAACCCTCACTTAGGTCAAACTCTCTTCTCAACTTCATTGATACCTCCTTCAGTGTCTCCCACTATTTTCTTGGTGCCTCCCTTCAATGCGCTCCCCTGGACACAGTTCCTCTCACAGGTGATTGCTGTGGGTATTGTTCTATATAAATAAAACACTGATGGCCAGTGACCAGACAGGACGTATAGGCGGGACAAGAAGAGAGGAGAATTGGGGAAACAGGAAGAAGGAAGGAGAGACACTGCAGCCACCGCCAGGAGAAGAGCATGTAAAGACGCCAGTAAGCCACCAGCCACATGGCAAGGTATAGATTTATAAAAATGGGTTAATTTGAGATATAAGAACAGTTAGCAAGAAGCCTGCCATGGCCATACAGTTTATAAATAATATAAGCGTCTGAGTGATTATTTTATGTGGATTGTGGGACTGTGGGGTTTGGTGGAGCCTGGAGAGAAGCCCTCCAGCAACAGGTGATGCTCCAGTCACCAAGGCCCAACCTCCCAACTAATGATCACTTGTCTCAGGTAGGCCATCTGAACTCCTTTTGGGGACCCAAACAAAGATATATCCTCTCAACCTTTCTACCCATTTCCAAAATTCTGCTACTACCATCCCTTCTCACCATTTGACAAGCATCTCAAATTTTATTCTCTCCTATAAAACCAGACCCTGCATCAGATAACAGTTGTTCCCCAATTAACCTTATACAGCTGATCTAAATTTTCCTGGCTCCTGTCAAGAACTCTCAGAGTCTAGATAACTACTCCTTGACAACCAACAGCCTAAGTTTTTCTGCCTATTGCCTATTCCTAAGGGTGGGATCTCTCCCCATTTCCCTAGTCCTCTCCTCCTTTCCCTTGTCTTGGGATTCCTCTTCCAGACTACTAGGACCATGAATCTAACAGTTTCAAATGTACACCCAAGATAAAGAAAAAACTCCCCTGAACTCATTAACTTCGTCTCTGTCCCTAGTCTATCTACCCAACAGATTTCAAATCTGCTACAGAGCACTCCAGCAACCCCAGTACCAGTCCCAGCTGTTTCCTCAGAATCTACATCTTGGTCCAGCCAACAGTCTACACTTCCCTAGCCTCAGATAGTCCCATAGAACCTGGACATCGACTGACATAGCCTGAACTTCCTGACCTTGACCAAAAACCCAGCTTCCTTGGGTTCCCTAAGAATAAGACCCCAATGCCAGCAGGAAGCAGCCAGAGAGAACAATGTCCACTTAGCCAACACCCAGCCACCCAATAATAAAACAAAAAGATGGGAATGAAGGGACACCAGCTCACTTGAACATGTGGCTCTGGCAGGCCTCGCCCTTCTCCCCCATTCCCTCTGCCTCGCTAACAACCATTAGATTACATTCCTAAAGCTAGCCAGCAAGGTCGATTCCCTTATTTGACCACTTCCTCCTCCTCCTGAGGCTGACTACCAAAATTCAGCATTCAAAAGTCCCCTTTGGCTCATCTAATTAACAAGCCCAATTAAAATTAAACACCTCATCCTAACACGGGGTTTCCCCCTTTACCTTTATAAACCACCATTTGCCTATTGCCATGTCTGTCTCCTCTCTATGCAGAGGCAGCCCTTTGTCCCTCTAGGATAAATAACCTTCCCCCTTTCCCTCATCCCCTATCTCCTACCACCGCATCCTAGCCCATTCTAACACCGACCTCTCCTTTTTCTCTTCTTATAAATGACACCTGCAAGGTCATTTGCTCCTGTTTTTCTGCCTGAGTCAGAAAGCAGCCACTTTAACTTTTCTTCTCTGCTTAATAAAGGATCTCTCTATGAAAACACATGTTTGGGTGTGGCTTGTGCCTAATCCGGGGTCCAGGAGGAAGGCCCTTCAATATGGAATTAGAAGTTAGGAGAAATTACTCTTGTAGCATTTTTTTTATCCTTCAACAGTTTCTATTTGGCGAATATTTATTAAATCTCAAATTTCTCTCTTAAGATTCTAAGAACAAACTCTATCTTACCCATATAAGAAAGCTCTTACAATTATTAAGCAGAACGCTGGGATATGACCACTTGCTTGGTGCTAGCTACATCATTATATGACACGGTAAGTGCTCAAAAACTTGGAGAATTGTATTCATGACACAACAGGTTATTCCAGCAAAGACAGCAATCTTAGGAGAGCTAGGAATTACTTTGCTTTCTACTTCAGCTAAGAAAATCAACTATTCATCTCTACCTTATTTGTGATAAATAATCCTATAGTAATCATTAGCAAATAATAAAATATTATTTTTCTTTCAAACTGGCAAAATTAAACTGTCAGTCTGTCTTCTAATTCTTACTTAGTATCACTGTTAGAAATAATCTCTTCAATATAAAATTAACAGTGGAAACTGAACTCAATAAAACTTATACTTACAAAATGTGACCAAAGAAAGTTGGGGTTGGAAAAATAATGGCCATAAAAGAAAACATACAATGTCATAGCTACAATCAGAACATTTGATACAAACAAAAGTTCAATTCAGGTATTAAATCTTTCCTGATAAATTTACATGGGTAGAAAATTCCTGATTCCCTCCTTGAAAATCATTTTACTAAGACAAAGTAAAAATTGATAGAAAATATTTATCTGCACATATAAAAAAACAAATTCTGTAGTGCTGCAGATTGAACACAGAGCCTTGGACCTGATAGGCATGTGTTCTGCCACTGGGCTACATGCCCAGCACAATCAAAAAAATTATACAGCCTAATGCTCTCTGCTTCAGGAAACTCTCTCTCGATGATAATGCACAACTGTTAATATAACTCTTGTTAAAATATACATAGTGAAGAATATAGCACATATCAGAAAGTCAGATCTTAAACTATCCCAAAGTCAAATCAGGAAAGTTTAAGTGTACCAATACATTCTAGAAATTTAATACTGGTTGAGTATCCTATAGCTAACATGTTTGGGACTAGAAGTTTCTTGGATTTCAGCTTCTTCACATATGCATAATTAAATATCTTCAGGATGGGACTCAGGAATCTTTCTTTTAAATTCTTCTTTTACGAGATTTTGTTTACTATTTTTAATTATGTATATGTATTGTCTATGTTTTGGTACGTGCACATACTGCAGGTGCCCCTGGAGACCAGAGGCATGAGATCCCTCCCTGGAGCTGGAGTTATAAGTAGTTGTATGGGTGCTAGAAACTGAACTTGGATCCTCTGGAAAAGCAAAATACACTCTAAAAACCCAAGTAATCTTTCCAGCATCAAAATTTAATTATGTGCATGTATATGTGCTTCTGCATGTGGGTATGTGTAGGTAAATGTGGGTACTCACAGAAGCCAGAAGAGGGCTTCAGATACCCTGGAGCTGGAGCTGGAACTACAAGGTGTTATAAGCCAGCAGATATGGGTACTGGGAACTGAACTTCAATCCTCTTTAAGAGCAGCAAAGGTCTCATCCACAGAGCCACTTCTCCAGCCTTTCTTTTTAAAGAATTTCACTAGTGTATATTCACTGGTCAAAGCAACTAGTTTCATATTGATATTTTGTTCAAGTATATAATGCACTTGAATATATTTACTCCTCCATTACCCTACCCTCCCCCTACCCCTATTGCCCAAATTTCATATTTGTATTGTATATAATATACCTTACAAAAGTGTAGCTTAAAGGCAATTTTATACAACATTTTAGTGGACCTGTATTTTTGTATGTATGCTGTATGCATGTATATATATGTATATATATATATATATATATATATGTTTGCATATGTGTGGGTACACATATACATGCAAGAGTGTACATGTGCAAATGTGTGCCTGTGTATGTGGAAGCTCAAGGCTGATATCAGAGATCCCCTTCTATTGCTCTCATGTTATTCACAGAGGCAGTGTTCCTCAGTTGAATCTAGAGTTTGCCTATACAGCTTGTGGGACTAGCCAGCTTGCTCCGGGGATCCCCTGTTTTTGCTTTCTGAGCACTAGAATTACAGGCAAGCTGTCATGTCCACTCAGCATTCCCATGGATTCTAGGAATTCAAGCTGGTCCTCATGCTTGCAACCGCTTTAAACACTGAACAATCTCCTTGGCCACTAATATGCCTGCAGTCTGACTATAAACTCCATCACTTGAGGTTAAATATGGAATTTTCCACTTGCAGAATTAGGTCAGCACTCAAAGGGTTTCAGACTTTGAAACATTTAAATATTGGATTTTCAAATTAGGGATACTCAATCTGAATATTTAAAAAGCACAACAATATTCTTACTGACGAAATGTACTACCAAGAATGTACTATAGCCTCCTGGTGGGACACTTGGATCTTCTAGATGAATATAAAGCATAGACATGATCATTAATGAGAACTCAATATTGTTTGGCTTTGAAAGGTGTGGAAAATGCCCTTTATTTCATCCATACATATTGAAGTATGAGTAGGATTTATACCTTTTGTGCAAGTTCCTTTGGGGGAATGACTGGGATAGAACCTAAGGCCTTGCACATATTAGGCAAGAGCTCAGCCCTGAACCAAATCTTTAATGCCTAGCCCCCCATGTTCCAACCTGCTGCTAGTCTTCAACTGCAAGGATTGCTAGCAATACCCACTTTCTCAGACTAATACAAACATCATAAAAGATTAAGAGGTAAGGATAAGCACCAAAGCAATGCATGAAGAGACCACATGAGACACTACTGGAAGGAATAATTTGCTTTAACCTTTGCAGATTGGTCCTCCTCACTGGACACGATCTTGCTACACTGAACTTTCTCAGTCTCCACTTTGGAGCTTTGGGAGAATAGTGGTGGTGGCATCTTAATGCAGATTCAGCAGTGTTTCATCCAAGGCAGAGCTGCAATCAGAAAGAAATGCTTTAAAGTATCGTTCACCAGAAGTATCACAAAATTTTGTAGACACTCTTGAGAAAACTTAGTTTTTCTATAGCACTTGTAGGAAAATGTATGCCTTAAGACTGAGTAGATCCGGGTACAAAGCCTGCTTCTATCACAATTAACCCCAAGAAAATAACTTAAACAACATGGGCTTCAGCTGCCCCACCTATAAAATAGAAGTAATTATACCTAACTCTAACTACAGCTTCTTTTAATTGAGACATGCCACCCTCTATAGGTGCCGTGGCTGTGGCTTAGGCCCTAGTTTAGACTCAGGAATACTAGGCACAAATTTACATAAGAGTTGTGCACTGAGACAATCAAATACATGACAGTTCATATAGCATGGTTACTCCCTTGTGGACTTGATGGTAATTTTTAAGTCCTGGTCACAGAAATTATAGCACTACACAAAAATACAGGAGGATGACTACATACAGCAACGTATGCATAACAGGCAAGATGGTACCCTAAACTGGCATCCAATTAGAAGATACTATGATCTAATTCTATATCTAGTATCTTATCTAGATACCTAGGTAAGAAAATAAATAGCGCGCCTTTAATCCCAGCACTTGGGAGGCAGAGCCAGGCGGATCTCTGTGAGTTTGAGGCCAGCCAGGGTTTCACAGAGAAACCCTGTCTAGAATAAAAACCAAGTGAGTTCCAGGTTCCAGGAAAGGCACAAAGCCACACACCCTGTCTCGAAAAACCAAAAAAAAAAAAAAAAAAGAAAGAAAGAAAAACAGAAAGACAAGAAATAGAAAAGAGCAGAAGGAAACAAATTATTGAAAATAATTTATGATAAGAATTTAAGTCACTACATCCCTTAGGGGAGTTCTAGCTTTGCCAATCTCAGTATGGGATTTTAGTTTATTCACAAATGTTTTTTTAGTTTGTGAATCCTCAGTAGTTACGATACACATAAGTACTGGGTAGTAGTGGCGAACGCCTTTAATCCCAGCACTCAGGAGGCAGAGGCAGGTGGATCTCTGAGTTTGAGACCAGCCTGGGCTACAGAATGAGTTCAGCCAGGGCTACACAGAGAAACCCTGTCTCAAAAAAAAGATATACATATGCACCTTACAGGCAGCTACATTATTATTAAAAGTAATTGTTGTTTTGCTACACAAGAGATCCTTTCAACTCTGACAGAGCTTCCCTTCCAAACCCATTCACATTCAATTTCCATTTTATAGTACCAAATGAGTTAAGTGAATGACTACCCCCAAAGAAAATATTAAGCAACACAGATTACTAAGCACTTTCTAAAGTACTATAAAGTCTTTCTGATCATGTTCAAAAATACTTCAAAAATGTAAAGGTTGCAGTATTAAAGAGCTGGAATGGACACAGGTTTTAGAGTTCCAGTATTCAGACTTTTAATCAGCTAACTTACCATCTCTGAGTCTCAGGGACCTCGTTTGCAAAACAACTATAATATGCCACTTACATAAAGAGGAGTTGTGCAGCTCAAATATAAATCTGTATGTATAAAGCATACATGGTAGGTGCTCAATAAATGTGACATTCTACTCTCCTCTCAAATCTAAACCAGTTTGTTTTATCTCAACCCCCCAAAACTCGGCCAAGCAGCAATAAAGTTAGATTGCATGCACCTATAACTTAGTACACTGTCTGAAATCACTTACACCACTATCATCATTCTTGTTTCAAACACATTATTTATGACTTACCAGAGACCTATGTTATGAAACCTTTACCTTTACCCTTCAAAAGGAAGGAAGATATATGGAGTCAAGAGGCTAGAAAACTCTCAGCTGATGGCTACAGACTACACCCCAGAGAAAATGAAACTCTGCAGATGATGGCTATACTCATTATCCGCAATACTAAGCATCTGCTTTGAGGGATACATACAGGAACTTAGGTAAAGTAATATCCCAGCCACCAGAGACAGACAGAGGAGAAGGGGGGACCAACATGCTCTAAAACATTATTTTATAATGGAGGCTTTGGGGCTGGGGAGCTGGTTCAGTGGGTAAAGGGCCTGCTCTGCAAGATTGAGGACCTGAGGTGGGCTCCAGATCACTCATGGAAAAGCCTGGCATAATGGTACATGACCATAACCCCAGAACTGGAGCAGAAAGAGTGGAGACAGGGGGATCCCTGGCACTCCTTGGCCATCGAGTCTAAGCAGTCTGAGTTTCAAGTTCAGTGAGATAGCTTGTTATAAAAAAAATAAAGTGGTGAGCCGGGCGGTGGTGGCGCACGCCTTTAATCCCAGCACTCGGGAGGCAGAGCCAGGCGAGTCTCTGTGAGTTCGAGGCCAGCCTGGACTACCAAGTGAGATCCAGGAGAGGCGCAAAGCTACACAGAGAAACCCTGTCTCGAAAAACCAAAAAAATAAAATAAAATAAAATAAAAATAAAGTGGAGATCACTTAAGGAAGGCACTTGGGCTTAAAAACCATGAAAGGGCACTCTTGATTTCTACCACCTCCAAAACCTCAAACCTTCCTTAGAGGAAAAAAAAATCGAATACTTTCCCCTTTCCAGATTTTCCATCTCCCCAATTTTAGGCTGATAATTGTTGGGTGTTCTACTGTACATTGTAACCCACACAAGGGTAGCAGAGAGAATCTGATCAAAACAGACTACAGGAATGACTATGCACATCACTTCACATTAAAGGTGATTGAATGCAGCAAGGCACTGGAAAGAGGGCACAGCACAGTGTCGGTGAAAGCAGCACTCGGGGAGAAAAATGCCTAATGTAGCTCTGACCCTGTCGGCAATTGTTTTGATGATGCTGGGCAATCTCAATGGTGAGTTTCCAACTAAGAGAATGAGGCAACATGACCACAGCTGTCTCCTATTCAAAATGTGACCAATGACACGCAGCATTAGAAATACCTGGGAGATTTACAAAATCCCGGCATGTAACTAAACAACAGCTCCAGGTGTTGTGTGTGCATTTTAAAGTTTAAGAGGCATGCTGCTCTGCAGTCCCTTAGACCCCTTACCTTCAAAGACTCTAAGTGAATCTTAGCAGAAGACATCCCTAGGAAAACCAGAGTTGAAGGGGGAGCTGAAGAAGAGTCAGTAGAAATAAAAGGGATAACGAGAGAAGACAAGTTTTCACCCTGTAATTGATAGTTCAAAACACATTTTCAAGTAGCATTCTGTCTTAAAAATCCAGCTGATCTCACATCTCCTGTGCATGAAATCAATCATGTATACTTTCACTTGTGAAAGACCCTTTTAAAAGTACTCTGATTGCGGCCATGTGTACTGGATCATCCATCTGAGTTGGAACCCACTCTCATTAACTTTTCTGTTTCATCTCCCAGTAAACACTCCTTGCCCAACTTTGAGCAGGATTCACTCCAAAGAGTTTTGTCTGGCAGAAGGAGACCGATATTTCTTTACAGGTATACTGTGCATTCCAACAAGAGAAGACAGGGTGCGACAAGTAGCTGGAGTGACCCAAGGACCAACTAGCGGGTGACAGTGCCAAACACTTGAGCTGACAATATAAACTAAAGTTGTCTACCTCACACAGAGATTAAGGATACAGCAAGAAAGACCAGGGAAAGAACAAAGTATGTGTCCTTACCTACCCAGTCTGTCTCAACCAGTCCTGGGCTCTCTCTAACAGGGCCCACTAGAGTTTGCTCCAGGAGAAAGCAAACTGCTGATGGGTTAACAGGTCCCAATCAGCACATGCAGCTACTATGATCCCCTGAAATCAAGAGGGAATGGGTATTTTTGAACTGAACTCCGGGGCTAACGGACCTGTCATTGGACTGTGGGTTTGAGTTGGACCAGGCATGGGGAGTAATGTGTCTCTGCAAAGATACATTTTAATCCTCCTGGAGGATGGGGAAAGAACTACTGAATAATGTAGTGCCATTTCAATTAAAACAATTAACAAGCCTTCCAGAGTCCAGTATTAAGTCCTGGAGGCTTTACAAATGTAGGAGAAACAGGACATAAAGTTTGGCCCCTACTTTATGAGCGAGCACCTGAAGTGCACAAAGCTAGTAGACGTTAAAATTAATTCAGCCCTAGCTCTATGCTAACCATAGCAAAATTTTAATTGCTTTAAATACTGGCCAAAAAGATAGGTACCTTAATTATTCCCACTTTAGAAATAATAAAATGCAGCTTGCTAAGTGCCTGATATCACAAAGCTACACTGAGGCAGGGCAATTCTATAATACAGATATTCTCATTTATTTCATTTCTATATTATTAATTCAGTTGTACAACAAATTACTTAAAGAGCAGGAGCTCTGTTCCCAAAACTAGAAAATATAGAGAAGGAATTGGCAGAAATTTTACAGAATTTATAATCTGCCTAACCCAGAGATGCCAGGGTTAAATCTTGGACTTCGACTGCATATAGCAAGTACTCTATCCACAAAAGCACATCCCTACCTTCATTATTAGCCCACCCTCCTGACAGTCTATCACAGTGTCTAAACTGAAGGCATTAATATGATCCCAGGCCCTCTCCTCTTATAATCTCCCATCTATATAATTTCCTGTAAGTACCATCACTGTGCATAACTGTGTCCCACAAGGACTAAAAATTAATATGAGTCACTATTCTTTAGTCAACAGAAGAAAAGGTTCATCAATCAAAAGCAACATAAAAATCACAAAAGAAGTAATTTAGGCTTGCCTATTGCTTTCTATGTCATCGAAAAACAAAACAAAAAGTTACTTAGTAAAGAAAGTTTTTAAAATCATTTTGGTTTTGACATAAGAATTCACTATAAAGCCTGAGTTGGCTTTGAATTCAGGATTGTCATGCCTCATTTTCCAAGTGCTGGGAATATGGGCAGGAAGCACATGACTGGCTCTTTCTGAAACTCAAAAATTTATTTTTCCATTTGCCTTCATGCCTCAAGTTCATTTAACCTTCTCTCAGGGGAGTAACCAAAAGGAACATGGAGGAAAGAGGAAATAGCCCTTAACTCCAATATAACAATATACCACCTCCAGGCATGCAATGTGAGCTTTCTTTTCCTCCCTCCACGGTACATTAAAGCCCTGCAGAAAGTTATTATCTATCTCACATTAAAATATATTTTAGGGCTGCAGAGATGGCTCAGTGGTTAAGAGCACTGACTTCTCTTCCAGAGGATCCAGGTTCAAAGCCTGCATCCACATGGCAGCTCACAGCTCTCTCTGTAACTCTAGTTTCAGGGGACCTGACACCCATGGCAAAACACCAATGCACGTAAAACAATAATAAAATATATTCTAGACGGATCCATGATTTAAATGTGAAAATGAATCCATAGAAATATAGATAAAAATGAAAAAATATTTTTATAACTTTAGGGAAAAAATTTTAATTGACAACGAAGAATCCCCTTGATAGCTGCAAAGGAGGAATGGCACCTTTCAATGGGAGTCAAATTTGTGAATGACAATGGTTTTCTCATCAGGAACCATGAGGCCAGAAGGAGTAATACAGTATTTTCCAAGAACTAAAAGTAGAAATCTACCAACTCAGAAATATATATACAGAGACAATACACTTTAGGAGTAAAGGGGGAAAATCAAATGTTTCATGGAATATGGGGAAATAAGAGAACATGTCACCAATAATCTATAAACAGAATGTCCATAGAAGAGCAAAATAAATAAGCAAACAAACAGTTTGTTTTAAAACAAAATAAAAAGATAATAGGGGGAGTACTGGAACACCAAGAAGAAAAACAATGAAAAGAGTGAAAAATAATGGAGTGGCTAGAGAGACAGCTTGGTGCTTAAGAGTGCTTACTATTCCGGTAGAGGACCCGGGTTCAATTCTTAGCGCACACTCACATGACAGTTCACAGCTGCCTGCAACTCCAGTTCCAGGGCATCTGCCAATGAAAAGGCAAAAACAAATTAGTGAAAATATAAAACAAAAAGCTGGTGCTTTCACAGATGAAACACTTGACAAGCTCTAGTAAGACACACAAGGAAGAGAGAGAACTTAATATAAGAAAGACCCAGAGGGAAGCTAGAGAGAAGACCCAGTAGTTAGGAGCACCTGTTGCTCTCACAGAGGAATCAAGTTCAGTTTCCAGCACCTCTGTTGGGTGGCTCACAACTGTCTGTAACTCCGGTTTCAGGGGATCCATGCCCTCTTCTGGACTCCAGGAGTATTCACATGGCATGCATCACACACACACACACACACACACACACACACACACACACACACACACACACGTGAATGCACACTCTCACACTTAATAAAAATAAATCGTAAAATACAAGAATAAAGGGGTATTCTATACAATAGTTACTGTAATCAATAATGTGGTAGATACTGCTAACTTCCAAATTTAAAATTTAAGAAAGTAGATCTTAGTGGCCCAGGGTATGGTGGCATACACCTATAATGGATAGTTATTTTAAAATCAGTGTGGGCTACATATGTAGCCCCTGTCTCAAAAAATAAAGGAGGAGTTGGGGGAGAGAAACAGAGAGAGAGAGAGAGAGAGAGAGAGAGAGAGACAGACAGACAGACAGACAGACAGACAGACAGAGAGAGAGAGAGAGAGAGAATAAATAAAAACACCAGAATAAAAAGAATACCTCAACTGCAGTGACGTTATCATATATATTATGACAAAATTCATCAAATATACATATTAAATATTTGCATGTCTTATATTTCAATTATATTTTAATAAAACTATTTAAAATGGGATACCAAACAGAGCATATAACTACAGACCCTATTGACATCAAAAGAATTAGTGAATATTTATATGCAAACACTCTTGTCAACTTAAATAAAATTATAGCGATTCCTTGGAAATCACAAATATTCATAGCACACCTAATATGAAACAATTTGAATAGACAGTTTTTAAAATATTTTGCTTTTTAAAAATTCCATACATTTATACAGTGTTTATTGATCAGATCTACCTATCACTCCCTCCCGCCAACTCCCCCTAGTGTTCCTCTACCCCATTTCCATCCAAGTTCCACATCCTGGTCTTATATTTTATTATTAATAACTCCTTGAGTCCATTACTGCTATATCCATGTTAACATTAGTTCTATGTCTATGTCCAAAAAACACCATCCTCAGGAGGTAACATGCCAACTCCATGACACCGAAACCATCCAAAGACCAGCACAAAGTAAGAAAACTTCAGGCCAATGTCACTCATACTAGAAAAGCAAATCCTTAATGTGTTGCACAAGGCTATAAGCCCACAGTCAAAAAATAAAATTTTAATTTATAATTCCTCTAAAAATTAATCTCCAGGCCTAAGCACTTCAAATGGAGAGATAAACCACACACTTAAAGAATATTTAACATTAGTTCTATGCCTGTCTTAAAAAACAAAACTTCAGGAGGTAACATGCCAACTCAGTGAAGTGAAACCATTCAAAGCCAGCACAAACAAGAAAAACCACAGGCCAATATCACTCACAATAAAAAAGCAAAATCTTTAGAAAGATACTACCCAACATATTTTAGCAATATATTAAAAAATACCACTAACAAATGAGCTTATTACAAGGACATGAGACTTATCCTCAAAATTAAATATATGTAAACCACTACATATACAGATAGGCTAAAAAGAAACCTAAAAAAACATTATTAGAGCTAGAAAACAAGCTCAAGGTTTGGGGATACAAGATCAATGAACAAATCAATTAAATGTCTATACCCAACCAGGCAGTGGTGGTCTGTGCCTTTAATCCCAGAACTCAGGAGGCAGAGCCACGTGGATCTCTGTGAGTTCGAGGCCAGCCTGGTCTACAAAGCGAGTTCCAGGACAGGAACCAAAACTACACAGAGAAAGCCTGTCTTGAAACACCAAAAAAGAAAAATCTTTACCCTTACAAGGAATAATCTGAAAATGAAATTAAGAAAAAAAAATATATTTACAATGGAATCGTTAAGAATCAACTTAGTAAAAGAAGTACATTCAAAGATCACCGTGAGTAACTGCTGAGTGACTAAGGGTGTGCTAAATCCTGTTACAAAGCTGGATAATTTGTGCTTTCACTGAACCCATCTTTATTTAAAAAAAAAAAAAACTAAGAAAATTTATCAAATACAATGTATATGGGTTTCAGGATAGGGAATACTATATACTAGTAACCACACAAGTCCACTGCCTCTACCCAGGATCCTGTTTTGTTGGCACCCAACACTGGCAGTCTAAGGCTGACAGCTAACCTTGGAGCGGGACTGGTACCAGTCAAGGCCTGAGACCTAGTTGGTGAACATCTTCAGGGCTCATGTTACTGGGAGCCTGCACCAAAGTACTAAGGGGACCCAAAAGGCTTTATGCTTACAGATCTCCTTTACAGCTAACAAAGACTATATATGACTGAAAAATAAAGCTTTTAACACAAATAGTACATCTAAGTACTTTTTAAAACTTTTTCCCGCCATCAGGTGTTCAAATTTTGACAGAAAAACATCCAGATTAAATCGCTAGTTTGGTCAGCCAAATTTCTTCCAGCAAATATAAATATGTGAAGCAAAAGGGTTTTAACAGACAATAAAACAAGTACTTTTACTAAGCTAAAGAACCATAGACAATTGCTAGAACACCGGAAATGTTCCAATCTATGGAGAAAAAAAAGTTTTCTACAAATTCGAAGTGTGGGGGTGGACACCAACCGAAATTAAATAAAAATAAGGTGGGGGCTACCTGGAGATGGAACACTGACCAACTGCTTCAGTATAAGCGTCTGGGCCACCTTCCGGTTACCAACTGCCTGCCGGTACCAACCAGGGGCTAGTAGGCGCTAAGAAAAAGGGCCAAAGACCCCACCATTTTCACCGCCAGGGGGAGACACAGAATCTGCTTCCCTCAGTGGGACTTGAAATCAAGTGATGGGATCAAAAGATCATAGTAGGGAGTTTCTTCAGTTTTGTGAAATTATTTCTTGCCTGAATCACCAGAGTCTAGAAGAAATAAAAGACTTACGAATCTCTGAGCGCGCCACTGCACCCCTGCCACCTCAAAACAATGGAAGTGACCAGAAACAGATTTCGCGCCCCCCAAACCGTCAGTGGGCTAGCCCCAGTTTATAAAATGGAGGGTAAGCCTCTGATGACGTAACTCCAGTGGAGAAGTGGGTTCGAATCCCAACACTACCAAAAGACAGACTATATTTCGGAATAAAATAATACTTGTTTTTACCAACTTACAATTAGGAAGAATAAATCATAGCATGATATTAGCTAATAGGGTGACTAGAAGAGATAGTTTGCTGGCACAATAGCGTGACTAGATGAGACAGCTTGCCTGCCTGCCGAGCTAGGTCGGGAGCGGGGGTTGTTTTAAAATGAGATTTATATTTTTCAAGGCAAAGGATTTTTAAACATCTCAGGCTGGTCTGCAACTAGCCCATAACCTTAGCTTAGGCCAGAAGACTTTTTTTTTCTTATAACGAGTTTATTACCTTATTGATGGTCTAAGCCTCAATTTATTTGAGATTAAAATATAATTACAACATTTCTCCCTTCCCTTTCCTCCCTCCAAACCTTCCTATTACTCCTTGCCACTCTCAAATTCTATTGCCAAACCAAACCTGCCTCTCCAAAACAGTCTGCAAGGAAATAGAACAGTTTTAGCTCTCTAATTAAGCCTCTGACTGCAGAGAATTTTTATTTCCCTTTAACAGTTCCCCTATAAAATGTAAAATATAAAGTTTAGAGATATTGAAATGACCCATGATAAATAGTTACTGGCAAGCATACTAATTAAGCCAATTAAGAGTATAAGTGTCCTTTAATAATGACCAGACCAAGAGTAGGCTAATGCCCCGAGCATTTGAAATGACAAAAACAAACAAAACAACAACAACAAAAAACCCTTAAAAGTACAATCACATTAGTGTTCAAGGGGACTGGAGCAACCCTGTGACATCTGTCCTTTTGTAGAAATTAGCAATATTTTTCAGACACAACTTGACAATTATTTTTTATTTACATTTCCTCTAATTATTTTTGTTTTATGTTTTAGCTTACACAAGCATTAATTATTTTGGTTAATACACATGGACCGTGGCCAGGGTCCTAGACAGTCTCAAAAGCATTGCCAAGGCAGATGTGGTTACCGAGGGATGGGAGGCTGAGAAGCGTCTAAGCAGACACAAAATAAAGCCAGAACAAGATGTCAACACCTTAGTCACTTCAATATTTAAGTCCTTTATTTTTTCCCTCTACTCTCTATCATGAAAAAGGACAGATGTATATGACACCTAACATAATTACATTCATTTTCACTAATTGTTATTGCATGCATATGTATCTGTATATACATACACATATATACATACATACACACACATATTCCTAAATGTAGCCTGCTTAGTCATATAATGCTACCTCTATGTATGTATTCAGGGATGGCTGTTTGGCCCCAGACAACCGATTGGTGTGCTCTTCCCTGGGGAAGGCCACCTCTCCCAGTTTTCCTCAGTTGCCTGTAGTTCTTAGTGTAGAGTTGAGGCCTTAAGGGCATTTCCCCATCCAGTTTGGTGTGTTTGTTGGTATTCCTGTTCACCTCACATTTTGGCAGTCATATTGGGGAGACTTCATGGGTATAGCTTCTGTTGTTACTGGGAGAAACACTCTCATAGCAAAGTCCCTGATCCTCTGTTTCTTACACTCTTTCTGTTCCCTCTTCTACCACGTTCCCTGAGCCTTAGATGCAGGACTGTTTTGTAGATGTGAGAAGACTATTTTTAACCAGAAAAAATAAATGTTTGAGAAAATGGATACTCCATTCACCTTGATTTAATCACTATACAGTGTATAGGTCCATCACAACATCACTATGTATCAAAACTAAAATTAAGCCCAGCATGGTAACTCTCCCTGCCTACATAATTCCATACAGGTAGCATACAGGAAATTACGAGACAATTTGGGCAATCACATTGTAAGTTCTAAGCCAACCTCCAGGACATAGTGAGATCCTGCCTCAAAAAGGTGAAATAAATAAGTAAAAAATAAATAGGGCTGGCATGCTAGCATGTGCCTTTAATCCCGACCCTCGAGGAGGCAGAGGCAGGCAGATCTCTGTGAGTTCAAGGCCTGTCTGGCCTACATAGTACATTACAGGTCAGCCATGGCTTCACAATGAATCCTTGTCTCCAAAACAGATGAAGACTACCCATCTCATAAGAGATTATATGTGAAGCCCAATAAGCAGGCCAATTCTCAAGTACTACTCCAGTTCTGAAAAATTAGAAAGCCAGGGATGGAACTCAAATACCTTGTTCTAAGTGGCTGCCAGAAGACTGATATGCCCTAAAGTATGACATTCATTGTTCTAGGAACAATCTTTCCTACTTGGGTAAATGAACAAGCTTTATTTTATTATTTTTTACAGATCCCATGACTCTCTGGCTTCTTGATTATGTTTCCTGCCTAAATTTCAAAACTGGTGTTTATTTCTTGAACCCCCAATTGTATACCTATTATTGTGGTGAACACAATGAAGACAACACAAATAATTTGATTTCCAGACTTGCAATATAGATGACCCAGGCATAGGAAACAGGAGTTTGTTTTAAAAGACCAGATCCAGTTAATGTCACATGAGTTAACATTGACAATAAATAAGCATTCTGGGAAATAAGAGGAAAATCTCACAGTTATAAGAGGGAGAGCCTAATCAGAAATAGCCACAGTCAAGTCAAACCTAAAAAATAGTTGTAAGTCATTGTGCTGCATAGTTTTATGTCACTTTGACACATGTTAAAGTCATCTTTGAGGAAGGAGCCTTAAAAAAAAACTTTTAAAAAATGCCTCCATAAAATTTGCTATAGGCAAGCTGCAGGGCATTTTCTTAGTTAGTGATCAATGAGGGAGGGCCCAGCCCATTGTGGGTGGTACCATCCCTGGGCTGGTGGTCCTGGGTTCTATGGTTCTATAAGAAAGCAGGCTGTGCAAGCCAGGGGAAGCAAGCCCTTAAGTTCTACCCTTCCATATCCTCTGCATCAGCTCCTGCCTCCAGGTTCCTGTCCTGTTTGAGTTCCTGTCCTGACTTCCTTTGTTGATGAACAGCAATATGGAAGTGTAAGCCAAATAAACCTTTTCCTCCCCAACTTGCTTTGGGTCATGGTGTTTCATCACAGCAATAGAAACCCTAATCAAGACAGTCATTTTCTACCAAAAGGCAATAGTACAGTTCTTACCTGTCTAATTAAGCCTCTGACTGCAGAGAAACCTTCATTGACCTTTAACAGTTCCCCTGTAAAATGAAAAATATAAATGAGAATGTTTAGAGATATTTAAGTCCTTTATGTTTTCCCTCTACTCCTCTCATTCATAGGAAAGGACAGAGGTACACAATGCATAATATAATAATATAAAAATATAAATACTTGACAGAACTGACTATGCCTCACCGTTGCAGAGATGTTTAAAATAGTCATCTAAGTTTACTTTAGTATACTTACACGAAGTTACTCTAACTAGCACTGTGTGTTCTCCTGCCTAGAAGACAAGTAAAAAGAAAAATAAGCACCTTTTCCAATTTTATTGGCCCACAATAAACTATGTGTAAGAATTTTGGGCATCACTGCCCAACTTTTAAATAGTCACAGTATCATCATCTAAACTAAATTGGGTAGGTTATATCTAAGGCTGGAAGATACTTGGCAGGACAAATAGGCAGACTATGATTTTATGGATGCCAATACTTCCTTTTTTCATTATTAAGAACATTTGCATTAGAAATACAGGTCTCATTGGTATTATCTTAATGGCTTTTTCAAATCAAATGCAAACTAAAAATTGTTGATTTATACTATTGTTCACAAGCCTATGTGGAAGAGATACTGCTTTGGTAGAAAAAAATACACTGGTTGTGGTGACACACACCTGTAATCAAAGCATTATAGGAAGCAGAGTGGCAATAGTATTACAGGTTCAAGGTTACCCTACACAACATAATGATTTCTAGGCCAGCTTGGACTTCATGAGATTATGTCTTCCATAAAAATTAAAAGAGGGTGAGTGTAGAAGGCAGGAATATGAATAGGTGATGATATGAGAAATGATGCGTAAAGATTAAATTTTGTTATCATTGTTGTTACTTTCTGTGGTTGTTTTTTGAGACATGGGCTCAATATGTAGCCAAGGCTGGACTGGAACTAACTGCATAGCACAGCTAGCCTTGAACTAGCCATCTTCCGGCACCAGCCTCCCAGAGGCTGATCATACAGGTATGTGCTACCATGCCCAGCTAGGATTTGGATTGAACACCTCTTTGTCTATGTATTATTTAAGTATATATTATCCACATGTATTTATTAATTAACACACCATATTTTTTATTTCTAGTCTTTGAGTAGCTCTCCTCTCCTTCTGCACCTGTCCCCCATAGTCAGTGCAAGCCATTTTGAGAACTTCAGTAACTTCAGACAAAGAAAGAGTGGTGGTTGCATTGATTTTTTTCCATACTCTTTCATTATTGGTTGCACACTCAAATACTGTTCTTGTCTGTTTCTAGCTAGCCTCCAGGATGACAGAATTGGGATGCCATTGGACAGTGCTCTGTCATCTACAGTTCTCTTTGTCACTTGGGGATTTGATAAGACATTTCCCAGACAAAGATACTGGTGGTTCTCTTCTGGTCCAAGTGACACCAAACTTTTCTCTTAGGGATATGTGCTGTGTGTGGAGAGCATATAAATATTTTCTTCCTTTGCTTCTTATCCCACAAAGAAGAGTAAGACATAGGAGACCCAATTTTGTGTTTAATAACCAAAAGCTCTCTGTTTGGAGTCACCTGTATATTTGCATATTAAACTTGTGTTAGATACGTAATTTGAAAATATTTTCTCCTTTTATGTAGCTTGTATCTTCTGTCGCATTAAAGCTTTTAAGTCTGATGCTTGCTTTTCTGTGCTGGTTAGAGCTTTCTCTAAGAAAATTCCTACCCACTCCAATATCGTGATACAATTATATTATATATTCTTCTAACTGCATTTATTCAGACTTACATTTAATTATTTAATCCACTTAGAATTGATTCTTCTAATTGGTGAGAGATAATATTCTTATTTCATTCTTCTGCATAAAATAGGCAATTTTACCAGCACCGTTGATTGAAATAGACATTTCTCAAAAACAAGATATATAAATGGCCAATGAGCATATAAAAAAGTTGAACATCACTGTTCATCAAAGAAATACAAATCAAAACTACAATGAGATAGCACCTAATTCTAATAGAAATAGCTATTATAATAAATACAAAAATCTTAAGCACTAGTGAAGAGCACACTGCTGATAGGAATGTAAAATAATTTAGTCATTACAGAAACTCATATGAGGGCCCTTCAAACCTAAAAAACTGAACTACTCTATGGTCCAGCTCTTCCACTGCTGGGTGTATATCCACAGGAATGAATTCATTATGTTGAAGAGGTGTCTGTACTCTGCTCTTAGTTGCAACATTAATCGCAGTAGCCAAGATAGGGAAAAAATCTCAGTGTCTAGCAGATAATGAATGGATAAAGAAATGAGAAGTACATATATAGCATGAGATACTACTTAGGCATAAAAGAATAAAATCCTGTCATTTGGTATGATATAGATGGGACTGTGGAATATTAATCTGAGTGAACTAATCCAAGCATAGAAATACAAGTCCCATATAATCTTGCTAATGTGGAATATGAACAATTGTTCTCATGGAAACTCATGGTAGAGGCCATGGAGGCTAGAGGAGCTAAAGATAAATAAAGATTGACTAATGGGGAATAAGTTAGGGTTAAATAGGAGCAAAACATTTTGATATGCCACTATACAACAGGGTGGCTGTGGATAACAACAATGGATCATATAGTTCAATAAACTGGAATAAGATATTTAAAAACTTTTAGCATAAAGAAATGGTGAGTGAGAAAATAATCCCTCTGAGAAAAGGATGCCATGGGGTGGGGCAGTCCTGTTTGTGAATGTTAGCTGACCAACACTGATTCTCTTCATGACCAAATTTTAGTCAGGCTCCTTTGAGGCCTCTCCTCAACTAGGCCTCAACATTGATATATTAGAACTGCAACTTTCAGGACAAATTATTTCACTACCACACCACACACACAAATGTGTGAACAAATTGTTTATATAAGCTATGTTCCTAATTTAATGAAAACCAAAGTCCCTCTAAAATCCCTGCCTAAGAAAGCTCAATACTGCCAGAGGAATTTACTATTTCTTCCTGTCAGATCTTATTACAGACACTAATTCCCTTTCCCAAGAATATATACTTTAGAAAACTTATAAAATATTTTTCTATTTCATTGAGATGTTATCTTCTGCAACAAACAATCTTTTCCAAAGACCTGAGAGTCGTGCCTTTGAACTGCCATCATCAAAAAAGCTAAAGCCAATGTGTGCCAGACTTCTTGAGAGGGTGTGGTGGTTTAAAAGAAAATTGCCCCAAAGGGAGTGGCACTATTAGGAGGTGTGGCCTTGTTGGAGGAAGTGTGTCACTTGGGGGTGGGCTTTTAGGCCTCCTTTGTTCAAGCTTCCCTTAGTGTGACAGTCAGTTGACTTCCTGTTGCCTCTCAGTCAAAATGGAGGACTCTCATCTCCACACCATGTCTGCCTACACACATGCCGCCATACTCCCTGCCATGATGATAACAAACTGAACCTTTGAACTGTAAGCAAGTCACCCCAATTAAATGTTTTCCTTTACCAGAGTATCCATGGTCATGGTGTCTCTTCACAGCAAGAGAAACCCAAACTAGCTGGGCACACACGCCTTTAATCCTAGCACTTGGGAGGCAGAGACAGGTCTGCAAAGCGAGTTCCAGGAAAGGCGCAAAGCTACACAGAGAAACCCTGTCTCTGGAAAACCAAAAGAAAGAAAGAAAGAAAGAAAGAAAGAAAGAAAGAAAGAAAGAAAGAAAGAAAGAAAGAAAGAAAGAAAGAAAGAAAGAAAGAAAGAAAGAAAGAAGAAAAAAGAAAAAAAAGAAACCCAAACTAAGACAGGTGGGAAAAGCCAAACTGATTATCATCTATCTCCAAAGTTACTTAGTACTTTGAAGATAGGCTGGCTTTTGTCTTGGTGATGTTGTGCTCTGTTCATATGAAATTTCTCTCCTCTACTGTGGTGGTAGCCTGAATAAAATCTTTCTACCTTGGAGCAAACATCTGACTATAATTCTCTTTGACACTGTGAAGAAACAAGACAAAAACTAGTTAAGACATGGATTCTGAGAGGGTAACCAGAATATTACATAGTTCCTTCTTCTAAATCGAAGCATCCACCCCAGCATCGAGGAAAGAGGTTTAAAAGAGGAGGTAATTCAAGAAGCAAACAAACCTTTCAAGGCTCAGGAAGCTAATGAAGTTTACAAGAATTAAAAAGCTCATGGGGTGAGAATTTGAAGATTCACAAGGTAATATAAGCAGTATTCATAGCTGGCTACAGGGACTTTCTGGCTAGCCAAGCTGTCTCATGCCCTTCAGGGAGCACCAGGGTCACAGAGTGATGCAGATGCCTTTGTGTCATCAGTGCTTCTGTAAGTCACCTAAGCACTCCCCTACACTCCTGTAAGTAACCCAAATAAACATACCACTCCCCACGCCATACTTGGGTGGAATTGTTTCTTTGGTCTATCATTGCTACCCTGTCTTGGGTGAAAAGGTAGTTGTTCCACATCTCTTTAGAAAATCACACATGATTGTCCCTTGAACAGGAACTAACCGAGCTAAAGAAGAACTGAAGAGGAGGGGCAGCAAGGCCTCTGCATCGAAGCTAACGTGTCTCAGGGTGAGGGGTCTGGAGGAGCAGTCCTGATATAGCTACCTCTCTCCTCGGGAGTGTTGAGTGATAGCCCTCCTTGATGCAGTGGCAGCTGTTTGCTCCCTCAATGAACGGAAAAACATACGACTGTTAGGTTGGCCCAAAGTGAGCCCCTAAAATGGCAGTACTGGTGGCAAATACCCTAAGCAGTACTCTGACCAGGGAAATGGAGAGATTGTTCCTGGGGAAACAGTAGCCTAAATACAACATTCCTGAAGAATCCCAGAAGTCGGGGTTCTGTCTACCAGGACCTCCTTTAATCCACTCCCAAAGTTTTTCAACTACCTTGGGCAAGAGCATCTAGTTGCTGGTTAATGTAAGCAGCCTGCATCTGCTCAAAGACTCCAACCCTGCTAATTATCATAAAAATCTGCCCGCTTTTCCATCATTTTGCACCCCCCAGGAGATAGCCTTGGCAGTTTGATCTCCATTAAACCTTTCTTTTTAGTCAGTGGTCCAGTTTGGTGGGTTTCAATGGGCCTTCATTTATAGTTGGTGCTGAAACTCAGATCAGGACACTAGGACCCCTTCCAAAGGACTCTGCTGCTCCTAACCAAACTGCTGATTTGGCCTTCCCAGGTGCAGATCATTTACCTATGCTGGCTCCTGCTATAACATGGTCTCAGACTTAGTAGGCCCTGAGACCTTAGCACAACTGACTCCATGATAGAAGTACCATTCAGGCTGTAAAACTCAGCATGTAGACAGAACCACCCCCATAATGAAAACAAAGACCTAATCCAAAGTCCATAGTTCTGGGAAAGTCTCTAAATGTACTAACCTTGCTTATGGCTTCTATAATTCTGCTTCTGGCTAACTGTTCTTGTTAACTGGAGTAGGTCAACCCAGGGCATGGATTTGTGTGTGTGTGTGTGTGTGTGTGTGTGTGTGTGTGTGTGTGTGTGTGTGTGTGTATGTGTGTGTGCTTAAAAGCTCACCCTGAGAAAGATTTGGGGCTACCCTGAGATCCCAAACACCCAGTGTAGTTGCTGGCCTAATAAAGACTTTCTGTTGGCTTAAACTTGCATCTGAGCAGTCTTCTCTGGTGAATACCCCACAACATTTCTGGAGGTCCCACCGAGACTCCAGAGACCAGACTTAAAACACTGGGGTCTCAGAGCCCCTTGGAATGAGGAAGAGTGTGGTGGTCAGAGGACTCCCAGGGGGTGAACAACCTGAGATGTTCCAGGTCCCCAGAGCTCCCTTTGATCAATCACTGCCTAACACTTCAGAGGGGTCTGATGCCTCCACCTCCAAAGGAAACAAATTAGAAAGTCTCCTGGTCTGTCATCTCCAGAGTCTGGTTAAGGCGCCTTCTGTTTGGACACATAGGAGAGAGGTTGGACGTGGCTGCTGATCCAGTGTCTGAGGATCCATGTAAGACGTCACTGGATCCCTCTGTCTGTTTAAGTGTATGAATGTGTGGTGGCCACCCATGGTGTTTTTACTCTGTGTGTGTGTGTGTGTGTCTGTCTGTCTGTCTGTCTGCCTGTGTGTTTCTGTCAGTTTTGTTTCCCTGTATTGACCAGTGGCTTTCTCTGGTATGAAACCGTCTTCAGACCCAGCTTCCTTTTGGCTCTGTCAGGTCACTTAGAGAAACTTAGAAAACCTCTACCTGCCCTACTCTGGGAGGAGGAGCGCTTGCTCATTTTGTTGCTAGACTCCTGCTCATGGTCAGGGTTGGTGGGGAGAGACCAGGCTTCTCATCCAGGGCCCCTGCCATCTAAGTGGAGTGCACACAGGAAGAGGGAAATAGTTCCCCTAGGTGAGCATTCCCCCAGCTTAGTGCCTGCTCTAAGCAGACTTGGGAAAGAGGAAGTTCCCCTGAGCTGACCCTGAAGGAAAGGAGAAAATGCTACTCCTTTTTCTTTCATGATTTATGTCTCCTTTTTAACCAGTGGTCCATGAAACCCACCATTCTCTGAAAAAAGTAAATAAAAAAAAAGAAAAAAGAAAAGAAAAGAAAGAAAAGAAAAAAAAGAGAAAAGCCCCCTGGGTTGGGCAGGGGGATTGCTGCCAGGAAAGGCAGCCTGGACAGAATAGATTTTCCCTTCTGTTGAACACTGACCAAGGAGACTTTAAACATCTTTTTTCTTGGTCCTTTTTAAGGAATTAAAGACAACTACTAAAAAGATCTCTTTTGGCACCCAGTTAGCCATAGATACTAGAAAAAAGTTTAAAAAATTTAAAGGAATAAAGTCCCAGTTGCCTGAGGTAGCTCAAAGGTGTTTAACAGCAGAGAACTGATTGAGACAAGGCGTTTTGCCTAAACTGAAACTCACCATCACCTTCTCTGATGATGAGATGCAGTTGAACTTACAGATAGCCAGCAAAAATTTTGGTGTTCCACCCTCTGTCAGAGGAATATCTCCTAACTGATAGTTGTGCCTCCAATCAAAAGATACAGTTGGGCTGTCTCTCAGACTGACAACAAAGATTCCTGGGGTATGGGCAGAAACCAACCCCAGGACTCTCCAACACCAAGTTCCTACCAGTCCAGCTACCCCGTCCAGATTACACAATACCCAATGACCCTGGACACAAAAGGGAAATTGCAGTCCATGTTGCCTGGCTTGAAGAGACAGGCATCCTGGTGCCCTGTCAGTCACCCTGGAATACAGCTCTCCCACCTGTGAAGAAACCTGGGACCTCTGATTCTCATGAGTCTGATTCTTCCAGAGAAACAGGTGTACACTGTCTTGGACCTGAAAGATGCATTCTTCAGCCTCCCATTGGCAGAGGTGAGTCAACCCATCTTTGTTTCTAAATAGACAGACCCAGAGGGAGGTTACAGTGGACAACATACCTAGATGTCCCAGGATTTAAAGACACTAAATGCAGACTTCCTGCCCTTCTGTCAGAGGTTTCCTGGAAAAAATAGATGATATGTGGGAACTCACAGAAGCTAGGGACCCAAATTACTCAGGGTCAGAGACTCTGAGCTTGCTTTACCCAGCAGGGCTTCATAAGGAGATGATTTGGCCATGGGCATGTTTACCAGGTGTTTGGAAGGGTCTACATTTAGCTGTACCGTGTGCTTTGATCTTGCAAGGGGGAGGGAGGTCTTTTGCCTCTCACCGTGGCATATTATAAAAAGCTCTTTTGCATAAACAAAGAGGCTGGTGGGTATTGAGCCAGGCCCTTCTGAAGCTATCCTGTGTTTCTGTCTTTCTTCTCATCGGGTAGGTCTCTCTTTCTAATATTTTCTTATCCTTCTCTCCTCATAAGAACCCTTCAAAAAGGTGGGAGCTGGACTCCCACAATTATAAAAGGGCCACTTAGGGACTGCTGCAAGAGTTACAGACCTTGGGCTACAGAACATCGGCTAAATAAAGCCCAACTTTGTAGATGACTACCTATCGTGGCTACCAGCTGAAGGGAGACAAAAGGAGCCTGTCTCAGAGTAGGGTTGCTGCCATCCTCAGATCCCAACTCCAAAGACTAAGAGACAGGTTCCAGAGATCCTAGGTGCAGCTGGATATTGCTGCCTCTGGGTACCAGAGTTTGTGGAAACAGCAAGGCCTCTATACGCCAGCACAAAGTGTGGGGGGCAATGGGTCCCTAATCTAGATTGAGACTAAACAAAAGACATTTGAGGTTTTAAAAACAGTTGACTTCGGCTCTCGCCCTAACACTTCCAAATGTCTTAAAAGCTTTTCATCTGTTTGTCCATGAAAGGAAAGATAAGGGGGGTGTTAATCCAAACTTTGGGGCCATGGAAACACCCTGGGACATACCTGTCCAAACAACTGGACCCTGGAGCCACAGGATGGTCTACCTATCTAAGAGCTATGGTGGCTACAGCTAGTTTAATAAAAGAAAGCAAGCGAGTTAGCTCAAGGTCAAGATCTTATACTTACAGCACCCCAAGACAAGGTTGAGGCCCTTCTCCAGAGAGCACCAGAACACTGGCGGTCTACTGACTGAGCGACCTAGTTCCGGGCTCACCCTCAAATCTGATTTGAGAAATCCACTACCACTGCCATCAATTTGGCTGCTCCCTTGTCTGATGACAAAGAGGCTCATCCGTGACTGTCACGAGATGAAGGATGAAGGATGAAACCAGGTATGTGGGAGCTGCAGCAGTTAGCTTGACTGAAGTGATTTGGGCCCAGGCCAGGTACCTCAACCCAGGAAGCAAAACTGATTGATATGGCACAGGCTCTCAGATGGGGAAAACGAAGGTCCACCACCATCTACACAGACTGTTAGTCAATATTCTTTTACTACTAAGGATGTCTATAGAAAAAGAAGGCTTTTCACTGCAGGGAAAAAGGACATTTAAAAAAACCTTGCCCTTCCTAGAGGCTACTTGGCTTCTCCTATGAATTTCTGTCCTTATCTACTGGGCTGCTGACTGGATTGTCCATCAGATGGCCCTAGGATCACCGGGGTCTGTTGATATTCTGATGACATACCATGACCTGCCTGAGACTCCATGGTAAAGAAGAAATGAACAGTTCAAACCCACAGGATGATGGAGGACACCAGAGGGAAAGATCATCCTCCCAGAAACAAGTGGCAGGACTCTGGAAATGAACCTTCACCAGGCTACTCATCTGGGGCCCACAAAACTTTCTGAGTTGCTCAGACCAAAGTAAGTTATACCCAGACTGGACAGTCTAGTGTAGGATGTCTCAGCCAGATGCCAGGTTTGTGCTCAAGTGAATCCAAAACAAAGAGCCCTAATCAAGTAAGGGGTCCTAATGAGAGACCAACACCCTGGTGAACTCTAGGAAAACTGACTTACTTCACTGAGATCTGACCTGCCTGGCAAGGATACAAGTACTTTCTAGTTTTAATAGATAGGTTTTCTGGGTGGGCATAACTGTTACTCATCTGAGGTGAAACTGCTCAAACAGGAGCTAAAATCTCCTCCAGGACCTGGTCCCTGATTTGGCCTTCCCCTAGCAATAGGGTCCAACGATGGCCTGGCTTTCATAGCCAAAACCTCTCAATTAATAGCTAAAGCTTTAGACATAGATTGAAAACATCATTGTGTATATAGATTTCACAGTTCTGGGCAGGTGGAAAAAATAAACAGGACATTAAAAGCAACTTGAACAAATCTCTCATTGGAGTCCAACAAAGGATGGATAGGCCTCCTTCCTTTGCTTTGGTAGGCCTGCTGCACCCCATATAGGGAGAAACTTACCTCCCATGAGGTTATGTTTGGAAGCCCTCCCCCACTGCTTCCCAGACTCAGAGACCAGCAGCGGGCAGAACTCTCTAATCATTCCTTCCTCTAGTAACTATAGGACCTCCAGTCTTCCACAAAAGCCATTCAGTGGACTATCTGAGACACCTAGCAAACCTCAGAGTCTACTCCCAGTTTCCTCTTGATTGAGTCTGGTGATACTGCCTGGGTCAAAAAGGTAGCCAAAAGTGCACTGGAACCAAATTGGAAAGGACTCTATATGGTCCACTCCTAAGGCTGTGAAGGTAGCTGGCATCACACCATGGATCTAACACACCCAGGTCAAGAAAGCAGAAGCCATGGACCACTATGCCAAATGGACTGTCTCCAGACTATGGACCCATTGAAATTAAGGTTTCATGAGGCCCAGGCCCTTCCACTACCTGTCCCTCTAGCCCTTCCTGAGTCTTGTATTTTGCACTCTGGGTATGAATACAGAGGGTCATGGGGCAATCACCACCATTCTCAGGCCTGGACCTACAAACTGAGGAAGACAGATACAGAGAAGGTGTTAGCTAATATATCTACAGACCAGCAACACATATTCTATCTTGACCTTTGTTTACTGGTGCCCACTCTAAGTGTCTGGATATGTTGGAGAAATGAATGATGTTGGAGATTATCTTTTGAGATAGGAATACAGAGTTTACAGTTATATGCACGCCCTGCATCTGGGTCCCCTAGTTGCCAGGAACAAGGGAGTTTCCATTGTAAAACCTGGGGTAGTAAAACTGAGGCTTTCTGAAAAATTCCCTTAAAAAGATTCTGGCCTTTGGGAAGCAGGAAAAACCTGGGGAAACAGACTCCATGCCACAGGAAGGGACCCTGGGGACAGAGTTAATATAGCCAGAAATCAGCCAGGACTGCTGGTTATGCTTAGACATCTGGCCCCCATACTACATAGAGAGAGGAACTAACCAGACTGTCAGCCCACAACTGACAAAACTTATCGTGACTGGGGGCAGCCCAAATTAATGTGAGAGGACTAAAAAGGAGGTAAAACTTGTCTAATATCCAAAACCTTTAACCTGGGCACTTCCCCTTATTCTGATGCCTGCTATTCTGACTTATGGGTTAACTCATCTGGATAACAGCAATATCACTAAGCCCCTAAGATTACTTGGTGAGCATATACCAATGGTTTGACTAAGTGTGCCTGTTCTGATGCTTTCCAAACTAAGTAGACAGGTTGGTCAGCACCTGGAGGTATTAAAACAACAGTTAGATTCCCTTGCAGAAATGATTCTTCAAAATTGGAGAGCCTTAGATTCACTTCTCAAGAGATAAAGGAAGCCAGCTGGCTTTAGGAGAAACCTGTTGTTTCTATGCTAATTGATCAGGGGTAATAAGGAAGAACTTATAGTTAGGGAAAACCTAAAAAAAAAAAAAAAAGAAAAGAAAAGAAACAAAGGCATAAATCAAATAATTGATACCAACCTCTGTTCTCTTGGTCCCCCTGGCTCCTCTGTCAGCAGAGGAGTGCCTTTAATTCCATTCTGAATGGATTAATGGAGAGGTACTTCATCTTAAACTATATGGTCAATTATGTATCAGTTAAGTAAAACTAACAGTCCTTATGACTAACTCCATCCCTTTAGAGCAGGATGAGTCCACAATTTGACCCATTCACTAGGACCAGTGGGAAATGTAACAGGGCCTTGGTAGGCCTTGAGACCTTAACATAACTGACTCCATGATGGTAGTGCCATTCAGGCCATAAAACTCAGCGTGTAGACAGTACCACCTGTCAAAATGAAAACCAAGACCTAATCCACCAAAGGCCATATAGTTCTGGGAAAGTCTCTAAATGTACTAACTAGCCTTGCCTTTTGGCTTCTGCAATTCTGCTTCTGGCTAACTGTTCTTGTTAACTGAAGTATGTTATCCCAGAACATGGATTTTGTGCTTAAAAGCTCACCCTGAGAAAAGCTCAGGATACACCAGGATTCTTGAACATCCAGTGTAGTTGCCAGCTGGCTAATAACGACTTTCTGTTGGCTTAAATCTATGTCTGAGCAGTCTTCTCTGGTGAATACCTGACAACATTTCCACCTCAGGAATGATATTTTCCTCAGATCTGGACTTCCTAAATCAATACAATCAGATAATGGCCTAGCATTCATCTCTATTTAAAGTAATTCAGTTTGTTTCAAGGGCCATAGTGGTACAATGGCACCTCCACATCCCCTACCACTCCCAGTCCTCAGGAAAGGTAGGAAGAGTTAGTGGACTTACTAAGACACAGCTATCTAAACTGTCATCTGAACCTTACCTTCCTTGGACTTAACTCTACATCTAGCCCTAATTTGTATTCAGACCACAAACTGAACACCCTCCTTCCTGAGCCCATTTGAGTTAATGTATAGCCATCCTTTTCTTTGGGGGAGAAGTTCCCTCCTCTGGAAGCAAACCCATTCCAAGACAAAAATCCTCCTAAGATCCTTCATTTTATCTTCTTTCCATAGCCTATATCTATCTCAACAGATTTTCACCAAGCTGGCAGACACCATCCAGGAATCAACCTCTGGCCCTGCAACTGCTAATGATGTTGCTACTATGTGAATCAATCGGTCAAGTCGAAGAAAGGATTAAAAACTTACATGAACTGGCTTACAAACTACAGCCTCCAAGGGCCAACTGCAATGCAAGGATTCTTGCTAAGGTCCTCTCTGGGGCCTTGGATTCTACCTCTCCTCAGCCCACTTTTCTTTATCTTCTTATAATGATTGCTCCTTGTCTCTTCTGGTTCCTTTAGGAGAGAATTAGTGAAATAACCCAACAGTCAGTAAACCAGATGCTTCTGATGATGGTATTTCATTTGGGTCTCCTATCATCACCTGACAGCTTGAGCTTCTTGGACCAGCATTCCAGAAACCCTTTTTTTAAGACCCCAATAGTCAGGAAGTAGCCAGAGGACTATCATCACTCCTTATCATCAACAAAAGGCTGGAATGTTAGGTCCAAAGTAGGCCACCAAAATGGCAGTTAAACAGAAGGATTGCTATTGGGTAAACAGAAGCCTAAATTAAACACTCTCAGGGATCTCATAAGATGGGTTTCTGCTTACCATGAAAACAGATCTGCTAAGACTGGTTTCTGTTTACAAGGGCCTCCCTTAATAAACCCCCCAAATTCAATTTCCTCAGGCAAGGACATCTAGTTCCTGGTAAATCCAAACAGTTCAAAGACTCCCACCTTACTGACTGTCATACACAATCTGCTTACTTTTCCAACATTTTGTTTTTCCCTGCCCTCCTGAGAGATAACTTTGGCATTTTGATCTCCAATAATCATTTATTTCTACCCATGGAGTACAATATAGTTGTCTCACAGCACCTTCACAACAACCAAGGTCAATCCATTAGAGAGTGGAGATGAAAGATGGAAAGGCAAGCCTCCCTGATGAATGAGGGCTCCCTTGTGAGCATCATGATGCCCCCAAAGAACTGATGGGCTCAGTAATACATCCCAACCCCTAAAATTTGCATACATAAGGTGGGTTCATAAACAGGCTGTGGCTTCTGTTTACCCAATAGCAATCCTGTTTAACTGCCATTTTGGTGGCCCACTTTGGATCCAAGGAGGGCTCTAACAAATATCCAACTTATCTTCTCTTTCTTTTGTATCCTGTCTGTGATAAGAAATGGCATGTCATCACCTCCATCTTATGTTCTATTCCCCTCAACTGTCTCCCTGAAAAGTTAAAGGCTAATATAATGTGGAAAAATGCCTCATATCTTTTGTTCACTGTAATTGTCCCCTTGCATGAGCAAGTCCTTTCTGGACAGACATACCAGCTTCAGTTGCATGTCTTATCACTTACAGCAATCGCCACCTGTTAATCTAGCTTCAGGGGATATTGTGCTTCTTCTGAGCTCTAGAGACACTGAACTCATATGTGCACATACCTACACCTAGACACACACATGTAGACATCATTAAAAATAAATGTTTTTTTTTTGAGAGAATAGTGTTGATTGAGCAGATACCTTGGATCTGGTATGAGGTTTTGCTGAGTGGTATTGCTGAGCCCCATAGTGGGGTGAGATCTTTACAAGGTAAGAGGGGTACAGACACATCTAAATGGTTTAAATCACATGTAAACTGGATTCCTAAAGCTATAAAGTTATCAATTTTCTGTGCCATTCATAGACAAATGTGGCAAGACTTGTGTTGAGCCAGAGTTTCTGGAGAACAAAACTGACAAAAAGCTAAGTGCCGTGTTACTGAGTTTCTGAAAGGCTTTGAAGATGAGCCACAGCTCACAAAGGACACGCATGTCAAAACACTGCAAGTTAATATTAAACTTGTCCTAGGACCGGGCTGTTACTCTCCCTAGAATGGTACATGTACTTTTTTCCCCCTGAAAGACAGTATACTGGAAGTGAACACTGTCTACTCAGGCTGAGGCCTTTTCAGTAGCCAGTTATGACAGTTGGAAAGGGAAAGGTCATGGCTGAAAGGCTGTCAAAACCAAAAGGCTAGCTCCAGAAGCAAGTATGGCAGGCTAGAGTGTGGCCCTGCTCCCCCTTGGGCCTGAGCTGGGTTGAACAGCAAATGCTAGCTCAATAGAAACCATCAAGGTAGGCAAATTATAGGAAATCTATGGCAGAGGTAGCACCCCACCCAGGATGAGGAGACTGGACAGTTCACAGAAAACGACTGTGCTTATAGATGGCTACATAGAACAGTGTCTCCTATCCATGATATTGTACCCAACATTATTTTTTGACAAAATAATTGATAAAAGAAGTGGGATATGTCCTAGTTTGCTTTCCATTGGCTGTGATAAAGACGATGACCAAAAGCAACTTGGGGAGGAAGGGGCTTATTTGGCTTATACATCCCAAACACGGCCCATCATTCAAGGAAGCCAAGGACCTGGAGGCATGAATTGAAGCAGAAGCCATGAAAGATTACTGCTTATTGGCTTTCTTCCTAGGCTCATGTTCAGCTACCTTTCTTGTATGTCCCAGGACTACCTGCCCAGAAGTGGAACCACCCATGGTAGGCCAGGCCCTCCCACATCAATTATTAATCAAGAAAATCATTAAAACTATGGACTTCTTGTGGTGGTTTGACTGAGCATGGCCCCCATAGGCTCATATTTTTGAATGTTTGGTTGACAGTTGGTGGACTGTTGGGAAGGATTAAGAGGGGTTGGCTTTGTTTGAGAAAGTGTGTCACTTCCAGGGGTGCTTGAGGTTTCAAAAGCCAATGCCAGGCCCAGTTTCTCCCTCCCACCCTCCCTCCCACTCTCCCTTCTTCCCTTCCTCCCTCCCTCCCACCTCTGCTCTCCCTGCCCCCACCTCCAACTTGTTGATGAAATGTAAGCTTTCAGCTGCTGCTCAGGCACAATGACTGCTGCTGTACTCCCCACCATGATGGTCAAAGACTAACCCTGTGGAACTGAAAGCAACCTCCCAATGAAATGTTTTCCTGGGGCATGGTGTCTCTTCATAGCAATAGAACACTGAGACACAGGCCTCTCGGTCGACCTGATGGAGGCAATTCCTTGACTGAGCTTCCTTCTTCCCAGCTACGTCTAGGTTTGTCTCCAGCTGTTCAAATCTAACCAGCACAGGATCTACTTCGGCTGTATCTGACATTTCCAACAGTTCCTTTTTGTATGTTCTTAGCTGTCCATCTCTGATTGGCACTTGCTTGCGGTGGACAATGATGGACCCTTAACCATCCTAACCATATAATGTTTCATTATATGCTGCTAACCCTTGAATGTCATATATATATATATATATATATATATATATATATATATATATTTGGAAAGACAATGAAAACAGCAGTTAAGGATGTTAAACAAAGATATCACATGTAGGTTTAAAAAAAAAAAGCTACTTCCAGGTGCTGTAATATTACTTCTGCAGTCAGAAAGAAAGTCACAGAAAGAAACTTACTTGTTTTGAACTAAGCCATGTCTCACAGACACTCATAACCAGTTACGTTCCTGAGATTAAGTGACTGTTGTTGTGAGAAAATGTCCAATGCTCAGGCAGAAATGGGAAAAGGGAGTCAGACATCCCCAACACCCCCTCTAAGGCTCTGAAAACATCACAGGAGAGGGTAGAAAGGCGCTCATAGGACTCAGGATGCTAACCAAATTGAGAAGCCTCAGGAAACCCCATGAAAGTTCCAAGATTTAGAAAGATGCCCACCCCACCCCCAAGATTGAAAATTCAGGACACAATCGCTAAGAAGAGGATACTCTCCGACTGGCTAACATATATGTATCCATTAGTCATAACCCACAATGTGGTAAGCTTTCTGCTGATATGGCTGCCATTAAGTAGCCGTCCATCCTCCTGTAAGTAACCTCTCCTATACTCCTATATGTAACCCCAAATAAACTCATTGGTTCACTGAACTAGACTCTGGTAAAATCATTTCTCTGATCTGCATAGGTGCCCTATCTACAGTGAATAGAAATTCACTGGATTCTTTTCAGGAGAAAAACAAACACAGAATAAGAAGAAAGTGAAGCTATGGCTGTAATGTGAAACCATATTATCTAGGGGAGCATCTCAAATGGTTTTAAGTTTCTTCACATTCAACTGGTGAAAGAAGACATATACAGGGAAAGGACAAATTCAAATAAAGTATGATTGGGACATGGATGATAGCCCTTTGGTGTGTGTTAATGCTTTCAAACTGGTTTAGACAGGAGGTATCTTAATGGATAATTCTCTAAAACATTTTGTAGCTAGCAATGATCACTAGCCAAAATGGGAAACAGTAGTGGGCTTAAGTCTTTTTCATGGTTTGAAGATAAAAAGGTGACTACCAAAGCTTCCTAGACCTTAGATCACACAGAATTCTAAGAATAAAGCCTGCCAGTTTGTGCTGTCACAGTTCTCTATAGAAACAGTGATGTCATGGAGTTTAAGTTCTAGTACCAGCTGGCAAGTAAGGCTTTAGGAGAGTATGGAGGGTTGAGAAAAGACATACCATCTTGAGGCAGACTGGAAGAGTCATCGCAGCATCACAATTCTCCAGAAAAGAACCATCCAACGGTCCCAAATGATTGCCTACTGTGGTACTGCAAAGGTAGAAGTATCTTCTACTTCTTTTGGCTAGTATGGGAGGTATCTATTAGTGGCTAAGGCAGCCCCCGGTCTTTACTTTGCGTTTCATTTGGGATAACTAAGAATAACTTGGGTCAAAATTTCTCTCTTTCAACATAAATCTAAAGATCTTTTGCTACATAACTCTGGTTCTGTGGTGGGAAATTCAAAGGGAGGCAAACTAAACTGGGAAAACACTTTCAGTTTACAAAGACTGGAAGTAATTCTGTATGTGAAAGCTACGGTCCTTCAGCAAACTGGTAATGAGAGGGATTAGATTATTCTCAAAGTCTAGTAGGAAAAAGGAATGGGATGCTTGATACTGAGAGGTTGGGAACTATGTAAAATGTCATGAAGTACATGTGCCCCACAAGACATAATGAAAAGTTGTCCTCCAGCAGGTAGCTTAGCATACTGTGGATATGAAAGGGTTACTGAGTTTTCCAGGTGCGCCATGCCTTTGCTCAGGTTGCTATAGCACTGGGTATTGTGACCCAACAAAGCCCCTCATCACACCCCAGGGCAAGAGCCAGCAGGGAACAGCTTGGCCCATCAGTCTGGTCCAACACCTGACCGGGGTAGCAGCAGCTGCAAGTGCCTAAGAACTTGGCACTGCCCACTTCCATCTAAAGGGGCACATCTCCCTTCTGGGTGGCACACATTCAGTCAAAGGTCCAAAAGAACTCCATCATCAAGGTAATGAGTTTACACATTTTATTATTTTTACCGAATTTTTAAGATCCAAATCTCACAAGGGATCTCTTAGGCTTTGACTTTTTTTAAGCTAATAGTTGTTCACTAGATCTTCAGAAAAGAAAGCCTCTCATCTGAGGGTGTAGGAAGCCCTTTTCTACGAGCCTTTCAAAGTTTTGTAGAGTTTCCTAATTGGAAACATCCCCAAATATCTAGGAAAGTGATCAAGGTAAGTACTGTGTATGAAGATAGTCACTAGATGATAACATTTTTTAAAAAGTGAGGCCAAGAGAACACAGGGAGAGAGAGAGAGAAAGGAAAGATGGGGAAGGAAGAGAGGAGAAGGGATGGAAAGAGAGGGAGGGAGAGAGAAGAGGCATGGAATTGAGAGAGTTGTAGATGGGGAGAAAGAAGGAGGGAAAGGGAAGGAGAGCAGGGAAAAGAGGTTAGAGAGAGGACGGCAGATGGAGGAGGGAGGGGTAGAGGAAGGAGCTAGATGGAGAAGGGAGGGGTAGAGAACAGAGGAGGGGGAAGGGATGGAAGAGGGAGGAAGAGAGGGGAGGAAGGGAGGGAAGGAAGGAAGGGAGGAAAGTTGAAGAGGGAAGGAGAGGATGGAGAACAAACGGACGGAGGTGGGGGAGGAAGATGGAAGGAGGAGTAAAGAGGGGGAGGAAGGGGATGGAGGGGAAGAGGGAGGGGAGGGAGGTAGGAGGGGATGGAGGGGAGGGATGAAGAGAGGGAGGAGGGAGGGAGGAGGGAGAATAAAGGGAAGGAGGAGGGAGGGAGGGAGGAGGGAGAATAAAGGGAAGGAGGAGGGAGGGGAGAGGAGGGAGGGAGGATGGAGATTAAAGGGAGGGAGGAGGAGGGGAAGGGGGAGGAGGGGAGGAGGGAGGAGGGGAGGAGGGAGGAGGGGAGGAGGGAGGAGGGGAGGAGGGATGAAGAGAGGGAGGAGGGATGAAGAGAGGGAGGAGGGATGAAGAGAGGGAGGAGGGATGAAGAGAGGGAGGAGGGATGAAGAGAGGGAGGAGGGATGAAGAGAGGGAGGAGGGATGAAGAGAGGGAGGAGGGAGGGAGGAGGGAGGGGAGGGAGGAGGGATGAGGAGAGGGAGGAGGGAGAATAAAGGGAGGGAGAAAGAGAGGAGTAGGGGAAGGGAGGGAGGAGGGATGAAGAGAAGGAGGAGGGAGAGTAAAGGGAGGGAGGAGGGAGAGTAAAGGGAGGGAGGAGGGAGAATAAAGAGAGGGAGGAGGGAGAGTAAAGAGAGGGAGGAGGGAGAGTAAAGAGAGAGTGAAGGAAATACAGGAGTAAGGGGAGGAAGGAGGGACAGAAAGGGAGGAGGGAGAATGGAAGGAAGGAGGATGAAGAAGGAAAGGAGGAAAGGGAGAAAGTACAGAGGCTATTCAGAGGAGGAAGAATGGAGGGAGGGGAGAATGGGAAGGAGGAGGGAGGGAGAGAGATGGCAGGTGGAGGAGGGAAAGGAGGAGGGAGAAGAGAGGGAGGGAAGAGGGAAAATCTAATAATCTGGTGAAATTAAAGGAGAAGAAAAAATATACTTTTATATGTGTGTAAAAATGAATTCCACAGCCATCTAATACTTAAGAGAAGAAATTTATCTCACTAAATTCTGGAGAAAATAAAATTCAAGTCCCAGACACCAAAACACAAGTCTGTTGAGTTGTTAACTGGTCTTACACAGCAAAACGCTATCACTAACTTCTTCAGTTGTCCTTGGACATTTGGCTTGAGGCTGGCTTGGGAAAGGACAACTGTAGGAGCTGGCAGCCGCTTGCTTCTTTCTAAAACAAGTTGGTTCTTTCAGAACCTGCTGTCACTTCTCTCAGACATTTAGTTGGGTAGACATAAATCACTACATAGAATCCCTAGTCTCTAGACTTGAATTTGCTTCCTCATGCACTCCTTTTTCTGCTTCTTCCTGAAGATGTCTGACGATATTGACTGGTTACACAGCCGCAGGGGTGTGTGCAAGGTAGATCTTTACAGCCCAAAAGGACAACAAGATCAGGACCGAAAAGTGGTAAGATACAAACTGATTCAAAGGAGTAGAAACATTTTCCATATGGGTACAGACATGCTGGAGGCCAACATAAACTCATGGAAGCTGATATGTGGCTTCTCCAAGCGTCCAAGCAGAGTAAGGGCTTTCAGATGCCAGAACACATGGACATCACACAGGGGTGAATCAGAGGAGGGGCAGAGTGAGGAGTGATGTAAGTCAACTGGACAGGGGAAGAGGAGCCTTAGGGAGGGAGGGGCCTAAGAGGGAGGGGCCTAAGAGGGAGGGGCCTGATAGGGGAGGGGCCTAATGGGAGGGGCCTGATAGGGGAGGGGCCTAATGGGAGGGGCCTGATAGGGGAGGGGCCTAATGGGAGGGGCCTAAAAGGGAGGGACCTAAGGGGAGGGGCCAATGAGGGGAGGAGCCTAAAGGGAGAGGCCTAAGAGGGGAGGGGCCTAAGAGGGAGGGGCCTGTGAGCGGAGGGGCCTAAAGGGAAAGGCCTAAGAGGGGAGGGGCCTGAGAGGGAGGGGTCTGTGAGGGGAGGGGCCTACAAGGGACGGCCTAAGAGGGGAGGGGCCTAAGAGGAGAGGAGCCTAAGGGAAGGGAGGGGCCTGAGAGGGGAGGAGCCTAAGAGGGAGGGGCCTATGAGGGGAGTGGCCAGTGAGAGGACGTGCCTGGTGGAGGGAGGGGCCTAAGAGGGAGGAGCCTATGAGCGGAGGGGCCTACAAAGGAGAGGCCTAAGAGGGGAGGGGCCTAAGAGGGAGGGGCCTGTGAGGGGAGGGGCCAGTGAAAGGACGTGCCTGGTGGAGGGAGGGGCCTAAGAGGGAGGGGCCTGTGAGGGGAGGGGCCTAAAGGGAGAGGCCTAAGAGGGGAGGGGCCTGAGAGGAGAGGAGCCTAAGGGAAGGGAGGGGCCTGAGAGGGGAGGAGCCTAAGAGGGAGGGTTCTATGAGGGGAGTGGCCAGTGAGAGGACGTGCCTGGTGGAGGGAGGGGCCTAAGAGGGAGGGGCCTGTGAGCGGAGGGGCCTAAAGGGAGAGGCCTAAGAGGGGAGGGGCCTGAGAGGGGAGGAGCCTAAGAGGGAGGGTTCTATGAGGGGAGTGGCCAGTCAGAGGACGTGCCTGGTGGAGGGAGGGGCCTAAGAGGGAGGGGCCTGTGAGCAGAGGGGCCTAAAGAGAGAGGCCTAAGAGGGGAGGGGCCTAAGAGGGAGGGGCCTATGAGGGGAGTGGCCAGTGAGAGGACGTGCCTGGTGGAGGGAGGGGCCTAAGAGGGAGGGGCCTGTGAGCGGAGGGGCCTACAAGGGAGGGCCTAAGAGGGGAGGGACCTGAGAGGGAGAGGAACCTAAGGGAAGGGAGGGGCCTGAGAGGGAGGGGCCTGTTAGCGGAGGGGCCTAAAGGGAGAGGCCTAAGAGGGGAGGGGCCTGAGAGGGAGGGGCCTATGAGGGGAGGGGCTTACAAGGGAGAGGCCTAAGAGGGGAGGAGCCTAAGAGGGAGGGGCCTGTGAGCGGAGGGGCCTAAAGGGAGAGGCCTAAGGGGGGAGGGGCCTGAGAGGGGAGGAGCCTAAGAGGGAGGGTTCTATGAGGGGAGTGGCCAGTCAGAGGACGTGCCTGGTGGAGGGAGGGGCCTAAGAGGGAGGGGCCTATGAGGGGAGGGGCCTACAAGGGAGAGGCCTAAGAGGGGAGGAGCCTAAGAGGGAGGGGCCTGTGAGCAGAGGGGCCTACAAAGGAGAGGCCTAAGAGGGGAGGAGCCTAAGAGGGAGGGGCCTATGAGGGGAGTGGCCAGTGAGAGGACGTGCCTGGTGGAGGGAGGGGCCTAAGAGGGAGGGGCCTGTGAGCAGAGGGGCCTACAAGGGAGGGCCTAAGAGGGGAGGGGCCTGAGAGGGAGAGGAACCTAAGGGAAGGGAGGGGCCTGAGAGGGAGGGGCCTGTGAGCGGAGGGGCCTACAAATGAGAGGCCTAAGAGGGGAGGGGCCTGAGAGGAGAGGAACCTAAGGGAAGGGAGGGGCCCGAGAGGAGAGGAGCCTAAGAGGGAGGGTTCTATGAGGGGAGTGGCCAGTGAGAGGACGTGCCTGGTGGAGGGAGGGGCCTAAGAGGGAGGGGCCTGTGAGGGGAGGGGCCTAAAGGGAGAGGCCTAAGAGGGGAGGGGCCTGAGAGGAGAGGAGCCTAAGGGAAGGGAGGGGCCTGAGAGGGGAGGAGCCTAAGATGGAGGGTTCTGTGAAGGGAGTGGCCAGTGAGAGGACGTGCCTGGTGGAGGGAGGGGCCTAAGAGGGAGGGGCCTATGAGGGGAGGGGCCTACAAGGGAGAGGCCTAAGAGGGGAGGGGCCTGAGAGGGAGAGGAACCTAAGGGAAGGGAGGGGCCTGAGAGGGGAGGAGCCTAAGAGGGAGGGTTCTGTGAGGGGAGTGGCCAGTGAGAGGACGTGCCTGGTGGAGGGAGGGGCATAAGAGGGAGGGGCCTGTGAGGGGAGGGGCCTACAAGGGAGTGGCCTAAGAGGGGAGGGGCCTAAGAGGGAGAGGCCTATGAGGGGAGTGGCCTAAGAGGGAGGGTCCTATGAGGGGAGTGGCCAGTGAGAGGACGTGCCTGGTGGAGGGAGGGGCCTAAGAGTGAGGGGTCTGAGAGGGGAGGAGCCTAAGAGGGAGGGTCTACAAGGGGAGGGGCCTATGAGGGGAGAAGCCTGGGGAGGGAGGGGCATAAGGGAACGAGGGGCCTGAGAGAGGGAGGAGCCTAAGAGGGACGGACCCATTAGAGGAAGGGCCATTGAGAGGAGGAGCCTAGGGGAGGGAGGGGCCTGAGAGCTAAGAGGGGGGAAGGCTAAGAGGGAGGGGCCTAAAAGAGGATAGACCTAAGGGGTTGAACTCTAATGGGAGGGGCCTAAGAAGAGAGGTGTCTATGAGGGGAGGGGCCAATGAGAGGAGGAGCCTAGGGGAGGGAGGGGCCTAAGAGTGAGGGGTCTGAGAGGGGAGGAGCCTAAGAGGGAGGGTTGACGAGGGGAGGGGCCTATGAGGGGAGAAGCTTGGGGAGGGAAGAACCTGAAATGGGGAGGGGCCTAAGAGGAAAGGGGCCAAAGGGAAGGAGGGGCCGGAGAGGGGGAGGACCCTAAGAGGGAGGGGCCTGGGAAGGGAGGGGCCTATGAGGGGAGGGACCTATGAGGGGAGAAGCCTGGGAGAGGTCAAAGAGGCAAAGAAGCTAAGGGGAGGGGCCTAAGTAGGGAGGAGCCTACGGGGAGGGGCCTACAAAGGGAGAGCCTAGGAGGGAGAGGCCTAAGAGGGGAGGGGCCTGAAGAGAGGGGCCTAAGGGAAGGCAGGGGCCTGAGAGGGGGAAGAGCCTAAGAGGGAGGGTTCTATGAGGGGAGTGGCCAGTGAGAGGAGCCTAGGGGAGGGAGGGGCCTAAGAGGGGAGGGGCCTGAGAGGAGAGGAGCCTAAGGGAAGGCAGGGGCTTGAGAGTGGGAAGAGCCTAAGAGGGAGGGGCCTATGAGGGGAGTGGCCAGTGAGAGGAGCCTAGGGGAGGGAGGGGCCTAAGAGGGAGGGGCCTATGAGCGGAGGGGCCTACAAAGGAGAGGCCTAAGAGGGGAGGGGCCTAAGAGGGAGGGGCCTATGAGGGGAGTGGCCAGTGAGAGGACGTGCCTGGTGGAGGGAGGGGCCTAAGAGGGAGGGGCCTGTGAGGGGAGGGGCCTAAAGGGAGAGGCCTAAGAGGGGAGGGGCCTGAGAGGAGAGGAGCCTAAGGGAAGGGAGGGGCCTGAGAGGGGAGGAGCCTAAGAGGGAGGGTTCTATGAGGGGAGTGGTCAGTGAGAGGACGTGCCTGGTGGAGGGAGGGGCATAAGAGGGAGGGGCCTGTGAGCGGAGGGGCCTAAAGGGAGAGGCCTAAGAGGGGAGGGACCTGAGAGGGGAGGAGCCTAAGAGGGAGGGTTCTATGAGGGGAGTGGTCAGTGAGAGGACGTGCCTGGTGGAGGGAGGGGCCTAAGAGGGAGGGGCCTGTGAGGGGAGAAGCCTGAGAGGGAGAGGCCTAAGAGGGGAGGGGCCTATGAGGGAAGGGGGTCTAAGATGGGTGGAGCCTAAGGGGAGGGGCCTATGAAGGGAGGGGCCTGAGAGGTAGAAGAGACTGAGGGTCCTCAAAAGCATAGAAGCCTAAGAGGGAGGGGCCTATGAAGGGAAGAGTCTGCAAGGGAGGGGCTAAGAGGGCAGGGGCCTAAGGGGAGGAGCCTAAGAGAGGGAGGGGCCTGAGAGGGAGGAGCATAGTGGAAGGAGGGGCTGAAATGGGAGGGGCCTAAGAGGGAGGGGCCTAAGAGGGAGGGGACTAAGAGGGAGGGGCCTAAGAGGGAGGGAGGAGTGATGGTTGCCTAGTAACTAGCTTCTATTACCTAATACTACTTAAGTCATAATGTTTAGCTACCAATAAGCTGCACTGGGTCCACCTCAGGAGGGCAAATTACTTCAACTATTTCATACTCTTTCCCAAATTTTAAACTGTTTAGATAGTACTTGTTTTCATCTTGATCAAGTACCATTCATTTTATTATTTACTTGATGTACAATTTTGTAGCATTAAAAAATGATTTATAGTTAAACATGAGTATCACCCTAAGCAATATTGTTTGTAACACCACAAGCTGCATACTCTACTATAATGTACATTTTAAACGCAGAAATGTTTACCCATGTACTACTAAAAGGTTTGATATTATCGACAGTAAACTAGCACATCTTGAGAAAGACTGATGTAGTAGAAAATGCCCTCAATTTGAAGTTAGGGGATTCCAAATTCCGGCACAAAAATCAGCCATGCCATCTCAGGTTTTTTCCAATCAATGTTTATGGATATTTTCTTTTGGGCTACACTATTTTCTTTTGGGCCACATTCTGCTTAGAAATGAATACACTGTCGACTAATTTGCCCAAGAATTGCATGAGGTAAGTGTGATTATCATTTCCAAGAGAGAAAGTGTGACTGTTTCTCCAGAGCCCATCTAACTTTGCCCTCCTCATTTTGTGCAGATATGCTTCGTGGATGTGTCCACCTTGAATGTGGAAGATAAAGATTCCAAGGTGGGTATTGCCTGCTCAAAGTTGAAGACGGTGACAAAAAAATGAGGGGGAAGGGTTTTCTGTGAAGTCTGGGGAAAGGGAAAGGGTGAGGCAGAGGGAGGAAAGGTGGAAGGGATTCCGGGGGAAGGCCCAGGGTATCTGGTTCTGGATTTATTGTCACTCTTGGTAATAAATTTCATTTTAGAAGTCATGTACATCAGTGGTTGGGCTAAATAAAAGCATGGATACACATAATCTTTCCAAAAAGGTGTGAAGTAACAGAATAGCTCTTGAGACCAAGAGTCTTGAGTGTCATCAGAGGGCAAATTAGCAATTTGGGGAAATAATCTTGTCGCATTCTTCAAAATTTGTAGCATTGAAACCCTACCTCTTCTGGAGAAATAAAAAGATGATGGGAGATATGACCTTAATGCCGTGAAGTTATACCCTAAGGGGTGGAGCAGCTTGCAAAAATCTCAAAAATCAACTTTTCAATAAAAATCTCACCCTTTAATTCCACAGGGTGCTGCTGGTTCCAGGTCTGAAGGCGAATTAAATCTGGAGAATCTGGAAGAAAAAGAGATCATTGTGATCAAGGACACTGAAAAGCAAGACCAGTCTAAGGTGACTTAGCCTCTAAGGTTCTATCACTCCTAATTTCTAGGGCTCAATATTAAGTCTGAAGACTCTGGGTCAGAGACAGTAAGGAAATGGTTGTCCAATAGTTTCACCAACCTGGAACACATGACATTCTAGAAAACAGAGGACTAAGTTTAGGGTTATGGTAAGTTCCACATGAGATATTTTTAAACAGTGTTCATTAATCACAAAGGTTCAGGATACCCCCTTTGACTTGGAAGTCTCTACTCCAAACAGAACCTTACTATCCTTGTTCTAAGAAAGAGGTACACTTAGTATCAACCTTGCTTGCTTATACTGTGCTCATGTGTTTCATATTGCCCACCATTCAGTACAGAATAAAGATATGGAACAGAGAAAACACATAACAATCAAGAATTGAGTACCTAAGAGATTATATATACAAACTGTTGAAAAGGTTCTCTATCCATATGCATATATATATGCATTTAAAATAATTTATACAAGCAAAGACACACACGACTAGCTACATGTCACACTTATAAACATGTACATGCATTGATAAATATACTGACTGACCTTTACATATAGAGTTAACACATACAAAGACGTGCAGTTGTACTAATGTACCCACATGTGGAAAACAAATTGACAGTGACTTCTTTACATATTCAGACATACTGACACATACAAGTGTATTTTTCCATTTACTAGTATGTACAAATGCAAATAAGAAAATAAAAGGGCCTACCCAAACTCTTCAAACACTTATGGAGAGGTGTTCTTCTTTTTCTAGACGGAAGGATCTGTGTGTCTTTTCAAACAAGCTCCCTCCGATCCCATAAGTGTCCTTAATTGGCTACTCAACGATCTCCAGAAGTATGCCTTGGGTTTCCAACACGCATTAAGCCCCTCAGCCTCTAGTTGTAAACATAAAGTGGGAGACCTAGAGGGTGACTATCACAAAATACCTTCTGAAAACTGCTACAGTGTGTACGCTGATCAACTAAACATGGATTATTTGAACAAAGGACCTCAAAGCCTACGCCTAGAAATGGCAGCATCCAAAAACACCAACAATAACCAAAGTCCCTCAAATGCTGCAGCCAAATCTCCCAGCAATCAGAGGTCAGTTGCCACCCCGGATGGAGAATGCTCTATGGATGATCTTTCCTTCTATGTCAACCGATTGTCTTCTCTGGTAATTCAAATGGCCCGAAAGGAAATCAAGGACAAATTGGAAGGTGGAAGCAAATGCCTCCATCATTCAATGTACACATCCACAGGAGAAAAGGGGAAAACCAGCCCCCGAAGCGCTGTCAGCAAGATTGCTTCTGAGATGGCCCATGAAGCTGTAGAACTGACCTCAGCAGAAATGCGCGGCAATGGGGAAGAATGCAGGGATGGCAGGAAAACCTTTCTGTATAGTGAATTATCTAACAAGAACAAGTGTGGAGAAAAGCAGATGTGCCCAAAAGATAGCAAAGAATTTGCAGATTCCATCAGCAAGGGGCTTATGGTTTATGCAAATCAGGTGGCATCTGACATGATGGTCTCGGTTATGAAAACTTTGAAAGTGCACAGCTGTGGCAAGCCAATTCCAGCTTGTGTGGTCCTGAAGAGAGTACTATTAAAGCACACCAAAGAAATTGTGTCTGATCTGATTGATTCATGCATGAAGAACTTGCATAACATAACAGGAGTCCTGATGACAGACTCAGACTTTGTTTCTGCTGTCAAGAGGAATCTTTTCAATCACGGAAAACAAAATGCAGCTGACATCATGGAGGCCATGTTAAAACGTCTGGTCAGTGCTCTTCTTGGTGAGAAGAAGGAGACTAAATCTCAGAGTCTGGCATATGCAACCTTGAAAGCCGGAACTCATGATCCGAAGTGCAAGAATCAGAGCCTTGAATTCTCAGCTATGAAAGCTGAGATGAAAGGAAAAGAAAAATGCAAAGGGAAACCAGATCCATGCTGCAAGTCACTGACAAGTGCTGAGAAAGTCAGCGAACATATCCTCAAAGAGAGCCTCACGATGTGGAACCAGAAGCAAGGAAACCAAGGCAGGGTGCCTAACAAAGTATGCGCCAGTAAAGATGAGAAGAGAGAAAAGATCAGTCCTTCCACAGATTCACTGGCCAAAGATCTGATTGTCTCTGCCCTTATGCTGATTCAATACCATCTGACCCAACAAGCAAAGGGCAAAGATGTATGTGAAGAGGAGTGCCCTGGTTCCTCCATGGGATACATGTCCCAAAGTACACAATACGAGAAGTGTGGAGGTGGCCAAAGCAGTAAATCACTCTCCATGAAGCATTTTGAAAGCTGTGGAGCTCCTGGACCATCCGCATGTTCGAAGGAAAGTCAACTGGATTCCCAGAAGCTGGATATGTCAAACATGGTTCTGTCGCTGATTCAGAAACTTCTTAGCGAGAGCTCTTTCAGCTGTGATGAGCTAGCTGAAGGTGAGAATAAGCGTTGTGATCCTAGATCAAGCAAACCCGTTTCCATGCCCAAGAGACTTGAAGAGCAATGCCCAGACAATCCAGAGATGGACTTCATCAGTGGGATGAAGCAAATGAACCGCCAGTTTATAGACCAGCTGGTAGAATCCGTGATGAAACTGTGCCTGATCATGGCTAAGTACAGCAACAATGGAGCAGCCCTGGCCGAGCTGGAAGAACAAGCAGCCCTGGCAGCTGGTGGCCCTAGATGTGGCCGTGAAGGTGCAATGTCACAGTATCACGATGCTCCTGGCCCCGAAGTTATCGTCAATAATCAGTGCTCTACAAGCAACTTGCAGAAGCAGCTGCAGGCTGTCCTGCAATGGATTGCAGCCTCTCAGTTTAACGTGCCCATGCTCTACTTCATGGGAGACGATGACGGACAACTCGAGAAGGTAAGAAATGCACCAACACCCAACAAATTAAAGGTCATATGGGTGGATGTGAGCAGGATAGCATTCGTAGATAATCACATTCTCTATCTCCACACACACACACACACACACACACACACACACACACACACACACACACTTGCAGTTCCCACATTAGATTCAAGCGAAATCACATAGTTAAATCATTTTCAGTATGGGAGCTGAAACGAAACCATGCAATTTTCCTTAAACCCATGTCATAGGTTTTGGGGTTTGTTTGTTTTTTTTTTTTTAAGGGATGGAGAGTAGTAGGAACTCCAGACTTTGACCTAGAGTTCTGCACAGACTAACTTGAGGGTCTGTGACCTGGTAAGAAGTACTTAATAAACACAACCGATTTTCAGAAGGCTTAAGGAAAAAAAGGATAGGCATGTCAGCAGCCTCCAGTTCTGGATCTGCGACATGACTTGAACCCAACAGACAGGCACACGGAGATGTTAGTTCACTTTGCCCAGTGGGTCCTCTTTCTAAAAAGTAGCAGACTAACTCAAGCTAACCCTGCTCTCTCCACAGCTCCCTGAAGTTTCAGCCAAGGCAGCAGAGAAAGGGTACAGTGTCGGAGACCTTCTTCAGGAAGTCATGAAGTTCGCCAAGGAGCGCCAACTGGATGAAGCCGTAGGCAACATGGCTAGAAAGCAACTGCTAGACTGGCTTCTCGTTAACCTGTAAGCTGAGAACTCCTTAGACTCCCCTCCATCATCCTCTCCCCGGCAGCAATTCCGCCCCAGCTGGAGCCACCCGCGCCGTCAGGCTGCTGAACTGCACAACTGTGATCGCATTTACCAATACATCTGAGCAGTTGCACTGTGAAAATACTGGGTGCCCTCCCTGGGCAACATGAATAAAAAAAAATTCAAAAAACGTGTCATTTTCTTGATTGGAGGGAAGGGAAGGGAAATGGGTTCCTTTTCTGTGGCTGCTGACAGTGTTGGATTTGTGTCCAGATATCACTCTGGGCTATTTTCTGAGTACCCAAGACACAATGTCCCTAGGTGGTCTGTTTCACCAAAACCTCCATTTACAGTTTAGAGTTCTGTCATTATGACCTTGTTTCTGTTAAAGTAGCAAACTCAACTAGATAATCCCTTTTCTAATCCCAGACATACATCTTTCTTAGAGTGTAAAGATACACTTGTTTAAGATGAATGCACATACATATGCACACATGCACGTACACACACAAAGACGCGCATAGACAGACACATATAGACATAGACAGACACACACAGAGAGAGACACACACACATACACACAGATTAACTACGCATGGCTCAATACTGAAATCTGATTCTCCACTCTTGGAGTTGATCAGACTTCCTTATCATTCACTCATTATTACTTTGAAAGGAAAATATTCCAAAAATATGAAGTTAAAAGATGGTAAATTGCCCTTCTATCACAATATTATGGTGTTTCAAAGTCTTCTTAGGGCCCAGGCACTAAGATCCTACAAATTCTACACTTCCCAAGAATCAGATTATGGAACTGATTACAGACCAGATCAAGACAGCGGTCTCAACTCTGTGGCCTCTGTCAACTCCATTACTATATACTTGTGGCATGATTTGTCACTCGAGGTGTTATGTGTGGCATAGGATGTGGTCTTGGAGCCTTCATCTGTAAAATGTAGCTGAAAACCACACACACACTCTTTAGAGGCTAATCTGGAGGAATGGATGTGATAGTGTTTCACACCTGGTAGATTTGTTACAAATGTAAAGACATGAAGAAATCCACACTTCCCAAAGCTTATCCCAACAAAGTTGGGAGTATCCTCTTACTTTCAGAACTGAACGCAAGAACCATCAGGAAGGGAGGCAGGTAAGAAGCAAGAGATGTGGGTCAGGATTGCCTTTCCTCCACAGTATCTGGGGCCAGTCAGAAGGAAAGACAGGCCTCTATAAATCGGGTCCTTTCAAACCCCAAGACCTTCCAGGATGAAACTGAACCAAACATTTCCCAGCCTTACCCAACCCGGTGTAAAGCTCTGGAGTTGAGTCAGCACAGATCTCTTTTTGTCCTTGAAGAAATTCCTTGATAAACAACTCCTGAGGCCAAGGCTGCCTTTAAAATGACTCGGTCCTTTGCAAGCACAGCTGGGTCCCATGATAGCTTACTTTCTTGATTAACTTGGCTCTTACCTTGCTCCTGATTTGTGTTATAAAGTAGCCTTGGGGATTCTTTGAAATGTGGAAATAGAGCAAAGGAAGTTACATGTTCTGTTAAATGAGGCGGGTTGGGGCAAGATGCTCTCTAAGGGACCTTCAGTTATGACATTTCAGGATTATGAGACCAAGTCTTCTCTCCAGACTTTCTCCAGGAACCATATGTGGGTAATAGGTAAATTTGGGGTAAGGGAATTTGATCTTTTCCAGAACCAACTGACAGATCCCAGCAGAGAAAGGAATGCTTTGGGCTATGAGAGCCCTGACGGGTCTGGAGGATCTCAATAGTCCTCAGGATTTATTCTTGGAGAGTGAGGCCCTGACCTTTGACCTCTGTAAATGAGAAGTGGTCCTAGGCATCCCAATAGCAATGTGGCCATACTCAATAGAAGCAGCTGGAAAAGCTCAGGGCTTATGCTGAATGAGAGCCCTGCATTAGTGGGAAAGGAAGCAAGGCAGGGAAACGCGATCCTCTCCTGGCAGGAAGTACAGTCTTCTTGACAGCTCCTAACAATTTCAGCCTCTTTAAAATAAGGCCTCCATTTCAAAAAGTCAGGAGTGAAACTTGTCTAGGAGGTTATCACAGGACCATAGCGGCACTGTGCTAAGACAAAAGAGGTGCTTGTCTGCGTAAAACACACACACACACACACACACACACACACACACACACACACACAAAAAAAACTGAGCTATCAAGATAAATTCCATACATGTACATAACATATCTTGGTCATATCCATCCCCACCCCTCCATCCACCACCCCCAGGCACTCCCTACAACACATCTCCTGCCCAACTTTATGTCCACTTTTTATAACCCACTGAGTCCAGTTCATACTGCCCACATGAATATATGGGGTCATCCACGGGGGCATAAGCAAGCTAACAATGATCACTCCCCCAAGAAAAGTGACTCTCCCTTCCTCAGCAGCTCTCAACTGCCAATCCTCAGGAGCAGGGCTCGCAGGTCTGATGCAGGTAAGCACAGCTGTTCTGAGTTCATGTGTACATCAGCTGTGAGAACAGTATCCACAGCACTCCCTCCCCCCATCCTCCAGTTCTTTCTACCTCCCCTCTCACCCTTCCATGCTTGTCCCTGAGTCTTCGGTGGGAGGGTTGATATAGATATTCCACTTAAAACTGAGCACTCATAGTTGCTTATTCTCAGTACTGTTATGAGTCTCTGTATTAACCACTACCCACAGCAATAAGTTTCGCTGACCAAGGTTGACAGGAGCACAAATCTACAAATATACACATAAGTATTTAGAAAGCAGTTTGACAGCATGGGCATTTAGAAAAACAATGCCCATATGTTCTTTTCTAGGGTCTATGTCTTCCTTAGCCTTGATTTTTTTTTACCATGTTTACAGAAGCAGTCCTCAAATCCAACGAAAATAGTGGCTAATACTCCCAATAAACAATCTTGCCACTATTGCCTTGCAAGGCAGTACTGTAGTATGCAAACTCCAGCATTGGGTAAGATCATTGACATCTCTCTGCCCCCAGCATCCCTGCGTAGCAACTTGCAGAGCCAAGAAAGCTAGACAGCAGGGAGAGATCTTCCCGGTCATTTCAAGATAGTTATCTTCAGTTGCAGGACAAAGATAAATAAAACTTAATGACATTTTAAAATAATGCCAAAACCCACACCGTGAACAAAATGCCAAAAGTGTAATACAAAAGATCAGCCACACCATAACAAAGAGGAAACACTGGCAAAAATTCATTTGTGAGAATAATACTTTATAGGAGTTGACCAAGACATTATATTAGGAACTGTGTTGCCCTAAAAACCTGTATCAGTACAAATAGACAATAAAGCATCTGCCTAAATAACTTAGAAAGGAAACAAAAATCCACATCAGACAAGTCTAATAAGGAGAAATAAAATATGAAGCAAGGCAGAAAACTTGTGAAACAAAAAAAAAGAAAAAAAAGTGAAACTTATTTCACTTAAACCTTAAAAAGCCAAGGAGTGGTGAGGCAGCACTTTTTCCCTGGCTTGATAGGAGCACATCTTTCCTAACCAAAGCTCTTCGATAATTTTCTGCTAAAACCAGAAATCTGGCCAGTGAGGTGGCTCAGCAGGTAAAATTGTTTGTTGCCAATCCTCAGAACCCACATGGTGGAAAGGGAGACTTGACCTCCACACAGCACACACACACACACACACACACACACACACACACACACACACACACACACACACTCACAATCTCTCTCTCTCACACACACAGAGAGAGAGAGAGAGAGAGAGAGAGAGAGAGAGAGAGAGAGAGAGAGAGAGAGAGAGAGAGAGGAGAAATCAATTGCTCTTATTGCAATTCTCCCTTAACAAGGTTCCAGTAATGACAGAAGAAAAAATAAGTAAAAGAAAAAGTTCAGTTACACTGCTACTATTGCAAATGACATTTTGGTGTATCCATGAAAGAAAAGCCCCAAAAGGTTTGCAGATGGACATGATAGAAGACACTGGCAAACTGCAAGAATTTACCACCCACTGCAACAATCCCAGCCACTTTCTCCACAGTTACTAAAACATGTAAAAATACGAAGCAGTTCTGCTGCAGTACGCTGAGGTGTCAGAGCACCAAATAAATCTAAAATAATCTAGTCACCCAGCTAGAGAAAAAAAAAAAATCAAAGTCATCTACAATAGTAAGAAAGAGACGCTTGGTTTTCAAAGAGGAGTTCCAGGCACCGGGTGCTTTACTGCATTTTTATGGATGAGAATTCATAGGTGTGGATTCAGTTGTCTTTCTCAAGGTCTGCCAGTAAGTGGGAGTGAGAAGTCTATGCTTATTAAAAACAAAAACCTGTAGGGCCGTAGTTCTCAACCTTCCCATTGCTGCGACCCTTTAATCCAGTTCCTCATGTTGTGGTGACCCCAACCATAAAATTATTTTGTTGCTATTCATAACTGTAATTTTGCTACTGATATGAATCATAGTGTCAATATTTTGGAGATAGAGTTTAGCCAAGGGGGGTCGAAACCCACAGGTTGAGAGCCACTGCTATAAAACATTAATGAGAAAAATCAAAAGTAAAGTAAAAACTAATGAGTAAAAATAAGCCATGCTCCTGGTTGGTTAAGAAGCACTCTCTAATAGACCTTATATGTTGTCAATTTGACACACTCTAATTCAACACATAGGCTTTGTATAACACAAGCTTAATACTCTCTAATTCAAACATACAGATTTTATGTGATGCCAATTTAAATTTATAGGATAATCTTATGTAGCCCAAGGTATTTACTAATAGTAACTTTACACTGGAGAAACTCGTTAGTCCCTTGTTTGTTTGTTGAGACAGGGTCTCATTATGTAGCCCGTGCTGGTCTTGAAATCACAACCCTCCTGGTTCCAGATTCTGGGTGATAGAATTATAGGTATGTGCCACCACACCAGGCTTCAGTGAAGATAAGTTGCTATCACATGTATCTCCTGATATGTCCTTCTGTCCTAAACACCATATTTCCAATCTAAGTATGAAATACCATCAGACAGACACAAATTGAGTCATAATCTGTACTACATTTGACCAGAACTGACTTCAAAAAGCACAAAGGAATATTTTGGGGTGATAGAAATATTCTAGTTACCTTTATAGGGGAAATGCCCAACAGAGGTATAGATAGATAGATAGATAGATAGATAGATAGATAGATAGATAGATAGATAGATAGATAGATAGATAGAAAGAAAGAATAGATATAGCTATACTTCTCAGGACTCAGCAAACCTGTACCCTTAAATTTGCTGAATTTTAGTCTAACATCCCAAAAGGTTGGTTTAAAGTGTGTATAGGGCTAGGAGCTTAGCTTGGTGGCAGAGCACATGTTTTAGGATGCACAGGGTTTAGCTTCAATTCGAGCACCTGCACAAACATATTGAAACTTATAGGGAAAGCAATTGCCATCCCTGTTCCCTGAAAGAGAGACACTTTTTCAGAAAGTCTTGACTTTCACATCTCTCTGATTGGGCTCTGAGCCAACTTTAATGTGGAGACCTCTGTCTTAATTTTTTCTTTTTGTCTCTGGTGGACCAGACTAGGATCTTGAATGCTCCTCTTTATTGAAACTTCCCTCCCATATCTTATCTATATACCTAAGGTACGGAGGTATCCAGATCAACTCCTTGTCATGAAAGTTCTCACCTCTGGAAAGTCTTCCAGTAATGCCACCTTCCCCACAGCATCCTGCTTTATTTGTAATCACACAAAACGATATATTCTGTTCATCATTAGTTAGTTGTTTACTGACTGTCTCTTCACACTAGTATGCTGACTTGGGGAGCAAAAGAACTTGTATTTCTTGCCCACTACTGCACTCTGAGTACCCAGTGCAGTGCCTAGCATATAGTAGCAATTCAATACATGTTTATTGAGTAGTGAATGATCTACGTATTTCAACATTCCCTGGTAGGGAAAAACAGCTCTGGGTTGTGAATCAGAAGACATGATATTAACCTTAGCTACCTCACTTATATAGCTGGGTGTTAGCTTCTCTACTTCAGAAAGTGAGATGCTAATCAATATATTTCATATATACCTCTCTGGAAATGTTATGAAGATCAACAGAGACAATCATAGTGAAAAGAGTTTAAAATGCTGCCTAGATGGCCCATTAAATCTTCAATACAAAATGGTAATAATAATATTTATAGACTTTACTATGGGTCAGACATGAAGTCTGGTATGACATCATTTCATCTCTCCAGCAACCCTGTGAAGAAGGAACTGTCATTATCTCATCTTAGAGGTGGAGTGATTGAGTTCCAGAGAGGCTGAGTAATCTGCAGAATGAGATGAGTAGTTTGGCTGAAAGAACCCAGCCTAGTGGATAGGCATGAATTTTTGAAAGGCTTTTGCAGGCAAGAAAGCTGAAAGCTGCCGCGAGGCACTGGGACATAGCCTCTAATGTTCACCGCATAGGTGATATCTGCTCCCCCCTCCCCAAGTACAAGTGGAGGTTATGTTAAAAATGCAGCACAGAAAAGATTTGCTCACAACCTTCTTGACTTCTTACTGTGTGGTAAAGAGCAACTAGAGCTAGGTTAACACATGAAGAACACACTGATGAGAGACAAGGACAGTGTGCTCAAGAGTCAGAATGTTGGACACAGGTATTTCAACACTTTAACAGCCAGTAGTGTGGTGTGTATGCGTACAAATTGAGTGGCAGCCCTAGGTTGGAAACTCTTTACTGCCTCCTTTCTTCTTCAGTTCTTGGGAATTCAGGATTACACCTGAACTAAGTCTAACTAAGGACCAGGTAGAAGGCAGACAACTCACGAGTTGCCTTCTGTCTTACTCAGCTCTATACTTTTGTAATTTTGCTAACACTAAAGTCCTGGTTTTGTGTCTGTCTTTCCAGTAGACTATAAATAGATGGTATTAAGTGGATATAAAGGGCCTTCCACCTACTGGGCAGCCAGATAATGAATGTTTGTTGAGCCAAGCATGACTTATATGCTGATTTGGGGTATAATCCTGTGTTAGAATATTTTCACAAATTCTCTCATTATATCTCTACCCTGGCTTTGTTGGAGCCATGTTTTGCGACTGAAGAAATGAGGAAAAAGGAGATTAGATGGCTCACTTTTATCTAGAATTATTCTGAAGCTTTAACTCCCAATAATAGACTTGAGTAGTTGGTGGGGGACATACATGTGCAAAAAGTCAGAGGTGAATCAAGCATGGCTTGTTTAGGAACATAGATGTAGGAGTTGCTGGAATCATGGCGAAAGAAAAATTAGGGATGACAAAGTCAGGTCAGGTGGCAGCAGGTTGCATATCACGTTCTAAAATCTAGTCTGTCTCCTACGATCAAGAAGACCCTTGAAGGATTTAAACCTTGACTTTTCAGATGAGGTTTATATTGTGATGTGCTGACTTGCTTTGCTGTGAAAAGGATACATTTTTTCTTCTTTTTCCCTTAAAACAATTGAGTACAGGTGATTGATAAAGCCAGAGGCATCAGGTCCACCCAGAGCTGCAGTTTCAGATGGTTGTGAACCACCCAGCATGGGTACTGGGTACTGAACTCAGGACCTCTACAAGACTTGCACACACCCTTAACCACTGAGCAATCTTTCCACCCCTTTATTTTTTTCTTCTTAAAAACCAATGCCAATCTCGATGAACTTTACTGATGATAGAAAGCGTTTCTCAAAACCTGGGACAATAGTACTTATAAGGCAGGTAAGGAAGGGGAAGGAAATGGGCCTCTCTTGTCTTCTGGGAAACTGCCAGATGTGACAAACACACTGGTCAACAGGATATCAAGGTTTTCTTTTCCTTCCCTGATGCTATACTTTGCCTCCTAGACTATATTTGCTATTCTCACTCCTACTAGATGCCAGGAGTAATAGTCTCCAGATTCCATACTCTTCCCAAGTCCAGACGACAAGTGGATGTATTTTCTCTGACCCTAGGGTTTCACAAAGCACTTCCTTGAATATATATATCCTGCCCCTGAAACCAACAAAAATAAAACAAAAGCAAATACCTTGACCTACTGGAGGGTTGAGAGCACCCAAGCTACCTTGCTTTTGGAAAAGGAAACTCTCCTATCAGAGGTTGCATGCGTCTTTGTCATCCAGTCCTGTGGCATAAACCATCCGACAGAGGGAAGGTGTCCAGGAAAAAAAAGTCTAGAGCAGCAGTTCTCAACCTGTGGGTCACAACCCCTTTAGGGGTCGCATTTCAGATATCCTGCATATCAGATATTTACATTATGATTCATAACTGGTAAAATTACAGTTATGAAGTAGCAACAAAAATTATTGTATGGTTGGGGGTCGCCACACCATGAAGAACTGTATTAAAGGATCAAAGCACTAAGGAGGTTGAGAAGCACTGCTCTAGAGATAAATGGTCCATGTCTAAACTAACAGAGCAACATGGTTCTCGTCCTCCCAGAGCATCCTCCAATCAGGTAGCCCTGGAAAGATTTATTGTGTCATCTTTCCATCCTCCTCTAAGTATGCTCTTGAGGATTCATTTCTACTCCTCTGGCTTTTCCTTTCTTCTCAGTCTCTTTTATACAACTATCTTTCTCTGTCCATCTGGACTACTCCATGATCTGGTCTCATCAATGCTCTTCTTGATGCCCCCCCCCCACTCCATAGCTGAGTGGGCCCAACTGTGACATTGCCAGAGAGAACCAGTGACAGAGTTTGGGTCCTAAAAGATAGCAAGATTTGGAGGAGACAAAGGAAGGCGAGTGTAAGACTAAGTTCTCCAAGCTGAGTTCTTCCCTGTGGTCCTGGAACATTTAAATGCATCCTCTCAGCCATCCCACTCCAAGAAAACTCGATTCAGGCTGCAACATGGATGTTGAAAGTTCTTTTGCAAGTAATGTTTAATTACTCCTTTTTATTTTGAAGAAATTAAATCCTACAAAAAGTTTAAGACTAGTACAATGAGTACCCATACCATCCATACCCTTCATCCAGCTTCAACTGCTAATATTTTGAATCCTGTTTTATCTAGCACACAAATGGCATACTCTGTATCAATAAAAATTATTACATAGGCCGGGCGGTGGTGGCACACGCCTTTAATCCCAGCACTTGGGAGGCAGAGGTAGGAGGATCTCTGTGAGTTCGAGGCCAGCCTGGGCTACCAAGTGAGTTCCAGGAAAGGCGCAAAGCTACACAGAGAAACCCTGTCTCGAAAAACCAAAAAAAAAAAAATTATTACATAGAAAATTAATTTTGCTGACCTATTTTAAGATTTGAGCAGACATCATAATGATCACCAGTGTGATGTGTATTTTCTAGGAATAAGGACATACAATTCATATGTAATCCTCTTAAATGTCTCAATAATAGCTTTCATAGTTGTTATCCTCCATGCTATCCAAAATCAGTGTATTGCATTTATCATGTCCCTTTAGTCTCCCTTAAACTAGAATAATCTCTATCTTTTTTTTTTTATAAATGATACTGGCACACACACACCTTTTTTTTTTTTTTTTTGGCTTGTCAAGACAGGGTTTCTCTGTGTCGCCCTGGCTGTCCTGGAATTCACTTTGTAGATCAGGCTGGTCTCACACTCATAGAGATCCTCCTGCCTCTGCCTCCCTAGTGCTCAGATTAGAATCGCGCCCCACCACTGCCCATGCACGATACTGGCACTTTTAAAACAAGTTTCATAGATGGAGAGATTATGAGTTACAGCCAAGACTGATTTAAAAAAAAAAACTTAACGAGTGGTTTGGAGAGGCCATGAATATCCAATGAATGAGCGGGAAGTCAGAATGGAGACCTAGAAACTGTGAAGGTGAGGAGTGAAGTGAGGAAGGATGGGGACTGGAGATATTGTGTGTGCTGAACCTGTCAGATCAGCACATTTAAGTCTCTTTCTTCTGTTTTTAGATAAACTGTTCATTGCTAACTATTTGTACCCCAGTGACCTTTAGCTAGAAGTACAGGGTTCTGAGTCTTAGGTCTGTGGAAATGGGTTTAGCTAGGTTATCAGTCTGGACTTCACTAGTCCTCTTTAGCCTAGGTCATAGTCTTTTTTATGTCATTTGAGAAAACAGGTTGCCAACTGGGAATGTAGTCTAGGGGCGGAGTTCTGGGTTTCCGTGAAGAAGACTTTAGGTTCGTACTCCCATTGTTCAATTCCTTTCACCGCCCAATTTCCCAGTTTTTCTTAAATAGATTTTTAGCTTTTTTTTTGTTTCCAAACCCAATGAATCTTATGTATCATTAGCCAATGAACCAAAATACGTCTCTCATCCCATACATATGCAAATATGTCAACCAAAAATAAAATTAATAAAGGATGTGTGAGATTACAGCAGCTAGGGCTGGAGAGGTGACTCAGTGGTTAAGAGCACGGGCTGCTCTTCCCAGAGGACCTCAATTCCCAGCACCCACATGACAACTCACAACTGTTTGTAACTACAGTTCTGGAGGATCTCACATCCTCACACAGACATGCATGCAGGCAAAAATACCAATGCACAGAAAATAAAAATAAATAAATCATGTTTAAAATATTACAGCAGCTATTGTTCCTATGGCTACAAATATCTGGTAGTGAGTTACCGGGTGATTTCTTCAGTCTTCTCACCTATCTCCACACAGGACCTCACACAGAACATCTACAGAATACAGACATTTATTGAGAGGTGATATGTGTCAGGTACTGGACCTAAGCATTACAGGGCTTTGCAGAGATGATTGACGTTCCTCAGGTGATCAACACCACCAACGGTCAGTTGGGTCACAGGAGGATTTTTAGGGGAGTTCTCAAAGTGTTGGGTCCCTTAAAAGGCAGTTTACTGTGGTTTTGAGAACTGAGGGTTCACACAAGGGGGCGGTTTAAACCGGTTGCGAGAGTCTTGGGTCCGTGGAAGTGGATCTAGCTACATTCTAAGCCCTGACTTCCGGAGTCGTTACCATACGTCACAGCAGCTTCATAAGCCCGTTTAGGCAGCTCCCGTTAATGCCTGAATGTGGTCTTGTGGCAAAGTACTGGGATACTATGCCAAGGGCCTCAGGTTCAATTCCCCCTTCCCCTTTCCCTTTTTCCATGTGCTCTGCTGATCTTTTCTTTCCCTCACACATTTCACTCCTCTGGTTCTCTGAGCCATGTGAGAGGGATGGGAGGAAAACTGAGGAGAAAAAGCCCTAGTTTTAGTCCTTACAAGTTTTATCTCATGTCACAGGTGTTTGTTTGTTGGTTTGTTTGTTTGTTTGTTTTTGTTTTGATTCTCTGGTTTTTCAAGACAGGGTTTCTCTGTGTAGCCCTGGCTGTCCTGGAACTCACTCTGTAGATCAGGCTGGTCTCACACTCATAGAGATCCTCCTGCCTCTGCCTCCTGAGTGCCCAGATTAGAATCGCGCCCCACCACTGCCCATGCACGATACTGGCACTTTTATAACAAGTTTCATAGATGGAGAGATTATGAGTTACAGCCAAGACTGATTTAAAAAAAAATCCTTAACCAGTGGTTTGGAGAGGCCATGAATATCCAATGAATGAGCAGGAAGTCAGAATGGAGACCTAGAAACTGTGAAGGTGAGGAGTGAAGTGAGGAAGGATGGGGACTGGAGATATTGTGTGTGCTGAACTGTCAGATCAGCACATTTAAGCCTCTTTTTTCCATTTTTAGATAAACAGTTCATTGCTAACTATCTGTACCCTAGTGACCTTTAGCTAGAAGTACAGGGTTCTGAGTCTTAGGTCTGTGGAAATGGGTTTAACTAGGTTATCAGTCTGGACTTCACTAGTACTCTTTAGCCTGGGTCATAGTCTTTTTTTATGCCATTTGAGATACCGCGATGCCCCCTGGGAATGTAGCCTAGGGGCAGAGTTCTGGGTTTCCGTGTAGGAGACCTTAGATTCAATTCCCAGAGTTCGATTCCCTTCACCGCCTGATTTCCCTGTTTTTCTAAAGTTGTTTTTGAGCTTTTTTTTTTGTTCCCAAACCCAATGAATCTTATGTATCATTAGCCAATGAACCAAAATACGTCCCTCATCCCATACATATGCAAATATGTCAACCAAAAATAAAATTAATAAAGGATGTGTGAGATTACAGCAGCTAGGGCTGGAGAGATGACTCAGTGGTTAAGAGCACGGGCTGCTCTTCCCAGAGGACCTCAATTCCCAGCACCCACATGACAACTCACAACTGTCTGTAACTCCAGTTCCGGAGGATCTGACACCTCTCACAGACATGCATGCAGGCAAAAATACCAATGCACATAAAATAAAAATAAATAAATCATTTAAAATATTACAGCAGCTATTGTTCCTATGGCTACAAATACCCAAATATCCGGTAGTGACTGACCGGGTGATTTCTTCAGTCTTCTCACCTATCTCCACACAGGACCTTACACAGAACATCTACAGAATACAGACATTTATTGAGGAGGTGATAATGTGTCAGGTACTGGACCTAAGCATTACATGGCTTTGCAGAGATGATTGACGTCCCTCACGTGATCAACACCACCAACGGTCAGTTGGGTCACAAGGAGGATTTTTTAGGGGAGTTCTCAAAGTGTTGGGTCCCTTAAAAGGCAGTTTACTGTGATTTAGAGAACTGTAGGTTCACACAAGGAGGGCCGTTTAAACAGGTAGCGAGAGTCTTGGGTCCGTGGAAGTGGATCTAGCTACATTCTAAGTCCTGACTTCCGGAGTCGTTACCATACGTCACAGCAGCTTCATAAGTCTGTTTAGGCAGGTCCCGTTGATGCCTGAATGTGGTCTGGTGGCAAAGTACTGGGATACTATGCCAAGGGCCTCAGATTCAATTCCCCCTTCCCCATTCCCTTTTTCCATGCGCTCTGCTGATCTTTTCTTTCCCTCATACATTTCACTCCTCTGGTTCTCTGAGCCATGTGAGAGGGATGGGAGGAAACTGAGGAGAAAAAGCCATAGTTTTAGTCCTTACAAGTTTTATCTCATGTCACAGGTGTTTGTTTGTTGGTTTGTTTGTTTGTTTTTGTTTTGATTCTCTGGTTTTTCAAGACAGGGTTTCTCTGTGTAGCCCTGGCTGTCCTGGAACTCACTCTGTAAATCAGGCTGGTCTCACACTCATAGAGATCCTCCTGCCTCTGCCTCCTGAGTGCCCAGATTAGAATCGCGCCCCACCACTGCCCATGCACGATACTGGCACTTTTATAACAAGTTTCATAGATGGAGAGATTATGAGCTACAGCCAAGATTGATTTAAAAGAAAACTTAACCAGTGATTTGGAGAGGCCATGAGTATCCAATGAATGAGCAGGAAGTCAGAATGGAGACCTAGAAACTGTGAAGGTGAGGCGTGAAGTGAGGAAGGATGGGGACTGGAGATATTGTGTGTCCTGAACCTGTCAGATCAGCACATTTAAACGTCTTTCTTCCATTTTTAGATAAACTGTTCATTGCTAACTATCTGTACCCTAGTGACCTTTAGCTAGAAGTACAGGGTTCTGATTCTTAGGTCTGTGGAAATGGGTTTAACTAGGTTATCAGTCTGGACTTCACTAGTCCTCTTTAGCCTGGGTCATAGTCTTTTTTATGCCATTTGAGAGGCCGCAAAGCCCCCCTGGGAATGTAGTCTAGGGGCAGAGTTCTGGGTTCCGGTGCAGATAGAGCTTAGCTTCGGTTCCCCGTGTTCGATTCCCTTCACCGCCCGATTTCCCTGCTTTTCTTAAGTTGTTTTTTAGCTTTTTTTTGTCCCCAAACCCAATGAATCTTATGTATCATTAGCCAATGAACCAAAATATGTCCCTCATCCCATACATATGCAAATATGTCAACCAAAAATAAGATTAATAAAGGATGCAAAGGATTACAGCAGCTAGGGCTGGAGAGATGACTCAGTGGTTAAGAGCATGGGCTGCTCTTCCAGAGGACCTCAATTCCCAGAGTGCACGTGGTGGCTCATAGCCACCTGTACCTCCAGTCTCAGAGCATCCTAGATCACAAGGAGGATTTTTTAGGGGAGTTCTCAAAGTGTTGGGTCCCTTACAAGGCAGTTTACTGTGGTTTTGAGAACTGTAGGTTCACGCAAAGGGGAGGTTTTAACAGGTTCTGGGAGTCTTGGTCCCTGGAAGTGGATCTAGCTACATTGTAACTGACTTCAGGAGTTAGCGTACGTCATATTAGCTTCATAAGTCCTTTTAGGCAGCCTTTATCACAGCTGAGTGTGTGGCGTTAAGGCAGAGTACTAAACTACCACGCCTGAAGCCTTAAGTTCGACATCCACTTCCCCTTCCCCTTTTTGATGAGTCCACTCTCTTCTTTTTTCTTTCCCTCACACATTGCACTCCCCTGGCCTCCTGTATTTGGTTCTCTGAGCCACATGAGAGGGATGGGAGGAAAAGCCATACTTTTAATTCTTACAAGTTTTATCTCATGTCACTTTTTTGTGTTTTGCTTTGTTTTTTGGTTTTTCAAGACAGAGTTTCTCTGTGTGATAGTCCTGGCTGTCCTGGAACTCACTTTGTAGACCAGGCTGCCTTGAATTCAGAGATCCCCCTGCCTCTGTCTCCTGAGTGCTGGGATTAAAGGCATGCACTGCCACCACTGCCCGGCCTCCTGTCACTTTTATAAATAAAATTTTATATTAGGTCTTTTCTAATGATTTTTGTGTGTCATGTGTCTGTGTGTATAGGCATGGGCGTGTGGGTCCTGGTGCAAGTCGGAGGAGAGATTCGGATCCTTCTCCAGAGCTGGAATTACTGGTGGTCGTCAGCCACCAGAGAGGGGCGTTGGGAACCAAACTCTGTTTCTCTCCAAGAGCAGCAAGCATTCTTACCTCAGTTTCAAACCCTGTATCATTGTGCCTCTCCAAATGTGTGTCTTTTGGGCACTATGCACTCATTCTGTGTTATGTAAGTCAGGATTCTCCAAGGGAACAGCTCACTTTTTTTAATCATCTTACATGATTCGAGGCTGTAGTAAAACAACTGCTGGAGATTGATCCAAACCATTAGTTGCTCAGTCTAAATAAGTGACCCCCTCGGAGTCCAAGACACCAGTAATGCAGGGTCAGACTGATGGCCTAGAGAAGCAGCAATGTGAGTTTCCATTGGAAGGAACAACAGTGGGAATAGACACCCGTTCAGGAGAACGGAGCTTGCATGAACTGGCCAACTTCTTCTTCATTTTTCAGGTCCCCAGACCTGCAATGATGGCACCTACATTCAGAGTGGTCTTTCTCCCTCAGTTCCTCAGACATGTATCAGTCCTCCTCTGGAATCATTTTCCCAGACACACTGGAGGATCTCCCATTCAAGTTGGCGATTGAGATTCAATTTGGCAATCGAGATTGTCCACCGTGTGTGTCTATAGGATTCACTACCTACTCATATAGTCTTACCTCTTTCCCATATCCCATCTCTTAATCAGTCCCCATCATTTACCATGCTGTCCAATTTGGAAGCACGGTACTAAATTACTCTTTCTAATGGCTACACCTTAGTCAGTGAGTCCTTGTCCTTCCTTCTACCAGCTAAAACTAGTCAGCCCCTTATTCTTTCTCACCTGTGTTATTGCTTTATTTTCTTTCTTCTGATTTTTGTTGGCTGTTTTCAGAAATGAGCAACGTTACAGATTTTAGTATCACAAACTGAACCCACCCCTTGCCAAGAAACAGAACATTCCCAGTCTCCAAAGATCCTTCTGTACTTCCTCTGAAACACTACCTCTTCCATTCTCCTTATAGATGACCACAGCTGGAATTTACCATTAAAAACCTTCAGAGAGAGAGACTCATACTATGCAATTCTCCGTGTCTGCTTTCCTTAGCTCAACATCATCCTTGTGAAATTCAATCACACTGTTACATACTGCTTTATTCTCAATGCTCTATAACATTTCAATGTATTTCATATCATCCATTTTAGACATTTGAGTTGTTTCTAGATTGGACTCCTATACATGTCTTTTAGTGCTCATAAATATTCATTTATACTGAATGTCTATCTGAAAATATTTCTAATATATACATGTTCAGCATTAATCAACATCGCCAGACTCTATCAAAGTGTTGGCACTAGTAGTAAGTGATGACACATCTATGTCCTTTTTCTGTCTGTGTGTTTCTCCTTTCCTTCTCTCCTCTCAAGCACTTCCTTCTGGCCCTCTTGACTCCCACAGTATTTCTAGCACATCGGAGAGCTGACATTTCCAACAACACTTAATGAGTTTTGTTAACAGCCCTCTTGAGCCCCAGAGAAATAAAAGTAAAGTTGGCAAGGAAAGGAAGGAAAATCTTAGAAGAAACATGCAGGGGAAAGAATTTTCTCATCTTCAAGAAGATATTTCCTCAGCAACAGGGGAGAAAAACAGTCCCAGAGAGGCGGGTCCTAGCGATCCTGGTTCTGGCAAGTTTGCAGTCAGCAAAAACTCAGGATGCCGAGGAAAAGAAATGTAAGGAGTTGTTAAAAAACAAAAACCAAACAAACAAACAGGAAAAAAACCCACTGTGTTGCCTGCCCTGCAGCCCTGCTTAGGGTCCTATGAAGCTCCCAGAAGCTGTCAGTGTGAGCAGATGACTTGATTAGAGTAACGGGCAAATTTTTACAGGACAATACTCCGGTGCATATACAGCCTCAGAACTTGGACACATTACTCTGAGTGAGGGGTTGCAAGAATAACTGAAGGGAATTTTCCCTCAGGGCTGAAGGAATTCAGAGTTAAAAGTGGAATTTGTTCAAAATTTCTAAAGAGATGTGGCATTTCTCAGACCCTGATCTGTTATTCCTGGGGAGTACTACTAGAACCCAATCTAGTGAAAAAGATCAAACTCGAGGCTATCCTCTGTTCCCCCTGTGCTGGAAGGGAGTATTGTGTCATGGTGGAATTGTGAGCTGAATTACAGCCCCTGTGCCACACATAACCCAAACACCTACACATAGCAATCCTCAGTGGTGGGCTTTTGTCTCAATGCACCATTCCTGTCCTAAACAGACATAGTCTACCAGTTCTGCCGTGACACAAATGCACCCTCAACCACAGGTGGTTCTGAATCATTGTAAATGTGGCTATTTCAAATTCAAGTATGTTGTCACTGTAAATACATAATGACCTAATATCCAGAAAAACATTTAAGTATCACTGACAATTGTTGATACTTATTACTTGTTAAAATTAGAATATTTTAGATATGAGTTTCTTCTTTTATGGATTGATTTGGTGCTGGGAATGGAACTCAGGACCTCTCATGCACCAAGCATGTGCTCCACTCCTGAGCCGGCCTCCTCTTTTTTCTTTCATTAGTATGACTTCCATGAAATTTGAAATTCCATGCATGGCTCATATTATTGTCTTAATGGACAGTGATAGCCTTGGTAAACTCCAAACTCCTGACTTTAGCACTAAAGCACATTATATCCTGGTATTTGCCTCTTCTGTAGCCTTGCTGCTCCTCTTGTCTGCCTCCTTCCTCCCACACTTCCAAACTGCATGTGCACACCCCTCACATGACATTGCAGATGCTCTAATCCCCTTATGCATTGCCTCTTACATTGCTGATTTTATACAAGCTCTTTCTTTTCCTCCAAGTGCACTTGTCTCCCTTGGGTCTTAATTTCTTCATGCATCAAATTAAGGACAGACAGCAGATTGCTAACGGTTCTTCCAGCTGAGTGGTTCTATAATTCAGCCTCAAAGAAGCACACAGTGGCCTGGACAATCCAACATCCATTTGTATTTTCAGTCAGTGGAAGAAAATAAGGGTAAAGTATGTGCACTGTTGACCTAGTGTATGCCAAGCTTGGTTCCTATTGCTTTCCACATTTCATAATCTCATCAGTAATCCTATGAGGCAGGTACACTGTTCTTTGTATTTGAGGTGGGAAAACCCAGGCTCAAAGAGCTAAGGTGATTCGGTAAGGTGATCAAAACCTCACAACTCATCCCTTACCATTATACCATGTCCAAAAGTCTCAGAATTAATAGCACTTTCTATTGAAGGACGCCAAGCACACAGTCAAAGGACACTTAAAGAGAAAGTGTCAAACTACTCAGACTGTTCTGTCCGGTCTTTCAATATCCGCTGCCTGGTCTTTCTCTGACACTGGTTGACAGGCTTCTCTCCCGCTATCCCTGCCTGATGTTCCAAGGTTCCTTTCTCAGAAAATCTAAGTCCCAGAGGCTTGGCCCACACTGCCTGTAAAACACCTTTGGATGCTTACCTCCTCCTCACCTTGCTCAGCAGTCTCCAGTGTCCAAAAGGTTTGGCCAGAGGGGATTCTCAGTATCATTCAAGCTAGATATTTACCTGTGTTTGGAATTTGGTTACATAATTACCAGAAAAAATGCATTGGTCTTAGGGCTGGAGGGATGACTCAACAGTTTGTACTGCTCTTTCAGAAGACCTAAGTTCAGTTCCTAGCACCCACATCTAGAAGCATACAGTTGCCTGTAACCCCAGCTTCAAAGTAATCCAATGTCTCTGGCCTCCGTGGACACCAGTACTCACATGCTCAAACATACATGTACACATACATACATCACATCACATAATTTAAAATAATAAAATAAATATTAAAATACATATATGATCCAGGTGGTGGCGCACGCCTTTAATCCCAGCACTTGGGAGGCAGAGCCAGACGGATCTCTGTGAGTTTGACCAACCTGGTCTACAGAGTGAGTTCCAGGCCAGCCAGGACTACACAGAGAAACCCTGTCTCAAAAAACCAATATATATATATGCATATAACAACACTTAAAAAGGAGACTCTGAATTTTACAAACAGCATGCAGGGTTATATGGGAGGGTTTGGAGGGAAGAAAGGGAAGGGAGAAATGATATAATTATAATCTCAAAATTAAAATTAAAATTCTAAAAAGAAGTATGTTGATCTAGTAACTCTACCAACTCATTCATATATATGGGGGAATATGCACAGGAAAATAGATGCAATTGAAGATTGTCATATTAAGCAAATTAAGGTAGAGTCCATGTCTTAGTTACTTTTCTATTGCTGAAATAAAATACAGTGACAGAAAGCAACTTGGGGAGGAAAGGGTACATACAACTTGTAGTCCATCATCCAGGGAAGTCAGAGCACAAACTCTAGACAGAAACCTGGAGGTATGAACTGATGCAGAGGCCATGGATGTGTGCTTTTTACTGGCTTGCTCTTCATAGCTTTTTCATCCTGCTTTCTTATACCATTCAGGACCACCAGCCCGGGGTGCCACTCCCCACTGTGGTCTGGGCCCTTCCACATCAATCATCAATCAAGAACTACAAGGCAATTTGGTGAGGGTATTTTCTCAGTTAAGTTTCCGTCTTCCCAAAAGACTCTAGTTTGTGTAAAGTTGACAGAAAACTAGCCAGTATATGTAGAATGACAAATATTTTATGTTTTCTCTCATTTGTAAGACCTAAGTTCAGTTTTTATAGATTTTATATAAATGTGTGTGTGTTTGTGTGTGTATACAATAATGTTGGAGTGATTGCTATTCCAGACTTCAAGATTTATTACAGAGCTATAGTAATAAAAACAGCATTGCACTGTACAAAAAGAGACATGTAGGTAAATGGAACAAAATAGAAAACATGAAATTACAGTCATCTGGTATTTGACCAAGTTACCAAAAATACACACTAGAGAAAAGTCTACATCTTCAACAAATGGTGCTGGGAAAACTAGATGCCCACATGTAGAAAAATGAAATTATATATATGGACATGGAAATAGAAGTGAAACTGTCTAGGAGAATTGAGGGGAATAATGGGAAGAGAAAAGTAGGGAGGGTAGAGAGGTATGTAATTGAGCATGATCGTGTGTGTGTGTGTGTGTGTGTGTGTGTGTGTGTGTGTGTGTGTGTAAATGCACTCATGAGACTCAGTGTACAAAAGTTATATGCCAAACTATGTACAAAAGTTATATGACAATAAAATTACTCTGCAAACAACAGAATAGCACGAAAGATTTATGTAGAAAATCATTTTAGGTGATTGAGAACAGAAAATGTCCCTCACAGGTTCATGCATGGAAGGCTTGGTTGCCAGCAGGTGGCACTATTTTGAGAAGGTGGTGAAAAGATTAGTGGGTAGGGCCCAACTAGAGGAAGTAGGTCACTGTGGGTGTGGTTCTGAAGTGTGTCTTGCTCTGCTGTGCCCTCTCTACCATTATGCTATGCCTCATCAGAGGCTGAGAGTGATGGAGACAAGGGACCACAGACTGAAATCTCTAAAACCATGAACCAAAAGAGACCTTTCTGTTGAAATGTTTTCTCAGGTCCTTGTCAGAGCAATGAAAGGTCTGGTTAAAGATGTGATTTGGTAGAAGGAAGAACCTGTCAGATGGTTCCATTCCTGGTTTTGCTCCTTGTAACTATGTGATCTGAAGGAAGATAATAGCTCTAAGCCATGTTCCAAGCAACCCATATGTTCTTCAATAAAGAGCACTCCATCCCTTCAGTTCCCACCATGTCTCCAGACACTTAGATCCCCTGTTGGGAGGGAGGGATGAGGGAGAGGGCAAGAGGGAGGGAGGGAGGGAGGGAGGGAGGGAGGGAGGGAGGGAGGGAGGGAGGAGAGTGGGAGAGGAGAGGAGAGGAGAGGAGAGGAGAGAGAGAGAGAGAGAGAGAGAGAGAGAGAGAGAGAGAGAGAGAGAGAGAGAGAAATCTAGAAACCCCACAAGCCTTCGGCTCAAATCTGTGCCTCTGGATGGAGCTCATTCTCCTCTCATTTGTAGCCAAGCATGTATGTAATCTAAAGCAGGACATTTGACCTGCAATCCAATGGTCATAATATCACCTCCCTCCTGTTTCCTCCCATCACTTGGAACACTGTCTCCAGTTCCCACCACAAGTCCTTGAACTTTCAACCCAGTCTTTCCATATCAATTTCAATATCCCCTTCTCAGAGTAGCCACACCCATGTGCCAAGTCCAAGTATGAAGTAAAGCTTTAACCTCTACAAAGCTTTCTGTTTTCTCCCTAGCAGTTATCAAATCTGAGATGATGTATTTAGCCATAGTCTCACTGGATATCTGTTTCATCCTCCGACTGTGAGACCGAGACTAGCTAACGCTGTATTTTGTGTTCCTTGTCTCACCAATTATTAGCAACTCACTCACCACTAGGTCCCTTTATGTAGATGACAGTCAGTCATGTAGAGCTTCGGTGAAAAAACACAAGTAACTCAATAACAATTCATCTTTCACTCACACACAAAAATAATAATTGTAGGTACAGGACCAAAGAAATGGCTCACTAGGTAAAAGCATTTCTCGTGCAAGTCTGGTGACCTGAGCCCAATCCCTGAACCCATATAAAGGTGAAAGGAGAGAATAAACTCCACAGTTGTCCTATGGCCCCTCCACACTACTTCCACACTGTTTTATGCATTATCCTTTCTCATCACACACACACACACACACACACACACACACACACACACACACACACACGTATAAAATGGAGGTGGACAGTATAATCTACTGATATGGAAGGACGTGAAAAAAGATAAATCCCTCCCGTTTGTTTGTTCCTTACTATTTCTCCACCCGGACCTATATTCTAATGTTCCCAAATCTCTCCTTCCCCATCCCCATCTCTCCTTTCTTTTTTCTTCTCTCTCCTCCTTTTCCTTTCTCCCTTCCCTTCTCTCTTCTTCCTCTCTCAACTCCCTCCTTGTCCATCAGAATAACCCCAACCCTCACCTTTACCTCCACACTGTGTCCTCTGAGGAGTTTTTCTTTTTATCCAGATGATTAAATTATATATAAAAGAACATTATTGCCAAAGTCAAACAGAGTTTCATTTGTTCCATTCTCCTGTCTTATTTTTCTCATTTCTCACCAACAATTATCAATGAATAGTTAAATCATGGCCCCTTAAACCCTTTTAAATGAATCTTGAGCATATTCCTTTTTTGAATAAACTTCTTATTTTGAAATAATTTTATATTAATATGGAGGTTGCGAAGATATTGCTGAGAGTTCTCTCAGTTTCATCTTATGTTAACCTGCTACATAACAATGATCTTTTGATCAAAACTAGGGATTCTAGTTAAGACTCCTAACAATAATGGAGAGGGTGCATGAACTTACCTTCCCCTATAATCAGATTAGTGACTACCTTAATTATCATCATAGAACCTACATCCAGTAACAGATGGAAGCAGATGAAGTGATCCACAACCAAGCACTGGTCTGAGCTCCTAGACTACAGTTGAAGAGAGGGAGGAGGGATCACAGGAGCAAGTGAGGACAAGAACATGATGGAGAAAACCACAGAGACAGCTGACCCAAGCTGGTGGGAGTTCATGGAGTCTGGCCTGTCAGCTGGGGAACATGCATGGGACTAAACTAGGCCCTCTGAATGTGGGTGGCAGCTATGTGGCTAGATCTGTTTGGGGAGCCCCTGGCAGTGGGACCAGGCCTTATCCAAGGTGCATGAAATGGCTTTTTGGAACATGGTCCTAGGGTGGGATACCTTGCTCAGCCTTGACACAGGGGGGAGGGCCAGACTTTGTTGACTCCCCAAGGGAGGCCTTACCCTCTCTGAGGATGGATGGGGGTGGGATGGGGGGAGATGGGGATGAGGAAAAAGGGGAGGGAGGAGGAACTGGGATTGGTTTGCAAAATGAAAACCAACTTTTTTTTAAACTAGGAATTCTGCATTGAGGCATTACTATTGAACTACAGAGCATTCCTCTTTCATCTGTTTTGTTTGTTTGTTTGTTCCTAATGTTCTTTTCTGTTCTGGGACTCGGTTGAGGACACTACACTGCCATTACTGTCACCATTCCTCCGTAGCTTCCTCTGCTTTGTTGGTTCCTCAGGTTTTCTTTCTTTCTTAGGACCTTCACGGTTCGAAAATACTGGTCAGTTACTTTTCAGAACTCGGAAGTTTGGATTGATCTGGTATTTTCCTTAACGGTTTTGGTTTTGGAGAAGAACACCACAGAGGTGAACCGCACATCTCGTTGGACAGCTTCAGGGGATACATGGCACACACATGACTGAAGACACTGGGCGATTTGATAGTCCCATCGCTTTCTCCCGTCTCTTTCATTATAACCATTCTAGCAGGTGTCATTAATGTTAGTAGCTGGAGTAAGATACTGTTTGTTTATTTCTCTGCCATTAAATTACTGTTTATACTTCCACACACCTTTCTATTGTATACATATATTGGTCTGAAGCAATCAACAGGAAGTGATATAGCCCTGCCTCCTGGAGGAAGGAAATGTGTACACATTTTTGAATGATTTTGTAAGGAAGAGTTGTAAATTCTCACTCCTTTATTAATTTGTTTAATCATTTATACAGCACGGACTGTACAGGACTGTGTTGTTAATTCCCTTTGAAAGGTTGTTGCCAGGAAATGTAGACTTCCTTAGAATGGGTTTGTTTAAAATGTGAGCTGCCCAGGCCAGGGAGGTGACTCAGCAGCACAATCCTGATGGCGTGAGTTTGAATCTCCTCTGACCTCTACCCACATGTTCACCTTCACACCCCCAAATGTGCATACATGTCTACAAAAGTAAACACATGCATAAAAAAATGTGTATCTTAAAATATAGGCTATCTGAATTAAGTTCTGAGCACCTAAGGAGGGACTGACACCCCAAAGAGTTAATCTTCTCATTCTTGGAGCTGATTAACGTCAGTCACAATTCATTCCCTCTGTACTTTTCTCCACATGGACCTTGGTTTCTGAATTCCCTCCTGTTGAGAGGTAATAGGCCTCCAACTTAACTGCCTGGGAGATGGGCAGAAGAGGTGGGCTTAATCTTATTTTGTAAGCTCAGAAAGAACCAATAGAGTGGGGTCTTCAAGCAGTCCGTGTATTCCCTCTCCTGAGGTAGGCTATGACACACTGTCGCTCCTAGGAATTAACTCTGCACATATAAGGAATACCTAGTAGTGCATTGAGCTCAGAGAACAAACTCTACAACCAGACTACTGGAGTGTGAACAGCAATCCACCACTTCTTAGTTGTGTGGCCCCAGGAGCTTTACTTCTGTCTGTGTCTCAGGTTCCACATTAGAGGTCCCTCCCTGGAACTGGGGCAATACTCAGTAACTCATAAAACTGTTGAGAGGACTAAAATCTGTTAATATGTGTAAGGGGGTGAGTACTAACTGCCGTGCTTATGAGTGCAAAGAAAGACAAAGGTTTTAGAGTTAGGGTAGGACCTAGTAGCTGATGATTCCCATACAGGCCCTGGGCATCTGCTCTAGTTGCACTATGCATGTGCTCACAGCTAATCCCCTGGACAATCCAGAGAGGTATGTACCACTGGATAAGACAGGGCAAAGGGGAGGGTGGAGAGTGAATGGGAAGTGGGTGAAAGACAAGCTCAGGCTTCCGGCTTTCTTTCTACCAGTGCCCTCTGGATTTCAGTCTGCCACCGAGAGTTGAAGAAAGAACAAACCCTCGGGATCGGATCCTCAAGGAAGAATCCCTTGCTACGGAGTGCACATGCGCAGTTTGGAGGGACTAGCTGCTGGCTGGGAGGGACTTTCTGCTCGACCCCAAGGCCATTGCTGGCTTCGTGTTCTAAAGCATTGTAGCTTTTCTCTGAAGTTGAAATGTACTTTTCCTCCTTTACTCAGAACCCAGGAAACGAAGCTATGTTCTCATTTTAGCCACCTGAGTCCTCTTGGCAGGGAAGAACGAGACCTTCGTTAATTACTGACCGACCAGAGCCGCCTTGTTCCTCCCGCTCTCACAGGCAACACTACACAAGCACAAACAATGGGAACTTTGATTCCTCAGGAGTAAAACTCTCTTATCCTGTGCCAGACTTGTCAAATCCCAAGGCTCTTCATCCCAAAGCAGAACTGTCTATGGGACCTTTCCAAGACAATAGACTTTCTTCTTGGGAATATCAGATGTACAAATTTCAATGTATTCTTCACCATCCACTCTCACACCCTGAATCAAATGGAATCAAACCCATGTATGTATTGAGGTTATATTGCAGGGGGCTAGCTGGTGAGATAGCGTCGGGAATAAAGGCACTTGGAGTAAAAGCCTGACAACCCAAGTTCTAGCCACAGGATCCACAAGGTGGGAGAGAACTGACTCCTTCCCACAAGTTGTTCTCTGACCGCCATACACGTGCTGGGTCACACATGCATCCACACATACACACAAGTAAGTGAAAAAGAAATAAGATTATATTGTAAAGGTAGTGGTAGTAGTTGCTTGGATGACCAATATTTTACAGAGTTAACCTGAACACAGTCAAACCAACCCCCCCCCAAAAAAAATCTCCATTATGATATAGCTTGCAATAAATGATCATACATGTGGTATTTATTATCTGAACAAAAAAGAGATGTTCATTATTAGAGAGAGTCAGTTTTGTTTAAGGTATGGCCCCTGGTAGATCAACCATGCTCCAGGGGATAGCCCCACACCTGGGAGTATACAGACAGCACAAATTGAACTTAATGAGTTATTTTTAAAAAGACACAAAAATTAGAAGATTAGAGAGTTGGGGTGGATTTTAGAAGAGTTGGGCAGAGGAGTATGGGGTAAATGTGAACAAAATACATCGTGTGAATTTCCCAAAGAATTAATAAAATATTACAAAATAAAAAAACAAAATACAAATTTTTTTCATTTGTCTATATAGTATTATTTAAATGAAGCCATGGTTTCCATTATTCCAGTCTTGTTTTTGTAGCCATTCCTGGCATTTCTGGGTTTTCCACTCTTTCCACTTCTGCTTCCTTGATGTTCCCTGAGCCATAGATGCAGGAGCTGTGAAGAGGGGTATCTGTGGGGCTGGGCTCCCCATAATCTGTTGATGTCTGCACTGTGTCCAGTTGTGGTTTGCTGTGATGGTCTCCATTTGCTGTAGAGAGAGGCTCCTTTGAGGAGGGGTGGTGGTGCACTTATCTGTGGGTCTAAGGATAAGATTTAGAATGTAGTAAGCATCTTTCTATCTTTTTGATGAAGCTACCCATTTTTATATCCTTGCTGTATATTTAAATTTTGTAAGCTATATTATTCTGTGATTTTTTAATCCATTAGTTTGGTGCTTTTATTTCTTAAATTATTATTCTTTGAGAATTTTGTAAGGTATGTAATAAGTATATGATATAGTTTGACCGTATCCACCCCCCTTCCCCCGTCCAACTTCTTAGAGATCTCCCCCATGACCTGCTCCCATCTTCACATCCTCTTTCAAACGTATTTCTTTTTTCTATAACTCACTGTGTCTAGTTCATGGTGCTCATATGTACACGGGTGTGAGCTATCCACTAAAGCATGACCAACCTACAAGGATCCACAACCTTAAAGAAAAATAACTCTCCCACCTCTAGTAGCCACCAACTGTTAGTAGCTCCTCAGCTAAGGGCCAGGGCTGGTGCATTCCTTCTGGATCCATACTGAATGCCATCTGGCTTGATCTTGTACAGGCAACTACAGTTGCTATGAGTTCGAGTTCAATAGTCCTGTCATGTCCAGAAAACACATTTTCACCCTGATCCTCCCCAACTTCTGACTCTTACAATCTTGCTGCCTTCCTTCTGCAATGCTCCCTGAGCTTTGGGGCAGGAGGTGTGATACAGGTATCTCACTTAGATGCCTATTCTCTGCACTTCGGCCAGTTGTGAGTGTCTGTAGTAACTGTCATTTGCTGCATAGAAAGGCTTCTCTGATGGGGTGAAAATTGTGGGTATAAGTATAAGTACCTAGAAGACAGTTTGATACTCTGTCTCCTTAGCATACTAATAGTAGTAAGTTTTCCTTTCAGTTATCTGATGTTCCTGCCCCAGGTTTGGGTCAGATTTGTAGTACCAGGCATGAGTACTTAGTACCACTCCTGTGAAGTGGGCCTTAAATCCAATCAGAAAGCAATTGGTTACTCCCATAACATTTATGACACTATGTACCCATGATATTTCTTGCCAGGCCAGTTAGTATTGTAGCTAACAAAGTTCACTGCTGGGTAAAACGGTTGATGTCTTTCTCCCTCAACACACTGCATAGCACCTTCCACTACTATGAAAAATAGCCAGGAGAAAAGAAGTTTCCAAGTTAATATTAGCTCAACTTCTCCATACCCTATGAACAAAGTGTGTGGTGTCTTCAGCAAGCTCTTAATATCTCGTTCTGGTGGGCAACCAAAAGCAATGACAATGACTTGTATTGTTTGGGGGCCTCTGTGACTTACCCATCAACAATCTGAGGGGAGATACCATGCATCTGACACTGGGATTTTACTCTATGTCCTTTTAGTGCACAAATAAAAACTTTTTAAAAGGAAAAGGTAGGCACTATAGGACTAATACTGCCCATATTTGATTTTCAAAAATAGGGTGACATGTAATTTTTGGTCCTATGCTATAGCAGAATATTCCTAGGGCTTTCTTAGTGTCTGCCTGCTTGCTTGCTTGTCTTCTTCCTTCCTTCCTTCCTTCCTTCCTTCCTTCCTTCCTTCCTTCCTTCCTTCCTTCCTTCCTTCCTTTCTTTCTTTCTTTCTTTCTTTCTTTCTTTCTTTCTTTCTTTCTTTCGACAGTGTCTTACTAAGTACCCCTGGCAAGCCTCAGACTCACAGTTACCCTCCTGCCTCAGCCTCTAGCATGCTGAATTTACACGAATGCACCACCACACCTGGCACTTCTTTCTGATAATGCTTTGACCTGCATGTAGTTTTTTTCCACAATGGCAAATTTTCATGCAGTAAAATGGCCTAGGAGTTCATATCTGCAATCCTGACATTTAGGAGATCGAAAGACAATGACGGTAAGTTTGAGAGCACTCTGGCCTGATTAGGACATTACAGTTCACCTTGAGTTTCATAATGGGCCCCAAAATGTATACAGTAAAATTCATTTTGTCCTATAGATCTGCTCTCAATAAGTCCACATATTACTGACTCTGGCTGCTAGTCTAGGACACCAAGCTGACTGACATGTCAACAACAAAAATGTTGAATTCTAAGGACTCTACTTACTAGCAACAGCAGATTTTTAGCTTTCTAAGGATGTCCAGGCACTTTGTGTTTACTGAATTGTTTTAATAGACCAGATGTTTTCAATCAGGCCTAGTACATCTATAAATTTTTCATATATATTATCAATGTCTTTAGATGATTTTTAAATACTACAAAGAAAATTGGGTATTATCACAAGTTAAATCTCTTTTAGAAAAAAAAAATGATTCTAAAAAAAAAACAGAGAAGATTTGGACATATAAATCTGACATTGGATTCCAAACACATTAGTCTCTTTGTGAAAACTTGGAAAGTCCTGTCTGATGTTGCTGAATTTTACTGGTTGACCTTTAGTTCTAAAGCAGTCTTATTGCCCAAATAGTGAGTCATGTTTTGCCAAATGATGTTTTTTGTTGTGACTTGCGTACAATATGGAACAGTACAGAAATAGTCAGGCCCCCTCTTTCCAGCTCTACATGGCCTCTTTGAAGGTCTTCCATTTTAGGAACATCTGATAATTTCTGTTTTACTATAATCCTTTCTACCCCTTTCATTCTCAATGTCTTTCCAAGTTAGAGAAAGGCATACTTCTCATTCAACACATTAAAATTATGCTTTAATCACTAGATAATATATTCCCATTTTTCTTTACTGGTGACATTTTAAAACCTTATGGGCTTCTGCGTGTTTTCAAAAACCTGAAAAAATGATCCCAAACTTTCATTTTGAAAGCTTTGATTTTACAGGTAAAGCAAACACATTTGTTTTATCAGAGTTGTACACCAAGTGTGTGTGTGTGTGTGTGTGTGCACATGCGTGTGTGTGCATGTGTGTAAGCACATTTGCTCACACACACATGCATGTGTAGCCTTTAAGAGATTCTACTTCATCATCTCAAAATGAATAAACAGTGCATTCCCAACAATAAAGAAGCTTATAGACTGAATAGAACCATCCAGAATTTATATTTGTGCTGTCTGTTGAGTACACAGATAAGAAGAGCCTACTTTGTATTATTTCATGTCTTCTGTGGTTTTATCAATACTGTTGTGGAAATTTTTTGAAAGTTAATGTCAAACTCTGTTTCCTAAAGATCAAAGTATCTAATAGCTAGAAGTAACATTTTTCTTGCTGCAATGTACTACATTCATTGATGAAATGTAGAAGTATGATTGCTGGTAAGATCTGACAGAATCCGCTGTACAGTGTAACGGACCAACATAAATGTTGTCAAGATTTCCCCCTACAGGACATCTCAGTGATAACCTCTAACTCAGGAAATACAGCTTCAGGCTTTAATCCATTTCATAGAGCCATCAAGGGGACAAACCAGTGACTCTGGTTTAGGTAGTATGCTCAAGCCAATTCAGCAGTCACCAGTTTAGTTAAGCATAGTCATCTTGGGGAAGGGGAGCTTCAGGTTGATGCTGAATGTCTGCACATCTCACCCTGGACTTGTGAGGTTCAGAGTCGACATATGCCTTCTCATAGCCTTCTCTCCTATGCCTAATACCCAGTATTTTTTCCAAATTGGGTAGTATGTTCTGTTTGGGTTATTTGTCTCACTAATGCACTTATAAATGTACTCTGTCATCAAGATATCACAATTGTTTATCATTTTTTTAGTAATTTTTGATTATTTTACAGTCTTCATTTTTATTGCCTGAATGTTTACAGAACACGGTGCTATGGTCTACATTGTGTCCCCTCAATGTTTATATGTTGAAACTTGAACTGTAAGTATTTCAGAAGTATTGTAAATAGCATAAAGAAGTATTTAGGATGAAGTTGTTTAGATGTTCCCTAACCCACTTGGTTTAGTTGTTCTTATAAAAAAAAAAAGAAATTTGAGCATGTAAAGGGGTATCACAGGTGCAGGAAAAATTATGTGAGGATGTAGCAAGAAGAAAACTATCTACAAGGCAAGAAAACAAGCCTCAGGAGAAATCAGACCTGCCAATTGCTTGATCTTGGACTTCCAGCCTCCAGAACTGTAAGGAAAGAAATTTCTGGGCTTTGGGGTTTTTTGTTTGTTTGTCACACAGTTTGTGGCATTGTTATGACAGCCCTTGCAAACTAATGTGCATGTTCACAACATTCATGATGTTCGAGGTGAAGTTAGCATTAATCCAAACCAAATCACAGTTGATCCATATGTGCGGTCATTTGAATGAGTAATGCCCCACATGGGAGCGCTCGATTCCCAGCTGATGGCACTGTTTGAGATGATTTGTGTGGTGCAGCCTTGCTGGGGGAAGCACATCACTGGAGGTGGGTTTTGAGATTAAAAGCCTCAAGCCACTTGCAGTTTGTTCTCTCTGCTTTGTACTCATGGTTGAAATGTGAGCTCTCAGTTTCCTGCTCCCGCTTCCATTCCTATTACTTGCTGACACGCCTCCCTATCATGGTGGACTCTAACCTTCAGGGACTGTAAGCCCAAATAAACTGGTCCTTCTATAAGCTGCTTTGGTCACAATGTTTTAATACAGCAACAGGAATGTAACTAATATAAAAGGCAGAGTCAAAACTGAACTGCTAATGCTCACAATTTGTAAACCAGAAACCATGGTTGTCAAGATCATCAGTCAGGAGGGGAAAAAGAGCAGTCAAAGAAATAAAGAAGGTTTCTAATCCACATAATGGCTGTTTCACACGAAGAGCTGTGTAATTGTCAATCTCTGTTTAGGGCTACCATGTGGGGTTTGGTTTCCCCTTCCTCAATCTTTTGTGCCCATCACAGAAAATTGAGACAGATTTCCTAGGGGTTAAGCTATTTTATGCTTGTAACAGACCAATGCAAACCGAGACATTTGGCCATCCAAGAGGTTGTTCCTGGGATGCTAGACAAAAAAGGGTAGTTGCATGATGTTTACTTAGTAATGACTGTTAGTTGTTCATATGTTCTCTGTATTCTTATCTAAGTATATTAGTTTTCAAAATGCATGTATTTTGGGGAAAATGTGTCCTCTAATTTATATCCCCTACATAATTCAAAATAAAATGATTCTAAGCTACAAAATAAATGGTAAGAAAAAAATCTAACCAGATCTCAGATTTTCTGATGTTTTACGTCTAAATTGATTTCCCTTTAGAATAATGGGGAGGTTAGAGGAGGGAGCCGGGGGGAGGGCTAACTAACATTAAGCGTGTTTGGTAAGGCCATATGGAAGCCTAATATTATTATAAGCTTCCTAAAAATATTTTTAAAGTGTTTATATGGCTGCCTGTGCAAAAGTTGCATAAAAGTAAGATGGTCAACATTCCAGCAGAGACGAGGATGGGCTCATGAGGCCCCACCCCTTAGTTGAAGAGTTATTGGCGGTTGACAGCTGCGAGAGGATGGAAAGTGACTTTTATTCAGGGGTCTGGCCCCTGTTAGGAGGCCTATGCTTCCGTGGATGACTCTACATCCATAAGCACACGGGCAGCACTAATTGGACTCAGTTGATTAAAAACAGAGGACATAGAGTTGGGAAAGGGCATTGTAAGGGGTGTCTAGAAAGAGTTCGAGGAGGAATGAGGGTTGAATGTCATATAATGCATTGTATATATTTATGAAATTCTCAAAGAATAAATGAATAATTTTAAATTATTTTGGTTTTCATGGTGCCCCCATCTTTCTAATGCCTTAGACATTTATGCAGGCAATCCAATATTGCCTAGGTGAATGACATTCCATTACCAGGCATTACATTGCCTGTTTTTTAAAATCTGAACTCCATATGTCCTATTGCTTTATATGATTCTTGTAGGTAGAATTATTAGTTTTGTTAAAGGAAGTTTAATGTACTTGTAAGATAGAGTAAGGTAGACTTTATTCAGGACCATCCCTATAGGTATAAGGATAACCAACTGAGATTTTGCACTAAGAGAAATTCAGCTGTGTTCAATTGTGAATAGAGCACAAACAAATAGGACTATATCGCTCAGGGATAATGTAGGGTCAGAGCATAGAAAATTTACTAAGACAGGGTGGTGAGGTTGTTCAGTGGGTAAAGGTGGCTACTGCCAAGCCTCGTGACCTGAATTTGATCCCCTGGACCCACATGGCAGAAGAGAACTGACTCTCACAGGTTTTCCTCTGGCCTCCATAGAGGCAGGTGTGGACACACACACACACACACACACACACACACACACACACACACACACACGGATAAGTGAAAACAGATCACTAACAGACATTAGAGGTAAGAAGAGGTTCTGGATAATTGTCGAGGACAGGCCATCTGAGGATGGTGGAGGATGACAGACCTCAGCAGGTATTGAAGGGAATCAGAGAGTGAGAATGGGTACTTTCTGCTAAGTTGAGTCAGCAGGATTCTTTCCCAAAACTGACTTTTATAAGAAAATATTATAAGTGAGCCTACCAGAAGATTCAGAGCCTAAATGAAGTTTGGCTAGTCAATTAACTGTTCTGAGGTGTGGGGATAGTTGAAACAGCATCTCACTTTGCAGCTCAGGCTGGCCTGGAACTCTCTTTGCAGCCCAGGATGGCCTCACACTTGCAGACCATTTCCCTGTTCCAGCCTCCTGAGTGCTAGGATTGCAGGCTTGAACCATTATGCCTGGCTTAAGCAATGAACCTGTCATTTCCTTCCCACTGCATTTTGTAATTCCAATTGCTGATTACAATAAATTAGAATTCAATGTGTACTACGTGCATGCCAATGCTGAACTAAACTTGTAAGAAGAATTATGCCTTGTTCATTTCTGCATCATCAGCACTTTGTGGCTGTCATTTGGTAAATGTTTGCTAAATGAATAATGAGCTTTTATTGGGACTATCTATCAAAATTCCCCATTTCTCATAGCCTCTTTCTTGCAATTGCATTTAAAGCCTGGATATGTTGGCTGATCCTGGGCTTGGCTCTGTCTAGCTCATACATTTGTTTTCTGAGCGTAACCGTCATCCCGCAATACACGGCTGGTAGGAAATTCATTTCTTTAGGCTATATTTATTGACTGTCCACTGCATGTCCTGACCTGTGCCTGCAGTACCAAGAAGCAAAAGCTAAATTGAAAGTATAATCAAATGTTGGATCTCTGGCAGGGAAAAATTGGTCTGTGTGACTCATTTACTGAGGTTTCTGCATTGATGGTTTCTGGAAATTACTATTTGGTATCATCTTTCTAGTCAAACAGAGCTGAAATTTGTGATTCTGATCAATGCTTGGAAATGTTCAAATTTCCGAGGCATCATACTGACTCCTCTGACCTCCATAATTCTCTTTGCTGGTAACAATAATGGATGTGCCTCAATCAAGAAGCCTATTATTGGGGATGGAGTTGAAGGGAAATGTCAGCAAGAGAATAATGACATTAAACTGTACAAAAACTATTCATAGGCTACCAGACTAGATTAGGACTTGTCTAGACAGCTCAGAAAAAAAGCAGTCTTCTTTTTAGGTGGTGGGGGGTAGAAATAACTATGAACACCTAGAAATAAACATACTTTTAAGCTTCTGCTTTATTTCTGCCATCTGATGCTTGTGAGCCTGAGCACAGTGTGAAAGGCTTGGAGACTCATCTATGATCAGAGTTTACTCCAAGAACAGAATTATCTGTAGCTAATTTCAGCATAAAAGGATTTGTGGTGTTGAAATGGATTATGGAGTCATCTGTAGGGATAGAGAGAGGGGGTCTAGATATTGCTTCTACAAATACTCCCAAATCCACACCATGGAAAGAGGCCACCAAACAGCTGCTACCCATGCCAAACACGGCAGCTGCCACCCTAGCAGCCTATTCGCAGACTGCACCGTTCCCACTATGACCTGCACTACTGAATGGACTTGAGACCTGCTTCTATCCCAGTTACTTCACATCCAAAGTCAAGTCCCAAGTTAGCACTGGTTCCGAGGTCGGACACACTTAGGACTCAAGCTGCCGAGAAAGTGGAAAGTAGTGGTTTGAATCCTTTCCCCTCGAAAATATAAGAAAGAAGGCACATAATAGAGGTTAAAATTCATTTTGAATGAGTCAATCCAGAGGATCTGTCACAGGCCCTGATCATCAATATTAGTAAAAGGTTGTTGTCAAGATGCTTACAATTTAGCCAGGTGTAGTAAGTAGCACCTACCCACAATGCCAACACTCAGGAAGCTGAGGCAGGAGGATCACAAATTTGAGGACAGTGTGGGCAACATAAGGCTATATCTGGGGGGACACAAACTGTTTCCAGCTGGAAAGAACAGAAAACTGGTTGAAACAAAAAAGGAGCTTTAATGGCTCGTGTAACTAACAAGAATAGAAGCAAGGCTGGCTTGAGCCAGGGCATCCACCATGGCTCCCTTGATACCAGTTTCATTCACAGGCAAGCTATCTCCTAGTGATTCTAGAATAGTAATCAACAGCTTCCAAGTATGCTTCCTTCCTCGTGGGAAGAAGAGATAACTGTGTCCCACTTGGAGTTCTCAGCAAATGTTTTGAGATCACATCACTTTACCCACAGAGTCCTGAATCAACCACTGTGGCCAAAGAGCAGTTAGGCCCTCATTAGGCCTAGGATAAGATAATGTTACTGAGCCTATCATTGTCCTCACAGGACAGGGTTGAAGGAAGAAAGAACAAACTTGTTTTAAAAGTTTATTCCACGTGTGATGATAGTCTCACAAATTACAGTACTTCGGCCTTCAGAATGTCTCCAGTTTATACATCACCAGCAATGCACAACAATATCTACTTCCTTTTACTCTTAGTAATCCTTTATATTAGCAGACTTCTTGAAATTTTAATGAGGAACATTATTATTTTGCTTGGCTTTTGTTGATAAGTTTTGAGATTGATTTTTTTCATATTCTTTTTGATCATTTGTTATTTTCTGCTTGTTAAATTTCCTACTCATATCCCTTGTTCACTTTCCATTGGATGTTATAGATTTGTCTGAGTTTCGGGTTTTGTTTCTACAGCACTGGAGATCATTGCGTTTAGGGACTGTACATGCTAAGCAAGCCTTATGCCATTGAACTATGTCACCAGCCCTCTTTTCACTGTTGTTTGCATTTTTTTTACAAAAAGCCTCATCTATCCTAGGCTTTGAAGCTGGTAATTATAAGCCCCTCAAGGCATTCCCCTCCCGTGCCCTCCCCTGAGGACCTCCAACTGCCAGGTTCCACCCACAGAACACCCAAACTGCCATAACATCTGGACCCAGCTAGCCCCTCCAGACACAGGCAGCCAAGCTCTGGACTTGAAAATCCATCAGTCCCTCAGTTTGAAATCCCACCAATGCCTGGGCTCACCCAAAGCTCAGGACTTGAGATCCCACCAATCCCCACTTTGGAAAGCTCTGTCCCCAAGAAAAGCTGGGTAAGTTCTATATTCTGCTCAATTCTCTGCTGCTTCTCACCCAAACAGAGGCAGCCACCTCCTGGATTTTTTTCCTTTCCAATAAATCTCTTGTGTGAGGTTTGCTGTGCAGTGTGACTTTGTGGTGTTCCTTGGCTCCCGACTGCCAGGATACCCTTCCCTTCAGAGCTGTAACACTTACATTGGTTCCACAACGCACGACTCACTCCTGCACGCCCCCTCGGGGGTCTAAGCTGCACTGAGACCAGATCCCTCTTTTCCAGTCTACCCACAATAGACTCACCTTCCAGCTACTGATCCTCAATCCTCCTGCCTCATCTCCTGAATGCTTAGACTGCAGATGTCTACCACAACACCTGGCTCACAATTTATTTTGAGACATGGACTCACTAAGTTCTGCAGAATGGCCTTGAACTTACACTGCAAGCCAGGATGGTCCCTGACTTGGAATCCTCCTCTCCCAGCCTCCAAAGTTGCGCGGATTACAAGTCTGCACTACTAGGCCAGGCCCAGTTTGTATGTGTTCTTCTTCGCATAGTAAGCTATTTAACATGGATCATGAAGTATTTCAACAAACTCTAAACCTCGGAAGTTCTGAAACTGAATGCACACCCAGTTCTGTTTGAAGCCATATGTGCACATGTATGCAGGCATTCAATACATTTACATTTTGATTTCCTGAAAGACTCCCATACAGCTACACTCCCAATTCATGTGCTAAGTTGAATTCATGTGAGTCATTTTAATTAAATTTGAACATAAATTTTTTAAAAGTACAAATAAAAGCCCGGGTTGTCACAATTGGCACTATGTATGCCTCCTTCAAAAAGGTGCTTTATATTTCATGTCAAATTCCACCAGTTTCAAAAATGTATTGACATTCATTGTTTGTCCTGCATTCTCTCAGCAGAGCCTTCCTTCCCACTGGCCCCTGAGCTTGCTTTTCCCCTCATGTCTCACAGTAGAAAAGAAAAAAAAATGAAACATGCTGCTGCTTTTGCCTTATACCCCGCGAAAACGCAAAGAATATTTTTACCAATGAAAGCATTCACTAATAAGAAACTCAGTGGAATAATGGGTTTTCGGTCTCGACCAAACTTATTCTATAAACCCTTTCCTTGTTGTTTTCATTCTTTTTAGTGACATCATCATCCAAGTCCTTTCTCCTCTGAGGGAACTGGGGGTTGACACAGATTGCTTTCCTCTACCTCGGTTTTCAAACACCACTCACCACTGCAAACCCAGAAGAATTGCGATAGCAAAGAAAATCTCAGAAAAACTTTTCAAAGGACTTTTTGCTCTATTTGAAAAATAGATCGGGGTAGGTATTTGCTCCCAAATTATTTAACATCCTGTCTTCTTCCCTCCTCCTTCCTCCCCACTGCTGTGTGTGTTGTCTGAACCTAGGTCTTCTGCAAGAGCAACTCTTAACCACTGGGCCATCTCTCCAGTCCCCCAGCCCCACCTCGAGATATTCGGATATTTAAAATATCTGTGCTGGTCCTATGACATCTTTCTTCTCTTCACGAGATCTTAGCAGATGTATTCCTATATTATTATGAGGTTTACAAGTTATACACTAATAAGATATTTTCAAATATGTCTGCACAGACTTCTGGAGGAACACAAGACCTTCTGAGAGGCTTCATGATAGTATTGTTTGTTTGTGTGTGTGTGTGTGTGTGTGTGTGTGTGTGTGTGTGTGTGTATGTGTGCATGTGTGTGTGTGCATGTGTGTGTGCACATGTGTGTGTGCGTGTGTGTGCGCATGTGTGTCTGCATGTGTATGTGTGTGTGCAGGCCAGAAATCAACCCCCAGTGTCATTTCTCAGAAGCCATTCACCTTGATTTTATAAATAGGGCCTTTTATTGGCCTCAGTCCCACCAATTAGGTTAAGATGGCTGCCCAGGGAGCCCTAGGGATCTGTCTTGTCTCTGCTTCCCCAGGGCTGTAACTACAAGTGCACACAACTATATCCTGCTTCTTATGTGGGTACTGGGTATCTAATGCAGGTCCTCTTCTTTGCATCTCTCCAGACCTCACAATGGTATGTTGGGTCAAAAAGTTGAAAAATAATGAATTAACAAAATGAAGGCATTCTGAAGCCCTAGTATTAGGCAGGAAACTGACCCGGGTGGTCGGTGTTGTATTTTAATTAATCGGTGTGCATGCTCTAAATTCCATTACCTACCTTCCCTATTGTAAAAATATTTTTTACAAAAGTACATATCCCATTCACCCCAAACCTGGCTCAGATTTGGTCCCATGGTAGAATGCACAGCTGCTATGAGTTCATGAGTGCAACGGCCCTTCTGTGTCCAGAAGACATTTCACAGAGTCCTCTCAGATCTCTGGCTCTTAAAATGCTTCTGGCTTCCTTTCCACAGTAGTCCCCAAGCCTTTAGTGAAGGGGTTCCATTTGGGGATGAGCATTCCACAGTCAGGTATTTTCTCTATTGTGATTAGTTGTCTCTGTGTTAACCACCACTAGTCTGATGAGGGTGAGAGCTATACCAATCCATGCATATAAAAACAAGTATTTAAAAAGCAGTTCGATGCTTTGTTCAATTAGCAACACTAGTAACAGTAGGTTCTCCTCCCGGGATGCATGACCTTCCCAGCCATGGCTCTTCAAGTTTGCAGAATGAATTCCCTTCTGTGGAGTGGGCCTTAAATCCAGTCATAAAGTGATGTGTTACCTCAATAATATTTGTGCCACTATCGCACGAGTGGGCATATCTTGCCATGTTAGTTGTTATTGTAGCTCACAGGGGTCACAGGTAAGACAGCCGATGACTTTTCTCCCCCAGGAGCCTGCATTGTACCTTCTGGCTGAATGGGAAGTCTGCTGATGTTTAAATGTTAGCGGTTAGTAACAATGCCTTGGACTACTTCCTGAGCTAAACAAAATTGGACCATAATTTTTTGTAGCACATGAACAGTTAATGAACTTCACTGTTAAGTATAGTAAGGAGGATCTGGGGGTAGGTAGGGAGGGGGAAACCATGATCAGAATATATTGAACACAAACAAAATATTTTTTAATTTATTTATTTTTAAAAAGTTTTTTTTCATTTTACATACCAATCCTACTTCCCCCTCCATTCCCTTCTCCCTCCCTCCCCTTCTCCCACCTCCCACAATCCCACCCCCATCTATTCCTCAACTGGGGAAAAAGAATTAAGATTTGACATAAGAAAGTCCGAAGTTCTAGGCTGTATTAGTTTACTGTTACTACATAACATATCACCACAAAGTTAGCAAGTCATTAAAAAAAAAAAACACCCACTTATGATTTCAGTTTCTACAGTAAAAGCTCTACGTAATTGGGTATGTCATTCTGTTTAGGCTTCTACAATGGATTATCACAAAGTGGAGGTAAGATACACAGTAGAAAGATATTGCTCACAGTTCTAGAGACTGAAATTAGGCACATTCCGGTTCTGTTCATGGACCTCTTCCAGGGTGTTGATATACAATTTCTTATTATGTCTTCACATGGCAGAAAAATGTTAAAAGAGACTTCTGTCAGGTCCCTATCATATACTTGAACTTGGCCAAAAGGCCAAGAAGAGATAGGGTGATTGTAGTTAGTTTTTATTTTTACTCTTTGCTCTTTGGGGACCTGCCATCCAGCTGCCAAATAAATACAGAGACTTGTTCTTACTTATGAATGCCCAGCCTTAGCTTGCCTTGCTTCTAGACAGTTTTCCTTTTTTTCCCCCCGAGACAGGGTTTCTCTGTGTAGCTTTGCACCTCTCCTGGAACTCACTCTGTAGCCCAGGTTGGCCTCAAACTCACAGAGATCTGCCTGTCTCTGCCTCCCAAGTGCTGGGATTAAAGGCGTGTGCCACCACTGCCTGGCTTCCTTCTCCTTTTCTTGTTCCTCCCTCTCTTCTACATTTTATTCTCTCTGTCTGCCAGCCATGCCTATCCTTTCTCCTGCCTAGCTATTGGCCAATTAGCTCCTTATTAGACCAATCAGGTATTTTAGGCAGGCACAGTAACACAGCTTCACAGAGTTAAACAAATGCAACATAAAAGAATGCAATACATCTCTGCATCGTTAAATAGTCTACAGCATAAACAAATGTATCACATCTTAAACTAATATTCCACAACAGGTGACCCCTTTTTATAAGGGCACTAATCCCTATCATAAGAGTGCCAGTCTTAGGGTCTAATCACCTCCCAAATGTCCCACCTTCTAATGTCATCACATCGGGATTAAGGTTTGCAACCCAAAACTCTGGTGGGAGGTTACACACATCCAGTCTATCAACCTGAGTCACTGTTCAGGGTCTCATTTGGCTAAAATCAAAACATTGTCTAGGGTTGTTGTCTCACCTGAGGCTCAAGGTTTCTTCTGACCTCACTAGACATCAATTAAGCTTGCCATATTTCAGTTCAAGATCTGATGTCACAATTACTTTTCATCTCCAAGGACCACATTCAGCTCTTAAGAGTCCATCCTAAACAAGCCTTTATACCATGTGGCTCCCTTCATGTTCTGGCTCTCACAATATGATGTCCTATTTCTTACAAGGCCAATGGACTTTAAAAGACTGCCCTAGTTAGGTCGGGCTCACCAAGGGTAATTCCCTTTTAATTAACTCAGTCATCTATGATTAGTGTCTTTATAGTGATAAATTTCTTTCATTTTTGCCACATAGAGTAACCTAATTATGACAGTGATAGCCCCTTGTGTTCATAGGTTCTCCTTGCACACAGAGGAGGGATGCATACTAGGGATGGGAATATTGAAGCTATCTTAAGATTTCTGGAGCACTACAAAGGCTTGTATCTGCCATTGATTTCAACTTCATGCAATTGTTGAAGTGTATACTTACATCTGCCATCAGGCTGTTTGTTTTTAATATCTAGTGTCTTCTTCATTCTTCTGCTCTTCAATTACTATCTTCTTTCTTGCAAAACCTATATTTCAGTTTTCCATTTTGATATTTTTATGTGTGTGTGGCACTGAGATATACTTCTAAACCTGTTGTTTGGGAAGGTTTTCCATTGTAGTTATTGCTCAGTGTGGGGGTGGGTTGTAATAGGCATTTTAAGTCAGATTAATACCAATTCATTTCAAGTGAAACACAGAGATTTTGCATCAACATAGTACCATTACCTCATTATTGAGGATTTGAGTTACATGTGTTTATCATTGCAGTCCAACTTGAAGGCAGATCTGCTAGAGAGTAGTTTTGTGTTGTTGTTGTTTTTCAATCTTTGTTTATCTGGTGATGTCTTTATTTCTCCTTCATTTTTGAAGGACATTTTTTCTGCATATAGAATGCCAAATTGACAGGTTTAGTTTTGCTTTTGATGCTTTAAATATGTCATCCCACTGTCATCGTTTGTGATTTCTGGTGTCTATGAGTCATTTCTCACTTGCCACTTTCTAGATTCATTCTGTGACATTATCTCTTGACAATTTTATTGTGATGTATTCATATATAGATATGTTTTGTATTTATTTAGAGTTCATTCAGCATCTTAGATGTATGGTGTTTTCTCATCAAGTTTGGCAATTTTGGGGGTTTTGAAACTTTTTATGTTATCAGTTTCTTTATGAAACTCTTATTATGTATGTATTATATTTAATGATGTCCCATGTTTTCCTAAGACTTTACTCATGTTTCTTCAATTACTTCACTCCCCTATTTTCAGATTGCATGTTCTCTATGGGTCTCTACTGAAGTTCATGGACTACTCCTCCTGCCAACTCATATCTACTGTTGAACCCCTTTAGTGAACTCATTTCAAGCATCTTACTTTTCTAGCCCCACTGTTCCTTTTAAAAAATAATTTATTTACTCATGTATTAATTTTTATAAGACAGCGTCTCAATGTAGTCAAGTATGGCCTCTAAATCATTATATAGCCAAAGTCCAAACCCCAAATAAGAAAATCACAAACATGTGCTACTATACCCAGCTTTGTTGATATTTTCTATTTGGTAAGACTATTTGTCTTTGATATTGCTATTGGATGAGACATTCTTATCATACATTCTGCTTATTCTTTTTTCACTTTATTTTTTAATACTGTATTGTGATGGATTATCTTGGTCATCAACTTGACACACTTGGGAAGTAGGAACTCCAACTAAGAAATTGCCTCCTTAAAGTTTTCCCAGGAGCATGTCTGTGGGATATTTTCTTGGTTGCAGATTGATGTAGGAGAACCCATTTCACTGTGGGTGGTACCCACTCTGGACAGGTGGTTCTTGGTTGCATAAGAAAGATGGCTGAACACAAACGTGGGAGCAAGCCATTAAGCTGCACTCCTCCATGGCCTCTGCTTCAGTTACTGCCCCCATGTTCCTGCTTGAGTTCCTGCCCTTACTTCCCTGGATGATGGACCATGATGTGGAAGTGTAAATGAAATAAATCCTCTCCTCCCACAAGTTACTTTTGGTCATGGTGTCTATCACTCCAACAGAAAGCAAACTAAAATGATGTATATTCATTATACAAAATGTGGGGTTTCATTATAGCACCTTCATATATGTACACCACGTACTTTGGTCATACTTACCCTCTATGATCCTTTTATCATTTTCTCCTAGTCCCCTCTTTTTGGACATTCTTCTTTTCCCAAGCAGTCCCCCTTATACTTTCATGGTTTTGATGAAGCATCTTTAAGGTCCCTGAGAAAATTTGAGATAACAGCCAAGTTCTGGGAAGACTAGGTATAACCTTTGTTGACAGATATCACCTGTCAAGGTTCAGGAGTTCTCTGTTGATCAAATCTGATCCATCTCATTCCCGAAAGAATCCACAGCTTCTTATCTCCTGTGGAAACAAAGCAAAAACTCTTCTCCAAAACATCTTTGATTTCCATTTGACAAATGTATTTTTGACTTTAATTTTAAAGTTAAAATAGCTCTAAAGTATCTAGGTTGGCTCAATCCTGCAGTCCTGCTCACAATATAATGTCTCCCAGCAGCTGTCTCTTGCCCATCAGCCATCAAAAAATTCAAAATCAACACAATAACATATAGGATGCAGACTTCCTGTGTGTTTCCCATCTTACATAGCTTTTTTCTTTTATATTACTTTAACTCTTTTTAAAGACTTTATTTCTAAACTATTTCTTTCTTTCTATGACTGTCTATACCCATTTTTCCTTCCTAAGCCCATGCCATTGTTAAACACAATAGAATCTGTTTAGAGTTTTTTTTCCCATCTGAACCTCTTTTCCTGCATATCTCTAGTCTTTTTTTTTTTTTTGACCACATGAGCAAACTTTAGACTGCTAAGTTACACCTGGATCCTCCAGGCAACTCTCTTGGCTGGCTCTGCTTGCTTCTCAGTTTGTGAAAGCCAAGCCTAAAGCTTGAGCTGGTCAGAGGTGCATGACCAGGAACTGCGTTCAACCTTCCTAGAGTTCTAGAATACTGAAGCTTGTGCTGTGACAGGCATTTTTAATTTTTTTGTTCCTAATTAACATATTGGTTGCTCAAGGGTTTGCCAGCATGCCAAAATTCTTAAAGGCGCCTTATTCTCTTTCTTTCCAGCTTTCTCAGGTCCTACATGGAAATTCTGGGAGCCTCATGTTGGTATGCCAAAATGTTGTTGTTTGGTTTTGCTCTTTTGGGGGATCTGCCACCAAGCTCCCAAATAAATCACACACAGAGGCTTATTCTTAATTATAAATGCCCGGCCTTAGCTTGGCTTGTTTCTTGTCAGCTTTTCTTAACTTTAATTTATCCCATCTACCTTTTGCTTCTGGGCTTATACCTTCTTCTTACTTCTTTCTCTGTGTCTTGCTGTGTGACTGGGTGACTGGCCTCTGAAGTCTTCCTCCTTCCTCTCTTGTTCCTTCTTCTCTTTTTCTCTTGCTGATTTCTCCTTCTATTTATTCTCTCTGCCTGCCAGCCCTGCCTATCCTTTCTCCTGCCTCACTATTGACCATTCTGCTCCTTATTAGACCATCAGGTGTTTTAGACAGGCAAAGTAACACAGCTTCACAGAGTTAAACAAATGCAACATAAAAGAATGCAACACATCTTTGCATCATTAAACAAATGTTCCACAGCATAAACAAATGTAGCATATCTTAAAATAATATTTTACAACAAACAACAAACCAAATAATCCAATTAAAAATGGGGTACAGATCTAAACAGAGAATTCTCAACAGAGGAATCTCAAATGGCTGAGAAAACTTAAAGAAATGCTCAACATCCCTAGCTATCAGGGAAATGCAAATCAAAATGACCCTGTGACTCTACCTTACACCTGTCAGAATAGCTATGATCAAAAACACAAATGACAGCTAATGCTGGAGAAGATGTGGAGCAAGAGAAACACTCCTTCATTGCTGGTGGGAGTGCAAACTTGTACAGCTACTTTGGAAATCAATATGGCCATTCCTCAGAAAATTGGAAATTGATCTACCTCAAGACCCAGCTATACCACTCTTGAGCATATACGCAAAGGATGCATCATCCTACCATAAGGACACTTGCTCAACTATGTTCATAGCTGCTTTATTTGTAATAGCCAGAACCTGGAAATCACCTAGATGCCCTTCAATTGAAGAATGGGTAAAGAAAATGTGGTACCTTTACACAATGGAGTATTACTCAGCTGTTAAAAACAATGACATCAGGAAATTTGCAGGCAAATGGATGGAACTAGGAAAAATCATCCTGAGTAAGGTAATCCAGACCCAGAAAGACAAACATGGTATGTACTCACTTATAAGTCGACATTAACTGTTAAGTAAATGATAATCATGATACAATCCACAGTCCCAGAGAGGCTAGGTAACAAGGAGGGCTCAAGGGAGGATACATAGATCTCCCCAGGAAGGGAAAATAGAATACATTTTGGCGGTGAGTGAGGATAGGGACAAGAGGGTTTGTGGTGGGATGGAGGGAGAGAGTACTGGAAGAGATGACTAACTGGAATTAGGGGGTGATATAGAAACCAAGTGCAGTGGAAACTCCCTGGAATCTATGAGAGTGACCCTAGCAAAGTCTCGTAGTAATGGGGGATACAGAGTCTGAACCAGCCATCTTTAACAATCAGACAAGGCTTCCAGCAGTGGGATTGGGACATCAAACCAACCACAAAACCTTCAACCTGCAATCTGTCCTGCGTGCAAGATGTGCTGGTGTAATTGTGGTGCAGAACTTGTACAAGCGGCCAACCAATGACTGGTCCAACTTGAAGCCCATGCCATGAGACCAAGCCCATGCCTGACACTGCCTTGACAATCAGAAACCAGAGGCTTGTCATCCCAGAGACCCAGGATAGAGCCAAATATAACTGGCAAAAAAAGTCAATGAAATGATTCCTAATGATATTCTGCTATAGTCACAGATCTGTGCCTAGCCCAATTGTCATCAGAGAGGCATTGTCTAGCAACCAATAGGAGCAGATGCAGAGACCCATAGCCAAACACTAGGTGAAGCCAGGGAAACCCCAAAAAA